>NC_087252.1:18027783-18677866 GCF_037042905.1 Lytechinus pictus | reverse complement strand
CACTGCCAGAGACTATTTAGGGCACAGATTGGCCTGACTAGCCATCTGCGGACCCATCAAGCTAATGATTAAACCCCAGGATGATTAGATGGTCCTTGTCGCATCGACGGACAAACAAGGAGATCTCTACCACTTGTGGTCCATGTAGATCGTATGAAGAAATACCAAGGTGTTGAGCTTCCAGTATGGCAATTCAAAACAATCAATAACAACTAAGCTTACAACGACCACAGTCGAATGATTATTCAGCAACAACAGACGTATTTCTGCTTTGACCATGCACTCTGTCGCTTAGATGTAAAATAAGATGAAGAATATGATACTCAGCTGTTTTGTTTCATGCTACAAATTAAATCAAATTTCGGGCACAGAATTATGACCAAATTTATGCTCTTCTCCAATTTGTATTGCAGAAGATGGTGAGTGACGACGAGATCAGCATTTCCAGCAAAGTATCACACAATGAATTTTCCTGTGGGGAATGCAGCAAAACATTTGAGAAGCTGACACAGCTTGATTGCCATCACCGGGAATGTCATGTGAAAAGATTCAGATGCACCAAATGCGATTACAGATGTGGAAGGAAGGGCGACCTGAAAAAAACATGAAGCGACCCATGCAGAGCCAGTCCCAACCAGGAAATATGGAAAAACTCCAGTTCACACTCCGGAATGTAGGTCCCGTTCAGACAAGTCACCAGTCCGACACCGGAGCCCCAGATCTCCTAGGGATAGCGGAAGATATTCCCACTCAGCACCTAGGTCACCAAGAAGTCCGGAAAGGTCGGTAAGAAGTGTCATTAGACGAAGGAGCAGAAGCCGCTCTTGGTCACCCGCATCTAATACACCTCAATCTTCTCATCGGAACGACCGAGGAAAATCTCACCAAAGATTTAGATCTGCTGAGAAGACTCCATCAAGGTGCTGCGACGCCAGTTGCCAGACAGAGGAAGACGGAGAACTCCGGAAGCCCGTCAGGAATCTGACAACTAAGCTGAGGGAAGCTGGACATGATGGGGGATCTGTTTTGGAGTATAACACATCATCCATCAAAATACCCAGAGATGTGATCCTTACACGTAAAACTGAAAGATACATCACCAAACACGGAGAGCTCGTTGAAATTTTCACCGAATAAATCAAAAGAGTGCCGGATGAACCATAATAATATATAAACTGATACTGACTCTCAAAAGACTCTTGCATAAAATGAAGAATTAAACAAAACGGAAAAGGACTCTTGAGAAGAAAATTCTGCATTGTTTTGTTTTAGCTTTTTTAATGTATGATGATGTTAACTTTTGTGTACATAGAAGTTGTATGTAGTTTAGTTCATCTTTAGGAATATAGTTTACAAACTCAGATGGAAGGAAAAAAATCATCTTGAATGTTATATCCGTAGGAAGTTCGGAATTAGAAAATGCGAAGTGATTATCTTACTCATATCAAACATTATAATTTATTTTGGAATTGTTATAAAATGTAAAGAAACAGAAATTTGCAAGTGTTTCTTTGCAAGGAAATTGGACAGCTCGGGGACCGAGCTTTTCAAAGGATGGAGTTGTGTACCAAAATGAAAGGTTTATTTAATTATCAGCATTGTTTTGGAACGGGAAAGACTGTAGAATAATTTTTAATCCATATATATAGTTGTATAGCAAAATTCAGTAATCGCTTGTAATCGATGAATAATTACGAAGTTTACAACTGTATAATTGTGTTAGTTTTTTATCTTTGATAATTTTACACTGTTTCGATATACAAAAGTAGTGACAGTCGCGATTTTCTTAGCTGAAAATATTTATTATATGACTTTAACTATTTTTAAATAGTGATAAAATTTTACGTCCTGAAAAGCTCCCTCCAGAGCTTGGCGGTAATGGTCAAATGTAATTGGTCGCCTTTAATTTCCAACAAACAACAACAACAAGAATCGTTGAGCTAGATCGATAAAGTATTGCCTCATGCTCGATTACAAGCCAGGCGTCTAGGCCTAATAGAAGTGTTTTGTGCACGAAACTCTGCTCAAATTCTGTTTAATCCTGCTGCGACAGGGTGAGCATGTATTCTAGTAAAGTTTGAAGAAATATATACTTTGCTTTCACGCCTGTCGTTATTTTGAGTACGGAGCTACAGAATGCATGGTCTGAAAAGTAGAAGTACGAAAGTGTTGGAAGTACTGATTGGAAGAAGTGAGAAGTACGGAAAATACTGACTTTACCGAAATACGGAAAATACCGACTTTACCGAGATACTGAAAATACTGAGACGAAAGAATGTACGAAAAATACTGACTTTACCGAGATTCCGAGATGAGTGAGGATACTGAAAGTACTGACATTACCAAGATGAAATTACGGAAATGCTGAATACTGGGTATTCGGTCTTCAACATGGCTGTGCGGTTCCATGATATAAGATATTGTGAAAGAGTAAGGAGTCAGAAGTGAAAAAGACGGACTTTACATCAACTGGTTGTATATTGCAGCCGAAACGAACCAGCTCGTCAGGAAAGAAAGTCGGTTCGGCTACAATATATATAATATATATATATATATATATATATATATATAAAAATTTAATCACCTCTTTATTGATAAATCATATAACAAAGGTAATAAACATATAAACCCAGGATATCAGTTCTTGTCGAACGAGATACATGGTAACATGACATAGGTGTGAACATAACATTGTAACAGATACATGAACGAAACATAATTATAAACATTGTACAAATAACAGAACATGAGTGAAGTGCGCGATTCAGGAAGAAACTCATTGGAAAACTGTAAATTCATTGCATTTTTGAACAATTTTGACATTCAATTAAATTAATTATAAATGTGGGCCAGATAAATTTGAGTACATTCTTACAAGTAATGATCATAAATCTAAACTTAATCTATACATATTGCACTATACAGTTAAATCGACATCCGGCAGATACAAAGGATAAGGGTAAAGAATGAATGACCGAAAGAGATAGAAAGAGAGAGAGGGGAGAGAGAGAGCGATTGAGAGAGCAAGAGCAAGATAAAGGGGACAAGAGAAGGAGAGAGATGGTAAGAATGAGAACTAGAGGGGGAGATAGATGGTAAGAATAAGAACACGGCAAAGCTTAAAAGTATACACTTTCTCTCACATGTTAATCTGCTATTAATATTAAGGTTAGTGCAGGAACACTCGCTGCTGAATAAGGCTTAATGGTAGCATAATCCGAGGGGGATGTTCTACATCCTAACGGTAGTCCAAACGGTAACATATTAACATTATTAAGATGAGGTATGATAAATTTACATAAGTTTAAAGGGTAAGTATGTAGTTTATATCAATAACGTTCCTGCAACAGGCAAGAATTGGCTGTATAATAGAACATCTTATGGCAGAAGTAAGTTTGTCTTAGTCCAGGTTGGCTCGGATCTAGCATTGTAAATTGCATATGAGGTAATTATTGCAATTAAATATATATATATATATATATATATATATATATATATATATATATATATATATATATTGTAAACGAACCGACTTTCTTCCCTGACCAGCTGGTTCGTTTCGGCTGCAATATACATTCAGTTGGTGTAAAGTCCGTCTTTTTCACTTTCTGACTCTTTGCTCCTTCTCAGTAACTTTGATTATATCTTATTGATTTCAAACATCTCCGTCATTCCGTATCTCCATTATCTCAGTCATTTCAGTATTCAGTATCTCCGTAATTTCACTATTTCGGTATCTCAGTAATTTCAGTATCCTCACTCATCTCAGTGTTTTCAGTATTCTCAGTATCTCGTTAAATTCAGTATTTTCAGTATCTCGGTAAAGTCAGTATTTTCCGTGTCTTCTCACGTCTCAGTATTTTCCGTATCTCGGTAAAGTCAGTATTTTCCGTATTTCGGTAAAGTCAGTATTTTCAGTATTCTCACTTCTTCTAGTCAGTACTTCGAACACTTTCGTACTTCTGCTTTCCGACCAAGTATACTTGTAGCTCCATACAACAAAATAACGACGAGCAGGAAGCAAGTCATTCAGTTCTTATAATTAGCACTTTTAGAAACGCACGTCGACATAGTCAACTGGTACGGGATGACGTCATTTCTGGCGTTCCATATGCCTCAGGTCCTCACACATGTCCACTATTAGAATCTAGAACCTCGCCACATCCATTTTGCGGTTCTCCTAAATCATAGTAGAGGTGCACGTGAGTGACGTCATTTCAACCGCTGAAGCTCAGCATGAAGATCAACCTTTCCCTTTTAAAACACAGTTTTCATTGCTTTTATATATATCCTAACTCGCGTAAAAAGGAATCAAAGCAAGTGAAAGGGCAAGTGTGCACAAGTTGCACCTTCGCATCACCCGACCGGGTCGCCAGGCGATGGTACGCCAGATCTTCCGGGTCGGGTAGCGTGTCATGACAGGCTGGTATCGCGCTGGTTCACGTGGACGTACGTACACGTACAAGTCGAGTGAAATCTAAAGTATTCGCATCTGTAGTGAACAAGGGCAGACGACGACGTTGATTCGAACGATCAAACGACTGCTACATCGTTCTTGTTCACTGCTCCTGAAACTCTCTACTGAGAAATCATGCTCATCCTGTCACAGCGGGTTCCAATGAAAATTGAACAGTGTTTCGTTCAGAAACCTCTTACTGCCAAGCATATTGCATGGCTCATAATTGAGCATGGAGCTCGAATATGCTCAACAATCCCGAGGGAGATTGTCAGGCCGTAAACTTTAATCTTCTACTAAAAACAGTTAGGGTCATGAAATAAATCTTTTCAACAACAGCAATGATAATTGTCACTACTATTTATACTCGAACAGTGAAGAACAATTAAAGACAAATATCTAACATAAACAAACAGTTGTAAACAACGTTATTTCTCAGCAAATAGTGTTTGAATAAATTTTAAAGAAAATACCTACATAATAAATTACAGACGATTACTGAATTTTCCTATGCAACTATAAACATGGATTAAAATTATTATACGCTCTTCACTGATGCGAAACCATGCTGAAAATTAAATAAACCTTTTATTTCGTTACACAACTCCCTCCTTCGAAAAGCTCGGTCCCCGAGCTGACCAATTCAGTAACAAAACAGTGTCATTAAAACAACACTGCACGAGATCGAGATACATGGTCTACTTTCAATTTTCAATACGTTAAACATTGCTTTCCATACTTGTGCAAACGAATGGGAATATTTTCCTCTCCCTGATTTCAGCAACGTAATGCTGATTGTTACATACAAATATTAATTTCTGACAAAATGTTTATTGGCAGTCATAACTGTTGCGTTACAGACCTCACTTTTCACATAAAAAAACACAACAAATTAAACTGCTTTAACTACAGCATGTACGCATAATAACAACAAGAACGTAATAATAATTTTGGCAACTAATTAGAGTCCAAAGTTTTATGCGTTAAAGTCCATTGCAACGATGTCTTTCAAACTTGGTCATTTATCAGTTCTTTGGAAACATAGATGGATAGACTGGAAGGCTTTTATGTCCAGCCCTTCTTTACATCATCACGGATACTGAATGGGTTTCCGGAGGTCTTCCCTTATTCGGTCACACGAACAGCGTGGCGGTACTTGACAACGGTTGTGCGAATTGCCAGGTTTTCAGTTCAACACCCTGGCGCCTGTTGATGCAAAGCATCTGTGATCTCTGTCGCCTTCCTCCATCGCTGTTCATCTGGTCTAGATATCTCCTGCTTTCTTGTTTGGATGGTCGTTCCTCTTCCGTTTCACTGCTTAGCTGCACAGGACAGACTTTTTCACGGTCAAGCAACCGGTTCTCAGGTGAGACATTACCGAAGTCCTCAAACGATCTTGGCACCGATTCCCGACATTCAACTGGAACATCCTGCTCAGTCTCAGCCAACTGGTTCTGCGACCGCTTCGGCACGCCCGCCAAAGTGCACCCATCAAATGGCTCCACACCTGTGACTCCCTCGTCCATCAGGCCTGTGACCGATATTCCAGCATTATCAAATTGTCCTCCAGGGATTGATGTACCACGTAGGCGTTCACTTCTCCTTGTCTCTTGTTCCTCACAGTCAGCCGAGATAGTACCCAACTGCTGTCCAACAATTTTGCAAAAGGAGGAGTTCCCCTCTGATGTTTCAACACTAGCCTGACCAGCTTCAGGATAGTACTCTCCAGAATATTCCGTCATCTGACTCTGGCTCTTCCGATTCCGTTTCCAGAAGAAGGTATGGAATGAGCTTTTTAATTCTCACTTTTCAGAAGGGTTTTCCAGAACGGACATGAATTCTGTCGTCATCTCGGGTTACAGCACGGCTGTACCTGACTTGCTGGTATTCCCACCTTTCATCCTCCATCCTTGAGAAAGCCTCCGCATTCAGAGCAGCTTCTATTGCCTCGTCTAGTGATCTTGGTTCCTAGCGGAAAACCCCTTATCGGATTTTGCAATCTACAATCGCATCTAGAAAGTGCCCCCATGCCAACCGGTCTTGTCCGTCTTCATCAAATTCAGGATAGGCGAGAGCCGTCAGATCTCTTATGCTCTGTCCTAATTCCTGAAGTGTCTCTCCTGGTCCTCTCCGTCGCTGTCGCAACTCGGCAAGGTAGACCTCTGTCTTACCACCTGGACCATATCGTTTCCTCATTCTGTCTACTAGTTCATAGTAACTAAATCTCCTTCCTGTTTTCTGCGTTGGCAGTGTACCCGCAGAACCTCTCAGGCAGGCTGCCAGATATTCCAATGCCTCAGATTCTTCCCAGCGATTTACCACAATGCACGCTTGAAAATGGTTTAGATAGTCTTCAACCGGAGTGCGGCCGTCAAACTGGTCTGGTACAATATTTGGTTTCTTTGATATAACTTCGTTATGATTTAGCAGTATATTTCCCGATTCGGTTCTCCTCTTGAGTGCTCGTCTATGATGGGTACCTTGTAGTAAAGTCTGTAATTCCTGTTTCTGTCCGGTAGGTTGCGGAACTGAATTCTCGGCCCATGCCTACCGCACGCCTCATCAGTCTCCCATGATGGCATCAAGCCCATCCTGGTCCGTACCTCCGCCATCATTTTGATCAATCGCCGCCATACTGCTCTCCAAGTTACGGTATCCGTGCTGCTCTGAAGTGGTCAATTGGTGAAGATTGGAACTGAATTCTCGGCCCATGCCTACCGCACGCCTCATCAGTCCCCCATGATGGCGTCAACCCCATCCTGGTCCTTACCTCCGCAATCATTTGATCAATCTCCGCCATACTGCTCTCCAACTTCTCCATCACCTCAGCCGGCGATACCGCACACCCTCCTTGTCCTCGAACATCCATTTCTGCTGAGCTTCTACACCAACAATCCCCCTTCTGACACCACGTGTAAGCCGAACCGACTTTCTACCCTGACGAGCTGGTTAGTTTCGGCTGCAATATACAACCAGTTGGTGAAAAGTCCGTCTTTGCACTTTTGACTCTTTGCTCCTTCTCATTAACTTGGATTATCTCTCATGAATTTCAACATCTCCGTCATTCCGCATCTCCATTATCTCAGTCATTCCAGTATTCAGTATCTCCGTAATGTCAGTATTTCGGTATCTCAGTCATTTCAGTATTTTCAGTATCCTCACTCATCTTACTATTTTCAGTATTCTCAGTATTTTCAGTATCTCGGTAAATTCTGTATTTCCGTATCTCAGTAAAGTCAGTATTCTCTCTCCGGCCTTCTCTAATCAGTACTTCTGCTCTTCCGACCATGTATACTTGTAGCTCCCGACAACAAAATAACGGCAAGAGCAAGAGGGAAGCAGACCACTCAGTTCTTATAACTTTACTGAAGAAATCATGCTCATCCTTTCGCAGCAGGTTCCAATACAAATTGAACAGAGTTTCGCTCAAAAAAACTTACTGCCATGCACATTGCATGGCTCATAATTGAGCATGGAGCCCGATTATGCTTAAAAATTTAGGAGGGAGATTGTCATGCGGTAAAATGATATATTATATTAAAAGCAGTTAGGTTCATGAATTAAATCTTTTCAACATCAGTAATGGTAATTGTCACTACTATTTATACCCGAACAGTGAAGAACAAATTAAGATGAGTTTCTAATATCATACGGTTGTAAACATCGTTATTTCTCAACAAATAGTGTTTAAATACTTTTTTTTTAATACCCTCGTAATCGATTACAAACGATTACTGAATTTCCCTATGCAACTACAGAGCGTATCAAAAAAAGTTTACATTTAGAAAAAAAAAGGAAAATTATACATATTTAATATCCTGCAGATTTTTCCACATTTTAATATTGATACAGATCCATTTCAGCAAATGACGGTATAACTGTCGAAAAATAATTCCGCTTGAGTGAGCACCACTTACTTTTGAAATGTTAGTGAAAAATGATTTGCGCAGAACTTTGAAATAGTTATGTGAATAAGAGTACACCTTAATCATGAAGAACACGTAAAATTTAGCTAATAAAGTTAATTTGATGATATCTTTTACATTTTCAAACTTGTTTCCTTGCCCAAAACACTTCGAACATTGCATTGCGCCCCACTCCACCCCCCCCCCCCCCATACACCGAGGCCATCGTGACAATATTTGCTTTACACTGAGCTGTGATTTACATGAAATGAATTAGGCTTGATTTTCATTTTGTTAATCATTGTCAAACTTGGGAAAATTGTTTTAAACTAAAAATAAAATGTAAACCCACTTTAAGTGATGAAAAACTTGGTGAAAAAATGCTGGAGATGTCTGATATAAACCTTTTTTTCATATTCAGTTATGTCCTCAGATCCAGCTGGCACAAAAAGGGTAAAGGTTGTGCTTACTAAGTGTTGAAATTTCAATTTGTGTGGCAAAATTGTTAGAAAATCCTTGAATGTATCAGTTTTCTTTCAAAAGTGCAAGGGAAATGTATGAGAAATGTTTCGCTGGTTAAGTTTGATTTCGCCCTTTCCCCTTGACACAGCGTGAAAACGAGCATTTCTGCGCAAACAGATTTCTGCGAGCTTTAAAAAAATGGACAGTGCTCACTCAAGTGTAACATTCTGTCAAAACTTTTACTTTCATTGGATAGATGAGACCCAAACTCAATATTATATGTGAAAAGAAACCCACATGATGAATATTTTTAAATTCCCAGGGCTATTCCAAAGTGTAAACCTTTTTATACGCACTGTATATACATGAATAAAAAAAACTTTATATTCTACGCTCTTCACTGTTACGAAACCATGCTGGACATCAAATAAACCTTTCATTTCGTTACAATATATATATATATATAATCTTGTAAGGACCAAGCGCTTTCCTCTTTCCTCAGACCCCCCCCCCCCCCTCCATTCTGCACCTGCACCTCACATTTAATTGATATTGTTAAGCATAATTTGTATTTTTTCCGGGGTTGCCACACAGTCAAACTAAGATTAATGTGGCAACCGTGTAATCATAATGTTATAGAAAATACAACCTTGTTCATATTATTGTCAAATTTATGTCAAACTTATTGTCAAATTTATGTTATGTACTATGTGTTTTCTTGAAAACAAATAAATATATACATACGTGTGTGTGTGTGAGGCGCGTGTTTATGGGAGTGCGTTAAGTTGTCTGTGTATATTGAATGATGTTGCATTTTTTTATATTGATAAACAAATGTATTCTTACCGAAAGTTAACACTGCCTTACGCTTTTCATGTACGATTGGCATTTGGATGGACGAATCTGTAATCAATATGGAAAAAAATATGAGAGAATTATTTATACTTAGAGTATTCAAAGGAAGGTTTATACAATTCGATTTCATTGTACATTTTGAACTATTACAGATCAGTGGCGTTCATCCGGTCCGATTAGCGGGGGTAGCAATATATTGGCCTGAAAATGCAAAATTTTGGGGACACCCACACACAAAGGGCTTTGTATACTGGGGTATAGTATATAACCGTGAACATGATATTACCATCTTTCAGTTCGCTCGTTTGCATGTCGAAATAAGCTGGAACTCATTTATATCACAAAACGACTGTAAAGGTGTTTTCGATTTCTATATTGTAATGGATTTGTTTTGCTATAAAGAAATGAAGCGAGAGAGCAAATATTTAGAAGTTGAAAGACAAAATGATGTCCAATAACCTCTTTCAAGTGATGTGTTATTATCACATCACCGACAATGTATACGTACGTATATAGCGTTTAATGTGTACATGATACTACCATCTTTTAGTCAAAGCACACACACAAAGAAAATTCACAAAAGTGATGATTATAGACAAATTATATATGGATGGTAAGGTCTTGTCTTTTTATACATAAATATGGCAATAACAAGTCTTATAGATGTCGTGGAAATGCAAGAATGAAATTATTAGAGACCCTTCTCAGTCCCCCAGACGGACAATAACGCAGTCGAAAACAGGAGAATGATGACGTTACACATTGATCAACTCTCTGGCTCTCTACATCTCTCTGTGCATAATGCACTGATTCGCCTTGCTGATCTGTATTTTTCTTCCGAATTTACCGGTTTCTTCATGTAATGTAATATCCGATTTCTGTCTTCGACAAATCAAAACAGTATACTGAACCATAACTGTGTTACTTTGCCCGTTTTTATTGAAATGTGAACTGTAAAGACCGATTTTGTCCACTCGACAGTCTTCGTTGTGTTGCTCCACTCCAGTCAGTGTTTATTGAAAAACTCCAAGCTGTAGCGATTCGCTGCTGGCTGCCGGTGCACTGCAGGGAGCCGATGCTGCACGTTACGCTGTTTGATCCTTTTACAAAAAGCCGTCATAGTTAAGAAAAGCTTGTTCTCACGTCTGACGATGCATTCAGGTCAGGTGACAGATACAGATCTAATATAATTTTAGAATCATGCATTATTTCATGCTAGTAAAGTCTTTATTTTAATGTTTTAGCAGCATATTTTTTTTTTCAGATTTCTAAATAAACTGGCCAAGCAGGCCAGACAATGAGCGCTGCGCTAGCTTGGACCATGCCTGACTTGGCTTGGTTAGACTGAAAAATCTGCTGTTTCAGAGGAGTTTTCAAAAAAAAAATTATTATATTCGGGAAGGATACCATGAAGGCAGACAAAATTTCAGCGGTGGTTACCATAATTCTTGACCGAAATTGGAGTTGAGTCTAATGTTTCTTCATGATTAGAGTGCTGCTGCATGCTGCCTTCAACAATGAAGATAAATGCACTCTTTGTAACCCGGTCCGAATAGCACCGGTGCGCTAAGTGGAACTTTTCATATACTAAACCTACTACATGTACTAGTTCATATTCGTCGTCGACCGGGAATTACTTGCCCCCGCACCGACTTGTTCCTGCATCAAATGATGATGATGATAATCTGCGCACCAAAACTAGACCATGTAGACTATAAACCGATTAAAGTCAAACTTAAATGTCTGGTAGGCTTCCTACCGTCGCCTATAGTATTTATTAACTAATTTGTTCAAAAATATTGTGGCGGTCGCAGACAGTATTTATTAGTGTCCCTCATAATCATCAACATAAGAAAATTCCTACGTTGATTTGATTATTTAGACTATTTCTCTCTTTTTTCTCTTCTACACACAGATCTGCACACTTGCTGACTGGTCTCTGCTCGCTACTTCAACCGGGAGATTATATCATGTACCATAACTGTGACTTGGATATAGCCATTTGTTTCTTCACTCTGCATTCCTGGAGCTACTGTTGCATATTTTGGACTGATAATGATACAACAGAAAATTTATCTTTATCGATCTTGGAAACAACAATTTAGAGCACAGTTTTGGAGAGGAATAAGAACACTGACTTTGACAGGAATACAGCTTGTGGAAAATAAGAACACACAATTTAAAGCGAAATAATATTTATGTTTCAGTTATCAAATTTAGATTTACTTTGCCTGAAAACTATTACCATTATAGTATATATATCAAAGTGATTTTCATCGACATCTTACATGACTCTGTAGTAAATCGACATTGTGTACACTAATAACCAATTTACGTAAGAACAACTTTCATTTTACTATAGGGCATTGCGAGAAATTTTCTTCTCAATCACACGTCCCAAATCAAGGGTAAGTCCTTTGATAAAACGCAAACATATAGTTGGATTACAATTCCAACTCGACCTCATTACGCTTGAATACGAATTTGAGACTCGCGCTTGATTTGCAATTGAACATAAGTTTCTTGCAATGCCCCATAATACTATTTCGTTAGCAAGTCTGTCATCAGTTATCTAACGTGCTGATTGCTGAAGGTTAAGAGGCTGTTATAACTGAAGAGAGATGAACCACACACAGCAAAAATGCCGCTACGACGATGCCATAAAATGTCATAACTGTAAAAGATTGGGCCACAAAGCAAAATACTGTGACTTCTTAAACAACTACATGTATTAATGGCGTGGCCAAAAAGAGAGTGCCGATCTCTCGGCCCCTGACTGTGTTTCCCGTGGTTAAAAAAATCACATTTATGATTCTGACTGTCCTGTTCATGTTATTTCAAACAACAAAATAACTAAATCAAATATTCAACAAACTGCTATTGTAACTGAACATAATGAAATGGAACATTGCTCTATCAGTCCCAATTTATCTTCTTTACGCTCATCTACACAAGACGATTTGATGTCAGAAGTTACAACGGCTACTGACCCAAGGTTTGACATTTCTAATAATATATTTGCTACTAAATTTCCCAAAGCATCGTCTTTAATTTAAAAAAAAAGCCTGGAATTAGCATTGCCCATCCTAATGTCAGGACTCTATATCCAAACCTAGATCAAGTGAAATTTTTTGTAAATGAACATAATTTTGATGTCTTGGGACTGAATGAGACCCGTTTGTGTGACACGATTGATAACAAACAAATACATATTAATGGTTACATGGTATATAGAAAAGACATAAATAGGCAGGGTGGAGGCATACTTGTATATATAAATGAAAAACGCCTCGAACATACATTAAGATCTGATTTAATGTCAGAAGACCTTGAAATGATTGCTGTTGAAGTGAGACAACCAAAGTCTGCTGCGATGATTATACTAGCCTGGTATCACCCACCTGGCTCTAGCATGTATTTGTTTGATGTTATTAAAAACGTGTTATCCAAGTTGGATGATGAATCTAAGAATATTATCCTAATAGGAGACTTAAATTGTGATCTATTAGCTTCCCCTCCCAGCTGCTATTCAAATAGACTAATTAGTCCAGTCAATATAGGGCTTGACCCACCACTAATTGCAACACGAGATATTCCACTGCAATGCTTTCCAGGAAGGTCCCCTAAACAACATACTAAAAGTCCCAAGAAATCCAAGCAGTTGAAATTTAATTATGCAAATTAGCCATAAAAGATTAGAAAAATAGCCCAAAGATTACAAATTGAGTGTCCAAAACAATTTAATTTGAACGAAAATTTACGATAAATAACTGTACTCAATGTTTTTTGTCAAAAGTGCAAACAAATCTACCTCATTTGCATAATATGCAAATACGCATCCTTATATGGAAAAAAGGTCAAGGTTTTGTGATTTTCTCTCATTAACTGCTTGAAAATTTCATTAATGTTGAAATTTACATGCTGCTATTACTAAGGACGTTGAATACATTTGTATTCAGCTTAGTGTCTGTAGTGTATTTGCATATTAAGCAAATAAAAGTATCTAACATATCATAAATATTCAAGAAAAAACACTGGTGATACATCCCTGAAAAATTACAAGTAGATTATCTATTGAAATTGGAATATGGTAATACCTTGCAGGAAGGTTTCCTAAACACCATATCAAAGTCCATAAATATACAAGCATATAGGAAAATCACAGAATTTGCATTTTATTCAAATTAGCCATAATGAATTACAATTAAGTAAAATAATCCAAATATTGGAAATCAAGTGCAGAAAACAATATGAATTGAACTGAAACAAACGATAAGTTTTACAAATTTATCTATTTTTTAAATGAAATATCGTAAATAAATCTACCTCATTTCCATATCCAGAAATTTTGATTTTTCTCACAAAAACAGTAATGAAAATATTTCAGTCTAGATCAATATGATGTGATCACTAAGAATGGCCAATACATTAATAATAAGCTTAATATCTGAAGTGTAATTTACATATTATGCAAATAAGCATCCGACATGTTATAAATATTCAAGGAAACACAGGTGATACTTTCCTCTAAAATCCCATGTAGATTATGTGTATTAACCATGATGACCTTCCCTACACTTATTGCTTGGTTGATATTGACTTTTTTCATGAGCAGTTACCCCACTCATATTGTAAAATGATGAATCCATTCTACATGGATCCCACTGCTTGAATGCTTCATTATTTCCAACCAAGTCTTGCTCTCTTCTTGACTATGTAGAGACTGCGTTTCTTGCGAGTATAGTCCACGCTAGCAAGCTCCTGGATTGCCAAGTGATCAGCACAAGATGTCACACCCAGTACAAAAAAAGCCCATTAGCTTCGAATATTTGGTCCTTGTAGAAACACCACTTGTCTTGGTGGTTAATATGAGTACTTGCTTGGATCACAAGATCTCTGGGCATGGTTAATAAGAGTAACAATGGGAATTTGCCTATACGACCGACATGAAAGCCACTCATAAATTCATGATGAAGGCTTAAAGTGCATTATTTATAGACATCTATCTCAGATACAAGAATCGTGATTAGACATGTTAAATGTTCTTGCTGAATCCAGTTGCTGCTTCATGATGAAGCATCAATTTTCTGTTCTTTCCTCTTTGATAAATCTCCTATGGCAACATCTCCAAATATTATAGCTATAGTTTCTAAGTAAATCGTATGCAAATAATGATATTAATTTCCTGATATTCATGGTAAACATAAATTCCTCAGTGAGACAATGAACAAACCAGATGAAGGACTAAGCCAGATAATTGCCTTTCCAACAAGAGGACACAACATAATGGAACACCCTTAACATCACCATCAAATACCATCCAACATTGATTAGACAGTGTGTACCACTTCCATGATTTATTTCCCACAATTTGTTACCCATGGGTATACTGTGAGGGTATACAGAGGAATAAACCTTTTAGTAATTATGGTACGCCTAATGATGTTCTTCTGGAGGAATGCTGACGTTAATAGTGTCATGCAGATGTACTTTGGACAATCGTACAACTATCTGTACTTAAATCCGACAAGTCGAGCATAGGAGACTGAATGCCAATCAAGAGGACTTTAACAAGAACACACCGTTACCCATGTCTTCTTCCGACACAAGTTGCCTCAATGAGACGATGGACATAAGTTGTGTCGGAAGATGTCAAGAGTTTTAGAGAAAGGCTAGGAAGGCTTGCGCATATTAGAGCTCCAAATGCATCAGTAAGGTAAAGCTCAGAATTGCTACAATGCATTAAAGAGGACCATAAGAGGGTTTGTAGACAAGCCTATTATACATAATTTGTTGATCGGATTGACAATGATCCAGGCTGTAACAATTAGCATGTTGGGAGCCCTTAATATCAATAGCTATGACTACATTGCAATATCATTATTAAAGGAAGGCAAAGATTTTTAGTCTTAGTATTCACCACTGATCATGATGATGGTGACGCTGATCTACAAGTCCTGGGATCCAGTCCTGACCCAGATATGGCCAGATAAGATATTGTTTAGTCAAGCGCTTGTAGCCAGACTATTGAAGAAATTGTTAAAGAAAACTATCTGCATGAAGCTACCAGGCCAGACGGAATCTCTGCTACACTTCTTAATGAGACTACTCATCAGATCTTTCCTGCCATAAGTTTGATTTTCCTAGCCTTCCTTTATACGGTGAAATTTTAAGAAAGTCTAAGTCGTTTCCATCCATATAAGAAAGAGTTGTCAGCTTTAATAAACTACGCACCAATTCAAATACTGTGCTTTGTTTTTGACAATCCCATCATCTTGTCAGACTAACAAAGCGGCTTAGGAAGCGAAGAACATATTTCCAGTATTTTTCCTTGAATATAAATCATATTAGGATAGATTTGAATGCTTAGTGATAGCAGCATATTAATTTAAAAAACTGAAATGTTTTTACTGCAGTCAATGTGATAAAAATCAAAATTTCTTGACATTTTCATAAAAGGATACTTATTTGCTTAATATGCAAATGAGGCAGACTTGCTATCTTTTTTTTAATAAAAACATTGAACTTTTTTATTCATCAAGAAAAATCAAAATCTCTTGACATTTTAATATAAGGATACTTATTTGCATAATATGCAAATGAGGCAGATTTGCTAGCTTTTTTTAATAAAGACATTGAACTCATTTATTTTTATCTTTTTCGTTATCGTGTAATAAATTTGCCCCATTAAGAAAAAAGAAGATAAAAAGGGACAGCCTGCCATGGATTGATGCAGATATTCTGGCAATGATTCGTAAAAGAGACAGCATGAAAAGAAAAGCAGTTAATGATAATCAGGATGAAGATTGGAAAGCATAGCGCGTCCCAAAAAAATGTCCCTCTGACAGAGGGTCGAATTAATTCCAAAAATGTGGTAGTATTCTCAATTAAAAGTACAGGAGTAGATAGCTCATTTTATAATCTAACTTCTATGAAAATTTCATTGGTCTTGCTTCAGCGGTTTTGAATATACACTTTGCTACGTAACAGCGGTGCATTTTTGCCCATTCCAAGTTTGCAGCATTGATGTATTTCTGCATTGTCTATGGCATGTTAACCCCCATTCTTACACCCAGGACCTGAGCATTTACACTTCCCCTAATCCTATCCAGACTCCTCAAATATTAAACTTTGGCATGTTCAGAAGGACAAGAAATTTCAAAAATGAAGTTTGTTTGATGATTAACATGATTAAGGGGAATCAGTGCATCAACTTGAAAGAAATTATGAATGATGGAAGAGTAAAATAAGGTGAACAATGGAGGGGAGGGGATTTGAAAGGGTACATGTACAATTGTACATATAATTAACTTGACGTCAGTAGCTTATCAATTAAAAAAAGAATGGTAATGAAAACAGAAATGCAATATTCTTTGAATTAAGCTTGAAACAGACATGACCTGTTGTCTCCATCATTGTGCATCTCTCATTATCAAACATGAAATTAACTGTCAAACACTGTTGTTGCCCTTCTGAACATGCTCAAGATTGTGATTTGATGAGCCTGGGTAGATCATGGAGATTTCCCCGGTCAGATCAGGGAATTCCTTGGTCAGAATGGTCAAAGGGGGTTGTGTTGATATGCTGGAAAGTGCAGAACGCACAGCAGTGCTGCATGCATATAAACTTGCAATGGGCTGAAAAGCACTGCCGATACATTATAAACTGTGTATTCAAAACCACTGAAGCGAGACCAAAGACATTTTTATAGAGGTTAGAACATGAGATGAGCTTCCTATATCCACACATTTAATTGAGAATAATTTTCAAGTTTGGAAGTAATTCAGACTCATATCAGAGGGACATTTTTGGGGGGACGCGCTGTATAAGAAAATGAGGAATTTTGTAACAACAAAACTGAAGTAAAAGAAAAAGAATTACTTTCAAACAAAAATAAAGACTTCGAAAGGCGATGTAAAAGAAACATAGAAAAATCTTAATATGCTATTGAATAGAAACAATAAATAAAATGAAATACCGTTTTGATGATATTGATATTCATGATCCTATTCTGATTGCCGAAAGATTAAATGAACATTTTGTTAATATAGGACCCCAGTTAGCAAATTCAATTATAGAGCCCACAGTTAATTCCGATCTTACGTATTTTTTCCATTGTTTGCCTCAAAATACACAGTTTCATTTTACACTGGTAAATGAAAGTGAGGTGTATAGGTATATCTTGAATTTACCAAATGATAAAGCTATGGGGCGCGATTTGTTACCCGCTAAATTGATCAAATTAGTTGCCGAATATATTACTCAGCCCTTAACACATATAATAAACTTGTCTTTTATATTCGGTGAAGTTCCTGAAATGTGGGAAAATGCCATCGTGACTGCATTACTGCATTATTGATAACAATCCATTGCGTAAGGTAGATGAATGTAACTACATGTGTTTAGGTGTTATTCTTAATACTAATTTAACATGGCAAAACCATATTAATTTTGTTCAGAAGAAAGTAAATTGTGCTTTATTCATGTTAAAGTCTATAAAGAACTTCGTCGACGAAAATGATCTGATCATTGTTTATAATTCCCTGATAATGTCACATTTTAACTATTGTGATGCTGTATGGGGTAACTGCGGGTAGATTGATCAGAAAGTTCTTCAAAAGCTACAAAATAGGGCTGCCTGAATAATAAATCGATCTCCATGGTATTCATCTTCCAAAGAAAATTTAAATAAATAAAAATGGGTAACGCAGAAAACAGAAGTGACAACATTGCTATAATGATGTTTAATATAATAACAGGACAGGCACCGACATATTTAATTGAAAGATTTTAATTTTATAGGCATACATATAATACACGGTCAGGGGCCCGTTGCAGAAAGAGTTGCAATCAATCGCAACTCTAAAAATCATGCGCAACTTGATTTTCAACCAATCAACAGCGCGCATTTGGGACTTGCGATTGATTTTTTGACTTGCGTTTAAACGCAACTCTTTCTGCAACGGACCCCATTTCCACTAACTTTAAATATCCCCCAAGCAAAAACCGCATCTGGTAAGAAAACTTTTTCGTTCAGGGGGGCTCAATGCTGGAACTCACTACCAATTCAAATGCAACAATGTAATACCACTACAAGTTTCAAAAGGGCTTTAGCTAATTTAAGGAAATATCACAAACATGACAAAGGGATAGGTTGGTGGGCGGAGGGGTAACTCGCCTAAGTGGGACTTTTTTTTATGTTTTACATGATTTTTTACCCATTATACCTGTATGCATTATATCACAGGGATGAGACTTAATGATGACGGGTGTTTGGAAGGGTGTATGGTGTGTGTGTATCTGTTTGTGTGTAAGGGTGAGTGTGCAGTGTTGTTATACAAAGTTTTTTTTATCAGTAATTCAAATTAATTCATTTATAATTATGTATCTGAATAATATTTCAACCTATAATAATATTATATTTTCTGTATTATGCATTCATATTGAATGCATTCTGTGTATTTTCAACTTATCATTATATTATAATTCATAATTATTTGTATAAACTAACCTTCTTTGTATTATCACTTGGTATTAAGGTAATAATTACTATTATAATGTTTTATGTGTTATTCATGTATACTAAGATTGGATGCCTTTACTTTGTACATTTTATTCATGGCACTGCCCCAATGCAAATCAGACTCTGTATCTGTTTGGGTTTTTTACCGTGTGAAAATAAAATGTATCTATCTATCTAAGTATCATGTATATATCGTCACAATTTTTTCTCGAAAGATAAATATATTTGTCCTTTTAAATGGTATTTGAATATGGGTACGCCTTATTTTTGTTTTCCACAATATTTTTTGCATGTATGAACAGAAGTGAACTATTTATTATGAAGCACTGTGAATGTTGTGTGCAGTTGTGTGATGGTATCATAACTAATTCATCATTTTTTATAAGACTGTAAGCCTGGTGAAAGTGCGAGAGATGCCTGGATGAAAGGAAAGTGAACATGTGTCCACTTACTGATATTCATAGTTTAAGACAAATTTGTTTCTGGATAAATATTGCTATGCATTCCTTGAATTCCATGTAAGAGTAAAGGAGAAGTCCACCCAACCCAAAAAATAATTTAGATTAAAAAAAAAAAATATTGCGGAAATTTGATAAAAACTTTTATTTAAATTTTATAAATAACCATTTTAACATTGAGAAAATTTGCTTAATTTTACAAAAGGATGATATGCTCATCTCTGTCGATGTGCAAATTAAACTAACCGATTATGTCACACACATTTACATGTATTTCTTTTGTATTTTGTTGTTTGATACATATACATGACATGTATATTGAATATTTTAATTTTGTAATTATTTTCTTTAACCAATTTTTTCAGGAATTTTTATTCCTCCAAATAACATTTGGAGTTACCATAGATGTAACCTATTGTGATCCGATGAAAAGTTTCCTCTTATCAAATCTGAAAAAAAAATTATTATAATAAAATGGGAAAAAAAATTAGAAAGGAATGTGATGTGAGTGACATAATCAACTCTAATTTGCACATCATTGTTTTGTGTATAAAAAAACTAAATTACTCTATTCAAATACATTTTATTTGATGTGGACTTGACATGTACATGTAACTCATCCTCTCCCCTCCCATATCCCTGCCCAAATAAGTGTAATCCGGGGTGTAATCAATAACTTAAAAATCAAAAGCAGTAATTACGAAGTAAGATTCGAATACAGGTCTGAATAGAATTTCACATGGAAATGAAAAGAGAATAAAGCTGGGTAGGAACGGGAAAGGAATATAATTTTTTTTAAATCGACATAGGGTCCCCGCACACATCAAAACATATGATCTTACAGCTTTTGCCACAGACCGTTTGGTATCCTCTTCAGGGTTTTTAAGGTACATCACACAAAGTCCGTAAGGCGCTGTTGCCTAATCAAACTGCTTCGGCAATTCTACTGCAATTCTAGACAGCTGACAGCCGTCTGTTTCGAGGTGTTTTTAACATTCTGATTTTTTTTCTCCTCGTACACAGGCGGATCGCGATTGTGCAACCGCCATTAGGGGGTAAACAATGCAAAATCCCCCCATGGGGCTCATCGATTTTTGTCTTTATTTCATAATATATAAAAAGAACTGGGCCAAAATAAAGATTATTATTCCGTTTTGGCTTGAAATGCGCCAAAACGAGAAAAATGAACTAACAGGGGAAAAAACAGTGACTTAATTCGGCTGTCGCGCAACTCCCACTTCCCTGGGTTATCCAAACTTAATACATAAACATATTGCCATTGAGTTCCTGTACAGATCGAGTTAGAACTTCGGTCTTTGTTATTGGTGAGTGGAGCCAACGGAGTTGGAACAACCAAACAGCGGAACAACCAATAAAACAGACACCGAAGCTCTTGGTCTACTGCAATTCCAATCATTTCGTGATGGACATTGCCGTGTTTTTTGTGGTTCCTGACTTTGCTACGGAATGAAATTTCACAATTTTTGTTCAGTCGTGAGGAGAATGTTTGTGCTTTGTATTGGTTGTAATATCAATGTGACACAAGTGTGATTTCTGTGTGAAAAAATGCTTTGTTTATTCACATATATTTCTTGAAAAGAAAATAATCATTTTTTCTAAGTTAAATATCGATTACCAAAATACGTCACTTTAATGTGCATTTTATATTTCTGTTTAGAAATTTCAAACTTTTATCTGTATAATAAGACCAATCTTATGACGAATAAACAATTTTAAGAGCAAAAAAGCCGATTTGAAAGATCGTCTTCAATTGGCTGCTGTCAGCTCAGCTGCTCACTGTGTGACGTCACTCATACTGGAGCTCGCCGGAGGACCGCTGAAGGTATTAATATGGCATGAAAATAAATCATTTTTTAGAGCTGATTTCTGCAAACTCTAATACTTCTGATAAGCAATACTTTCCCTTTACAATGATGACCACAATAAAATACTTTTGATTCTTCGAGTGTGTCACAAACACACGAACTTCTAATGTCTACGGTATCCTTAAAAAGATTCTTGTCGATACAAGTCGTGTTTACTTTTTTGCCAAGCTTTTTACATTATACACAAGTTAGGTGTCAAGAGGCTAAATCGAGAGAAGAGACGATAGAAATACGAAACGAAATTAAAAGGAATCATGCATATATGACGTATATTTACAACGAAGCGTATAATGCAAAAAGCACGGCAAAATAAGTAAACACGACTTGGACAAGAATCTTTTTTAAGGATACCGTAAATCTTAGAAGTTCGTGTGTTTGTGACCAATAACTTCAGTTCAGAACCTCACGATCAAAATCGAGTGTGCAGAGAGAGAAGTACATGTTGGAGTAAATGGGAAATAACGATGTGGGATGTAGAAAAAATTCAACAAAAATTAGGTCAAATATGTAGAATGTGATTTTGTTAAAAAAAAACAGTAGTCAAAATTCGCTTGTTTGTTATGTTAAAACAGTAGTCCAGTACATTTTATTTAAGGCACTTGCCGGCTTAAAACGAAACTCGAATTTCAATTTCATTTTATTTTCCCAGCGTGGATGTCCCGTTGAAGACACCGTTAGAAAAAAAATCGCATCGAAATCCAAAACCCGATCGATTTCGCACGCGCACGCGACACGACTGATTCATATAAGCCGAAAATAGTAATATTGCCGGACCAACAGACGATAAAATATTTCCACTACACTTTCGAAAGAAAGGCCCAGTATATTTGTTTTATATCCCTTCAATAATTAAAGTTTAAACGAAAAATATTGGTTATCTTTTCTTAATTGACCATCTACATGATCTGGACAAAATCTAGGTCGGCGTAGCTCTAATTTAAGCAAAATTGGCTTATCATTCTAAGCTAGCTAGCCGGCTCCTGAATACATGTAGACTTCGCGCTGTTGCCGTCGGCTCCCAAGCATCACTCAGGGTGGTTCGGTGTTGCGCGTCGCGGCGGCTGTACTAGCATGACTAGTGAGATCGATCTTCTATTAATTCCATTTACCGGTTGTGAACTAAAATCAAGCAGCCCAAATCATTCGATGATCGAAAGGTGGCCATCATTAATTTTGTTTTCAGCATACAGATTCATTGTAACCAAGCAAGACGTGATTTCACATTGACAGTTATTTATCGGAGTTTATGATTCATCTTAACATTGCATTTTACATGTGCTTGCGCTGCGCTCAGCAGACCCCTGATAAAGCGTCTGAGCCGTTGCATCACTAGACTTGCCCAGTTAAGGTAGTCCGTCGTGAGCTGTACCCGAGTGATTGCGTGGTTTCCAGTTGGACGCAAAATAGCCAAAAAACAAATAAATGTTACTCTGTTGTCACGAACTATTTTGATCTCCGATGAATTTAATTTTTCTGGTTAAATTATGATTAGTCACGTGAAGGGCTCTCGACCAATCAAATAGCAACAAATTTTCAGTAAGGGATATAAAAATTCTTATTTTTCTCCGTTCCGGAGACCCTCAAATTTGTGATTTATCGTTCCGATGCACGTCAGTCCTGAACTTCTCTGCCGGTAGGAGCGGCTAGCTCGATCAGCGCAGAGCCATGTGCAGGGTCGCCGAGGTCCCCCTGCTATTTTTTTTTTTTGTCTTTTGCTGATTTCAACCACGTAATACGAGGCCGTATTACATGCGAATTCAAGCATCGCTATGCGCACTTATACTTAAATATATTTGCGCATTAATTTGAATGGCAAAAGGCGCATCTTTTACTGAGATCATAGTGATGTCATCACCTAAATGTCATGAATTACTTCATTTCAAAAATTACACTTAAAATGCAGTTTTTTTGGGGGGGGTTAATGATATAAAGATACACTTAAACAGATAAATTGTCAGAACCTGCTTGTTCTTACGAAATACGGAAAATATATATTACGTGAACAAGCAGGGTGCAAATAATAATATTTTCACTAAAATTATACTCCGCTTCCATGAAAATTCCTATATATGACCCCCTCACTGGCCACACACATATTCATGCACGTGTATTCAAATGATACTTTGCTTGGTTTATGACCAAAGTTATAACCATTGAGTCATTGGTATCATACAATTCATAAAAGGACGTATTATAACCATGCTCTCATGATGAAGGGGATATAACGTTGCAATAACCTAAACATGGATTTGTCATGGTCAAAATCTTGTAAGATTAGTTAGAGTGTGTTAGCGCCAACAGACAGGCCCGTATTCCGATAGCCTGGTTTAACCTAACTCTAGTCTAAGTGTGGTAATACACCGCCATATTTAAATCTAGGTTTAAGTTAACCCTGGTCTAAGTGTGGTAATACATCCTCAAAAACTTAGACTCGCGCAGGGGTTAGTTAAGCCTAAATCAAACAAATCATGGCCAACATTTTTTTTAGAATTTACACCTATCTTGCATTTCGAGCTACTTCCTCCGTTTTTAACCGATTCTCATGAAACTTTGAACACACATTGGTCTTAAGGATGTGTAAGAAACATTTTATTTACTTTTTCTGAAATCGTGATGCCATGGTAACGGTATATCATGGCCAAAGTTTTGCCGCTCATAAGTTTTCTACCAATTTTCATGAAGTTGAATCACATATTGGTTTTGAGGTAAAAACGTGCGAGACATTTTTGCATGTGTTTATTGAATAACAAAAATTAGGTAAATATCGCGTGGTTTGAATTACTTTATCATTTTTCCTCCATTTCTCATGATATTTGGCACATACATTAGTTTTGAGATGAAAATGCGCAAGACACATTTTTGCATGTTTCGGAAATTGTGTTTCCATAGTAACGGTGTATTATGACAAAAGTTATGTAAAAATCTTGCAGTTCCAACTACTTCCTCAGTTCTTAACCAATTCTCTTGAAATTTGGAACAGACAATAGTCTTGAGATGAAGATGTACAAGACACATTTTTGCATGTGTCGAAAATTGTGTTACCGTGGTAACATTATATTATGGAAAAAATATGTAAACATCTTGCAGTTCCAACTACTTCCTTAGTTCTTGACCAATTCTTATGAAATATGGCACACACTTTAGTCTTGAGGTGAAGATGTGCACTACGTATTTTATGCCTGTATCAGAAAGCCACGGTAACAACATATTGTAGCATAACGAGTTATACCTTTAAGATGTATTTCATAGTTTAATCGTAGAGGGCGATATTTTAGTTGTGATATGCTTTGCGATTATTGGAGAAGTACGTCAGTTCGCTGGGAGCTGCGGTGGCGTGCGGTTGTAAGATGTAAGCTCCGAATAAATCAAGTTGAACTGTATACTGAATATCTCCCAAGTTGCTTCATTTGCATGATTTAGGGTGAGTGAGCGGGTGATCCGGTGTATTTCAGAGGAGTGAGAGAGTGTACCACGTTGCACAATAGACTTTTGTGAGCGAACCTGCCCAAAAAGAGATATAAAAGTGAGGAGAAGCGTCGACCGGGTTCTGGAGACTGCGAGACGGCAGAATGATACCCCCGACAGAGCTCGGTTACGCCACACTGGTGGCCGCGGTGGAATTGAACAACGTGGTATTGGAAGCTCAGACAACTTAGGCGCCTGTATTACAGGGAGCGCCACGTATATCGCCTATGAAGATTGCCAGGAGAGAGGCAAGAAGAGAGCGCCTATGCACGTTGGTGAATAGCGCCCTGAGTGTGTGTGGCGGAGGTAGCGCCCATGCACGTTAATGTATAGCGGCTAGGAAGGGTGCCTGGAGAGAGGCAAGAAGAGAGTGCCTACACACGTTGGTGAATGGCGCCCTGGGGGTGTGTGGCGGAGATAGTGCCTACACACGTTGGTGAATGGCGCCTTGGGTGTGTGTGGCGGAGATAGCGCCTACACACGTTGGTGAATGGCGCCTTGGGTGTGTGTGGCGGAGATAGCGCCTACATACGTTGGTGAATAGCGCCTTGAGTGTGTGTGGCGGAGATAGCGCCTATACACGTGGGTGAATAGCGCCTATTGAGTCGGTGTGTAGACGACAGCGTGGATAGCGCCTATACATGTAAATGTATAGCGCCTACGACGAGTGGCTATGAAGAATGGATCTGAAATTCCTTGCAGGATGAGTGCAGCGTGGAGATGGGGATCTCTGAACGTCGAAGAGAAGTACTTGTTGGATATGCAGATACTAGCAACGAGGGAACTGGAGCTGTCCTATGTCGGGAAGGAGCAAGTCATATCCTATGCTAGTGGGGTACTGCATTCAGAAAGCAGATAAAAAACTACTATGGGGCTCAAAAGGAGTCATGGGCCATGGTAGTATTTCGGAGGTGCAACAGAACTTCTATGGGCGGAGATCAAGACGGATCATCGGGCACTTGGTTGGATCTTTGCAGAGGCAAGGGTGGTTACCGTGGAACTAGACATTAGCAATGAGCAGATACCAACAGAAAGAACCTTCGATCAGGTAGATCTTGGAAGCAGAGCATCAGTCAGTCGACCGGCCCGATTGGTCAACGGTGGCTTCAAAGTCTAGTGTGGAGAAGTCCTATTGGAGGATGCACAGCTGGAGATGAAGCAAGACATACTCTTCAGGAAGTAGGAGTGTGACCAAGGTCGGAATGTAACCTGGCATGTGATGTTGTTCTTCAGATAGATAGTTCGAAGGAATTGCGTTGGATGCACATCCGCTGATTGTTACGACAGGGTAACGCCTTGGCCTCCAAAGAAGTCTTTGTAGAGAGAGATCGAGATGATGAAAAGTAGTTCTAGACATGCGCCTTGAAGAAACTCCCAAGAAGGAATCCTCTAGCACTATAATAGAAATCCGCAGAATAGATATTGGACAGAACTTTCGCTATATATTACTTTGTGCCAGAAACAGTCAGACTCTGACGCATTTGAATTTTGTATTCAACATGTTGTTTTATGCCTTGATGTATTCTTTATATTTTTTGCTTCCATGCTTCCTTTTCCTATTTTCTAACCTTTCTTATGTAATTCTCTTGACATTTTCCTGATCTCAATGCTACTCTCTTTACTCTTTCTATCTATTTCTGTATATAGATTATTTTGGTTGTTACGAACGGTACTTCCTTTATGTACAATGCCAATGTATATACCTGTATATTTTTAACATTGTTTTAATGTTTTCTATAATTCTTGGGAAGAGCGAGATAACATTTAAAGAAATTCATGTTTATGCTTTGTTGTTAATACCTGGTCCGAGGACAGCCCAGACTTGGGGAGGGGCTGTGTAGCATAACGAGTTATACCTTTAAGATGTATTTCATAGTTTAATCGTAGAGGGCGATATTTTAGTTGTGATATGCTTTGCGATTATTGGAGAAGTACGTCAGTTCGCTGGGAGCTGCGGTGGCGTGCGGTTGTAAGATGTAAGCTCCGAATAAATCAAGTTGAACTGTATACTGAATATCTTTCCAAGTTGCTTCATTTGCATGATTTAGGGTGAGTGAGCGGGTGATCCGGTGTATTTCAGAGGAGTGAGAGAGTGTACCACGTTCCACAATAGACTTTTGTGAGCGAACCTGCCCAAAAAGAGATATAAAAGTGAGGAGAAGCGTCGACCGGGTTCTGGAGACTGCGAGACGGCAGAACGCTACCCCCGACAGAGCTCGGTTACGCCACAATATTAAATAGCCAAAATTAGGTGAAAATCTTGTAATTTGAATTAGTTCATCAGTTTTCAACCAATTCTCATGAAATTTGACACAGAAATTAGTCTTTCAGAAGAAAATGGGCCAGACACATTTTTTTTTGCATGTGTTAAAAATTGTGTTGCCATGGTAACAGTATATTCTATAAAGAAAACTAGATGAAAATCTTATGATTGAACTATTTCATAAGTTTTCAGTTCTGTCACTTTCGTTCTCCTTCTTTCAAAATTGAAAACAAAATGGCTGATCGATACCGAGAACGAACACGACATGGAGGTCATTTACGTTGGTCACGTTTGCTATACGGCGGCCGTACGGCGAGTCGAAAACAGCCGTGTTATTAGTTTTAATTCAAACCACCTACATGTATATGTAGCTGGTACAACAAATGTTAAAACGGCTGTTTTCGACTAGCTGTACGGCCGCCGTAGAGCAAATGTGACCGAGGTGTTACTTTTCCTTTCTTTGAGGGTCCAGTTTGTGCCTCGATGTCACGATTCTGTGTCACAATAGACCTTCATCCATATAATCGAGGTAAGTGCATAATTTATTTTCCCACAATTTATTTGAAGTGCTATTGCGACCCCATTCTACCCCATTTTTTAGAATACCCTTGTCTGTTTAGTATTACACGGGACGAGTCCTGGGCTCCGGCCCCTGGGTTAACTGTTAATGTGATGTGAACATGTGATGTAAACGGTTAGACCTTGGCTTGATCTAGTCTAAATCTAGGGCCTAGGCTAGATCTAGGCCTAATGTTAGACCCAAAACTAGTTAGGTCTAGATCTACCCCTAACTTAAAGTTAGATTAAAGATGACAATATCTTTATTTATTCTGTTAGATCTAGAAACTGGGTTAGATCAGAGTTTGACAAGCAATACCCGAAAAGCAATTAATGGGACAGATAATTAAAAAACCTGCAAGTTACTCAGTTTGGGAGTGAAATATCTTAGTAATTAACACAAAATACATGAATTGAATAATAACGCGTATCATTGCAAGATGAGGTTTAGTTAAACAACGGTTAGCTTTAGACTATAGGGTTCAATTAAACCTGCTATCAGAATACGGGCCATAGACTCTTTATTTAGTGATTTTCCACGTCTTGCAAAATACAATGAGAAATCTTTGTATATTCACTCCCAGCCGTTAGTGCACATGTAGTAAAAACTTGTATCTGATGCCGATGATTTTAATTGTTAATGTGACTCTTTTCACGAGTGCTTATTCAGATCACAAACACATTACATTCCTTGTATAACATATAATAGTTGTCTGTCAGGGATAAAGTCTATAAAAAACAGAATTATATTCGTAATCTGAATGCTATGAAATTTGTCAAACAGTTTTCTTAAGTTTGAATTTATCATATCCCAGGATGATGATTTTGTCCATGATCTCATAAATTATTCACTATATCTTTGATAATGAGATTTGCACTATAGTGCTTACGAGTAATCCTGACTAGATGATTGCCCTGACATATTTATACTCCTTACCTGATGTGATGATTCGATTGTTATAACCGGTACAAATCATTTGTCAACATTTAGTGAGCTGTAAGGTGACCAAATGAATGCTAAATTTATTTTATTTCGAGATTTTCATATTGCAGTTCGTGTGGTGTAGATGTGGCATGGTCAGTACCTCAGTTAACAGAAATTTTATTTCTTGTAACTTTATATATAAGGTCTGCTTGCCTTGACCATTTCCTCACTATAAAAATGATAGTTATTTTATAATTCGTCTTGTCGCTACATTCATTCACAAGTATGTAAAACCGTCACATAATCACATAATCACATAATCATGGGATATTTTAACCAAACCGGCACATGATTATGAGTTCCCATCCACGAACATACTCCCTACCCACATACAGTCACACACTCACGCACACCCACTACACGCCCACAAACTGTTTTGCACTTATATCCATTCACGGAAATCAATTTTAGGAATAGAAAAGCTAGGAGTACGGCTTTTGACACGAGGATGGTGAACTTTCGTGGTCCTCCTGCTAGTCTAATAAAACTAACTATTGGCTTTTGGCATATATCATAAGCTTATGTAGAAATTTTTTATTTTTTTAAATAAATGTGCTATTATTTCTGCTAAAATTTGCTACGTTTTAGCCTTTGACTCTATATATCAGGGGTTCTCAAACTACGGCCCGCGGGCCGGATCCGGCCCGCTGAGCTCCTCAATCCGGCCCGCGAGACCCTGCTGTTTCTTTTTTTTTTTTATCACTTTTAAGTAAAAATATGAAACATAGCTCATAGCTCAATATGATTACATTGTGTATCCATGTAGACCTAACCGTAATAAAAGTAATGGCAGTCAAATAAATTTGACTTAAAAAAAAAGTTTAGTGTAGTCTTTTCTGTCTATTCTACTTTCTTATTTGATCACCTGCGGTAAATTGAAAAAGTAGTTTCACATCAAACGTTGATAACACGTTGCATTTGAAAACACGTGCGCACACATTCGCACATGGCTTGCGATCAATTTTGCTTTATAACGTAAACTTGATTGCTGGTTGAGTTCTGCGGATTTTCTCAGGGGTACACTAGTCATCATTAATTGTTAGTCAGGTCAAGATGGCATCAAATTCTGCAAAGAAAAGAAAGGTGGATGCTGAAAATCGTGTTTTCAATGAAGAATGGACAGACAAGTATGCATTCATTTTGCCGCAATCGAGCACAAGGCCGATGTGTTTGATTTGCTCCGAAACTGTCAGTGTTTCTAAAAATGCTAATTTAAAGCGTCACTACGATTCCAAGCACAACCGATTTGAGCAACAATACCCACAGAACACAGAGATAAGGGATACTAAAATAAATCAGTTGAAATCTTCCTATGAATCTTCCAGCAGACAGTTTGTTAGATGTGTGACACAACAACAAAAAGCAACTGAAGCTTCCCTCCGTGTGGCCTGGGTTCTGGGTAAAAACAAGAAACCGTTTTCCGATTCAGAACTAGTCAAGGAATGTTTGAATGAGGTTGTTGATTCCATGTTTACAGGGAAGGAAAGACAGGATTTATCAGATAAATTCAAACAAATTCCACTATCCAACAGCACTTCTACTCGGAGAACAGAACTACTGGCGGATGATGTTCTGCAGCAACTGACTGGTGATTTGAAGAATGCAGAATACATTGCCCTTGCATTGGATGAATCAACTGATAATACAGATAAAGCACAACTTTGTGCCTTCGTCAGATACTTCAGTAAGGCCAAAGCTGAAATTTGCGAAGACATACTTGGCCTAATACCCCTGCTTGGTCGTACAAGAGGAGAGGATATTTATGAAGCCATCATGGAGATGCTACGAGACAGAGGAATCGATATCAAGAAAGTTGTGTCAGTTGCAACTGATGGTGCGCCAGCCATGATTGGGAGACAGAAGGGAGTTGTTAGCCGTTTGAAAGAGCATCAACCATACATGTTGTCCTATCACTGTATCATACACCAGTCAGTATTATGTGCCAGTCTTGGGAATGAGTACGCAGATGTAATGGAAACCATTATGAAACTAGTGAACTACTTGAGAGCATCTTCTGCACTTCAGCATCGTCTCCTGAGATCATTCCTGAATGAGGTGAAGAGAATACTTATCTATTTCAAGACATTGGTTATTCGTCATTATTTGTATTATTTTTAAGTATATCTCAGTATGAAAAATATCTGGACCTGGTGTGGAATAAATCGAAAATATTTGTGTACAATTTATTATAAAACATCTCAGAATATGCGAAATAAATTCACATAAAATACAAGAACATAAAGAGATACATTACCTCCAGATCTTTTTTGTTACAAGTTCAAACCCAAAAAAAATCCAATAATATTGAAGGAAAAAGTAGATAGAGGCCAGGGAGGAAGAAATGTAAACTTTATCAACAAATAGAATAAGCACCTGTATGAAGAATGGTCCATCACAAATTATTAAACTTATCATTCCCTTTTTCTAACCAGGTCAATGCATCCTATGATGACTTACTCCTTCATAACAATGTAAGGTGGCTAAGTAAGGGACAGGTCCTGGGAAGGTTCTGGGCCATTAAGAAAGACCTTGAAATGTTTCTGTCACAGCAGACTACTGCCAAAGCCAGGCAGTTCCTGGACTATCTCCGTGATGACAACAAAATGGAACTTGTGGCTTTCCTGGTGGACATAACATCTCATTTGAATGAGTTTAATCTCAAGCTCCAAGGTCAGGGCAGTACTGTGTGTGACCTGATGACAGCTGTGCGTTCTTTTGAGAGGCGACTGGAGCTCTTCAAGAATGACATCACAGAGGCACATCTCCATTTTCCAACTCTACTGGGTCACACTAATGGCAATCATCATCATGACCATGTTTCATTCCTGGAGAAATTGGCTGACAATTTCAAATCTCGCTTCAGTGACTTTTGTGTAGGGAAGCAAGTACTGCTTTGCATCGGGTCACCATTCCTTGTGAAGGACCTTGTGGAACTTTCAAGAGAGACCACAAGCATCTTCCCATGGGCAAACGCTGGGAAACTGCAGACAGAAATGATTGATCTCCAGGAGAATTTGGCTCTGAAGGAGAGTAGGTGTGATCATGTGACTTTCTGGACAAAGATGGTTCCAGCAACATCATTTCCAACATTGCACAAAGTGTCTATCGCTGTTCTCACCATGTTTGGATCTACATACAGGTGCGAAAGTGCATTTTCCACAATGAACATTTTAAAGAACTCATACCGAAGCACCTTGACCAGTGAAAATTTGCACCAATGCCTTCGTCTGGCAATTACACCTTTTGTGCCAAGGTTCAAGCAACTTGTTGCTGACAGACAGTGTCACTTTTCCCATTGAAAGTGACTAGGAGACTGACACCCTTATTAGAGTCTACAAGAGACATATATATACTCTATTCTTCAATCTACTTTTACTACAAAAAAATATTGATACTTCAAGACATTATCTGTCTCCTCAATACCAGGTATGTATAGGTACAATTTAGATTCCTTTTTAAAAGTACCACATTTTTTCGTATTATCACTATTGACTCTCGCTGTATTTTGAAATCTTTTCTAATTTTGCCTGTGCTCCACATGAAACTGTTATAAATTTGTTGGATTAAATGCTCCCAAAATAAGGGCCAGATTGCACAAGTGAGAATCTAGGACCCCGGTCGCAAGGGGCTTTGCGCTTCGCGCACATTTTTTTTCTAAGTATCTACTTGACCCTGTCCTGGCCCTTTCAGGTTTACTTGGAGTCTCATCTGGCCCTTCAAAGAAAAAGTTTGAGAACCCCTGCTATATATAATCCATAGCACTGGAAAATGTATCTAAAGTGGACATGTGTTTGTTTTCAAAAAGATCATGTACACTGTTAAAATAAATGCAGGGCTCCCTCCCAAAAAATAGATCACCACGAAGAAAAAAGGAAAGAGATAATTATGAAATATCATATTAATTTCCGATTACGTCAAAATCTATCACAAAATTTGAGTTTTGTAATAAAAATATTGAAATATTTGCTCGCTCGCGAATTTACTCGATACGCCATATCGAGCTCCCTCAATTTTTGTCTCGCCTGCATAGCAGAGTGAGACTAAAGGCGCCGCTTTTCCGACGGCGGCGGCGGCGTCAACATCAAATCTTAACCTAAGGTTAAGTTTTTGAAATGACATCATAACTTAGAAAGTCTATAGACCTAGTTCATGAAACTTGGACATAAGGTTAATCAAGTATTATTAAACATTCTGCCTGAGGTTCAGGTCACATGACCAAGGTCAAAGGTCATTTAGGGTCAATATACTTTGACCATGTTGGGAGAATTATTTTCAAAATCTTAACCGAAGGTTAAGTTTTAGAAATGACATCATAACTTAGGAAGTATATGAACCTAGTTCATGAAACTTGGGCATAAGGTTCATCAAGTATTAGTAAACATCCTGCTTGAGTTTCAGGTCACATGACCAAGGTCAAAGGTCATTTAGGGTCAATGAACTTTGGCCAAGTTGGGGGTATTTGTTGAATTACCATCATAACTTAGAAAATTTATAGATCTAGTTCATGAAACTTGGACATAAGGTTAATTAAGTCCCACTGAATATCCTGTGCGAGTTTCAGGTCACATGACCATGGTCAATGGTCATTTAAGGTCAATGAATTTTGGCCGTGTTGGGGGTATTTGTTAAATTACCATCCTAACTCTGAAAGTTTACGGATCTAGTTCATAAAACTTGGACATAAGAGTAATCATGTATCACTGAATATCCTGTACGAGTTTCAGGTCACATGACCATGGTCAAAGGTCATTAAAGGTCAATGAACTTTGGCCGTGTTGGGGGTATTTGTTGAATTACCATCGTAACTCTGAAAGTTTATGGATCTAGTTCATAAAACTTGGGATATAAGAGTAATCAAGTATCACTGAACATCCCCTGTGAGTTTCAGGTCACAAAACCAAGGTCAAAGGTCAGTTAAGGTCAATAAACTTAGGCCATGTTGGGGTAATTGTTGAATTGCCATCACAACTTTGAAAGTGTATAGAAAGAGTGAATGAAATGTGGACATGGGTGTAGTTGACAAGTCTTAAGTCACCGTTCAAATGTCATTTATGGTCAATGAACGTGGTATTATGTCATTATATGAATGGTGTTTTTGTGAATGATTATTTTATAGTAGTTTTCAAAGTTAGCACTGCTGCGATATTAAAATCGCGTAATGCAGGCGAGACTGCCAGAGGCGTTCCACTTGTTTGCTCATTATGCCACTAGGTGAAAGGAAACTAATTTTAGGTTTGAAGTTATTATTTCTTAACCCTGAAGATTATTGATTTTCAAATTTCAAATTAATTTGTAAGAGTTGCCCTAATATTATGTTGTGTGGAAAGTGTGCCTATCTATATTGGCAGATCCGGCTATTGCCAATAAGGGGGGACAGCAGCTAAAAGCTCATTTGTGTTGGTTTCCGTGGTCCTAACAGTTTAGTTCTTAGCTTTATTATTATAAAAAACGTAATTGTATATCATGATCCCTGATAATGCGAGCGTGAACTCAAATCTTTGGAGATTTCATATATTAAGTCCTGAAAATTGAACATTCTGAGCAATGTTTATGATTATGAAGAAGACAGGTATATAAAAAAATTAATATATTAATGCGATAGCGAAGCTCGAGTTCAAATATTTAAAGAAAAAAATCATGAAAAGGGGATTTTCGTTGTAGAATTCATAGTATATATATCGCATCAATCAAAATTCAAACGTGCAGTGCTAGTTGATAAGATTTGTCAATCTGACCTGAAATGGGATATTTTGAGAACTTGATGGAATACACGATAAGGATAGGAAGAGTGCCGGCCGCGGGAAACGACACGGCGAGCCCTACGGTGAACGCGGGAGCCCGTAGCGGGCATTTGAGGGGAGTGGACGAGGGCATATGTCTGCGGTTGATACCCTACATGTAGGTGTCACGCGCGTAAAACATTCCCCATAGACTTGTGTGTTAAAATGGCAAATTAATGTGAAATTAGAGGGTCGAATGTTTACTACTTTTGGATAGGATATATATCTGACATTCCATATCTGACCAGAGAAGGGTATTGTAGCCAGCTCATTTTAAAAATAAATTGCCATTTATGAAGATAACTATGATGGGATCAAATTCATCAACTGAAACAGTAAAATAGCCCCAATTCTTCCGCCAGTCAAAAAATAGTTCCAAATCATTTATATATCTTCCCAATTTGGGCAAAGGAAGTTCAGTAGTTACCATTTCTAGAATCAGTGTTAGATTTTGAATCATATTCATACACTTTTGTCAATCAGCAATATCAAATTGAAAAAAATCGAATGGGTTGGGTCGAACGAATATCTTTAGCCGTCCTGATGTAATTAGGCTCATGGCACTCCTAGGGTGTTTTCCCTAGGGTATTCACCCGTGTAATCTTTGTCGAAGCAAGAGCAAGCAATTGACATACTCGTTCAAAACTTATATGCGATTTTAATCTCATATCAAGCATAGGTTTTCAAGGCCGTTTTTTCATCATTGATCGTGGATAAAATGTCTCAAAGATTTAAAAACTCAGGGATGATAACTGGGATCTTTAATTTTTTTCACCAAATCACTCATCATGTTCGAATACACACTGACATCGGCGTAAAGGGCCCTTTTTATATTAATATTATTTTCCCGTGGTCGTCCGTTATTTCATTCATTGACATCGTTGATCGCGATCGTAAATTAGTTTTTGACATTTGTCGATGTTGGCGTTGCCGCGGAAAAGAATATTTCTAGAGAGATGGCGCTATATAAATGCCTATTATTATTATTATTACCTGTCCGGAGCTCGTCCTAGAATTATTTACTGTATTTTTTTGCGTGCATGGTCATCCTTTATTTGATACCCTGATATCGTTCAGGCGCGGATCCGTGGGATGCAGATAAGGGATAGGAGAGGAAGAAAGGGAAAATGACAGAAAAAGGCGAAGAATAAAGGATGAAGGGAAAAGGGGAAGAAAATAGAAAGAGAAATATAAAAAGTGAGGGAAGGGGAAAAGTAGAGAAGGATACAATAGAGGGGAGAAAAACAGAAGAGGAGAAAGAGGGAAGGGGAGGACAAAAAAAATAGAAAAGGAGAAGGGATGATAAGGAAGGGGGGGGAAATGAAGAAAGGAGAGAGAGAAAATAGAAGGGAAAAGGCAAAGGTGAGGGAGAATAGAGGGAGGGTGGAGGGAAAAGCAAAGAAAGGAGGAGAAAGAGAAGGGATAAGGGAGGGGAAATGTAGGAAATAGATAGGAGGGAAAAAGGGAAGGTTAGAAAGAGAGAAAAAGGGAAGGTGAGGACAAGGAAAAGAAAGATGGGAAATGAGAGAAAAAAAAGATGGATTAGGGAGGGGAAATTAAAAAAGAAAGGGGAAAGGAGATAAAGGTAAGATAGAGGGGAGAAGGGTACCAAAGGGAGAAAGAGAAATGGAAGGGGAGGACAAAGAAAAGAAACAAGGAAAAGGAGAAAAAGGTAGCAGGGATATTACTATTATCATCAAATGCTGGAACCCCTCTTGAATTTTCCTCATCTTCTTCCCCTTACTCCTTTCCATCTATCTATCTCAACCACCAGCTCTCATCTCTTACCGATCTTTATAATTGGACGTCATTTTATATGCACCTCTCGTGATCAAATTTTCTTTTCATTTCTCGTTTAGTTTCTCTCCCAATCCCATTCTCAAACTTTGTTTCTCTCTTTCCAACATGTAATGCCATGCATAGCCTTGTGAAAGTATATTTTACATATATCCTTAGAATACAAAAAAAGGTTGTTTCATAATTATATATACAGGTATATACACAGTATAGCCGATAGTGATGCATTATTTCGTTATAAATTTTATTTTACTCAGTTAGGCACACGCATGATGATTGACAGAGGGTATTTCGACTAGGGGTGTGCCGGAATGGGGCGGTCGTACTTGATCTTGGCTTGACTGACTCCTTTGTTTCCCGCAAAGAATTAATGGTTAGGTTTAATGATGGACCTATGAATAGGTCCATGGTTTGATAGTTAGCCTGGGCTTGAGCGACCCAAAAACTCTTAACAAAAGAAAAGAATTGATTGTATAACTCCATTCTTTCTTTGTCGGCAAGTGATAATTAACGGGTTGCAGTAAGTACCCATTCGTTAAAGTAGCTTTCGAAAACACATACTATACTATTAAACGTTGAAAGGAAATACATGTATATCAAGAAAATGTTCAAAAGTTATCATATTTCGATCTGCCGCAAAACGCTGTCCTCTATATTATAACAAGCTGTAACTTGGTTTTATTATTTTTTATTCATTGAGCTTCCCTCTCATTTCATCAAATCCACATCACTCCTTGCAATCGAGGTTCCATATGCAATTGTTGACATTTATATAGAAACACAATCCATAGCTAGGGATATATTATTAAGTTACCATTTTTTATACATCCATGTTATTTTTCCCCCGTTAAGACTAATCCAAAATGGTCTAGTTTATTTGCAACGAAATTGGAGTAATTAATACCGTATGGACAATTTATGAAAAACAGTTAGACCTTATGTATATCATACCAAGAAATTTAAATGATCATTATTGCCATCCCCACTCCCTTCCTCTTTATGTTCTGTTATGAAAATGGGGTAAGAAACATTACCATCAAATAGGATTTACTTATAGGTTTACTTTCTCTCTCAAGCTACTTTTTCTATATGCTTTCCATTCGTCCCTTTCAATTCTTGATCTTCTCTCTCTTCCTGCTTTTAACCTTTCTTTTCTTCCCCTGTCCCTTTTCCGTCTTCCACTTATCTTTCCCTCTTTTCAATCTTTACTTTCTCTCTCTTTCCCTTCCTATCCTTCATTTCTCCCGTTCCCATTTTCTCTCTCATTTATCCTCCTCCGTTGTTCACCCTCTCCATAATTCCTTTTCTTTTCTTGTCTCGATCCCTACCTATCGGTCCCTTCTTCATTTTTTATTCCCTTTCTTCTATTTCTTTTAATTCTCTCTCTTCACTTCCCTATTTTCCTTTTAAAAGGTTTCAAAGGGAGGGGTTGTTAGAGACCCGATTTGAACTGTAATGAAAAGAATATCCTGAATCAACAAATGACCCCCTCCATTTCTAAGAACATCCTGTCATGATTTAGGAGGCGGGTGTGATCAAAGAAGATGGGTTGGTGAACGAGGAGCAAGACTATCCCGGACTGTTAACAATAACAAAAGAATAAAACAACAAAAAAATCGATGAGTACAGCAAGTTTTGCAGGTGTTCGCTTTGTGACACATCTACTTTGTATGATCTTGGTCAAGTAGTAATCATTTCAACCTTTCATTCCCCTCACTAGGTTTTTAAGTAACTGTTTTTATCAAAGAATTGATGATCCCAATTGATTGCACGTTCTCACATAATGTGAATTCGCAAATGTCCATAATTTTCATAATTATGTTTTATCTAAGTTTGTCATATTTAGTGTTTTCTTTATTATATTGATATGAAATGTATTCAACTGGTGATGTGTGGACTTCTGTTAACAACTTGTCAATTTAGATTTACAAAAAAAATGTTTAAGAATGCCTTTCTTCTTTCCACCCTGTGTCCCCGTTAAAACTTAATTAACAAATACTATTTTTATATGTTATATAGAAACTAGATCTTACACTGATCATAAGGAGATGAGATTGTAACACTGAAGGGAGGGGGATGGGTACGTATAACTTAACTTTAAAAAAAAATTTAAAAAAATGGATCATTGACCCCATTGCATTATATCACAATTATTTCATACAACAAGAAAAATATTTTCTTCATTTTATTTAAGAAACAAAGAGAGAAGCGAAACAGGAAGGACGGAAGGGAAAGAAAGAATAAGGGAAAGAATAAAAAGGGGAAAAGAAACTAAACAATGAAGGAAAGAATGAGAGAAAGGAAAAACATCTATATATTCAAAGTTTAAAATAGAATCTACAACATTTTCCGATCACGCTAGTATTGAAAACATAATGGTCTATCACAAGAAAACGAAGTACATGTAAACCTAATGCTAGTGTGCCCTAGGGTAAATGCGGGCGCAATCAATATTATTGGGATGCTGGCGATTGAGGGTGCGGGCAGACACCCTCGTCCTCTCCCTCGAATACCCTCGGGTAGACGCAAAAGTGCCCTAGGGTGTTTGCGAGTACGGGCGGGACGTTTCCCGCGGCCGGCACTGTAGTTCACAAATTGAACTCAAGAGGGAGCGCAGCGCGAGCTGAAAATTGTATTTTCAGTCCTCATTGCGCGACATTGATATTCACTGCTTTTAAAAAATCAAGTTATGAATAAAACAAAATCGAAAGCTCATGACCGAGGTGAAATACGTTTTCTAAACCAACTTGAAAACTGAATGTTTTAGCTCTTTTTAAAGGACAAGTCCACCCCAACAAAAAGTTGATTTGAAAAAAAGGAGAAAAATCCAACAAGCAAAACGCTGAAAATTTCATCAAAATCGGGTGTAAAAAAAGAAAGTTATGACATTTTAAAGTTTCGCTTAATTTCACAAAACAGTTATATGCACATCCTGGTCGGTGTGCAAATTGGCAGACTGATGACGTCACCCACTCACTATTTCTTTTGTATTTTATTATATGAAATATGAAATATTCTCATTTTCTCCTCCTTGTCAAGTGAAACAAAGTTTATTTTCTCCCTGAACATGTGCAATTTTTTATTGAAATATATTTATTCAGGAAAAAACACAAGATCAGTATAAAAACACTGTTTTACATCAAGGTCCTGAAAGGGTTAAAAAAATTACATCAAAATTCTAAGCTGATATAAGAATACGACCAGCTGCATATGATAAGCTAAAAAAATAAGAATGACAGTGGCAGTTCGTATTACACAATTTATTGAGAATCAGTATTTACAAGTTAAAATGAAAAAGAGAAGAGGAACCAGGAACCATTTGCAAACCTCGTGACCCATTTGAAGAGTACACACCACGCATCCATCCATCCACCCCATCACCCAACACACATTCACCCACAATCAGTCAACCCAACCCAGATTCATTCATAAACTATCAGTAAACAATCACAGTAGACAGATCACCCTGCAACAACACGTGAATAAAAACAATCCACACACGACTCATTCACTAACGTGCAAGGATAAAAAATTACTATTGTAAAAAGGAAACGAAGCTTGCAACGTCCAGGTCCCCACTCAATACAACATATTGCACGAAAGGTTTTAAAAGAGACTAAAATAAATGCAGCTGGACGTTTACATTGGTAAAAATACATATAAGTCAAAACTTAGTTAAAAAATGCTTTCTTATACAAATGCTTAAAAGATAGTACAGATGTTGAATTTTTAGTAGCGTATGGCAAGGTGTTCCAAAGCTTACCTCCCGCATACATAAAACCATGTTTGAAACATTCTAGATTAGGTTTTGGCAAGATTACATTAAGAGAATCGGCAGATCTTGTATTCAAACCATGTCTATCAAAGTTCATTTCTATATTATTACACATTCTAGTGGGAGCAAATCCATGAATACATTTATACATCAGTAATGCTAAGAAATAATCCCTTCTTTGTTCAAAAGTTTGCCATTTCAATTACTTAATTAAATCAAGGCCATTTGTATTTTCATAATCAAAATTTCTTGATACGATCCTTGCAGCTCTTTTTTGTAACCGTGTAAGTATCTGTTTATTTTTTGCTGAGCAATTACCCCATACCGAGCAAGAATAGTCAAAATTGGGTTGAATGATTGTTTTATATATTAGATTCAAACCATTTAAATCCAGATAAAAGCTCATTTTTCGCAGAGCAAAAAGTTTTTTGGCAAGTAACTTGGCAAGATTTTGAACATGAAAATTCCAATTTAACTTACTATCGATCGTTACTCCAAGATATCGAATATTATTCACCTGTTCTATTTTCTTATTATCTATAAATATATTCATATGATAAGAAGATCTTGGACTTAACGACATTACTTTGGTCTTATCAATATTTATACATAATTTATTATTATGGTACCAAGAGGTAAGTGAGATTAAATCATTTTGTAGTGTATTTATGGCTTTGTCAACACTATTGTGCGAGAAGTATATGACAACATCATCAGCAAAAATATTACATGAACAATATTTCAAACAATCTGTAATATCATTAATAAATAATAAAAATAAAATGGGGCCAAGGACACTACCTCGGGGCACACCTGTAATTACATCTCCTGGTTTAGAGAACTGACCATGACAATAAACGATTTGTGTTCGTTGAGATAAGTAACTTTTAAACCATTCTATTTCTAGCCCTTTAATCCCATAACATTTCAGTTTTTTTTAATAATAATTCATGATTAATAGAATCAAAGCATTTTGAAATATCAAGAAAGCAAGCTGTGACAACTTCTTTATTATTAAAAGATTCCAACCAGTCATCAACTACTTTATGTAGGCAAGTAGTTGTTGAGTGGTTGGGTAAAAAGGCAAACTGATCAATGTTTATCAAGTCATTTTTACGAAGATAGTATAATAATTGATTTTGTATTTCTTTTTCAAAGAGTTTTGAGATATGGCAGGCAACAGAAATCGGTCGATAATTTGACGGGTCACCTTTGTCTCCCTTGCCTTTGTATACAGGGGTTGTTTTAGTACGTTTCCAATCAAGCGGAACAGTGCCTTCTTCCAAACTTTCATTGAATAAATAACAAAGAGAATTTGCGATACACGGAGCCGCTATGCATAAGAGTTTCGAATCCATATTGAGTATATCGTTGTTACTCTCAGTGCCGAGATTTAAAAGGCATTTTAAAATTTTGTTTTCATCAATATTTTCAAATTTAAATTCATAAATACAATCAGGATGCTTCCATAAAAATTGACCAGTTTGATCATTAACCAAATTCTTACCAATATTAATGAAAAAATTGTTAAGAAAATCTGCGTCAATATTACAAGGAATAGTATCCTGTCGTTTACCTCTGCCTGTAATTCTGTTTAGTTCACGCCAGATCTTCTTAGAGTCGTGATTATGTTCACTGACAATTTGGCTAAAGTAATCCTTCTTACGTTTACGGATTAGTTTCGTAATGTGATTTCGAATCTTACGGAAATCTTTCTTTAAATTGTGATCGGACTTACTCTTATCCTTTAGATAATCTCTTTTATACATGAGTTTAACAATATCACTAGTAATCCATGGGCAACACCTCTGTTTAACCCTTCTTTGTTTTATGGGGGCATATTTATTACAAATAGACAGAAATTTTAATTTCCAAAAGCGCCACGCCTTTTCAATGTCATTACATTTTTTTAAAGTATGTATAGAGGAAAATTCAGTCTGTAAGTCAGTTACAAAAGCAGACTGATCAAAGTTTTTAAAGTCACGGTAAGTAACTGTTTTATGTTTCGACTTTATTTCATCTTTAATACTAATACAGGTATATACAAGATAGTGGTCACTAATAGCTATTTTTGCAACCTTACATACCGAATGTTTATCAGGACAACTAGTCAATATATGATCTAGGCATTTTTCTGAGTTTTCTGTCACCCTAGTAAATTGTGTAACAATTTGTTTTAATGAGAATAAGTTTTCCAACATAAAAATAGGGTTACAGCTTAAGTCATTATTAGTATTATAATCATAATTCAAGTCACCTAATATAACAAGTTCTTTATTTTCAGTTGTAACTTTCTCAAGCGTTTCGGTAAGATAGTCTAAGTATTTTTTATCAGAATTTGGTGGTCTGTAAACACAACCTATAATAATTCTATCATTTCTATTAAGTGAAAGTTCAATCCATATTGCTTCAAGAAAATATGTTAAAAGATCATTCCTCTGAGTAAAAGATAAATTGTGGCGGATATAAAAACAGACGCCACCTCCACGTCGAGAGCCGGGTCTGTCCTTCCTGACCAATACATAATCATCAATTAGAACATTAGAATCATCTATTAAATCATGGAGCCAGCTTTCAGAAATACAGAATATATCGAAAGGAACATTATTAAGCAAAAAACGGATTTCATCAATTTTATCAATCAAACTACGAACATTGAGATGGCCTATTTTTAGACCATGTTGCTCTGATAGACAGATTGCACATTTTTTAAACTCATTAGAATAGGTAGGAGGTGGAACAGACGTGACGTTTGTGGCACGCTCTTCTTGGCCGTGATCCTAGTAATAATAGAAAGGACATGACTTTTCCTTGTGACCTAGTTGGTAACAAAAGTTACATTGTAGTTGAATACCATGCCGACAGTTGGACGAGCGATGATTGGGTTCTCCACAGTTAGTGCATCCAGTTGCATATGAAAAAGGTAATGTTGATGAGCGAACTACTGAAGCATAAGATCGCGGAATGTTGTTGGATCGTTGAGACTGTAATGGGTGTTGAGTTGGTGGCATCCTTCGGTAGCTCGGGTAAATGGGCGGCTGAAAAGTTGGAGGAGGCACAGGAGGTAGAACTTGAGGGGGTTGTGTTTGCGATTGAGGAAATTGGATTCCGGGAGGAAAGTAATACTGCGGAGGGTATGGGACAGAAGGGGGGAATCTGGTGGATGGCTGGGAGGGGGCTGGAGGTTGACGAGGCCGAGGAAAAGAAGACGTCGGCTGTGAAGTTCGAGACGAAGGTGTCTGCTGGGCTATCCTTTCCGTTCCTGGCGGGGGTGGTTGTTGACGAAGTGGGGGGTACTCTTGTCGAGATGGTGGTCGAGTTGATGGTTGCGAAGTAGAAGTAGATGCGGATTCTGCCGGAGTTGAAGAATTAGCTAGTCGACGTGTATCGGACGGCCTGTCGAGTAGTGCTTCGACAGCATGTTGCATTTTCTTAAAGTCCCTTGACAGTTGATCAACTCGTATATGCATACACTTGCATCGCATGCAAATTCGTGTATTAGCCTCACATTTCAGGTCACAGATCTCACAGACGTTATCATCATTGTCAGTATCTGATAGATCAACAATGGAACTGTTGCGAGTGGTGTCATACGTGTCAATTACGTCATCTTGCTTACGTTGTAAAACAAAATGGCGGCAAATTTCAATGTTTAATTCTGGGTAAATTTGGGTTAGTTCTCCAAGAAAGAAATCAGTAGTGGAAAGTTCATCAGGTACACTAGTGTGAGCTTTCAGTACAAGTCCCAACGAGTATATAAGACTTTGGTTAGTGATTCCTTTAGGAAGTTTAAACTTAAAGGAAGAGGTCCCTGGTTGAACGCGACATTTGTTTGTTCGAATAGTTTTTGCCATATGGGACTAAGGAACGAACAAATTCGGAGTTCATGAAAACGAAGAGTACAAGACGAAGAAAAGCACTTACATTTGAGAACGTTGTAGTGTTACATATAATCCAGTAGTATCCATAAAAGATTCCAAGGAGTTAGTAAACGTTGTCCAGCACACAAAATAGAAGTCTTGATGTCAAAAGCATAAAAATAGTAAATTTCCTCTCAAGAGTTCACAGAAGAGACACGTGCTCGCTTTAGAAGAATCCATTATTTTAACAGTTTATGGTTAAGTTAAGTTGGTCCTTATTGTCAAATCTGTAAAATTTGAGATATTGTATTATTCAAACAATTAAAATGAAAAGAAATAGTGAGTGATAGACATCATCGACTCTCTCATTTGCATATCGCTGAGTTGTGCATTGAACTGTTTTGTGAAAAATAAGCGAAACTTAAAAATGTCATAACTTTCTTATTTTACATCCGATTTCGATGAAATTTGCAGCGTTATGTTTGTTTGATTTTTCTCTATCGATTCAAATCAACAATTTTCTGGGGTGGACATGACCTTTAAGCATTTCGGGAAAGGTGTCTATCTCATCAAAAAGGCAATGCAAGCAGAAATTTTAAATAGTAACATGAAAGATTTTCCAAGTTTCCCTCTGACTCTATTGCCCTTGTCTTCCTTTTAACTTCTTCTTCTTTCCTCTTCTCTCTTTGTTCCTTTTTCGTTTCTTCACCCCCACGCGTTCTCCTTCAATGGGGGCCGACCGCTTAAAGAAGACATCACCTGTAACATCGCCTTCACGCTATTAGAATTGAACATATTTACAGTCGACCAATTGAACAGGCTGAAAAAATATTCACACTGTTGAATTAGAGCGTTTAAGATATTTTCACACTCTGTTCAGCAGGTAACCCCCCCCCCCTCCCCCCCCCCCCCTCCTGATCCGTCTATGCGTCTCGATCCGACAAAACACTTGCACTTATCAAATAGTCTGCAATGTTTAATATGTAATCTTTGTCAATAAAGTAAGACTCATACATACCGGCCTTTCACACGGTAAACATTGGTAATTTGAATGATGATTCCAGTGAAAAATAAGGCTATGACAAATGTTTAGCACGTTTGAAACCAAACTAGAATCGCAAACGTTAATCACAATCACAAATTAAAATTCTATTCCGGAGGGGAATTCCAGTTAAGTTTCACTCAAATTACGGTACAAATTTTTCGTGTGAAATGCTTGACCTCCAAAACATTTTTTTTGCGCAGAGCTAACGTGATCTTTCAGGCACTTGTTAAAGGGTCTCATCCTCTCATTAATCCCTTCCGAGGATATTTGCTATGCAGTGCTTTGTTGACAAGTTACCGAGGACACATACCACCTTCGCTCGGGAATTCAAATTCAAATCACATTTTTCAAGTGAGCGTGTGCAAGGTCCGATGATTCTAAAGACGAATTGAAATCATCAATATATTGGTGATTCAAAATTCACGTGTGAAAGGGACACTTGATATGTTTGGAAAATCCATGCAAATGAAATTCTACAACGGGGTAATTCACACAAGTGAGGTTAACAAGTTTTAAGATGCACCCTACACCAAAGTGGAGGCCTAATTCTTTACATGTACATCGGGTTATCCTATCGATAACTCATTTTATTCAAATGAACGTTCCAGAAATGTTCTTTGATATTTGATATTCAGTTTTTCCATAGGTATGAATATCTAAATTGTTTGATACATTTTTGTTTTTTGCTTATAAATAATATAATTAATTCATGATAATTCTGATTAAACAATGATTCTCATTTTATAAAATGTTTAACTCTTAATGGGTTCCTTAAAGGGATAGTACTATTTCAAATAGAGGTTAATCTGAAATAAATTTAAAAAAATTCTCAAATTTGATTACAGATTAAGTCCTCAGGGAAAGAAACATTTGATATGGAATATCTTAATAATCATGAAGACGACATCCCTCCCCGCTCCTTATGAAGAAATGTCCTGCCAACAGTCACTGACTTTACTTACTTATTATGACGTCGGTTAAATTCCACCTAAGCCAGCCATTACCTCCTTCGGGTCCTCGGTATGTCTTTACTGCACACCGGTACCGACCAGCGTCTTCATCACTCACATTTTTTATGACAAGAGAGAAGTTTCCACCTCCATGGGCTATGTCACACGTTCCATCTGAATATCGTGGGCCGCACTTAGTTCCGTTATGCCAGGTTAATAATTCATGAGTCTTTTCCGAAGCATTGAGATCCGAAGAGTTCTCAACTTGTTTCCTCCAGATGACATATTCTGGAATCCCTTTTAATTGGCAGTTCAGACTGGCCGTGGTTCCTTTGACAAGCGTCCTCTCGACTTCGGTACAAACATAGCAGTCAGGAACATATTTAGATGATTCTGTCAGAATACAGCCGATGACAAAGAAAGAGACAACATGAACAGAGCTGAGTAGATTGATACGGAGATTCCCCAAATTAGTTGTTTCGTTGTGGACCGTCTCATTCGAGTTAAACTTAGTTAAGTCTGTATCAGTTTTCTGGTCCTTCTCTTAGATCAAGACTGAGTGGCCATAGTCAATGCGTCTTATTTTAGAAAAAATCGAATATTAGAATTGAGAAGCTAGTACGATCAATGCAACCTAGAAAGGTGTGTTTTTATAATGTGTAATTTACCGGCCATCATGTCCATTGTAAGATTTTCACTCCATCGACAAATTGAATGTTCATAATTGAGAAATGTATTTATATAAGAGTGTCTTTTTAATACGAAGGCTGAGTCATGATTTTAAAAAAATCCTGATGCAATTTTGCACAGTTTGAAAATGAGTCCACTTTTAAATGGGGGGTGAGAAGGGGTAGGTAGAAAGTCACTTGCTATCAACAGTTCTGACCAAGCATCAGACATTATTCTGCGTTTCACAATTTCCTCTCGACTATTCCAAACATTTGAACAAAAGTTTGTATTCTTGCTCATTTTAGCAAATTCTGTCTTCTCACTTTTCTTCGTCTTGCCTGTGGTCCGCTTAACAAATTTGAGTTTCCCGACCAGGTTTCTTCGGTTGGAATCCATTCGAGATACGTGCTATGGGTAGAGCAGATATTCACCAAATGGAATTCCTAACACTCGTATACTTCTACCTCAAAAGAATATGGTAGTGGTTAAGTAAATATTTTATATGGCTGATGATCGTAGTCGGAGGCTGCTGTGAGAGGCAGTTGTTTGTTAGTCTACCTTGTTGCTGCTTAAACTTTTGCATCTCGCCATTAATTGTAATACTTCTGTAAAATTTGATTGAGGTAATGAATAGCTCGTGTTTTTTTTTGAGAAACTTGTGAGGCGATGACCAGGTAATTTCGATGAATATACTTCAAGCTGATGGTGTTTTGTCTACAGTTTAAAAGATTACAAATTGCGTGCAAGTACCGAGCCTTTGGGGAGCCGATTTTTAGAGTTGTAGGTATTAAACCTCTTGTGAAGCTATGGAAAAAAACATGGATATTTGGGCCATTATGTTAAATTGGGTCGTAGACAGATTTGATCGTTCATTGCAAGTACAGGGTTTGGAGTGTTTCTCCAATTTCCAAACAGCCTGTTAATGAATAGTGAGCATATATAGTTTGAAAGTGTCATGGACGCAGCTAACAATGGGATTATTGGATTGGATTATTGTTTCGTCTGTTTGGTGTTAAAATTGCTACAACGTTGACAATTGACAATCTTCCAATGGATTTGAATCATGCTGAGGATCATGACGTGAAGTGTCTAGGCTAGTTGAGGAGCGTGGTGGCCCATTGCATTATTCTTCTGACTTTGAAACAGAGGAACGTAGGTTCGAATCCGAGCCATGGCGTAATTTCCTTTAACAAGAAATTTATCCACATTGTGCTGCACTCAACCCAGGTGAAGTGAATGGGGACCCGGCAGGATTAATTCCTTAAATGCTTGAGCGCCTAGGCAGCTCAGCTAAAGCCGGGGTAATAATGATAGCAGGGCCCGCTGGGAGAACAGTTTTTTTCTTAACTGAAGTGGCTACCCTGGGTAAATATACCTATAGTAGTAGTAATAGTAGAAGTAGTAGTTTACGAGGCAGAATCCAGATCAAAAATAAATCATCTTGATCATGATGCAATCTTTTACATTTTATCGTCACAGTCAGGGATGGGCATTTACCGAACGTTGCCTGGATAAGAATTCTTTCATTCCTTATTGATTATATGAAATCTGTGTCATTGGTGCATGTGTTTGAAAGTAGCTGCCAGGGAGTAAGTTTTCACCCATACAATCTAACGGAAACCCTGGGAAGACCTAAGGGATGCTCCTGAATGGGGCACCACCTGTCACAGGGCTATGGTGGCTGTGTTGGAAGCTTTCAGGCACGCACAAAAGCAAATAAGCATGTACTAGGTTAATGATTCAAGAGTTTTCGCAACCACTTTGTAGACATTTTCCTAGAACGTCGAGTATCTCTTGACAATGCTCGTCAAATCATGAACGGCTAAGAGGTTATTTTCGAAAATTGATGTACCGGGAAAACAGAGAGTCCTAAGATTCGGACCAGACAAAAATTACAAAAATGTTATGTGTCCACTGTCAAGGAGGGCACTACTGTTTTGTTTCATCGATTTCCGACAATGCCTACTTTGTTTTGAATGTTTTTTTAGGATAGATTCTTAACGTTCCAGAAAATGTCGGCTAAGTGGTTGCGAAAACTTCCTAATGACTCCATTTCGACTTCACACGTTAGCTTTTTTGCAGGCACTTCGCAGACTCTTTCTGGAACGCTAAAATCAATTGAAAATGCCTAGGTAATAACAATGAACATATTAAAGGTCATAGTCGAAAGGTCATGGATCGGGGTGCGCATCGTCTTAAGATTGAAATGATGTCGTTCCTCCAGAGTTCGAGACGACACTGCTGTTTTCATTCACTGAGTTTCGACAAAGGGTGCTTTGTTATGAAGATGTTTTGACAAATGATTCTGTGTAATAGAGAACGTTTGCGTAGCGATTACAAAAAAAAATGCACTGATAATTCATTTAAGACAACTAAGGATGTGTTAATGCTTCGACTTTTTAGACCAGATTGAGTGTTTTCAAACGTGGTTGTTCCACAACACGGATGCGACTTTTTTTCATTTAAGCTACGTTTCAGAACGCCGACCGTAAACTTATACATCGTAAGACTGATCAAGCTGCTGCGCTTCCACATCATCATTCAGATGTTGAGTTAGCTAGTGACTTCCCAAGGTATTTCATTGGAAAGATTGAGTCTATCAGATGTAACCTACAGACAGAAAATATCAAGATCTTATAAGGCGGAGTCAGGAAGAGAGTTGGACGGGACTGTACCTTCCTCGTGTGATGATCATCTAACTGTCTGTATGCCATCACCTCATTTAGAAATACAGAGAGTCATAAGAAAGACCCCTTCAAAGTCATGCTCCCTAGATCCTATTCCAACTATGCTGTTCTCGAAGATTTTTAATGCTTCCCTGCAGAAAGCAAAGTTCCCTGGAGAACGGAAACTCGCACATGTTACTGCTGTGCTGAAGGAGCCGTCACTTGATCGGCAGGAAATGAGTAGTTACAGTTCCATATAAAACCTACATTTTCTTGCCAAAGTTGTTGCGAAGAGACTAACGAAACATCTGCAGGACAATGACCTCCACGAGACCATGTAGTCTGCCTACAAAAGGGTCCACAGTGATGAGAAAGCTCTTCTTAGGATATCTGATGACAAAATGAGAGCAGTTTACAATAAGCAGTCATAATCGTCCTCTTAGATCTGTCAGCAGCATTAAACACGATAGCACAAGAAGTCATTCTCCAGAGATTGCATGTAGACTTTAAGGTTGATGCCACTGCATTAGCATGGTTTCGGTCGTATCTCCACCGCAGATGGCAGAGGTGGCTCTCTTGAAGTACGGTGTTCCGCAAGGCTCCGTCATCGAGCCTCTACTCCTCACTCTGTACACTCCACCTCTTGGGGAGATTGCTCGCCATTATGGTGTGCAAGTTCATTTCTTTGTAGATGACACGTAATTATATGTGACCTTTGACCCAAGAGTGAGAGATGATGCTGATGTTATTTCTCGTCTTACTACCTACCTGGCAGAAATATGCAGAAGACTGAATATTTAGTGTCTTCGTCACCACATATGTTAAACAAGATTGAACCACAAAATCTTCAAGTTGGCAGTGTGTCTATCCCTCCTTCAGAGAATGCACGTAATCTGGGTGTCTTCTTCATCCACTGTATGAAAATGGTCAAGAATATTTCCAAGGTATGCCAAGCGACCTACTACCAGTTATGAAATATATCGGCTACAAAAGCGCTACTCCTTCTGCAGCAGAAAGCCTAATTCATTCCTTGATCACCTCTAGAGCTTACTTCTGTAACAGTCTGCGGGCTGGTCTTCCTTCTACAATGCTTAACAGAGTCAAGAACGTACAGAATGCTGTTGTTACCCTGCTAACTGGTACGAAAGAAAAATGACCACATCACCACTGTTCTCATAGAGTTGCGCTTGCTACAAATTACGTACAGGATCGAATTCAAAATTCTTCTCCTGACTTTCAAGGCTGTCCATGGCTTAGCTCCAGGTTATGTAGCTTCCCTAATAGAACGACATCGTCTACGTCCTGGCTTGTACCCTTATTGGCCTGGTGTCACTCTTCATGTACCCGTCACACACCTAAAGGGATGTGGAGACCGTGCCTTTTCATCTATTGCTTCAAGCCTCTGGAATTCCCTCCCTACTTCTCTCCGTGAAATTGACAACACTGAACTCTTCAAATCGTCTCTCAAAACTCGCTTATTTCAGCAGATGTGTAATAATTAGCTTAATTGGATGAGCCTTCGCCTATGATTTTTTTTTACAGAAATATGGCACAAATGCTGTGGATCATCATCAACTTACAAAAGGGCTCTTGCAAAACGTCGTTTGTCCAGAATCAGGAATTCTGGGGGAGTATAAACAAGACCACGATCGTAAACGCGTTTAAATGGCGTCATTTTGGTACATGCTTCCGGTGCGATGAAAATCCGCGGGAAAATACAGTCGCGTGGGTATAGCGGAGAGCTACCTCCCAACTCCTTCGCTCTTAATACTCCTCTTATTCGTCATCAAAACCAATGTAAAGGGATATACTAACGGGAAATGAGTTATTGTGATGAGGAAACATCACTAAGTCAATAAAAGACAAAGCAAAACCGTAACTGATGATCTATTATTTCATTATATATACTTTTACTTTATTTTGCCTTACTATTACCATGAACCTGGTACCATTATCCTCACCATAGTGGAAATTCTATGGCCAAGCCAAGAAGCTCCATGAAAATAAAAATCGATAGTTCTTTGACATAAATAGTCGAAAATAAAAACACTCGCAATAAATCTAAAATGACAAGCCCAATTCCACCTCGCTTTCCTGCCAAACGAAAATACGATGCAAAGTCAGTTGTAGATCGAGTCATAAAGTATAAACAGCACTTCCGAAACCACATAATATAATATCGTTGTTCTGAAACTGCGTTTGGAAACACTGATTGTTTCATCGATATGGAAGCATTGCTTGACGTAATATTGACTTTAAAATAGTTGCGAGCGATCTAAAAATTTCGAAATTTTTATTACAAAATTCAATTAAGTCTAATCCATTAGATTTCGATCTAATATTCAGAAAATTATATCATATTAACCCTGTTCTCTTTCCTTTTTTTTTTGTTTTATTCTTGTTCGTGAAAAATTAGGGGGCATGCAAGAGCCCAACCCCCCCCCCCCCCCCCCTTGTACGCAAGTGTACATACAGCTCTTCAACAGATGTATTTAACACGCCCTAACGGTGTCTTTGAGGCATTGAAAACAACATTTTTTACCGCTTGTTACGATCGTCTGCGTTCGCGGAGTGGGGAGGGGGAGGGGATGGCTGCACCCTCTCGAGAAAACCTATTGACGAAATATGTAGCTAAGGAACAAACAAAGTTTTATATATTAGACAGCCATGACAGAGTGGTCCATAGCTCGTCACATGACATGATCAAAATCATTGTATTTTACAAGCTGGTCCACCTTCGATGAATATATTGAACAGCCGGACCATGAATATATTTCTGTACGTGTATGGCGTCCTCTCTTGGATTAGACGTTACCAGTTACACGGAAATAACATAAGAGGGACTAAAGTCGCGATCCTTTGCAATCGATCAACATTCGATATCATGTATTATGAATAACCTTTTAACTTTGTGAACAGTGTATTGTGTATATACTATTACTTGTATGATTTTGAACTGAATGATTTTAATAAATAATGTTACAAAAAAAATCATATTGCAATCAATTTTGGACTGGACCGCGAAATTTAAGTGAGTATGACGTCCGAGTTTTAGACCGTGGGCCGAGCGTGTTTTTTGTTTCAAAACGTTTTAGTTGAAACCCGAGTATTTTTTATACATTGAAAAAACTAAGAAAAATATTTTGACAGGAAAATGTCTTGATCCCGCAGTCAACCCGCTGCAGTTAGCAAATATGTAATTTAGAACTCCGGTTTCATCCGTGCTGCCTAATTATTGTACGAGCCGCACATTTGACATGTGCACTGCAATTGCACAGCGGGGAAATGCGAGCGCTACGGTCGAACTTTGAGTCGAGTTCGGTCAGTATTAAACAGTAATATTATTTCTACACCCAGTATAACGTATCCCTGGAAATCTCTTTGGACGTCGATCACCTACCTTTAGTTTTAAATCATCGAAATATAGAAATATTCAATAATAATATCCTAAAACTTACCGAAATAGTCGAGAAAATTATAGACTCACGTGTCGGTCTGAAACTAAATAAACAAGCAGAAAAAAATCGCGTTGCCAATTAAGCTGTATACACAGATCGTTCTCAATGCGCCGTAAAGCTGTGCTGAAGGTCTGTATTATGACGAAAATATGTATTTATAACTGCCTTATTCCCAACAATCAATTGAAAACAAACATATAGACTAGTCTTGATAGAATTCTGGAATGATATTATAACATTTCGCCTTGGACTAATTTTAAGAAATGATAGTAATTCCTATTCCAGAGTGATATGACAAAATGTACAGATTCCATTAACATGATTTAAGAAGAAGGCAGATTGTCCTTTTATAAGTGCATTTTTTCTGGCCCTTCCTTTCGATCTTTGTGTTTCTGTGTATGTGTGTAGTTAAAGAGAGAGAGGGGGCAGAAATGGAGGGGGTGAAAGGAGAAAGAGAAAGAAGAGATTATACATTGAAAAAAAATTATAAACGGTGACAGAGGGAGAGGTAAATGTAAATGCATATTAATTTTGGTAAGTTTAATGGAAGATTAAGTTTTCCCAATTACATAACCATGTGACTTCTAGTAAATTTAATAATTTCCATTGCAAAACATAATTTTGTACAAAGAAGAAAGGAAAATAAATGGATATCTTAAGAATCTGATGAATATAAAATGTGTGCCTTTTATTATTTTGTGAACAGAAATTTTCAAATATTATTCATATTTATGAAGACCAAGGGAAGGTGAATGGAAAGAATTGTATGTTTCTTCTGACAAAGTGTTCTTTATCTGACAGTCCTTCTCAACTGACAGATATTTTTGACAACAAATAATGATGATGAAATGCTAGCTTCCTTGAGAAGAGGAGGGAAGAATACAGAGGGAACGAGAGGGCATCGGAAGAGGGAGAAAGAATTTGTATGAGGTGTAGCGTGTAGGTACAAAGTGTTTTTTTTTTCAGAAGACAGAAGAGAAAGTTACAAGAAGAGAGAGAGGGGGGAGGGAAGACATGCAGAAGAGTTGTACTGGTAATTAGTTGGACAGGCCTATACCGGTGAGAGGGAATAGTTCGTACCCATGTTACTAAAGACAGTGATAAATATTTATTGATAAAAATTTGGAGGTTTTCAAAATCACCCAAGCTGAATATTAATTGCTAATATGAACTGAGAGTCGTTCAGATCTTAGTATCATCACAATAATATCACTTGTAATAAATGTTATCACTATTATTATTATGATCATTACGATAATCATGATTATTTTGAATTGTTACACAATCCTTTGGTAAACTGAAATATATGACCCAGTCCTTTCATCCTGGAAAAAATTTAAGGAAATTCGTCTTTCCGTTTTTCCCTGTCTCTATTTCGCTTTTACCTATACATCTCTCATTGTTTACACTCTATTCAACTACATGTACACAAGAACATACACATAAAGATGAAAATCGAAAAGCCGGACCAGAAAAAATGCATTAATATAAAGACTTATTATAATCTCTCGGGTCGCAGACGGGTTCGCAATCACTCGGGTCGTGTTTGAAATCACTCGGGTTTTTGATTTTTTGCGATTTTTTTTATTTTTATTTCGATGCGATTTCTTTTTCTAACGGTGTCTTCAATGGGAAAAACAGGCTGGGAAAATAAAATGAAATTGAAATTCTAGTTTCGTTTTAAGCCGGCAAGTGCCTTAAATAAAATGTACTCGGCTTTTGTTTTAACATAACAAACAAGCAAATCAGTCATGTGGCTCAACTAACTTAGAATAGATCCGGACTTCTACTCTGTCCTATACAAGGACTCCGAGTCGGAACTTGCCATATCTGCCACATCGATATTACATCGTATCATTCCCATATGCGGACATGCCTGCATGCAATGGCCCCCAAGGCGGGACCCGGCCGCGGTCGGACACGACGTGCATCGGTAGCATGGAGCCCGCATGGAGCAAGCTAACGTGAGTCGAGCCGAGGTAGATCCAACGTTACAGTGCCAGTCAGTCCGCAGCCCGTCCGAAAGTATTTTATTCAGCGGTATGCATAGCCATCCGTGGTTTAATGCATATACGTAATGAGCTGTGAAGACGATCTTTCCGATCGGCGTTTTAAAATGTTGCTGTTAGAATTGTCAATTTCTCATAAAATTTGTCTTATTTTATAGATAAAAGGGCCATATCGTGTTTTAAGTAACTGAAGACCTAAAGAATTCCCTACCTAAATTCTTTCTCTCTCTCTGTCTCTCCTACCTTCCGACTTTAGACGCAGGACAAATAATGTTCTGACAACCAAACTAACTTCTCATCAGCATCAGTAAAAATGTGAATGGGCTTATAAAACTAATACTAATCTAAAATTGATCTTAGATCGATTTTAAAATTGATATATAAAAAAATCGATTTTAAATCAATTTTAAAATGGTAATTATACCTGTCCTAATTATTCCACCAACCCCTCTTTTCCTTCCTCTTCAAAACCACTTTGCCACTTTTAGACAGTTATAATTTTAAAATCGGTTTTTAAAATTGTATTTAAAATCGATTTTAAAAGCTCAAACACAGTTAAGACAGTTGGCTAGCCACGATATCGCCTAATCAATCCCTATTATTTACTCCTCCTTTAAGGCTCTCCCTAAAAAAATTAAAATCCCATGGACGGAGCCCTAAAGGAGGAGTAAATAAAAAGGGATTTATAAGGCGATATCGTGGCTAGCCAACTGTCTTAAATATATTTGAGCTTTTAAAATCGATTTAAAATACGATTTTAAAATCGATTTTAAAATTATAACTGTCTAAAAGTGGCAGAGTGGTTAATATTTCAAATCAATTTTTAGTTTTAGTTTTAAAAGCCCATTCACATTTTTACTGATGCTAATGAGAAGTTAGTTTGGTTGTCAGAGAATTATTTGTCCTGCGTCTAAAGTCCGAGGGACTGTTTTAATTTCGGAAGGTAGGAGAGAGAGAGAGAAAGAATTTAGGCAGGGAATTTTTTAGGTCTCCAATTACTTACAACACAATATGACCCTTTATCTAAAAAATAAGACCAATTTTATGAGAAATGGACAATAATTAAGAGCAAAATTTTTAAACGCCGATTGGAAAGATCGTCTTCACAGCTCATTACGCATTAGACAGCTGCAGCCGTCTGTTTCGAGGAGTTTTTTAACATTTTTGTTTCTCCTCGTACACAGACGGCTCGCTATCGTGCAGCCACCATTAAGGGTTAACAATGCAAACTCCCACAGACGGGGCTCTTTATTTCATAAAAATATATGAAAAGAACTGCAACAAAATAAAGATTATTATTCCGTTTTGTCCTATGATGCACCAAAACGGGGAAAAATAAACTTAAAAGGGGAAAAAACAGTGACTAATTACTTCGGCTGTCGCGCAGCTTCACTTCCCTGTTTTATCGGGAACTTAATAAATAAAAATATGGCCATTGAGTCCCTGTACAGATCGAGCTAGAACTTCGGTCCCTGTATTTGGTGAGTGGAGCCAACGGAGTTCAGCGGAACAACAAACAACGGAACAACAGAGACCGAAGCTTTTGGTCTAATTACGTATATATATGCATTAAACCACGGATGGCTGGCTATGCATACCGCTGAATAAAATACTTTCGAACGGGCTGCAGACTGACGTCTGGCACTGTAACGTACGTTGGATCTAACTCGGCTCGACTCATGCTTTAGCTTGCTCCATGCTTCCGATGCACGTCGTGTCCGACCGCGGCCGGGTTCCGCCTTGGGGCCATTGCATGCAGGCATGTCCGCATATGGGAATGACGATGTAATATCGATGTGGCAGATATGGCAAGTTCCGACTCGGAGTCCTCGTATAAGACAAAGTAGAAGTCCGGATCTATTCTAAGTTAGTTGAGTCACATGGCTGATTTTATACTTGTTTGTTATGTTAAACAGTAGTCGAGTACATTTTATTAAGACACTTGCCGGCTTAAAACGAAACTAGAATATCAATTTCATTTTATTTTCCCAGCGTGTTTGTCCCAATGAAGACACCGTTAGAAAAAAAAATCGCATCGAAAAAAAAAAAAATCGCCAAAAATCCAAAACCCGAGTGGTTGCGAACCCGCCCGCGACCCGAGTGATTATAATAAGCCAATATAAAAAGGACAATACCGGGGTACAATATACCTTCGGAATATATCTTGTCACTTGACAAAGGAATTGCTATCATTTCTTAAAATTAGTCCAAGGCGAAATGTTATGCTATCATACTAGAATATTATATCAAGACTAGTCTGTGTCCGTTTTCAAGTGTTTGTTGTAATTAAAACAGTTTATAAATACATATTTTCATCATAATGCATAATACAGACCCGCAGCACAGCGCACGACGAACGATATGTGTATACAGCTAAATTTGGCAACGCATTTTTTCTGCTTGTAGACACAACAAAAAAATTAAGTCCCCCCTTAAACAAACATCCATAATTTCCAAATCAATGCGAGTTTTTAATATATTTTTACATGAGCGTGTAGGTAACTTTATAAGCTACCCTGTGAGTAAATGTTATGGGCGTGTTTTATGTCATGCTTCAGTGAGCACCACCAGAAGGCAAAAATGTCACTTTTCAAAAGTCACAAGCCAAATATCATGATTTTGATTCCACTTTATTGAAACGAATTCCACATTCTCAACATGAAAAATAGTTAGAAGGCTTTTGAAAGGTACTTTCTAAAATACGATACAATGTTTTTGCTAAATTTCACGGTTGAATAAACAAAAGTTAAAATTTGCTATAATTGGATTTTTTACACATTTCTATCGATACAAATGATCGAATATGATGACAATTATTTTTGGGAAGAGTATCTTCAACAATATTCATCGTTTCACGGATCAATGAACATTTAATGAAAGCAAAAAATACGAATTTCAAATATCATACGCAACTATTGTTTCATTTTGGTGACTGAAATGATCTTTTCTCATTTGTTTTTGTTATGTTCATGACCAATTAACATGCTTCAATGATTCAAATGCGTTTAATTAAACATTCACGCTTGAATGAACATGTGGAATGCGATTAACTCTTTTTTATGTTATTGGAAAAAACGCTATTGCTAACTACGGATATCTGTCACAAACCTCCTTGCATAGTTCATTTGATTAGATTTTTATGAAAATCCCGATGTCTAATGCTTCAGTGAGCACACAATATTCGAAAATTGTGCAAATGAGAAGAAAGTTCAAGGCCTTGGCCCCACTCTGTGCCATATCGAATGATTATTTTGGTGTGCGCGCCTTTTGGATAGTGTAAATCTAAAGCTATGTGCGAAGTTTCATGAAAAAATTGTTGGCAGAAGTAACAAAAAACCGTCCATGAAACAAATTTCATGACTTCCTCTCTCATAGACAATGTGTACACTATGAGTCCATATGTTTAAGAATAAGTTACCCCTTATTCAATATGGTAGAACTTTTTTTCAAGGCTGCCTTTAGCAATGTCATTTGGCAGTTATGTTTATCAACTTTTGGGCAGAATTCTGTGCATAAATGAAATCGATAAGTTTATTCATGGATAAGTGAGCATGCATCAAAGTGGGAAAAGAGGCATCTTAAATGTCACAGACTCATTTTGAGGGGGTAATTAAGCGAATAATTGGGCAAATTCGGTTAAAAATTTGACTTAATTGCTGTTGTTTTCATCATCCATCAGTTTTATCACCACACACTTTCCGAACTTTTACATTTTCATGGTTGAGTGAGCACATTTGAAAACTTGGGAATGAATACTCTTTATACTGCATAAATTCATTATTTTCCTAACAATATCTCAGGATAAGTTGAATTTATAGACGAATCAGTGGTGGATCCAGAATTTTAAAATGGGGAGAGGCCGAGTAATTTGGGGAGCCACCAACATTTTCCAATTTTAACATATTTTAACAAGTTCTATAGGGGATACTGCCGTAAACCCCTATGATGATACGTCACAAAACATTGTGCTCACTCAACCATAAACATACGATATCAAAATTTTGCTTGAAGTGGCTAAATGATGGATAGTTAAACAGCATTAACACCATAAAATTCACCTAACCAAAACCTTTGCCCAACTTTGTATTTACACAATCTGAAAAACGACTCTTGTGACTTTAAAAAATTGTCATTTTTAATTCAATCTTTGATTACTCATGCATGACTCAATTGATGAATCTCCAGGAGTTGCCTAATGAGTGTAAGGAACCACCTACGAAATTTCATATTTTAAAATTATTCCGTTCAAAAGTTACAGCAATTTGATTTAGGGGGGACTTACTTTTTTTGTGTATATATTCAATTTCAGTCCGACACGCGAGTCTACAATTTCCTCGACTGTTTTGGTAAATTTGAGGATATCATTATGGAATATTCATATATTGCGACGATTTACATATAAAGGTATGTGATTGACATCCACAGAGATCTCCAGAGATACGTGTACAGTGGGTGTAAAAAATAATATTACAGTTTAATACTGACCGAACTCAACTCGAAGTTCGACTGTGGCGCTCGCATTTCCCCGCTGTGCTATTGCAGTGCTTATGGCAGTGCGGCTCGTACAATAACTAGGCAGCATGATGAAACCGGAGTTCTAAATTACATATTTTGCTAACTGCAGCGAGTTTACTGCGGGAATGAGCGATTTCCCAATCAATGTATTTTTCTTCGTTTTTTTAATATATTAAAAATACTCAAAGGTCAACTGAAGGAAAAGTTAAAGACTTTTCATCGTTCGGCCCAAGACCTATTAGGTTTAACACGGAAAGGCCTTGACCTACTTCAGTTACTAAAATGGAGCCTAGATTTGTGTAGACAGGAATAACCGTCGTTTGTGGGAATTTATTTAACAATTTCTGGATATGTATTGGTGATGGAGCTAACGTAGTTCATCGGATAGAGATTTAAGTTTCAATTTTGCTCTTACATCAAAGATCTGTGGTGCTGTCTGGTGAGTAATGGGGGATTGGATAATTCAGCTTTTGGACGAGTTGTGTAAGTAGATCTAGATTTAGAACTAGATCCTTAAGTAAAGTCTAAATTTTTAACGTGTTATATCTCGATCTAGACTAGATTCTAGAATGTGACGTTAGAGAAATCTAATCCTGCTAAAGTTATGCTAACGAACTTTAGAATTTGTCCTGGACCTGGTTCGACGAAAAAAAAGATAAGGACCACCACCGACACTACAGCCACGGCCGAGTCTGACATAGTCATAGATCTAGATTCAGAGGTTCTAGATCTAGCCATGTTTTATCTCATCCCCATAGGCTAGATCAGAATATGCACCTCATCATGCATGGCTCAACATGCATTCCCAGTTTGCCTTTGGTCCTGGAGTCTGGACCTGGACGGACTCTAGATCTAACGTTAAACTTGATTTGATTAGAAAAGGGTCACTGTGCCTAAAGTTCACGAGCTTTCGAGTGCCGCTGCAACTCTTTATCAAGTAACGAAAATCGTCACTTGATAAAGAGTTGCAGCGGCACTCGAAAGCTCGTGAGCTTGTAACCCAGCAACCCAGCTCCCCTCTTCCCTGGGCCGTTTGTTTGTGTGTGGGAGAGGAGAGAGAGAGAAAAAAAAAACACAAAAACACGCACAAACCCAAAGTGTTCTTCCTTCGCCATGTTCGCATCTTCACACGACGCTTCGTTCTCGTCGTTTCTCTTGAGCTCTCTCAGTCCTTCGTAAAATACTGATCTCGGTTTTACTCAAACACCACGTTTCGCTACTGCATGCAACGCCCATAAACTAATATTATTTTCATCTTCAGACGAAGCCATGCATGTCCCATGTAACACTCTACACATTACCCAAACTTCACCAAAATCCCACTCTTGCCCTCGCTGTCTCAGCTAGCTCCACTGCAACCTTCATCTATCCTTTCAAATGTGAAGTATTTAGGGTTATTTACTGTAATTGAAGCGGTTGTTCATTAAGCTCGAATTTCAAATTCGATTTCCCAATATCTTATTGCAATCATCGTTACGCGGAAATCTAATGCCGAAAGCTTGATACATTTGTGTTCAATTTTCGACGAAGTGTCTTTTAATGTTTTTTTTTTTCAACTGCCGCTTTGTTACTCCAACACCTAGAGTGCTTTAAGTTGGCTTTTCGTGGGGGAGACAACTTCCTCGTTTTCTATTGGCACTCGATACACAACTCTTGTCGAGTCCGATCTCCAGAAGTGGGGGTCTTGCGACAATTGATCTACATTTGCAATATGAATATAAAATTCCATTTATGGATGATTACATACAGTCAATCCATATTTCGCACAGATTTCATTATTTCAAAAATATGTTTTGCCTTCGGCTTCTCTTCTGATATTTCCGTATTTTAGACTGGATTAGAAGTATTGTATCCTAATTGAAACACACTTCTGTAAAGGTTTTCCAGAGAGAGAGAGAGAGAATTTATATATATAAACATAAATATTCGCTGCCACTTACCAAAGGTGGAGAACAAGATTGAGAAAAATAATCCCCAAACTAACATTTTAGCATCCATGATTTATCAGCGCAAGTAGAAGTAACGATAACCTTGGTAATTTGGAAAACGATGTGACACATGCGACCGTACAATGGGTCATTACTTCTGAACAGCTGCACAATGACTAGTTCGTAATAATACTTAACTATTTATAATCCATAAACTCTCTTAGAGTATGTAGAGATAACTGCCTTAGGACAAGGTTCGATTGCAAAAGAACAAAATTATAAGTCATATAAAGTTCGATATCAGAATTATGCAAATAATGGTAGATGGCTGGGGGCGGGGTGCTTTGGTAGCAGGTGGTTAGCTAGTGACCAAAATTTGCTCTTGAGGAGAGGACGGAGTGATAAACGTACTTGATGTGGTATACACACCCGATCTAGTCTGCAAACCCCGCACATGTAATGTCCCTGTTTTGACAGGGGTCAAATAAAATGACCATAAGAAATATCCACTTTTTTAATTATCATCAATTAAAGTCCAAAGTTCATTGCAAATGATAAAATCCTTCATTAGATTTTAACGGATATAACTGTAATATCGTTTCCTTTACATATCAGGAGGTATTTATACTCCCCATCCGTATTTTCCAAATATTTTGGGCAAATAATGGCCCGAATCTGTTAATGAATACAGGTTGGAGCGGATATTATGAATAAAAGGCATTACTGCGAGAGATAAGAATGAACTTTTTATACAGCCTTGCTTTATTGAAGTTTGAGGGGTCATTATAAAGCTATGCATTTAAGTTCGAGGCGAGCGAGCTACTTAATTATCAGCATTCTTCAGCAGAAACTGCATTGGTGTTAAAGGTATAGTGTATGATTGGTTGATCTCAGACAAGGTCAGTGAATCAATTGTAAAGATATTATTTTTATTAAATATCTATATCAATGCTCTACTGTATCACTCAAAAGAAATTGGTATAACTCTTCTGTTTTCATGATATTGAGGGATGAAATATATATTATAAGATATCGTTTAACCGATATATTTTGTTTCCGCCCTCTCGAGTTAACAAATAAATTGATATTAGAACACCGTTCGAATCATGCATATTCATTACAACCTCATGCATATTGATGAAATACGTCATGGCGCATGTGCCGTATCAAGAAATCCCCGTATCAACAAAGTGCAGCGCTGTGTGCAGAAGTAGCTGAGTAGAAGCAAACACCGAACGTTGCGTGCAAGCTCAATGAGCCGATGCTAGCCGGCTAGCGATTAGTCCACGTCCTGGACGATTTTTATTGATTGGGCAAACCAGGGGCAAACCTTATCGGACCGTACCGGTACCCCCACGCGCACACATAACCAACACACACACGCCCTCCACTGATTCACTTACCCCCAGTGATTCACCTAACCCACTGATTCACTTTCCCCGAAAAAAAATGTTGTTTCGTGTGACTATTCAGGGGTGTGTGTATGCGTGTTATGGTGATGTAGTGTGTTGTGTTTGGTAGTCGTATCGTACAAAATACCAACAGTCCAGGAGGCGGACTAGCTAGCGATATGCTTGCGCTCTGCATGCACGTTTACTTTAGACATAATCCACTCTTAGCGATAGCACACACTGGACAAGCATATTATATGGAGCTATAGCTCCATGATTGTATCGTACGTGAATAAGGATTCAGACACTTGGATTATCGAACGTGAATGACGAAGCAAAGGATTGCCCAATACGGCTTACTTTCGGAATCTAATGTCATGAATCTGAAAGTACTCCAAGACTAAAGGAGATACGAGATTCCCAAAGAAGGGCAAGGGTCGAGTTTGATTTGACGGCCACCTCGCTCTTTGCACTCGCATCAATATTGTTAGGTAGATGACAATCAGAGATATCTATGATGACAATCCTGTTCATGATTACCAAAAGTGCTTAGAATTTCAGAATTTTAGTTCAGAATATCAATCACTTTTTAAGCCCAAGTGATTGATATTCTGACCTAAAATTTTGACATTCTAAGCACATGTGGTAATCATGAACAGGATTGTCATCTAATTTTAACTAAACAATATTGAAGCGAGCGCAAAGAGCGAGATGAAAAATTTTCATATGTACATATATAGACGGCCACCCCCATTCTTTATAGGGCCGAGTATGAAGAAAGGGAAGGGCGAAGAGAAAAACGATTATTTTCAGGGCGGGATACAAAATAGCAAAACATAAAAGGAAGATAAAAGTTGATGGGACCATGGAGGACACACAGTATTGACATGAAAGTAGGATTATTCTTCGTTGTTTAGACTGAACTTGCGATGTCAAAAGGTGAGCTGAGAAACCTGTTGATGCGAAGTATGTAGCGTAGTCTACATCGTGTAGACCGTGACAGTGTGTGTATGCGACCAATGCATCAAGTTGCAAATTTAGAATACAGTGTTATTTGGTCACACAAGCAGAGCAGAGGCGTCATGAGCGAAAGCAAAAAAAATTAGGGGGGGGTAGACGTAAGGGGCAAGATTTCTCGGAAAACTCTTATTCTTGCAGCCACACAAGAAAGCTTGTAGCTAGATATGGAGTAATGAGAAGTTGAGTATATTCAATATTGCGCGGCGCTATGGTCTATGGTAGAACCGTTGCGCTCTAGGTATGCAGAGGGGTGAATTTCGGAGCCGACCCCGGGGGCCGACCGGCATGTTTTACAACAGAACTTTACAAGTCATGCCGTTTGAAACAGGGCAACGAAGTACGTGAAAGAAGACTAAGCAAACTTGGAGAAGCAACGTCCGAGGGGATAGTAATTTACGTCTGCTTTGAAACGTGTATCAATAAGGATTTCCAGAGAATGGGTCGCAGAGTATTTCTCCAGTATGGGGAGGGTGGGGGTAGCCTATAGGCCTAATCAATCCATCAGTGGATGGATGGATGGATGGATGGATGACTGAAAGAATGAATAGATGGATGAATAGGCATATATATGAATGGATCATCCGATGAATGTATAGGCCTAACCCCAAGAATGGATGGACAAAGACAAATGGATACCAATGACGAATAATAGATAGGGGCGCCCCATGGGAGCTGTTGTTGAATGGGCTACCCCTTATTAAATAAACAATAAACAATTAATAATAGATGGAAAGATGAACTTTTATTGCAACAAATGAGAGGAAGATAGGCCTCCGGGATACACGCATACAGTGTGTGTACGAGCAGTTCAACTGTTGAAAAAATGTGAATGACTGTGGTGCGTGGCGACGTGAGCAGGACAAAGACATCACTCACATCTTGATTGGCATAACGTAGACTTATTTAGCAATGAAAGTGGAACCGGGAATTGGGACTCCCATTTTCCTGCTATAAATATAGGAAAAACGAATGATAACTGTTGTTTTATAGCCGAGGAAATGTATTCTTCATATTGGGATTGGGACCAAGGAGATCCCGGCGTGTCAAAATTTCACAACTCATGGGGAAAATAATATAATAATCATTTTTGCCGAAAGTATATTAGTGCAGTCACTAGGCGACATCAGTCTCCAGGGGCGGATCAGGGGGGGGGGGGGCGAGCAGGCCGGCCCGCCCCCTATTTTGGGGGAGAGAAACGCTTAAAAACAGAAAAAAAAGGAAGGAGGTATTACTTCCATGTTTAAGTTACGGCCTCGCAACGGCCAGCCCGAACCCAATAGGCCTATTCGCAGTGGCACCGCATTCTGTTGGTTCACATACGGAGATACGCAGCTGGTTCATTGTTTAAAACGTGCTCAATTTATCCATGCAGATTCATATCTGACTATCAAACTTATGTGCTCGTTCTTCGCGCTCGCATTATCAATGTATGAAAATTACCAATTAGCCATCCTTTTCATGACTTGGAAAAGATGAATAGAGTGTCCTGTTTTTAGGTGTGAATCTCAATTTTTTCCGCATTTTCGTTATATATCTATTCCGTTCAAAGTAAAAAAAAAAATGCATAGAATGTCAATTTTTTTAAGGTAAAAAATCATCAACTCGCGCTTGGCGCTCGCATGATTTAATTGTGGAAATATGTATCATTTTTATGGCTAACAACAAACAGTCTTTTACAGGCCCCTTCTCGATCAGGCAAGAATGCTCGCTCACGGTAATTATCTTATTATGCATCTTGTGTGAATTTTTAGTCATAAACATTGCACAGAATTTCAGATTTCAAAATACAATAAATTTCCAAATATCAACGTGAGGTCAAATTCAAAAGTACAATGTATTTATAAAGTCCACTTTTAGATCGCAATGTCACTCACATTATTGCCCTTTGGCGAGGCGTCACAATTTGCCACTCTCCACCGAAGGTGTTAGATGGGTACCCGGTAGGATGCGAAAGCCATTGTAGTTTGCCTAGAATAGAGTTTTGAAACTCTTGTTGGAATGCTCCCCAAGGAGTGGACAGGGTGCATACTTTGTATGCGAGCATGCAGGGATACGATGACCGGGATGATAACATTTATCTGTAAAGCGCAAAGAGACGTTGTTCTGATGTATCAAGCGCTATATAAAAGCGGATTGTTACTATCATTATCATTATTATCTAATTGTTTAAATATGTAGGCCTATCATCTTGATGGCTAACTGCAAACGGTCCTTAACAGGCCCCTTTTCGATCAGGCCAGAATGCTCGCTCGCGTTAATTATTTATTATGCATCTTATTTAAAATCATAAACATTGCACAGAATTTCAATTTTCAGGACAAAAAACATAACATTTCCAAACATTTTAGCTCGCGCTTCGCACTTGCATCTTTAAAAAATTAAGTAGTTATTTAGTAGTATTAAGTAGTTATCAAGTAGTTATTAAGTAGTTATATCAAAAGTAATGTATAAAAAAGGGAACCTTATCTACAAGCATTTTGCTTCCAAGGTTTCCTCCACTTTTCCGTTTTATGTACTTAAACATGTATTAATATGTATTGATTAAGAATGCTTGCTATTTAAACGTATATAGTCTACGGGTGTATTGGTTGCTCAGCTTAGTTATGTAAGTTAAGCTATCAAAGTTTTGTAACATAACGGATTTGTGGAAATAAGACCTAAATGAATGAAATGAAATAGGCTAAAATTATGAGATTATTACATATTTGTAATACCTTTTCAGAGCGTTAAGAGACTTTAATGTAATTTGCTCTTCATAAATATTGAGTATTATTATTAATAATGTTTTATAAGAATTAAGCAAAGAAGTGACTGTTAGGATGCCCCTTCAAAGAAAATAACAAAAATATCTTTGAGCGGCCGATCGGGGAAAAAGTGGAAGAAAAAAATCGCTCCCGCCCCCCTATTGGAGAAAGCTGGATCCACCACTTGCCTCTTCTACTGTAGGTGAGCTTACTTTTTCCAGCAAAAAAATATTCAGGGGGAGTTTATCCCCCCCCCCCCCTCCCCCTCCCGGCTGTAAGGATACTGGTTTAGGGCGAGACGGTTTGTAGTCCAGGATAGAAGAGGCATAACCTCGTTTTTCATATATACAATACTTTTTGATGCATGGTTTCTTGTCAAGTCGAGGGTGCTGGTTACGAATCTGAATGATGCCACTCGTGTAACCTTGAGAAATTTCCGCAAATTGGCAAAATCCAATATGGCCGCCAAAATATGCATATTGCCCATTAAAATCATAAAATTGACAGCAAATTGGCTATAAAATGTACGTAATTGTGTTGCAATAGTGAAATACTCTCTGAAAAAACAATTTTTTGACAAAATATTTATTTCTTGATATTCAAATTGGCCGCCACAGACCTCTGTATACCCTATTATGTCCAATATGAATAGGGAAAATTATATTTTTTCACAGAAATTATCACTAAACTGCAGGTAATTGTGATCTATGGATGAAGTAATGCATGAAAATCATCAATGCTAACATGCTATATCATTTATTATGTCATGTATGGAAAAATTGTTGTATTTGATATTCAAAATAGCTGCCACTGGCCCAAATAGTATTATTTTCTATGGCAAAGGGGCCAACAAAAATCGCAAGAGTTAGCACTAAAATGCATATTATTAAGAGAAACGAGTGGAATACTGACTAAAAACACAATTGCTAACGAAATATATTATTTAATATGCAATGTATGTGATAAATGCTGTATTTTGATATTCAAAATGGCCGCCAAAGGCCCTAACAGTATGATGTACAATGAGAAAGAGGACCTAAGAAATCACAAGAGTGAGCACTGAAATGCATTTATTTGTGATGAATAAATGGGATACTGTTTAAAAAAAAACATAATTTTTACAAACGGACTATATCAAACAGGTTAAAAGTTTGTGTTTAATACTCTATTTTGACTTTCAAAATGGCCGTCATATACATTAATTGTATTATGTACAATGTGAACTAGGAAATAAATTTTCACGCGAGTGAGCACCATAAATGCACGAAATTGTGATTTATGAGTAAAATATTGTCTAAAAGCATTGTTTCTAACAAGATATATCAGTTCTTTTGCCAGGTAGGTGATAAATACTGTATTTTGAGAGTAAAAATGGCCGCTACAGGCCCCAACAGTATTATGTACAATGTGAATGGGGACAAATGATTTTAACAGATTTTGGCTTTGCTTGACTAAATGGTGTTGCATGAGTGAAATATTGTCTGAAGACATGATTACTAACAAAATATATCATGTCATCTAAAATTTAGGTGATAAATGTTATATTTCAAAATTCAAAATGGCCGCCATATGCCCTTTTGTGAAGATTATCTGTCCTCATTCAAATTATGCATAATACGATAAGGGCCCATGGCGGCCATTTTCCATTTCAGAATGCAGCATTTTATCACCTTAAATGCACCAGATACGATATACCTCGTTAAGAAACATGGTTTTTGACAATATTTCACTCTTACATCCCAATTATATGCAATACTTATAGTCAAGCAAAGCCAAACTCTGGCAAAATTATATGTCCACAATTACAATGTACATAATACTTTTAGGACCTATGTCAGCCATTTTGAATTTCAAAGTACAGCATTTATTACCTCCGTGACCAATATGTAATGCATTTATTTAGAAAGCATGTTTAAGACAATATTTTTACTCATACATCACAGTTACATGCATTTTATGATTCTCACTCTTGTAAAAAGTATATTCCCTATACGCATGTAACATAATTTAGTTAGGGCTTGTATCAGCTAGTTTGAATGTCAAAATATAGTATTTATCACTTACATAACAGAAGAAATGCTATATTTCATAAAAATCATGTTTTCAAATAATGTTTTATCATACAACAGGATTTTATGGATTTCATAGTCGAGTAAATCCAAATTCCTACAAAATTACATGTCCCTATGTACATTGTTTATATATAATATTGTTAGGGCCTATAGGGGGCATTTTGAATTTCACAATGCATCATTTATCTCATGCATGACAAAAGAAATGATATGTTTTGCTAGAAAACGTGTTTTCAGACATTATTTTACTCGGTGATCACAATTACATGCATTTTATAGTTCTTACTCTTGTGAAAATTAATTTCTCCAATCGCATTGTACATAATGTATAATTGGCCTATGGCGGATATTTTGAATGTCAAAATACATCATTTATCACATAAATTGCACTTATATTTCGTAAAAAAATGTGTTTTAGCCAGTATTCTACTCGCTTATCTTAATACTAGTAATATGCATTTTAGTAATCACTCTTGTGATTTTCTTTTGTCCCTATTAACATTTTACACAATAATGTCAGGGTATTTGGTGGCTTTTTGAATATTAAAATGCTTAATTTATTACATACATGACATAACGAATGATACATTTCGTTAGCAATCATGTTTTCATCCATTATTTCACTAAAAATCACAATTACTTGCATTTAGTGCTCACTTTTGTGAAATTTTGTTTTTCCCCATTCATATTGTACATAAGGGGACATCCCGATAGACCGCGGGTCCGATAGACCGCGGGTCCGTTAGACCGCGGGTCCGATAGACCGCGGGTCCGATATTCCGCGGGTCCGATAGACCGCGGGTCCGATAGTCCACAGTGTGTGTAAAATTATGATCAGATATATCAAATGTCATCGAGAGGTCCAAAGGTCAAATGATACGAGGCCATGGGGTTCTATCAGGTGGGCCGAAGGGGAACTGCCTCACCCCCCCCCCCCCCCAGCTCAAAAAAAAGAGGGGGGGAGAGGGGAAAAGGGAGAGAATAAAAAAGAAAGAGGAAGATGGGAGAAGAAGAGAATATAAAAGAGAGTAAGAAGGAGAAAGGAAGAGAAGAAAAAAAAGAGAAGAAAAAGGGGAAAGGAAAGACAAAGAAAAAAATGGAAAAGAAAAGGGGAAAGAAGAGTAAAAAAAAGGAGGGAAAAGGAAGAGAAGAAAAGAAAGTAGAAATGAAAAGGAGGAAAAAGATGGGGCGCCGAATTGATGTTCGATCTAGCGGGGCACCCAATTGATGTTCGAACTAGGGGAGCGCTAATTTGAATTTTGACCATAATGCGACAAATACATGTTTCAGAGAGGGGGAGGGAGGGCAAAGTTATAAAATTTGTATGAATTCATAATAACTAAATTGTCCCTTCTTCAGAAATAAATATCAACAAGTTTTAGGAAAAGAAATAGAAGATAGTCATCATTCTTATATGATGACAGAATGTCCTTAGGCTTAAAATGTCTCTATCCTAGGTCAAATAGATAATAAAATATCAGCTCGCGCTTCGCGCTCGCATTATTTATGTAGTGCTATCAAATTTCCCTATATACACAGTGCTGTAACCAGTGCTTAAATTGACTCTTTTCATATCGGAATTTCAAATATTATTTTCAGCTCGGGCTCTGCGCTCGCATTATTGATTTTTATGATGAAAAATGAAATGTATTCAGATTGCCAGGATTCTGTCTATCTCTAAAACACGCGCACGCATGTTTTTGAGATACAAAGCTTGATCTTATTCAAAAATTAAGATTATCCAGTTTCGAACCAGAATATCAAAAATTTTCTGCTCGCGCTTTGTGCTCGCATTATTATTGTAGGAAGATACCAAAAATTACTCATCCTTTTTCATGATTGACAAACATGAATCGAATGTCCCATTGGGGGATTTGAAATCTTATCTTTTTAGGTTGGAATATTAAAAAACTGTTCAGCTCGCGCTTCGCGCTCGCATTATTTAACCGTTGAAATATGTATCGTCTTAATGGCTAACTGCAAAATATCCTTAACAGGTCCCTTTTCGACCAGGCCAGAACGAATATTTCTGCTCGCGCTTCGCGCTCTTGGTAATTATCTAGTTACATACGCGACCTGTTCAGGTTCACAAACATTGCCCAAAATTTTCAATTTTCAGGACAAAATACATGAAATTTCATTTTTAGATTACATAGGGCTTAAGAGATTATTACACATTCATGTTGCTTATAAAGTAAAGCTAGGAAATGACTGTTAGGACATGGGTGTTTTGCCCCCCCCCCCCAAAAAAAAAAAATAAAAAAATAAAATAGAGAGAAAAGGAAAGGGATTAGGATGAAATATAATATTATTTTCCAAATGTTATGTCAAAATCTATCACAACCTTGTATTTTTGTAATAAAAATGTCAGGATATTTGCTTGCTCGCTTCGCTCACTGGCAACTTCTTATTGATTTTATGCGATACACCATATCGAGCCCCCTCGAAATTGTTGGCTCATTACGGCACTAGGACAACCCCTTCAAAGAAAAAAAAAAAAATCAACTTTGAGCGGCCGATCGGGGAAAATATGGGTGAAAAAATGCCCCCTCACCCTATTGGCGGAAGCTGGGTCCGCCCCTGACTTAGGCTTTCAGGATAAAATACATGAAAAATCTATTTTAAAAAAAAGATCGCGCTTCGCGTTCTCATTATTTATTTAGGTTTTGTGAGATACCTCAATTTGTTTTTAAGAATGAAATCTCAGATTTTCTTTGACGTCTACCCCCCCCCCCCATTTCATTAATCTTTTTTAACTTGGTGCCCTCGTCACCCCCCCCCCCCCCCCTGTGCACCCATGCTGAATAAATACGCCACTGATGAGGAGAATTAGTCGATTGCTTCGAGATTGCATTATTCCCAAGAGGTTATCATTAATATTATTGAAGGGTATTCTAACACAACAGTACAGAAACTACAGCTCCCGTTCACACAATATTTTAGGTAAGGCCTACTCTGGGTAGAAGTTAAACCAAATTGAACCCCCCCCCCCAAAAAAAAAAAAAATAATAATAATAATAACTCGTGCTTCGCGCTCCCATTGATATTACATTATATATTCATGGAATTTTTTTTTTTTCAAGAACACATGAAAAAGTGATCTTTGTTTTTTTTAATGTGATTATAAGTTAATCCATTTAAGGCACTTAAGTTAGCCTGGCCGGGAGGGAGTGGCCGCTATTTTTCGAAAAGTACACATATGGGCGCCAAAAATCAGGTAAAATTTGCCCCCCCCCCCTCCCTCCCCACGAAATCCTGGATCCGCACCTGGGTTCTATAACAATAACCCAATTAGGGCAATCACCCCCTGACAACTACTTCAAGGAAAATATTATCCCCATATTTTTACCGCCGGGGACTGATACCCCCCGCCCCCCGGATATTTACCCTCCAGACAATTACCCCGGATAATTACCCCTAGTACGGAGCCTTGAAAATGCCATCAACGTGACGACATGGCGTGGTACTTTATCTTGCCATGTCTTAATTAATCATTGGCGGCGGAAGGCAAAAAAAAATTAGGGGGGTCCACCTGAAATTTTGGGATGGACACAGGTAAAAAATTTGACGAGCAAATCAACCAAAATTTATATGAAGGACCACCAAAATTTTTTGACAAGAAAAAAATGTTATCAACCAAAATTAGGGGGGGGCAAAAATATTTTAGGGGGGGTCCACCTCAATTTAGGGGGGACGTAGAAAACAAATTGACAAGCAAAAAAAAAAGGTTCTCAACTAAAAATCTAGGGGGGACCGTCCCCCACCTCAAATTTAGGGGGGAAAGGTCCCCCCCCCCCCCGCTTCTGCCGCCTAAGTAGTTAACTCTTTAAGAGCCATTGGCAGCTATGCGTGCCCTTAGCCCTCTAGTGCCATTGGCACGTATACGTGCCCAATTATTTTTTTTTGTTTATCCAATTTTACAGCCAGAAAATCAACACCATATTCTGTGTTTTTAATGTTGTTATACTGGCAATTAATTCACAATTCATTTTATCATATAAAAAATAGTGGTTTACATAGACATTTTTTGAGTAAAATTGTATTTTTGCATCATTATTTTGAGGAGTTGATTTCGGATATTGCCGCGATCTGAATCAAGATTTCCCCTATAGACACGTGTGATATAACGGTTGTGTGTAGCAATACACATACTTCTATGGGCAGAGCAAAGGCGAATGTGCGAAGGCATTCAGCTCGGAATTGACCAATGACAGAGCGGTACGATGTTCCTCACCCAACACTACTCGCCCATTCGCTATTGTTACATGAATATTCATGAGCTATCGATCGGGTGTTTTGCAGGCCCGTATGGTAGTATTCTTGTGTCAAGGCTTTTTCTGCCTGCAAATGTGCACGGTTTGGGAGTTTTTTTGGGGGGGGTGGGGGAGGGGGCGGGGGAAAGGTCTTATACTTTGTTTTTAGCATTCTCACAAAAATGTTCTCGTTATAAATATATGAGTAAAGAAGGCTGTCATTTCCAACTCTCGTCTGCGCACTGCAATAATCACACTCATTATTTATTTATTCATTTATTATTGTTATCATTATTATCATTATTAGTATTACTATTATCATAATCATTATTATCATTATTTTTATTGTTATTATTATCATTATTCTTCTCCTTCACCTTCTTTTTATTATTATTAATGTTATTGCCATCAGAATTATCATCATCATCATGATTATTATTCAAAAATAATTGTTGTAATCATATCAATTGCATTCTTTCTGCAGCCAAACTCTCTCTTCATAAACTTAAGATCAGGTAAATAACGGTTCATATTCGTTTGTGTTTTTATAGCCCAAATCATAAAAAAAATGATTGTTATGCTTATCAATATCATATTCAAACTTCTCAAAAAAAGATGAATCGTTCAATATTTTCCTCGAATTAAATAGCAAGAAGCAGAAAAATAAATGTAATAATTAAAACGGCCGATAATACCGCTTTATTCGTCTCAAGATTTATTTTTTTTCAAGGTGGATGTTTTTCCTTTGCTAAATCAAACCATTGGTCAGAGAAAAAGTAAACGGAGTTTATAAAGTGATATCAGATGTTTTTAGGAAAAGAAAGAAAGGGATACATTAACAAAACCGATTAGACCGACATGTTAGTTGCTGCATCATTGACGTCACTATCAAGGGGATTTTAAATCGACTTTAGAGAGTAGAAATGGAAATGATAATGATGATAACGGGTTGAATATTACAATTCTTTATACCACGCATATTATTGTACACTATGTTATCTGAACAAATTATTTCTTTTACCATGGATAGTGCTACGAGCTGGGGAGGCCCTGGGCGGATGCAGGATTTTTCTGTAGGGGGGCAAATTGTTTTCTCTTTACCTGGGTCACCCATAAGAAATCAATACCGGAACCTTTGAAAGTATTCAAAAGTCAAATCAAAAGACACGCGTGAGCCCCGATTTCTATGAACATCCTGTGCTAAATTACTCTTCTTTTAGATAATAGCGCGTTTTCGCCCAGCGTCGTACGACGTAGAACGTAAGGGTCGTGTGCAAAAATCGCCAACTTCCATGGAAACAGAGGCCCGAGCGTTCTTGAGCTCAAATCACGGACGGTTCTTCCGCAAATTAGCGGGCGTCCGCATTAGAACGTAGGATTTGTCAACAGCCGTCAACAGCCAATCAGATCGCTTGTAGAGCGAGCAAGCTGAGCCGATGTAAACACATTCGCCCATCGCGTGCATGCACATGTTGTACTCTACTCTGACTACACTGATAGCTGAAAGCTTCAAAACATGGACTCGAATGCGAGTTTTTCGGTGAGTACCATTTCAATTATACTAAAATCAAGCTAAGTATAATTTCAAAATGTTACAGTAGAAGTTTAAACGAGTATGATTATTGAAATATGATTGAAAAGCCGTTGCATGGCTCGGTCGACGACGCGACTGCAAGACACATGGCACTGCCAGTTGTGTGCACATAGTAGGAACATATACAATGCATATGTTGGCGTGTCAACATTACATGCCAGCCATGCCAGCCGGTCGATCCGGCCGCGTTCAGCGATTTGCGAAACTGCTTACAAGCGAGAGTTGAGCGCGACGGACGCACGAACCAAGAGATCGTTCTACGTCGTAGATAGCGTCGTACGACGCTGGGCGAAAACGCGCTAATAGGTCAGGAGGGAGCGCGGATTAGAGATTCCTCATGAAAGAGAGTCTGGGCATCTATTGTTCATGACTTGGTGGCATGAACAAAAGAATGTACTCACGTAGAATGTTAACAGGTGGCTACTTTGGTCAGACCAGTAATACAGAACAAATAGGCCTATTTTATTTTTGAAAATTTGTATTGATTTTTTTGTTTGTAACTGATCTGCATTCCCTCTTCTTTGATTCACAAAAACATTTAAACTGTTTTTTTCTTACTTCTGTGCACTTTGCCAAGAACGCCCATATTATTTTGTGGGATTTTATACCCCAAACTTGTAAGTATTGAATCTGTCCGACCCCTCTTTATCTATATTTCAATATATCATCTTTAGTTCTTTTATACTTTGTCTCCTTCTGACTGGCAATAACTTTGTTTTTTACACTACGAATAAAAAAAATACAGAGTCTTATTTTGAAGACTACACGAATGAAAGGGTATGGTTGGCCGCACTTTGAAGATACATGGCACTAATATATTATTGTGTGTGTTTGCGTGGGGATCGCAGCTGTGCTGTGATTGGTCACTTGATCGAAGACAATGCCTTTATACATACTCTCTCGTACTTCAGAGGAAATAACTTGAATAGCAAAATAGTATTTCATTCAAAAGAGCATACTTTTTCGTTATTTCTGTTTGTTCAATTTCATAAATAGATACGTCATTTGAAAGGTTAAACATTGAACTTTCATTTTATCTTCGTAATTTCTTGGTATCTCTACAATTCCTTAGGTTATTTACTCTTTGAAATGTTCATGAAATCATTATTTTCTAGGTTTTACTTATTGAAAAAAAAACGATGTAAAATATTACATATTTTCTCATTTTTTCCAAACGCGAATATGAAAGATAATAACACGATTATAAAGCCCATGAACCATGCATCATTTCATGTGTAGAAAGTTTTATTATACAACGTACGGGTAAAAAAATATGACCGTTTTAAAATCAGTCGCTGCTCACGTTTCGGTCAATTTAGGATTCCATTGAATACCCCTGGCAGTCAAGGGGTATTCGTATTGGCACAGTAAGAGTTAATACGCTTATTATTTCGACATAGCGATATATTCTATCTTGTCAAGTCGATATGTCCACATGGCGAGATATGAAGTGTACAAGTCCCGGCGAGAATCCCGATATGTCGCTATGTTGACATGTAACTTATTTTAGACGACTTGGCAAGATAAAATATGACATATAACTTTTTATAAGTGGTAGGATAACGTATCGCGCCATGCGGACATAATAAGCTTATTTAGTCGACATGGCAAGATAAAGTATCTCGCCATGTCGTCAAGTCGATGGCATTTTAGAGGCTCCGTATGGCGTCTAGAGGGTAAATTTCCGGGGGGGGCAACAGTCCCTGACGATAAAAAAATATGGGGATAATATTTTCCTTGAAGTTGATGTCAGGAGGCGATTGTCCTTTGAGTCCGGGTTATAACTGAGCAAGGTGCCACTTGGAGAAGGAGAAATTTTCATATAGTGCCTCTAGACCAATTTTTTACGCTGAATATGAATATATGAGGTAAACAGGCTGTATCCTGAAAATTACCCTGTGAGGGCGCTTTTTTCAAAATGGCCGCCATTTTTTCCGAGAATTTGAAATTTCGTACATAGATTTTGACATAAGCATTCAATTGCCATAAAATTAGTGTCATATGAAAGCCAAATAAATTCTCTACAATTTGGTACTATTTATAGGGGATAAGTAGGTCATTTGGCTGAGATTTTAAGTAAAAAAATTCATTTTTTGTAATTTTTTCCCAAAAATTAAAAATTTTACAAATACATGATTTTACATAATTCTATGAAAAATTAATTAATTACCTTGAAATATTCCTGAGAAATCTTTATTGATATACTATTATCATGTGGATGAAATTTCAATTCTGTATCATTTTTTTTAGCAAATTTATAAGGTATCAAACTTGAATACTTCAATTTCAGAAATGTCGCTTTTTGTATGCATTTCCATAGATTAATACATATAACATAATAATACATGTATGTATAATACATGTATGTATAATGTATAGTTAATATTTAACTTAAATGCAATTATCTCCGCTAGTTAATCACTTGCAGAGTTAAGAGTAGGCTTTTCTCTATCAGCTACATAAAACAAAATGTTGGCACATCGAAGCCTAACATTTTCAGGGGGTGGGGGTGTCGAAGTCCTCCCCCCCCCCCCCCCCCCCCCCGTTGCTATATCATGTTGTTGTATATTGCCTATTATTTTGTTAGAAAAATAACTGTTTTTTGGAGCACCCATGGAGGCAAAAACAGGCATTTCTGCTATACAGTACAGCCACTTTGATTGCTTTGAAACCACTTGGCGAGGAAAGAGTAGGCTTTTTTCTACCAGCTACATCTAAAGAAGTGGCACATCGAAGCCTACCCCTCTCGGGGAGGGGGAGCTTTTGCTTAATATTGCCAATTTATTTAAAAATTCACAACATTGAGGCAAAAAAGCGATTGTGCTTTGTTGTACACCCCATTTTATTTATTTGAGACCACTTAAAGAGGAAAGAGTAGGGTAGAGTAGAGTTTACCAGCTACATAATAAGCGCTGGCACGTCGAACCCTAGCCCTCTCAGGGGCTGTCTAAGTCAACCCCCCCCCCCCCCTCCTCTATATCATGTATATTGCCTATTTTATTGGATATTTCACCATTTTGGATCACCCACTGAGGCAAAAGCGCGTTTCTACTATATAGTACAGCCAATTTTATTTTCTTGCAATGACTCGGAGAAGAAAGAGTAGGCTTTGCTCTATCAGCTGTAAAGAAGTGTTGGCAAATCGAAGTCTATCCCCTTCAGAATGTTCGAGGGCTGTAGAATTTACCTCACCAATTTTCGGTATTTGACTATCTATTGGACATTCACCATTTTGGATCACTCATTAAGGCAAAAGGGCGTTTTTACTATATAGTACAGCAAATTATATTTTCTTGCAATGACTTGGAGAGGAAAGAGCAGGCTTTGCTCTATTAGCTCCATATAAAGAAGTGTTGGCAAATCGAAGCCTATCTCATTCAGGCGGCTGTAAAAGTTACCCCACAAATTTTCGGTATTTGGCTACTTGTTGAAAATTCACAATTTTGGAGCCCCCATTGAAGCAAAAAGGCGTCTCTGATATATAGTTCTGTCACTTTTATTGCCTTGAAACCGCTGAGAGAGAAAATAATAGGCTTTGCTTTATCAGCTATAAAGATGTGCTGGCAAATAAAAGACTACCCCTTTCTGGGGTCTGTCGAAATCACCCCCTCCCCCTTTGCATTATTGCCTATTTATTGGAAAATTCACAATTTTTGAGCCCCCATTGAGGTAAAAAGGCATCTCTGGTATATAGTTCTGTCACTTTTACTGCCTTGAAACCAATTGAGGACAGCATATGCTCTGCTCTATCAGCTACCTATAAAGAAGTGCTGGCACATTGAAGCTTACCCATCTGGGCGGCTATCAAACCATCCCACCCCTTTTGCATTATTGCCTAATTATTTGAAAATTCACAATTTGTGAGCCCCCATTGAGGCAATATGCACTTCTGCTGTATAAACACCCGATTTCATTTTCTTGAAACCATCGGGAGAGGAAGAGTTTGGAGAGTAGTTTCACCTCTTTCAGCTATATATGTCGAATTGCTGCCATATCGAAGCCTGACCCACTTCAGGGGACTATAAATGTTACCCCACCCTTTTTACGATTTTTGCCAATTCATTATAAAACTCACCGTTTTGGAGCCCCCATTGAGGCAAAAAAGGTGTTTCTGGTATATAGTAGAGCCACTTCTTTACATATAGCTGATAGAGGAAAGCCTACTCTTTCCTGTCCAAGTAGTTTCAAGGCGGTAATAGTGGCAGAACTATATATCAGAACCGCCTTTTGGCCTCAATGGGGGCTCCAAAATTGTGATTTTTCAAATAAGCAATAATGAAAAAGGGGCGGGGTGATTTCAACAGCCCTCTCATGGGGATATGCTTTTATTTTCGAGCATGTCTTTATATGTAGCTGTTTAAAGCAAAGCCTTTATTCTTTGTGGTTTCAAGGTGAAAAAAGGCACAACTATATATCAGAAATGCCTTTTTGCCTCAATGGGGGCTCCAAAATGGTTAATTTCAAGATGGGGGGGGGGGGGTAATTTCGACAGTCCCCTGTAGGCTTATTTATATATAGTTGTATATATAGTTTGTTTATTATTAGTATTGAAACTAAGTTTAGGGGCTTGCCTTCTCTACAAGCTTTTGCTTTTTTTGGCAAGTCCCTCCGTTCATTTCTTGTTTCTTTTCATTGATAATATTACTGCAACAAATTGAAGTTTTGTTTAATTTATATTCAACATTTGTTACGAAATTTCATTGATTTGTCTGTATTATCGATTATATTGAATATGTATTGTTACTTTGATTATATTTTGAAAAAATTGTTGAACGGAAATAAAATCTAAATCTAAGGGAGCAGGCTTTTATTTGCCGGCACTTCTTTATATGTGCCTGATAAGGCAAAACCTATTATTTCCTCCCTAAGTGGTTTCAAGGCAGTAAAAGTGGAAGAACTATAAATCAGAAACGCCTTTTGCCTAAATGGGGGCTTCAAAATGGTGATTTTTTCAAAAAATATGCAATAATGCAAAAGGCATGGGGTGATTTCAACTGCATCCCGGAGGGGTAGGCTTTTATTTGCCAGCACTTGTTTATATATAGCTGATAGAGCAAAGCCTACTATTTCCTATCCAAGTCATTGCAAGAAAATTAAATTGGCTGTACTATATAGAAGAAATGCCCTTTTGCCTCAATGGGTGATTTAAAATGGTGTAATTTCAAATACACAGGCAATAATCATAATATAGAGGGGGAGAGGTTGACTAAGACAGGCCCTGAGAGGGCTAGGTTTCGATGTGCAAGCTCTTCTTAATAATGTGTAGCTGATATACCAAAGCCCACGCTTTTCTCTCCAAGTAATAGCAAGAAAATAAAATTGGCTGTATGATATATAGTAGAAATGCCCTTATGCCTCAATCATGTCAATGGGTGATCCAAAATGGTGAAATTGCCAATAAATAGGCAATATACATAATATAGAAGAGGGGGGTGGGGTGACTTAGACAGCACCTGAGAGGGCTAGCGTTCGATGTGCTGCGCTTATTTATGTAGCTGGTAGAACGAACTCTACTCTTTCAAATCAATAAAATAAATAATTAAGCACAAACGCTTTTTGCCTCAATGTTGGGTCCAAAATTGTGAATTTCCAAATAAATTTGCAATAAGCAAAAGGGGGAGTAGCCAAATACCGAAAATTAGTGGGGTAACTTTTACAGCCGCCTGAATGAGATAGGCTTCGATTTGCCAACACTTCTTTGTATGGAGCTAATAGAGCAAAGCCTACTCTTTCCTCTCCAAGTCATTGCAAGAAAATAGAATTTGCTGTACTATATAGTAAAAACGCCCTTTTGCCTTAATGAGTGATCCAAAATGAATTGTGAATGTCCGATAGTCAAATACCGAAAATTGGTGAGGTAAATTCTACAGCCCTCGAACATTCTGAAGGGGATAGACCTCGATTTGCCAACACTTCTTTACAGCTGATAGAGCAAAGCCTACTCTTTCTTCTCCGAGTCATTGCAAGAAAATAAAATTGGCTGTACTATATAGTAGAAACGCGCTTTTGCCTCAATGGGATCCAAAATGGTGAAATATCCAATAAAATAGACAATATACATGATATAGAGGAGGGGGGGGGTTGACTTAGACAGCCCCTGAGAGGGCTAGGGTTCGACGTGCCAGCGCTTATTATGTAGCTGGTAGAACGAACTCTACTCTTTCAAATCAATAAAATAAATAATAAAGCACAAACGCTTTTTTGCCGCAATGTTGGGTCCAAAATGGCGAATTTCCAAATAAATTAGCAATAAGCAAAAGGGGGAGGGGTGACTTCCACAGCCCCCCCCCCCCCCCCCCCCGAGAGGGGTAGGCTTCGATGTGCTACTTATTTTGATGTAGCTGGTAGAACAAAGCCTACTCTTTTCCTCTCCAAGTGGTTTTAAAGTAATTAAAGTGGATGTACTGTAGAACAGAAATGCCTTTTGCCTCAATGGGTGCTCCAAAAAACAGTTATTTTTCTAACAAATAGGCAATATACAACAACATGATATAGCAACAGGGGGGGGGACTTCGACACCCCCACCCCCTATAAATGTTAGGCTTCGATGTGCCAACATTTTGTTTCATGTAGCTGATAGAGGAAAGCCTACTCTTAACTCTGCAAGTGATTAACTAGCGGACATAATTGCATTTAAGTTTTAACAAATACATTATACATACACGTATTATACATGTTACACGTAATAATCTATGGAAATGCATTAAAAAAAAGCGACATTTCTGAAATTGAAGTATTCAAGTTTGATACCTTAGAGTTGGAATTTCATCCACATGATAATAGTATATCAATAAAGTTTTCAGGAATATTTCAAGGTAATTAATTAATTTTTCATAGAATTATGTAAAATCATGTATTTGTAAAATTTTTAATTTTGGGGAAAAAATTACAAAAAATGCAGTTCTTTACTAAATCTCAGCCAAATTACCTACTTATCCCCTATAAATAGTACCAAATTTTAAAAAATTATTTGGCTTTCATATGACACTAATTTTATGGCAATTGAATGCTTATGTCAAAATCTATGTAAGAAAATTCAAATTCTCAGAAAATATGGCGGCCATTTTGAAAAAAGCGCCCTCACAGGGTAATTTTCAGGATACAGCCTGTTTACCTCATATATTCATATTCAGCGTAAAAAATTGGTCTAGAGGCACTATATGAAAATTTCTCCTTCTCCAAGTGGCACCTTGCTCAGTTATAACCCGGACTATTTGGGTCATCGTTATAGAACCCCCTGGACTCGTATCATTGGCCTTTTCACCTCTTGATGGCATTGGATCTCACTATATCCTGATCATAATTTTACACACAGCGCGGACTATCGGACCCGCTGTCTATCGGACCCGCGGACTATCGGACCCGCGGTCTATCGGGCTGTAACCGTACATAATATAGAATACAGGGCCCGTATTCCATAAACGAGATAAGTTTTTTGCTTAAGTCTTAGCGATTTGTCTTAGCATTTTGCTTGTCTAAGAAATCTTCCCTAACGATATTCTATAAACTTTAAGACATTTGTCTGAAGTCAGACGATATGGCTAAGCCAAAGTCTCGAATTCTAGTATTAGGTACTGCTGCAGGGGTGACTGCAACAAACTTGCAAAAATGTCACTGAAGTTGTTTTTTCTTAAAATTTTAATTTTATTGAAACTAATTACAACAATTGTAGTGAAAGAAGAGCATTCATCACCCATATATGGTAAAAAAAATTTATGAAGATTATCTATATTTTGTTAATTACAAAAACATTTCAATCCCAAACCGACTTTTTTACTTTATTAAGGCTGAAGCAAAACGTAACTGTGTTAGTCTAGGAGCGTGCCATAGTGGAGCAACCGAGGCTGAAGCTACATACATGTAGATCTGGACCTATTGATTAGTATTGGTCTAGGCCTAGAACAACATTCAGGACTTAGCCTGGCTTAGCCTTAGGACAGGGATATATCTATCTAGATCTACATGTAGGTCTAGAATAGATCTGACTTAGAGTTAGACCAAAAGCTTCAGTCTCCGACTGTATAATTTTGGTTGTTCCGCTATACACTTGACAGTCTGTTACTAGTGTTAGTTACGTGGGCCTAGTCTCACCAATGTGATATGACAGTAAATGTTAGAAAAATTTAAATAAATCCCCAGAAACGACGGTTATTCCTGTCTACAGTGCTAGATCTAGTATCACTATGCATTGCTTGCCAACTACGCCTAAACTTAGATCTAGTCCTAGTCTGAGACATCTAAGTTAGATCTGCTCCTGTTTTAGTCCATCTGTTTGTTTGGAGTTTTCATTTTATACATTTTGGGGACATGTTTAGATCTAGGTTTCCAGGACTAGAAAACAGGCCTAAAATCTAGACCAACAGCTCAGTCTAGACTAGGCCTGGATTTATATAAGAATTTAGATATAGGCGGCCTAGCCTGTGCTTTCTTCTATCCATTCTAGCCTAGCCGGTAGCCCTAACGTTAGGACTGGCTGATCTAGTCCACTGTTTGATCTAGAATCTCTAATGTAGGCCTAGATCTAGACTAAAAATTAGACCCTATCTAGATCTAGAACCATATCAATATAGGTGGACATAGTAGGTCTAGATCTAGAGACTTGTAGACTCTATCTGAATGTAGATTCTAGATCTAAAAATAGTAAATGTAGGCTAGTCTAGATCTACTCATCTAGCGTTACGCCTGGATTATTTCTAGGACTTAAGGATCTTGATCTAGGCTTGGATCTAAAGCTAGGGGCTGTAGTTCGAGATCTAGAGGTCTATCCCCCCCCCCTAAAATCTAGAACTAAGCCCACAACTACATGTAGTTCCCTATGTAGCCAAACAAAAGTTAGCATCGACCATTCACCATTGTCTTAATCTTATTCTGGCGTGTGTAGTTACCATACAAACACATATTTTGATGAATGAGAAAATGTGTCTTGCAGATTATTTTAGCTCAAAACCTACATGTAGGTGTTCTAAATTTCATGAGCATAAAATGAAGAAGTAGTTCAATCCACATCACGCTATTTACACATTTATTGATTTGATATGCTGTTACCATGGCAACACATTTTCCAATATATGTCTTGCTGATCTATACCTCAAAATCAATGTGTGAGCCAACTTTTATAAGAATTGGTTGAAAACTAATGAAGGGGTTCCAACCACAAGATTTTCACCTAATTTCATTATATAATATGTTGTTACCATGGCAACACGATTTCTGATACAGGCAAAAATATGTCTTAGACATCTTTTCCTAAACACTAATGTGTGTTCCAAATTTTTAGGAGAATTGACCAGTTGAAACTGATAGAGTAATTCTAATCACAAGATTTTCATCTAATTGTTGTTATTTTATTTGTTACCATGGCAACACGATTTTTTATAAAGGCATAAAATATATTTTGCACATCTTCACATCAAGACTAATGTTTGTGCCACATTTCATGAGAATTGGTTAAAAACTGAGGAAGTAGTTGGAACTGCAAGAGTTTTACATAATTTTTGCCCTAATATACTGTTACCATGGCAACACAATTTCCGTCGAATATCAAGATGGAGGCTGAGAAAAAAAGGAAAACCAATTTTACTGGAGGAGAGAAAATCGCGTTGATAGCCGAAATAAGAGAGAGGGGAGAAATCTTGAGACCGAAGCTTATTTCAAGTATCACGTTAAAGGATAAAGAAAAGGCGTGGGCTGAAATTGCCTTGAAACTAAAACAATTAAGACAACTCACAACTGTCTTAAAGTTAGGGCTAAATTCTTAGCCATGTTGTATTTATGAAATACAGACTCTGCAGTTTTAAGAAAATTTACTTAGCCATTCTTCCTATATCTGTCTTAGTCGTGCAAAACCTCTTAGCCAAATTCTAAGACAAAATTCTTAGCCAATTCTTTATGGAATACGCGTTTTGGCTAAGAATTTTATCTTAGACAGAAAATAAGACAAAATGTTTAGATTTTTGACTTAAGCATGCTTATCTCGTTTATGGAATACGGGCCCAGGGGCCTATGGCGGCCATTTTGAATATCTAGAAAATGATTTTTGGTCAAAAATTATTTTTCATCACAGAGTATTTCACTCCTGCAGCAGAAACACATACATGTTATAACCAATGTGCGGGCAATTTTATGATTTTCATGGGTAATTTGCATATTTTGGCGGCCATATTGGATTTTGCCAAATTGCGGAAAATGCTCAAGGTTACACGAGTGGCATCATTCAGATTCGTAATCAGCACCCTCGAATTGACAAGAAACCATAAAAAAATATTGTATATATGAAAAAACAAGGTTTGGTCAATTTTCTATGGGGCCTATCCTGGACCATTGCGAAGGGACGCATGTGTAAGGACATACAGTATAACTTGTCGGTGACACGACACACAGTGCTCCGATATTGATATCTCAGAGGGAATCAGGGATACAGCTTCGATTGTGATGTTTTTTTCTTTTAAGAATAATGTAAAAGATGAAGATCAGAATTTATTTAGTTCAAAATGGTTAGTTTCGGTCATGTTCGCTTATTTGGTTTACGTAGCAGACGATGCCAGCCTGCTAGTATATAGTACACCTACGCGACCCTATTGCAAATCAAAATCAATTCCGGACTCGATATTTGCTTCCTCAAACTGTAGCTATATTATAAATATCAGTAAGCAAAGCTTTATAGTACAAGAACATTGCTACTTTCAACATTAAATGCGTTAATTAGGTTTGTTCGGACTGTATTGTTTCAAATGAAAAGGGTCTAGGAAATGAAACTATCATACGTTAGTCACGTGACGTTGTATACAGATATATGCCCTGCTCTGCCTGCTCGATCTCAAAGTTTGGGGGGGGGGGGGACTGAGATGTAACCATTATACCAGTCATAAAGTATTATACATCAAACTGTAGGTAATCTATTTAGCATTGAGATGACAATCAATCTCGAACTTTTTTACCCTAAGGGGTATTCCAGTGGTAAAACAAAGGTGCCAGTGTCTCGAAAATATGGGTGATTTCAGACCGTTGCCATAACAGGAGTTGTGAACATGGATACTTTCAAATGAACAGCGAGACGTAAATAGTCAATTAATTGTAATAATATTTACATCAAATTAATGGAATTGGATACAATTTTTACACTATTATCAATCTGGTGTGAGATTATTAATAGTTATAAAGATATACCCGGATTTCTGCAATATTACGTTCATTAAAACCGCTGTTCCCTGTGTTGAAGCTGTGTGTGTGGACTTTCGGACACTCATATGCACGCGACTAACCATTATGTGGTGGTTAGATTTTAGCTTTCGCTTAATGTGCAGATTTTCCATCGAAGCAATTGTCGCTGGAACAAATTATATGGCATCAATTTCATACCATCGCACACCCAATTTTCATTAAAAGATATTAACCAGAGCAGAAATGTAAACTCGCATAGAATGAGAGGAAACTTTGGAGGGAGAGACATTTACACAATTATGAACAACTTAATGAGGGAAAAATAACAACCAAATACATTGAAGTGAAAATTTGCAACAATAATACTAAACTACACAAATATATATGCAGCTTGCAACAATAAATGAACTAAGCGCAGAGTTATAGAGACTGATACAACTTACACATCATATATGACTATAACTTCAACATAAATAACAACTGCAAGAAGAGTTTAATACCACGATTATGTGTTCGCGGCAGCTTATTAAACAATGACTGCAAAAATACAATTAAAATGGCAGAAATACAAGAGCATACAAAAACAGACTGACACATAGTGGCAAGGTGCTGAGATTAACAAAAATTTCGCGTTTTACGGTGGTCCATAGGATTCTGCTCGAAACTTTAAGGAGAACGCAACCTTTATTTTACAATATGTCTCGTAGTGTTGTTTAACAAATTAAGTATTTTTTTTTAAACAGGAGATATTTCGCTAGTGTGGTTTACGGTACACCATATGAAGTATTATAGAAATAGTGGATAGAAGAAGAAAAAGAAATGGATAGGCGAGAAAGTGGAAATTTTGAGAAAGATTATGAAAATACTTACCATGATTTTCTTATTTACGAGATAACTGGATATACTCATTTGATTTGCTAGTTCATTACGATTAACTTGCACGCCGAATAAAAGTACACAATTTTTCCTGCGCGCGCGCAGCATCTCCCTACGCACGCACTATCCCAAAATCATCACGCAACTAGGCGTCCATTTCCTCTCATGAGCCTGAACGCAAGACATGTTGCCACGCAAGGCGAGGGGTCGGTGGGAGGGTTCAAATGAGTATATCCAGTTATCTCGTAAATAAGAAAATCATGGTAAGTATTTTCATTATTTACATCAATAACTGGGACATACTCATTTGATTTGCTAGACCAACACGGATTCAACGTGAAGGGAGGCATGTCTAGACTAAGAAAGTGCGTACAAAAATAGGGAGATGATGACAAGAAAGGCCGCTGCCTTAAGGACAGAGGAGGCAAATAAGGCCTCATGTGAAGTAAGGTCCTTAAGAACAAGGAATTAAAAGAGCGCCAAAAAAGGCGGTCCTCAAGATGTCGTCTACGACGATTCAATAGAAGGAGCCCAAGAAGAAACGATACTAAAGTATCATGGGCCCTCGGCCTAGTGTCAGAAGGAGAACATCATCACCAACTGACTTGATCGTTTTAACAATCCAGCGTGAAATGATGTCTCGAGAAGCTGCCGCAAACGGCTCGCGCGACAATACAACCAACTGAACAGAGTTGGGAATTGTCTAAAGGATGGCAAACAAAGACAAGTCACGCCTAATCTACGCCAATCCCGGCAAATGTCCCGGGAGCGATGCATAAGTATGTAAAGCTACGTACTGTAAATGGTTACAGATAAACAGATACAAGAGGGATCTCGACTGATAGACAGACGAAAGATACCCTAAAAACCGACCCAAGAGGGAGTTAGTCAAGCGTCAAGAACGACCGACAGGCGCCATGACGGACTAAACTATACAAGCTCAACGTTTGAGAAGAAACTCGGATTGAAGGTATTAATCATCCGTGACCGGAGGGATGATAATCGCCGATGATCAATAAACAATCCGACTTTGTTGAAAATTCGACAAGAATCGTGATCGGAAGACTGAAACTTGAACGGTTCAGTAAGTGATCAATCAATCAATCCGAGAAGGCAACAGCGAGGCTGATAAAAGCCACGGTCGGGTCACCGGCTTATTAAAATAAGCCAAGCCGCAACGATGCAAACGTAAGGAATGCGAGATATCTCAGAAGCCCCCGCGTGGGGGAAAACGCCCAGAATTCGATATCTGTCTCAAAAGCGTGAGGGCAGAACATCTGCAGAATTCTGATAGAGAGCTGTGGCAGTACATTTCCAGCGGTCCGATAAGGACATGGAACGGCAGAGAGTAAGGTTGAAGTAAAGCACTCGTAAGGCAGTCAAAGTGTCGAGAAAAACGACTGAGTGCCATCATGTTAAAAAGAAACTGCCACGGACCTGCTGTCTATGTGGAATAGAACAGTCTGGTCGAACAGCTCAACTGGGCGTGTCGGGGAAAAAACGCGGCTCGCATCAAGACATAACAAGTGTGATAGACCGAGCGGTCGAGAGAGGACCCCGGATCCCATCTCTCCCGTACTAAATAAAGCAACCGCCGGAGGGTGCAGCGCCCGCGGCGGGAGAGGTGGCTTGACTGAAGCCACCATCGGCGAGAGGGCCCGTAAGGCTAGGCTGCGATGGATGTCCGCTGAGCGGAGCAATCCCTAGCCGCACCAAGCGTACGCCAGAAGTGAGCTGGCGAAAAAATGCCTCTGTCATGATCTTACGTGTAAACGACAATCAAAAGATGTCGGTCACGATGATGCTCTGAACCAACAGACATCGCCAGACATGATACCTCAACAGTTACGTTCCCGACGGAATCGGGTGAGGTAACAACGGCCCTGTCCTATCAAGGTTAGGGTCGGAAACTGGCTAAGCGTGTCTAAATCCTCGCTTGAAGAAACAAGCGGAGGAGTAAGGCGACTTGAGGAAATAAACACCAATATTTCCCTCCGTCTGCGATGAGAACCAGTTGTCGAAAACAGCCACAAGGCCTGGTTTCTCTAATGATCGCAAGGGCAAGCACCGCTGGCGCCGGTAGCGAAGCATGGAACAGTCCGATATCGGTAAGACAAGGAGTTCCGAAAGCTGCGGGGGGGCAGCAAAACAGACGCCCTAAGCAGCGGGGGATGAGAATCTAAGCTTCTAAAAAGAAGAGCTCCAGTGAAGTAAATCACTTTCATGGAGGGACTCATCCACAGTCGGCCCGAGAGAAAGCGGGTCGCGGTGATCGTGGTTAGACAGACATAAGCATACGTACACACACGCATACATATACATAAATATATATCCAAATATATATATATATATATATATATATATATATATATATATATATATACATATGCATGCACATAGCACCTATCCACGATCACATCATCCTCGGTCACGCAGTGACCATGGCCACATATATAGCATGGAAGGAGGATGAAAGCAGCCTGCGAGGCGACTCAAGTGTGCCGAGTGAAAAAGCTTCTAAAAAAGAAGACAACTCGACACACGGGCACGGTAAATGCATCGACCGTAGCCCACTCCACACGAGGAAGCGGCGGAGACGCCCGCAAGCTTGACCCACATAGAGAGCAGTCTAGCGGATAGACTGTTTGAGCTCGACCGATGGCCTGGCGGCGGACAGTTTGGTGTGAACTCGCCGACCCACCACGGTGGGTGCGCCCAGGAAGTAGGCATAGAAATGCCTACAGAAAAAGCCCGGAGCTTGAAACAAGCCTGAACGCAAGTACACAGCCGACAATCTAATGAGATATACGGCTGTTTCTTTCCACCGAGATGATGCTTACCCGACCGGGAAAGACTCGGGGAACAAGCTGTGAATGTGAGGGGTATCTGGCATATAAATAGCCGATTTCCTCCGGGCGTTCGGTGCGGGTGCTGCCGGCGGGGTCCGGGGGGGACGACCGATGATGGCAGCTCGGGCAGGGCTCGCACGAGCCGCCCGAATACGAGACAAACAGGTTAAAAAATAACCATAATGCACCGGGTGGTGAAGGCATAGCGATTATTAAGTATAGGAGAACTATTAATCGCCGTGACATTCAGATCCGATATTATGCTCATAAGCTCGGCAGAGCTACGAGAGACATACCGCTGAGCGGTGATGGTGCTAATATCGGAGTCGCCCTCACTACAGCGGCGATCGCTGGAGGACGGGTGTCTGTACTAGCCCTGACTCTAACCTTACAAGGAAGAGTAGGAGTTAAAAGTAAAGAAAGGGCACCCTTACTTTCGTATAGAAAGTGAGGTTCAGGCCAAAAGCTGACGGTCCCGTCGCCTGGGCGGACGGTCCGCGGGCGTGATAGGTTGCCCTCTCAAAAACAGCCAAACATTCTCATGAGAGAAGGAAGGCATGCGGTATGTTAGAAATTCTTACATCCAATATACAGGCCCGCCTAGGGGGTAGAATGGAGAGAGTTACCGCTGAAAGAGCCGTCGCCGTAAGCGATGCCCGGTCAAACTGTGAAGCTTGACATAGAGGGCGAATTCGGGAGGACCTACATATTAATGGGGGATACCCATGCAGGTGAACTCGCCGACGGCTCCCCGGAGTGCGGGCTGGCGGGAGAAACGCAATCCGCTCAATGCCCGACACCGGCAATAAGACCGACAGAAAGCAGCCAAGCGGCTGCAGCGTCCTACCAGCGACATACGGGGGCTTGCCGACTTGCTGGGTGAGACCCATACGCACAGTGGGCCAGAATGAGTTGAAAGTGCGCCAAAATTATATTCCGTGTTATATTTTTACCTTAACATGTTGATTAAGGGTAATTTTGGGCGTAGAATCGACTGAACATAATTCAAAGCCGAAATAACGTCACTTTGATACCAAATTTTGATTGGCTACTTAAAACCTATCTGTGAAAAGACAAATTACGCTAAACAATGTGTAGTATATCAACTTTGTGTTATGTGTTACTTTAAGATTGACCAGAGTGAATGTTGGTTTATGCTTCTCACATGCCTAAAAAGTGTGGATGAGATCCTAAAAATAATTTTATGGCATCAAAATGATCATGAGGTTGAAAAAATACTGAAAAATCTGAAAAATATTAACCGTGCTTTATCAAGCGGCGTAGACTTGGGTAAAACGCAGAGTATATAAACACCACGAATGTTTTACTATGAGGAGGGTTTTTGGCTGAAATTATTCTACAAGTAACTTTTTATCTCTGGAAGAGGGGCGGGTAGCCCTAATATGCGTGACCAACCTTTATTTTGTTTGCATTAAGCCCGGAATTCATGTCATTTTCATGAAATGGAAGGGGAATCGTCCTCGCCGTGCAAAAATGAACGGCAATGTACACCCCACACGGTGCGCTGCGATGACTGCGCGGTATAAAAATGACCGTTTTTTAACAGGTTTTGGGGGTGTTGTGTCAAGTAAAATCGGCTCTAACATGAAAACGGGCAAAAACGGGCAGCTAAATTTGGTATCGCCTTAAAGCTTAGACATCTAGCAAAATGATGATGATAGAATTTAAACGGAAATCCACGGAAATCCAAACGTTTCTAATGTAAATGCAAAAAACATGGATTATCATCCTATTTCGAGGAACAATTATCCTATAAACCTCCTGAAATGTGTCTTTTATCTAATTTGAACCCTTCACACGAAAAAACAATATATCAGGATTATGTGGGTGCCATTTCAGATTCCTACATGAAAAACCCCCTGTGAAATGGCCTGTTTTTCAACTAGGTTGTCATATGCACGGCATTTCGCAAAATGTCACATTTTACGATTTGAGGTAGGAAATTAACAACCTTTATGCAAATTCCAGAATGAAATATTTTGCTGAAGTATTCTTCAAAGTGTTGTCTTTCAGCTGGGCATGACAAAAATTAAAAATCTGAATTTGCCCAAAATGACTTTTGGCGCACTTTTGTTTCGCCCCGGCCCACTGTGATAGGTCAGCAGCACTGTGCATATCGTGAAATCACCCGTGCGGGTGAAGTGCCGGCAATTTCAAAGAAAAGGGCCGGCGGCTGGTGCGAGGCTGCTGATAAGCCCGGCAGTCGCGTAGCGGCGGTCTATAATGACGGAGAACACGGGGGTAAGAACCCGTAATGCTCGGGACGTGTTGATGCAACCTGTAAGGATGCAACGTCCAGCCGTCGGTCACCGAGAGCTTGCCGACATGTTGGCTTCAAAGCCGTATGTCGGAAGCACCTGCATAGAAACGGGGTCACCGTGTAGGTGAACAGCGTTTCAATAAAAGCCCGGCGTGAGAGAGCAGACTGCTTGAACCGCACGGTGCTTAGCACGGCGGCTGAAGCTGACATGAAGCGTGGGGGAATTTACCCGCACTGCTCGTGGGCGTGTGAAGCAACATGAGAGTTGCGACGCCTGACCCACAATTATCGGGAGTCTGGTGACATGATGGGGTGCGATGCCCGTATGTCGATAACACCTGTGTATTAGCGGGAATTTCCCTTGCAGGTGCGTGAGCCGGCGAATCATGAAATTGCCGGTGACTCTCCGAGGTGTGAGATGGCGAATGTCTGCTTGACCTGCCCGGTGCTTGACACGGCGGTTCTAGCTGACAGAGAGCATGAGGATAAAAATCCGTGATGCTCGAGGGCATTCTGTTGTAACATGAAGTTACGACGCCTGGCCATCGGTACAAGAATTAGAAAGAAAGGTCTGCCCGCGAAGCGGGGTTAGCAACCTAGAATTTCTTCTTCTTCCTCTTCTATGCGGCCCCCGCAGGGGGGGGGCAGAAGAGGGCACAAGAGACAGGGGGACGTGATATCTCGCATGAGAAAAGTCAATCAAATCTGATCAAGCCGTTTAGGCACATGAACGCTAATTCCACGGTTCCACCTTAAAGGGCACGTGGACGCGATTTCACGGTTCCACCCTGATCAGATAATCGTGAGATTGATGGGGTCGAGCTCACGTGTCTCTAGCGACTAGGGGCTGGTAGCCCTTTGCTAATGCTCCCTGAAAGCATCGAGCCTAGTCTGTGCCGGGAAAAGAGTCCCATGCTCTTAACCCGGACTTGTTGGACCCGATAGCCGGTGGGTCAAGCAGACCTGGAGGAGTGAGGTTTTCTATACTAGTACAACACTCCCCAAAATAGGTTCAGGTCCCGTCGAGGGAGCCTTGGCTATCACCTTTCAGGCACGTGGCCGGAACGCCACGGTTCCACCCTAAAACGCTCGGGCACGTGGGCGCGGTTCCACGGTTTCACCCTCTTTGGCACGTGGACGCAACTCCACGGTTCCACCCTCCTTTTTCCAGTGCACGTGGACGCAAAACACGGTTCCACCCTTTATAGAGCCCATCGCAAAGGGTCTCACTCTCTTGCCCTCATACTCACCGCCGCTGATCACGGGAACAAAATACCATGTCTGGTTCTCTCCCAGCGGCAGGTTTGGAGTCAAGAGATGAGTCAAAAGAGCTCATCTACCTGGTAAGTTCTTAGCCTGAAAGAACAAGAGGGTCGAAAAAAGAGAGGGGACGGATGGGTGGGTGGGCAAGAAAGGTGACAAAGCAAGATCCTTTTCAGAAAATATTAATAATAAAATTAATAACTTCGGAAAAAACAGGACCGACTTTTTAAACATGAGATCAAACAAAGTTAAGAAGCTGAAGTGAGAAAAAAAAAATAAAGTTTTTTTTTTATTTATTCTTTTCAATTACACGTATACATGACGTTAAATAATTAAAAACAGAAAATGTCTAAGTCCAAGACGAAGAGCAGGATCAGCTAAGAAAAAACACAAGTTTTTTTTTTTTTTTTTTTTTTTTTAATCAATTACACGTATACATGACGTTAATTAATTAAAAACGGAAAACGTCTAAGTCCAAGACGAAGAGGTTTTTTTTTGTTGTTGTTGACAAAGGTCAAATGAAATAGGAAATGGAGCTGATCTGAAAGAAAGAAGTAAAAACTTACTTCCCTTAAACTGGAAAGCCGAATACTCATTAGCGAAAACAAAGGACGCTAATAGAGAACAGGGGGGGGGGGGCTTCCCAAAAAAAATTAAGAGAAAAATCTTTTAAGACAATAAGTCTTTAAAAAAAAATTCAATACAAAATAATTATTAAAATTAATTAATAATTAAACAATTAACCAATTAGTTAATTGAACAATTAATTAATTCATTAATTAATCAATCAATCAATTAATCAAACAAGAACAAAAGATTGATTGAGACAATCAACCGACTCACAAAAGAACAAGTTGAAAACAAGTTTGAGAACAAACAAGGACGATGCTCCTGCCTGTCCCATAGCCTAAGCTGTGGAGAGGAAATAAAATCAATTCAATTCAAGATGAGGCAAAGGAGCAAGTCAAGAATTATAAAGAATTAAAAAGGATTATAAAGAAAAAAGGGAGCGTCGTATCAATGCCTACGACACGCAGGTAGTGCGCGGAGCTACGGAGAAAGGAAACGGAAGCAACCCGTCTGTGAGAAAACGAAACTGACGGTTCGGAACTCACAAGTTTATTTAAAGAAAAACGTGAATAATAACACGAAAGCTCCGTGCAGTAGATATATAAATGAAATCAATATAAAGCCGAAAGGCAAAGGATTGAAATAGGCTGTAAATACATAGATAAATATGTAAACAAAGGACACTTTAAGAAGTAAAATGGGAGTGTACTTAGCTAACGTCTGATCACGGCGGCAGGCGAAAGTAAGAGGAAATGGACGCCTAGTTGCGTGATGATCTTGGGATAGTGCGTGCGTAGGGAGATGCTGCGCGCGCGCAGGAAAAATTTTGTACTTTTATTCGGAGTGCAAGTAAATCGTAATGAACTAGCAAATCAAATGAGTATATCCCAGTTATTGATGTAAATTACTCTAACCTAAAAATTTCCACTTTCTCGCCTATCCATGCAAACCTTCAAACAACAGGAGATATTTCATAATCAGGATGATGCAAAAGAAACGGGTAAAAATACACAAAGTACACATACAGCAAATCTAAAGAAAAAGGTTTGAGGAAAATTAAATGAGGTTTTGCAAGTTTTATGATACAAATGAAACAATGACGGTGCAGCAGCATCATAGAAGAAAATACATTGATTATTCAAATTCAAATTCAAATTAATTTATTTCACATCTGTAAAAAACATACAAGATACAATATATCAAGATCAATCAAAATGATTCCATAGTAAAGGAGTAATGAATATTGTAAAATGACAAATTAACAAAAATAACAAAATACATAGGGTAATGAATGCGATGTGGGGGAATAGCAAAAGCCAAATAGACCTATCTAGGCTACTCCCTGATTAACATTCATTACCGAAAAAAGACCATCCTGCAATCAATTGATTAGATTGCAAGAAACACACATTTCAAAATAAACGAAATCAACAAACTAATGAAAAATTTGAAAAAAAATAACAACTATATTACAAAAAAATATGTTTAAAAAACATACACATAAAAGCAAGCTAGCTTATTCACTGAGAACATGGTGAAGTATACATATTTAGAAGGTAAGACTTACATCTTACTTTAAATGAATTTAGCGAAGGATTTTTTTTTTTTATGAAAACAATCAAATAAGAGCAGCATGCATCGTATTCTTAACGATTTAAATATTCAACTCGCTTTCATTGCCAGTGTGTCATAATTGTTTTCTTTTATAATTATCATCTTCTTCAAAAGATATTCTGCCAAAATAAGGGGTGCTTATGAGAGCAATTATGCTCATCTATATAGCTATACCAAGCACCCTAAAGGGTGCAGAGTTGAGCCATGTTATATAGGTTCCAAATTCTATCCTTTTTACTGCTCAGTATTATGCATGTAAAAGAAAATGGTAAATAATGCAACTTTTAGGGTGAAATTCATAATAAAATTGTACATTTTTGCACCTTTTATCACTTAGGGTTAAACATTTCTTAATATTTACTTTATTTTGAATTGTTTGCTGGAGATAGTCTACCACATTTTCTTATAATATAATTTTGAAGATAAACAAATGTAATCTTTATGCTTAAACTTTGACTATGAATAATTTCTATACATCTACCTCCTTGGCATCTGCAGTGCTGATCGGGGATGCTCGCGAGGGGATAAAGTAAAGTACCTAGGTATTCGATGGCCACGTTTAGGGCTCTTGCGAGATAACAACACCAAAAAAAAAACATTGCGGTTGTGAAAATATTACATTTATGCCAAATTGTTCTTGAAAGAAATTAGTAATTTTGCAATAAAGAATATCGATTGGCGAACGCCTTTGATTTACACCCATGCTTATTGAGCTTTACATCAAATGGAACCTTGTCCCTCTGTAAATTAAGGTTGCGTGTAAAACTCTGGAGAATAGAGATAAGAATTATGATTACACCGCGATTTATCTGCTAAAGCAAATACGTTACTCATTTTTCAATATAATAAAAGTTTGAAAGTTGAATCATATATTTCTATTTGCATAGTGCCACGTAACATGACACATTTAATCAATTTTGATATAAATTGTCCAATTTATATAAATTATATAGATGTACCTCCTTGGCAACTGCTGCAGTGCTGATCATATAATCGAACGTGAAATAGGGATGGTTGATCTAGAGGGGATGAATTGTGAAGTAATCATTGGCATGATCAGGGAAGAATGTGAGAGACGGGATTCCATGGCCACGTTTAGGGCTCTTTCGAGATAAATACATAGCAAATAGATTGCAGTTGTGAAAATATTACATTTGCACCACATTATTATCGAAGGAAACTAGTAATGTTGCAGTAAGGAAAATCGATAGGCGAACGCCTCTGGTATACGTCTATGCACCCGCCACTGAACTTTTCACCAAATGAAATTTTGCCCGTCCGTAAATAAAGGTTGCGTGTTTACTCCGGGAATAAAGATAAAATTATGATTCTACAATATATTATTTATCATCTAAATCACACATGTTACGCCTTTGTCAATAAAATGGAATCTTAACCCTAAGAAGACTGGGTGGCTGATTCAGCCCCCCCCCCTCGACATTTTTCGCAATAAATCCGCCGCGCGAAACTTTTTTGACCACGTCGCTCTCTTTGACTTTTTATTTTCAAGTCTCCCGCAACTTTTGAAGAAAAAAAAATATGACCCCCGGGTACGTGGTTCCAAAATTATGCAACATTTTGTAAGTGCATGCAGACCCAAAGTTGCTCGAAAACGTGTATTTGTGTACAAATCCAATGCAAAAAGATGTTTTTAGCAGTGCTGATCGGGATGCTCGCGAGAGGTTAAAGTACAGTAATTAGGTATTCGATGGCCACGTTTAGGGCTCTTCCGAGATAAAAACATCGAACAAAAAACATTGCGGTTATGAAAATATTACATTTATGCCAAATTGTTCTTGAAAGAAATTAGTAATTTTGCAATAAAGAATATCGATTGGCGAACGCCTTTGATGTACACCCATGCACCCTGAGCTTTACATCAAATGGAACTTTGTCCGTCTGTAAATTAAGGTTGCGTGTAAAACTCCGGAGAATAGAGATAAGAATTATGATTACACCACAATTTATCTGCTAAAGCAAATATGTTACTCATTTGTCAATATAATAATAGTTTGAAAGATGAATCATATATTTCTATTAGCACAGGGCCACGTAACACGACAGATTTAATCAAATTTAATATAAATTGTCGTTTATTGTAGATCTGTGGCAATCCCTGCAAATAAGTTGTAAATATAAATTATATAGATGTACCTCCTTGGCAACTGCTGCAGTGCTGATCATATAATCGAACGTGAAATAGGGATGGTTGATCTAGAGGGGATGAATTGTGAAGTAATCATTGGCATGATCAGGGAAGAATGTGAGAGACGGGATTCCATGGCCACGTTTAGGGCTCTTTCGAGATAAATACATAGCAAATAGATTGCAGTTGTGAAAATATTACATTTGAACCACATTATTCTCGAAAGAAACTAATAATGTTGCAGTAAGGAAAATCGATTGGCGAACGCCTCTGGTGTACGTCTATGCACCCGCCACGGAATTTTTCACCAAATGAAACTTTGCCCGTCCGTAAATAAAGGTTGCGTGTTTACTCCGGGGAATAAAGATAAAATTATGATTCTACAATATATTATTTATCATCTAAATCACACATGTTACGCCTTTGTCAATAAAATGGAATCTTAACCCTAAGAAGACTGGGGGCTGAATTACCCCCGCCCCCACCCTCTACATTTTTCGCAATAAATCCGTCGCGCGAAATTTTTTGACTGCGTCGCTCGCTGACTTTTTACTTTCAAGTCTCGCGCAACTTTTGAGACCAAAATTGTGACCCCGGGTACGTGGTTCCGAAATTATGCAACATTTTGTTAGTGCATGCAGACCCAAAGTTTCTCAAAAACGTGTATTTGTGTACAAATCCAATGCAAAAAGTGTTTTTAGCCAAAATTCATAAAATGTATCATTATTTTACCTTTTACTGCTTAAAATCAATTTCTTTTATCTTGTTGATGGTCAAAATAAAGTCCCCGACAATTTCCATTGAAAAAACAATGAAAAACAAAGAGTCAAAAAACAAAGAAATACATAAGAAAGTTAGAAAACAATGAAATACATAGGCAAATAAATGTTATGTTGACAATTTTTTTATATTCAATCAATCAATCAATCATTTTATTTTAAATATAAATTTGATCAGATGCCTACAAAGGGTATTTGAAACAAAAATTAGAATTTCAGGGGAATTATTTTGTCAATTAGAGCAAACTTATGATTTTACGCATAAATTAGCATAATTAATGAGCCATGATATTTTTCGCAGAATTTGATATTGTAGTTTTTTAGAAAATGTCATGGGTAACGCACGTGCCAATTTTTGTCGCGATCGCGCGATCGACGGCAGAGATCATATGGTGCCGTGGCCGAGTGGTCTAAGGCGCCTGGCTATACATGGAAAGTCCGGGGTTCGATCACCGGCCGCGGCACCTATGCCCGTGAGCAAGGCATTTAATCTACAATGCTCTTTTATCCTGCTGTCAAATAAATGGAAATGCTATATGCATTATCGGGAAATAGATGTGCACTTGTTTAGAAAAAATAAAATAAAAATAAGGGGGGCTGAATCAGCAGTACCCCCTCCCCAGTCTTCGTAAGCGTCTAAATAGTCCAGTCTATTTAGGGTTAAAGTGGAATCATATGACTTTGTTTCCACAGGACCATGTAACATAGAAGATTCATTAACTGTTATAATTGTATAGTACTGGAGGTCTGTGGCAATCCCTGCACAAAATGGTACAATCACTGCGGTAAATATGAATTAAAGTCTGATTAAAATAGCAAAAATTCCCAGTTTTGTGTGGTGAATAACGCTGCATGGCATACGCTTTTGGGACGTATTAATATGAATAAACATCAAACCCCATGTAATTCACCACCCAAAAATTAGATTGCAGTATCATGTAACCCATTAGGTATACCCCTTCGAAATTGAACTTGACTGTGATTTATTTGGGCAAAGAACATTTTAATAATAAAAAATATTTTCATCTGAAACCTACAAAAATATTTGGTTTATTATTTCACAAACCATAAAAGGGGGATCGAACTGACCAACAATTTGTGTGTTCTCTCATTCAGTTGACCGCGTGTTATAAATACTGATAGCCAACAATAATACATAGAATGAGAGGAAAATACATACTTTACTACTTGGCAAAACAATAGTGTGGTATGAATGTATTGAGGGGTGGAGTAGTGTGTTATTACTCAAGTGGGCCCATATTGCAAGGTACACAGCTCGAATTGTGTATTGTGGTGGCCAGATGACTAGTTGCGGACTTGAAGTGGCGCTATTTGGATTATGGTTCATTTCTCTTTTAAAGACTTTTGAGCTTTGTCAGAGATCATGCATACCTTGAGTATTAGACCTTGCTTTACACTAACATGCACACGTTTAAATGCATGTATACCACACACCAACACACGCTTACCGCCATTGCCGTATATAAGGGGGGGGGCAAGACGTGTAAACAAAAGAAACTCAAAAGCGAGGGAGCGAAGTAAAATTAAGGGATTTCGTGCTAACTTTGAGTGAATTTTGTGAACATTTTCAGTAGAAATGTAAATTTGAAAAAAAAATATGGGGCGATTGCCCCAGTGCCCGCTCAGTGCGAATTGGTCATGCCTACACACACTTAGATGGGCACTATTCGTTGCATTTTTTATTAATTACATCTTTATGTGAAAAAAAAATCATCCGTTCAGGTATAACCTGATCTTTCCAAGGGGCATATTTTATTCAAACACATAAAGAATCAGATTTCACACTAAAAAAAATACTAACAAGCAAACAAAACTGGTAATATCATATTATTAAAATGAAAATACAAGAAAAGATTAGGATGACATTACACTAAAAAAAATCATATTCGAGGTATAACGAATATATTCTTAATGAAATATTCATCATCTTGCTATTATATTAAAATCAATAAGAACATATCATAAGGGGTCAATAGTATGTGAGAAGGAAAATAATTTGGTTCTATATATGTTTCAGATATCTCTACATATTTTTTGCATGAAATGTCGGTAAAATGTTTCAAAGTTTTGTTACAACTCCACAGTATCTGGTGAAGAGCGAGTTATCAAAAATGTAAATTCTTGGTATTTTTTTATTCTGTATAGATGAAGTTATAAGTTTATTGGCCTCGACCAAGTGTGTAATATACATGTATAGTTCTGCGTTAACGATTCGCATGACTTAATAGTGAGCGTTATCATGTGGAAATCGTATGCAAAAACTATAAAATAGTATTCAATATCGTTAAAGGCAATTAGTAAATTATTCGGGGGTTCAAAACCAAAACAAATTAGACAGTCACTCTCTCACGGCTGCAAACTTTTAAAACAGGCATGTCGCCATAATTTGTAAAGTTTTATGATTCTGGGATGTTAAAACTCATAAGAGAAAGTGTTAATTAAAAAAGCACTGCAATGTTCAAAACCAAAATACAAAGGCCCTTCAAAAAACTCCAAACCCAAATCTTAATACCACTATATACTGAGTAATACTTCCTGGCGAAGGACTTCGGGGGAGTGTTTCATCAACATTTTCATCCGACAAGTTGTCAGATCTGACATCTTTCTCTGATGTTGATTGGCTGAGAGGTACTGTTACTATGGTAACTGTCGGATAAAACGTCCGAGAAGTCCTTTCATGAAACGACCCCCTGGTTTACAAACGTACAAGGTTCAAAGTTTGACCTGACAAGGCAACATTTCAGTCAAGCACTAATTTTGTTATCGTGAAAAACGTTCATTATTGCCTCTAATAATATGATGTATACTGTAACTTTTTATATTATACTGGGGTGAAAAAAAATATATTTTAAGGACTGTATTTTATGAATTCATGAAAAAGATACGACGTGTACCGTTAATCAAAGCGGATATCAATCGGAAAAAAAGACAGATTGAAAAAGAAAGGAAAGGGGGAGTGGTGGAAACGGAGAAAGGAATAACACAAAGAGCAGAAAGGAAAAACAAGTGGAATGCCTCTCGAAGTCTCACCTGCATCACGCGATTCAATATAGCAGCAGTGCTGATTATTCACAAAAAACACCATTTATATAATGATACAATAGTACGTTCATTGACATTTGACCTTGATCTTGTGACCTAAAACTTGTCAGTAATACTTCATTACCCCTATATCCACATTTTATACACTATATCTATAAACTTTGAAAGTTATGACAGCAATCTAATAATTACTTCTAAAATGGCCAAAGTTTAATGACCTTAAATGACCTTTGACTTTGGTCATGTGACCTGAAACTCGCATGAGACATTCAGTGATACTTGATGACTCTTATGCCAAGTTTTATGAACTCGATTCATACACTTTCAGAGTTATGATGGTTATTCAACAAATACCCCGAACATGGCCAATGTCCATTGACCTCTGACCTTGTTCATGTGACCTGAAACTCGCACAGGATGTCCAGTGATACTTGATTACTCTTATGTCCAAGTTTTATGAACTAGACCAATAAACTTTCAAAGTTATGATGGCAATTCAACAAATACCCCCAACTTGGCCAATGTTCATTGACCTTACATGACCTTTCACCTAAATCATGTGACATGAAACTCGCACAGGATGTCCAGTGATACTTGATTACTCTTATGTCCAAGTTTTATGAACTAGACCAATAAACTTTCAAAGTTATGATGGCAATTCAACAAATACCCCCAATTCGGCCAAAGTTCATTGACCTTAAATGACCTTTGACCTTCGTCATGTGACGTGAAACTCAAGCAGGATGTTCAGTAATACTTTATTAACTTCAGGGCAAAGTTTCATGAACTAGGTCCATATACTTTGTAAGTTATGCTGTCATTTCTCAAAAACTTAACCTTCGGTTAAGATTTGGTGTTGACGCCGCCGTCGGAATAGCGGCGCCTAGAGTCTCACTCTGCTATGCAGGTGAGACAAAAAGAAAGGGAAGACGGAAAGGGAGGGAAAGAAGGACATGTGAGTGTTTTTGTTTTCGTGTTTTCAAATATCGAACCACGTAGCTGATTTTCGTTTTTGCTTCGTCATGATTGGAACGGAAAAACAAATAATCCATTACAGTTAAAAAAAAAAAAAAAAGATCCTTCACAAGAGAAAACAGCCCCCAGCCATGAATACAGATCGACACACATAGCCTGCCAGTATATATGCTAGAACGGTGGTATATTCTGTCAAGATAATTCAGAAATATGGCACTTTAAACATTTTTTGACGTAGATGGCACTCTTTAATATTAATAGAAGAAAAGCAAATCAGAAATCAGAGAGCCGACGCACAGTGGGCCAGGAGAGAGCAAAAGTGCGCCAAAACTGGTTTTTGGTCATGAAACAAATTTTGTTTTTTTCATGTTCTAAGCAAAGATAAGAACCTGTAGAATGCCTCCGTACAATATTTCTCCATTAAATTGAATATTAGTTGCCCATTTTTATTCAATGTTACCGGAAAATGACTCTTTACGGCTACCGCATGTGTAAATGACACGTTTTAGATATTTCACTGTTTTGACAAAACGAATTGCTTAATTTATTTCTAATTCACGGTGCTCTTTGATGAATAATTGTTTTAAATGATCAAAGATTTCAAGATAAAATGATAATCCCTTCAGAGGCAATTTTGGACGAAACCATTTGACAATGGGGGTGTTTTAGCATTTTTTTTTTCATGAGCATTTCTTTTACAAATTGCTGCCGATTGCTGCGCTGTATATACCATAGCGGTCTTTGTTATAGTTCATGCTTTACACTGATACCAAATTTAGCTGCATATACGTGCATTTTCTGGAGATATAACAAATTTTTCAACCACATGTTCGCCGTATTTATCACAAAAATCGGTCCAAGTTACTGTCCCATTATATGCGCGTGCATGCCGAACGTTGCGGGTGACATTAAACATCAAACTCCCCGTCGCGTTCTGGGAGAGAGATAAGAGGGGGGGGGGGGTCTCTAGCTGGCTCAAGTGTGTGGCTCTTGTGACTGGTGTCTACCTTTAAAATATTTTCGTTAAACATACGTAAAGGCAAGATTTCATTTCCAATTCCACTAACTATATAATAATACATGTAACGCAACTTCATTTTGATGCCAAACTGTTCCATCCCGTGTTCCATATTTGATATGCTGTCTTACAGTGATAGGTCTCTCGCAGTTTTCTGACAAAATGTGAAAATGTGTATAGGACACAGATGGGATATACGTGGCCTCTATTACATGTATAAATTGCATTATCATTATTAGTATTTATCCCCCAAAAGGGTTTGTAACTTCACATACACGTATGAATTCGTTTATCTCTTGGCTCATTCTAAATTTGCTATAATTGTTGGTATCGATCAAGAAGGAAGTGTATATTATTATTTCAATGATTGTTTGGTTTATGATTCTCATTGACTTTATATGTATTCCACATGCTAATGGTAACAGGTGACATTGTGATTAGGAGCAAGTTTTTAAGAGTACAACAATCACAGCCTCTTCCCCCTGATGTTCAAAGTATGCTAAAAAGATCTTCTCACCAAAGACACAATAGTTGTTGAGATAGTAGAGAGACTCTGATTCGGAATAACTTTGTATACGCCGTTCTTGGTAGGCCTTGTAGGGCCTTGTACTGATTAACCTGCAGAGGACCCGGCCTCTAATCACTGGAATCATTATTTTAAAGATTTCAGTGTCCACTTCTGGTATCAATCCATTTTAATTCATGTAGGTGTGGTTAATCATTGTACACAGGGAATAAAAATACTCCTTTTCATTTTTTTTTTACAATTTCACTTTGAATTTTACAATTCCGGATTCATGGTAGGACGCCCTCTTTAAGCGATACTCAGGTCACCAATTGAATTATTTGTACCCCGAGCACAGACTTTTCTGGTTTGGTTGCCTGTTTGTGTGTTTGCTGTTTGCTGATATGCTTAATTATTGCTGAAATTTATCTAAAACTAGTTTCTGAAAATTTGAAACTTATTGTAGAATTAGAAACATGTAATTTCTGCTCAAATGTTAACAGCCAATCAGAAAACAGTATTTTAACGACGTCATCAATATTTGAAAATACTTTTATTGAATTCTACGGGTAAAATTACTCCTATCTACCAAATTTAATCATACAAATGTGTGAATAATGGGTTTTGGCGCACTTTGGGTTCATTTTGGCCCACTGTGCGACGTCAAGATAATTCCCACAATAAGTTGACATTTATCTAGTTACGTTAAATGTATATATATATATGAGGTAATGCATTGCATTTCCAACAAAGTTTATTTCCAAGTATTCTCCAAATTTCCGACGCAAACCTCTCGTCTTCGTCAAAGATATAAAGCTCACAGTGGCAAGATATTGAAATAATCAATTTCAATATTTTGTCACTACAATACAAGTACCTTAATGTGAGTATATAAACTCTAATGAGGTAAACTATACAAAAATAATAACTTGCAGTGTCTGTTTCGAGATGAACTGCTTACCATCTCTGTGGGCTATTTTACTTTCCATACTATCAATGTCATTCACACCAAATATATCATGATAACTATTATGGTGCTGTGTGATTTATACACTACATGATAAAGTGTGTGATCAACGCTTTGTGACCGAAAGCAAAATGCGCTATATCAAATGTTTATTAGATTGGATTGAATCATAAAGGAAGTATGAGCGACAATCCAAAAGCAAGATTGTTTAGACACGACAAACAAGAATGAATCTTACAAAACTGAAATAGCAAAGAAATAAAAGAAACCAAAACTTTACAAATCTCATGTACATAATTTTGCAGTGAAGTATTCACGCCAGGGGCGTCGATCCATTTTTCAGATTGGGGGGGCAAAATCATTAACGTTCCAGACACGTATCTCACCAACAATGCGAGCGCGAAGCGCGAGCTGATTTTTTTTTAGCATACTGACAGGAAAAGCGTGCCTGTTTAGGGCTGTTTGTCACTCATGAGGAGGATACATATCTCACTACACAGATAGTACGAGTGCCGAGAGTGAGCTGAAAGTTCTTTATATTCTGACCTGAAAGCTTGATATTCTAAGCATTTTTGGTAGTAATGATTAAGATTGGTATCTAAGAGAAGAATAGATGCGAGCGCGAAGCGCGAGCTGAAAATTTTGATATTTCGATCTGAAAAAAATGACAGTTTAATGGAACTTTTTGATAAAGAACAAGATATATATCCAAGAAAAGATTATTGCAAATCGAAGCAGGAGTTCTTTTGAAGCTTAAAACTGAAAATGGGACATTTACATTCACCTATTCAATCATGAAAAGTATGGGTTTTTGCTACAGAAATGATGCGAGCGCGAAGCGCGAGCTAACAAAATTTATATTCCAATCTGAAAAGCGGACATTTTGAGCACGATTTTAAATAAAGAACGAGTTGTGAATCTCAATCTCGCTTGCTAAACATTACAATCTTGTTTTTTTTGGTGGTATATCCGGAATTATTGGGGGGCAAAATGATATGTTTGCCCCCCCCCCCCCCAATATTTTCATTGGTGGGGCGATCGCCCCCCTGCCCCTCCAGGATCGACGCCTCTGATTCACGCGAACATACATAAATGTACTCTGCGATTCATAAAGGTACTAAAGTATTGGGAAAGGAAAACCCTGTGTCATACGCCGTTCATTGCATATGATTGTAGAAAGAAAGATCCGGGGGAAAGATGAAGTCCTATTTATATGTATGTACATTCATTTACGTTATTACAAAAATACGAATCATTACTTTAATGCGACCTGGAAATGATGGAAATTGACTTATTTTCGTTTTTGTTGTTTTTAAACATTTCCAGGTGCATATTAATTTTTCAGCTAGTTTCAATTTTTCTTTGGAACGATATTTTCTTTGAAAGTTTTCATGTACGTTAGAAGTTTTCCCGCCACGGGGACTCTCTCCATTACAGGATCTACTTCCAACCCTTGTTCGATGATCATAATTTCTCTTGCCAAGTCAAAAAAGCCATTTTCTACCAGTTTGTCATTGAAATTACGGTGTTTCTCATTCACTTGTTTTATTTTCACTGCCCCTTCTACGTATCCTTTGGTCCAGCTTTCCATCTCTTTAGTCCAATCTGCCACCCAATCGTAGATCCATTGTGACGTTTCAGATCCTCCCCAATCTTCTTTATCACGTTTGTTTTTCAGCAGACGTAGAAGAGATTCTCGCCGTTTTTCCCCCATCCTGCTCAGCATATCGTCGATGAAACCCATGCATGTTTCTCTGCCATTGAATTCGCCTGCAAATGTTTCATTAATGAACAGAAATGGTAATTAAATGAGGGTTTTCTGATAATATAGCCTATAAAAATAATCTCGTACTCCGGAAAAGTCATAATTTAAAAATGAAGTTTGGTTTGTAATGTTAATAGTTGTTTTCTCGGCTACTAGATGGTAGTGCCCTTCTTTCGGTATACGTTTTAAAGCCCCCTCACACCTGACCGAATGTAGGAGGACGAATGGTGACGAATGGGATAATGCACGAAATGCACGCGAATTCAACGAATTCAAATAAAACTTCCGTCAAATCATGCCATCAGTAACTATTGTCAAATTTTGTCAACGAACGGTAAGCGAAGGATAAATATGACATGCGAAGGATATCGATTTTTCGGTTCACCTCTTTGAGTAAATTGCAGCCGAGGGCGAGCGAAGGGTTGATATAACCCCATAAGACGAACGGACAGTGAGCAATGGTTTGATATGGCGTGCGATTAGAAACGAAGACGAGGGAATAGATCAGGTGTTCTTGTACGTTTGTGTCATCGTGTAGCTTCGTTAAGGGTTCTTTCGAGATCGGTCCACTTTGGCAAAAGCGCGATGAGGGACCATGCGCGACAATAACACACGAACGATTACCACGGAGTAAATAAGAGATGCAAATTCAAACAGATGACCAACGATTTTTCAATTCATTGGGAAATTTTAAACATGTTACAAATTTCCGCGCGAATTTGAATAATCGCAGCTGTTAGATCGGAAGGTGTACGATCCCAAACACGAAGGGTTAATATGATTTGTTATCAGTTACCATTGAAAACGATTTAAAAAAAAATGCCTTTCGCCAGCCATCGCAAGGCATATTTCAGGCAATTCGGGTAGGTGTGAGGGGGCCTTAAGCAATAGTGATGGGTATTAGCCTGCAATAACATAAAGCTATACAAATTACCTAACACAAATTTAAAGGTAAAACAACTGTAGTGTGAATTGGGCTATTCAAAGAAATATCACGCATTTATGACGAAGTAGTACTCTTTTTTAATCGTAAGTGGAACATAAATTCATTATTATTAATTTCAAACATTTATGAACAATGGCATATCGGGAAGCCATTCTTATTTTGTCGATTCTGCCACGGTTCCATCCATTTTGATATTCATTTGTATTCCATTTTTTTTTCAACGTGAATAACTTGCCGATTTTCGGTATAACATAGCCAAAAAATTTTATCAACAATAATTGAGTTAGTAAATGAGATGATAATGGTAAAAAAATGATGATAAAAATGTTAATAATGATAATAATCATCATCATCATGATCAAAACAAAAGTAATAAAGAGCTATGATAATAGTGATTATATTATATTAATATGATGCAATATCAATGTAACCAATTGTAATGATAATGATAATCCGATAATACAAATGAAAAAAATGACAATAACAAGTGTGGCAATTGCAATAATAAAAGCAATAAAAATAGCTGCAATAATAATAATGATAATGAAATTAATGAAAATAGTCATAATGATGATGATGGTGGTGATGACGACAATAATGATGATGATGATGATGATAATGATGATGACGAAGATGATGACAATGATATAAAGATATCAACCAAAGTACCATTTATCAGAGGAGCTATAATCATATTTCTTGTATCTATTTCCTTCAAGCCCTCTGCTAAGACCACGCGATGATCAATTAGTACTGGACACACCTTCTCTTTCCAAATCTGAAATACTTTAAATCTGGATGCTTCGTTTGCGTCTGGAATGCCTTGCATGTCTTCCTCGGTCAATCCAAACAGTTTTTGGAGAGAACATGTTGCTTTCTTTGATTGTCCTTCGCCCATTTTCTTCTTCATTACGACTTCTGGTTCTTGCAAGTATGGAGGTTCGTTATCTTTACGGTCAACTCCAATTTCTTCTTGTGAAGGAATGATGGCGTCTGGTTTCTGTGAATCACACTCCACAGCTTTGCCATCATTAACTTCGTTGCCCGGAGGAGGGGTTGGCACTCGTTCATTTCCGGCATCATTCTCTTCTTTCGCGTTTGCAGTGTACCCAAACTTACATTCCGTTGTTAAAGAATGGAGTTCTCCATAGCTGGGTTCAAAGGCTTCATGTGAATAAAGGAATCAAAATGAAATATGATCTTAGTATTTGAATTCTTTAATCTATATATTCAATTGCGGTTAAAATCTGCTTAAATCTGCTTTGATACAACACCGTGAACAATATAAAAGAGTACAAGATATACAAAAGAACTGCAAAAAATGAATACCAGATAAAATGAACGCAAATGAAAAGCAAAGAGAAGAAACGGTTTCACATCAAAAGATAAAATTATTATGTGGATGTGTTTATTAAAGTAGGCCTAAAGGATATCCCTAAAAATAGTAACCTCAATAATATTTCGAAAGGTTTTTACTTACCAAAGTCGAACCGTTTCATGGCGTTCACATATCCAGCCTGGTCAAGGATACTGCAAACAAAAACTCTCACATCTTTGTTTTCGAAAACAACCTTTGGATACATATCGACCAGCATCAATACAAGTCTTATAGTTCCAAGCTCCAGATGAGAGGGCTTGAATACTTTTCTGTAAGATACGAAGTTCCGCACACTGATCCCCAAGGCCTTTGCAAACGGACGGAGATCATCCATTATCAGATCGAGAGCAAGATCGACCAGTTCTGCTTTATAGATTGATGTTCCCTTTTTACCAGACATCAAACCTACGGACAAGAAGTTTTTCGATGTGACCTCATTTTTCAGAATGTTGAATTAATGTTATTGCCAAACAAATTAGACCGTAAACCTAAAAAAAAACAAGTGATGCTTGTGATTTCAATTGTATTATTGAGTACTTAGCAAGTCTATAAAATATTGTATTGCATTTTTGTCCAAATATGAAATTGGATTTGTATTTGAATTGTGTCTAAACAGGAGCAAAGCTCCATGTGCTACATGGGGAGTGAATTGTGTGTGGTCTCTCATTGACTGTGTGTTATAAATACATTGTCTTATAATAAAACGTTTTCAGATATCTACTAATACTTCAGATAATATATTTACCTCCAATTGTATTAATATATAGAAACTAAAATGTTTTGAGAGGAAATGTAATTATTTTGCTACTTATGGTTTTGCGGTATAAATGTATTGAGTAGTTAATTAGCATGTTATCATTCAAGTGGGTCTATATTACTAGACTACACTATTATTATGGGTCAGGAAATATGCCCAAGATGAGTAGTTAAGGAATCGAGGTGGCGCAATTAGTTCATTTCTGCTTTAATGAAAAAAAATGTAGAAATCGACACATTATTTTATTCTTTTTCTGCAGTTATATATATATTGCAGAATTTAAAAATGATTTTCCGAACATGATACATTGAGATCTTCCCTTCTTTTCAAAAATTTATCCGCATCTTATCTAATTTTCTGTATTGTTTCTAAATCTCCTACTTATTGAATAGTGGGTCCTCCATTGAATCCTGCTACATACGCCATTATTGGACGAACATCGAGTATGCATTTAGAAGGTAGACCAATGGGAGATATAGTCAGTTTGATATCATACCATTATTCAATTCATTGACCTATGATATACCCACCACCAAAATTTATGTCTTGCAGTCCTGCTGATAGCTTTCTAATCATCTTAGGATGTTCTTGTTTTGGTATGTTATTTCTCCATTTGGACACTGTTTTTAACAACTTTCTCTTTTCGGTGAAATCCTCTTCTCTGTAGGATATGTTTAGAGACTCACAAAGTCTCCTCATAGACTCCTCTGGGACAAGGTTGATAATCTGCTCGATCCTCTTTGTATTTAGCCACTTGTCATCAAAAGCGTCAATTCTATCAGTCTCAGCTGACATAAATGAATATAAAAAAAGATTTACCAAACAATGATAAAACACAGAAATACTAATGTATTAATGGATGATCCAGGTTTGATGTATGGTCAGCGGAGGGTGTTCACGTTACTGCACATTATGGTTAATTACCAAAATGTGCAGTCGGCAAAATGACACTTCGTTCAATAAAAAAATTGCTCCATAGCTAGTTGTGCCAAAAGCCAGTTCGGCAAATATTTATTTGATCTAATGTCTTTTGTCCAACACCCACTCGGACCAATAGACATAGTGAGTTGGTCCGATACCCATTTGATATAACTGATATTTGGTCCCTGAATACCCATTTGGTCCAACGCCAACTTGGCGAATGCCATTTGGTCTAATGTCATAAGCCTATGTAGTCGTGTGGTATCAACAGGTGTGAACGCCCCCCCCCCCCCCCCACACACACACACATTCAACCCTTTTTAAGAAAACTATTGACTTTCCCAATGTTATCAAAATAGGCTTAATAAATAATTGTGTCTAAATGGGGAATGAAATCCTTGGAACAAGTGGGCTCGTCTGGAAAGTGAAAAATCAAAAAATAAGATCAACGAAAATTTGAGAAAAATCAGACAAGTAATGAGAAAGTTATGAGCATTTGAATATTGCGATCACTAATGCTATGGAGATCCTTCTAATGGCAATACGACAGATATGTGTGATGCCACATGTGAAAAATGTTCCCTTTGATGGACTATAAAATACCCCCAACATGTCTCCTTTTTCTCTTTCATATGGTGATACACACTCTTTATCCATAATATATTCTTTGAAAATCTGTATTACAAACCCTCCTATAGAAATAATTCATGATCTACTAATAGATGCGATAAAATAGGCGTTTTTTAAAGTGAAATATATACAAAATCAATGGGAAAGTTGTTCACATGTGATCACACATCTTTGTCGCATTGGCAATATGGGAGGATCTACATTACAATAATTATCTCAACTTCAAATGCTAAGCTTTCATTGATCTGTTTCTTTGATTTTTATGTTTTCACACAAGCTATCTTGTTCCAAAGGCTTCCTTTTCCTTTAATAATAGTTGTTCATCCTATACTGTGGTGTGTTTCTTTTTCTTCCACTTTTTTTACTGGAGGACCCATTCACCACCTGGATTTACGCCTGCCCCAGTAACGGTTATTAAACAAAGTGGGAACTGGAACAACTGGGCATTGGCCGAAATGGGTATTGGACCAAGATGGCAATAGGACCAACTGGAAATGAAGTTAGACGAACTGGCTATTGGAATATGTGTCTTTAATGACTGAACATGAACGAAGAGGCATTTAGACGAAATGGCTCTCAGAGGAAGTGGCTATTGGACGAGATTGCAATTAGACGAAGAAGCTTTGCACGGAGTGGCTCTTTAACTAACTGGCTATCGGACGAAATGACTTTTGAACAAAATTATATTGGACCAATAAACGGAAGACGACATGGTCATTAGACGTAAAGGTAAATTATCAACACACACACAAATACTACCCCTGACTTTGTCTTTAACCCAATACAATATTTATCAACCTTTACTCTATTAAAACAGTCAATTTTTTTAAAGTTCTTACCAAAATGTGCATATTGTCCAGAATGTGCAGGCACATCACGTTTTAACTGCACATTTTGGTAACCAAATATTCTGTCCGGCATAGGTGCACTATCGGCATATTTTAGTATAGTGCACATTTTCATAATTTATCAAAATGTGCCGTAACAGGGTGTCCAAAAGAAAGCCATTTTTATTTCAAAATCTTGTGACCACCACCAAAGGAAGTCAAGATTATATTTCCATTTTTACCGTCAAAACAATTTTGAACAGGTCAAAGTTAATTCTTCACCCCTCCCCTCGACTTTCAAAAACGTTGACACGTCATCCTGTTGACTTTTCTTTCGGAAGGGGGTTTCGTGAGCCGTTATTTCAATATGTGATCCCGTTTGAAAGAGAAATGGGAAAAATTATTTTTTTAATGATATTAAGAAGGAGTATTCAAATCCAAGTCACATCTTTTCCACGCTCATCTGAATAAAAATTTTATTTATTGTCATGTACAACCGGTAGCGTACCTAGGATTTTCCACAGGGGGGGGGGGGGCAAAGCCGTCCGCCAAAAAATTTGACAAGCAAAAAAAGTCTTCAATCACAAATAAAGGATTTCGTACCAGAAAAAAAATTGACAAGCAAAAAAGAAAGTCTTCAGGCTCGTCAGGGGGAGCAAAAAAGGTCTTCAAGCTCGTCAGGGGGCCAAAAAGGTCTTCAAGCTCGTCAGGGGGGCAGGAATACGTCCTTTGCATGGGTTGTGACTCGTCAGGGGGGCAGACTGCCCCCTGCCCCCCCCCCCCTCCTCCCGTAGGTACGCTAGTGGGTACAACGGTTTTGGCAAGTCTTGAATATAAATATGTTGTGAAAGGAATGAAGACAATATATAGTGCGTATCAAAAAAAAGTTTACACTTTGAAAAAATCCTGTAAAATTTTGTAATATCCGGAAGATTTTTCTACATTTTAATATTGGTACAGATCCATTTAAGCAAATGACGATATAACTATCAAAAAATATTTCCGCTTGAGTGAGCACCACTTACTTTTGAAAAGTTAGTGAAAAATGATTTGCGCAGAACTTTGAAATAATAAAAGTAGACCTTAATCATGAAGAACACGTGAAATTTAGCTAGCAAAATTGATTTGAAGATATATTTTACCTTTTTAATATGTTTCCTTGCCCAAAACACTTCGAAGAGGGCACTGCGCCCCACCCCACTCCCCCACACACCGAGGCCATCGTGACGATATTTGCTTTACACTGAGCTGTGATTTACATGAAATGGCTTAGGCTTGATTTTCATTTTGTTAATCATTGTAAAGCTTGGAAAAGGTGTGGAAAAACAAGTATTATATGAAAAATGAAATGTAAACCCACTTTAAATGATAAAAACTTAGTGAAAAAATGCTGGAGATGTCTGATGTAAAATTTTGTTCAGATTCAGTTATGTCCTCAGATCCAGCTCGCACAAAAAGGCTAAAGGTTGTGCTTACTAAGTGTTGAAATTTGAACTTAGGTGGCAACAATGTAACAAAATGCTTGAATGTGTCCGTTTTATTTCAAGTGACTAAAAGTGCAAGGGAAATGTATGAGAAATGTTTCGCAGGGTAAGTTTGATTTCGCCCTTTCCCTTTGACACCGCGTGAAAACAAGCATTTCTGTGCAAACAGATTTCTGCGAGCTTTACAAAAATGGACAGTGCTCACTCACGTGTAACATTCTGTCAAAACTTTTTACTTTCATTAGATAGATGAGACCCAAACCCAAGATTATATGTGAAAAAATTACCTTCGTGTTGTATATTTTTTAATTCCCAGGGCTTTTTAAAAGTGTAAACTCTTTTTGATACGCACTGTATGTGTGTGTGGGTGGGTGTGTGTGTGTGTGTACAACCAAGGAGTTTCATTGCAATGTTGTCTTCGTGGGGTTTTTTTTTTTTTTTGGGGGGTACTGAAATTCCAAATCCAAAAAAAAAATGTATATTTTTTTTAAATAATGTCTTGATTTGTGAATACTTCCTTGCAAAATAAACTTTGTAATATCCATTAGACGGACAAGGCATTGCATGAAGATCAAACCGCTGGCATATTTGTTCCATGAAATTATGCTTATGGTAGAATTGTAACGATGTTGATTATAATGGTACGAATAATAATACACCTACCCCCCAAAAAAGCGTATTTGAGCATCTACTTCACTGACGGTTCTTGAAACGTTCAGAATCTATTGGAAATTCCGGCCAAATCACAATGGACAGATGAGAGGTCTTTGTCGAAAATTGGTGCATCGGGACAACACACCATCTTAAGATTCGGACCGGATGAAAAATTGCAATTATGTCGTTTGTCCAAAGTCCAGGACGACACTGCTGTTTTGAGTAACCGATTTTCGACAAAGACTCGTTTGTTACGAAGGGCTTTTAAAGGAGAATGAAACCCTTGAAACAAGCTGAATTCCTATCAAAGAGAAAAATCAAAGAAACATATTGTTGAAAGTTTGAGGAAGATTGAATGAATAATAAGAGAGTTATGAGCATTTAAATATTGAGATCACTAATGCCATGTAGATCCTCCCATTGGCAATGCGACCAAGATCTGTGATGTCACACACGTACAACTCCCTCATTACTTTAGTACTTATATTCACTTATATTTTCACTTTTATAGTCTATCACAAGGTGAGGTGTTCTCTCTATGAGAGGACAAGTACAGAGGTTTCACAACATTATATCATTGATGAATCGTTTGTCATATGATTAGAATGAGCAAAAAGAGATGTTTTGGGGTATATTTTCAGTGTCCAAAAGGGGAGAGTTGTTCATCTGTGACATCATAGATCTTGGTCGCATTGCCAATGGGAGGATCTCCATAGCATTAGTGGTCTCGACATTTAAATGCTCATAACTCTTCTATTGCTAGTCCTATTTTACTCAAACTTTTGTTGATCTTATTCTTTGATTTTTCTGCTTTCAGAAAAGCTAACTTGCTCCAAGAGTTTCATTCTCCTTTAATTTTTTTAGATTTTTTTTTTTTATAGATTTATTGATTTATTTCATTTCTTTTCTTTCCATTTTTCACATACAAGTCAAAAATACATAAATACAAATACATAAATACAATTACAAAAATGAACAAAAGTAACGACCTTACATTTGCAAAGATTGGGTAATTATACGAACAAAATACGATACTTATATCCTCATTCTATAAAACTTAACATTCTTAAAAGCATGAGTATTCGTGTGTATGTTAAAAAAGAAAGGGGTGAAATGAAAAGAGAGACCAGCTGAGAAGCTAGGCTTGTTGGACGCTGATCTCTCGAATTCGTAAATAATGTAAATAACGTAATATAATGTAAACTTGGTAAATGATCATTCGAATCAAGGGAACATAAATAGTAGGAAAATCGCTGAACATATGGAAGATAAATGCATGGTCATGGATGATATAACAAAAACAAAAACAAAAAACAAAACAAAAGAAACAGAACAATGGACGGGGGACAAGGAGAAAGAATAAGATACAAAAAAAATAAAAAAAACGATAGGGAAAAGACAAATAAGGAAAAGGGAGTGGGGGAAAGGGGTCGGGGGGAGGTGGGATCTGTATGATTATCAAGTAATTGAGGTTTGTTGTGAGGGCTTATTATAATCACTCGGGTCGCGTTCGCGTTCGAAATCACTCGGGTCGCGTTCGAAATCACTCGGTTTTTTTATTTTTGGCGATTTTTTTTTATTTCGATGCGATTTTTTTTCTAACGGTGTCTTCAATGGGACAAACACGCTGGGCAAATAAAATGAAATTGAAATTCTAGTTTCGTTTTAAGCCAGCAAATGCCTTAAATAAAATGCATCATCTTAAAGGCGCAAGTGCAATTAAAATGTAATAGAAGTCGCAAGCACGCGCGATGATTCGGAACATGTTATTAAAATGCTTTGGGGAGCTAACGTTTTCAAATCAATTTATTACTATCTTCAGAAATTAACTTTTGATAACCAAGAACAAATATAAAAGAAGCGGGGTCCGCTATCACCACGAGGTTGAAGAGAAGTGTCTATCATCATAAAGGAGGTAAGAGAGTAGTGCAGTGATGTCCGTCGGTAATACGACCTTTAAAAGTTCACGGCGGCGTCCGCTATCACCACGAGGTTGAAGAGAAGATATCTATCCTCGTAAACATCGTCAGAGATAATACTGCGTCTTTCTCCCTGATTAATGCGACCTCTAAATAGCTAGCACCTCAAAAAAATCTTGAAATATGTTCTGAACGATCACGCACTGTAACTAGATCTACGCCTATAATTATTATTGTATATCCGATTTTTCCTTCAAGGGGCATGATCGAAGATTGGCAAACGCTAATGAAAATGTAATAAAATTACAATGATAATCAATGCTAATAAATGATAATGAAAATAATCATTATTATTATCATGTGAAATGCTCTCACCTTCTTCCATGTTCTTAGCAGCACGTTGAAGCTTTAATCTCTTTTCGTAATTGCTGCACTTCTGCTCAGCCCACCAATCTTTTACCATTTGATGGCTATCGAACAAGGATGTCCTATTTTGCTCGATGACGTTTTCTATCCAAAATTCTTCCCTAGACGAACCGACATGTTTGACTGCCAGACGATACCAACTGGCCTTATCGTAGTTCTCCATGGCGTCGATCAGAATTGAGCAATGTCGTGATGTCAAGTCTGGTAATAGCAGCTCCTTTATTTCATTCTCATCCGGTTCAGATTTCTGGCTATCAGGTACTGAAGGGAATAAAGAACGACCTAATCAATATTTTCAATTAAAGTACTCGTCTATTTGCTGAAAGAAATCAGGTAGTAAAGAAGTTCTCACTTTTTATGAAAATTTGTCTCTTCTTACAATCATTTAATCCCATCAATGTTTTGTAATATTACTAGGCCTAACTAGCTATTTCTTAATATTATTGTCAAATGTCTGGGACAGGGAGGCGAAAGGCGAACTGAATCACATGCAAGTCTGCATCACAAAAGCTCGCGCTTCGCGTTCGCATTGGATATTTAGCGAAATACGCATCTCATTTTTTCTTGACTCTCAAACCTGGTTGCTTTGGTCTTCTCTTTTCTAATAATTTTACTGTCGATCTTTGATTTCCAAAACCTATCGGTCATTGCAAGATCAGCTGCTCCCCGTCAATTTAAAAGCCTTCCAACTAATCTAAAAGACTGTAGATCAGCAGAACATCTCAAGGCCAGTTTGAAAACTAAAACTTATTGAATGGCCAAACGGTGGAGTGTAATTAGTTAGGTGTTTGTGAATTCCATTGTAAGCACAGCGCCTTGAGCACCGTTAATAGGGCGAATGTGTTTTTATATTATTATTATTCAGAATTATTTTTTTTGTAATAAGGCCTACACTGCCAAAACGCCGGTGTTGATTTAACACCAGACCAGAATCTTTATATGTCGACACCAGAGAAGTATTGAAACAACACCAGTTTGGAATCAAACCGATGCCGTTTTAATACTAATTGGTGTTGTTTAAACACCTTTCTGGTGTTAGACCAAAATGAAACTGGTGTTGTTTAACACTTCTCTGGTGTGAACATATATAGATTCCGGGCGTTTGCAGTATAAAAGCAAACGTCCACAGAATTTCAACTTAAGATTCGATATTTGATGATATCATTATTGCCGTATGAAATGTTTTTTTTATAAATAATAAAAAATAAAACAAGTTAAATAACTCTTAAATTTAGTTCAATTCAGTCTTTAGAACTGCCTCCCCTCATCCCCTACCCATTTGAGCGTTTGATCAGGGAAAAAAATATATGACATTCTGCCCCATGTGTCAAGGGTGGATTTGAACACACGAACTTGTGATCGACGCTTTACTGAACCAATTAATTGGATCACTTTCATATCCATTGTATTTTAGGTAGGCCTTTATTGTACACCCTAAGTACAGTCGTTTCCTTACTTCGGAAAAAATCCAAATTGCTTGGTGTGTAGTTGATTGCCTCAAGTGCCAGGCTTAACATCACTTCTTGATTTCCATGCTTGTTGGTATTCCTCCATTGCATCAATAAAGTCATCACGGTTTTGATGACACGTTTCTCTCTGTCCTTCCATTCTTCAAGGGGTTTATGCACCACTCCAAGTTCCTGGAGAAGTGCGATGATATTCTCAGTGTTGGCAGTACTGTGCCACAGTGTGTGTTCTAGGTCCTCTAATGTTATAGCTCGTGTAGATTCAGAGTAGTCTAAACAATGAGAGAATCACATTCATATTACATAATTTCCCCTAGATAATCTAAAAAAATATTTAACGTTAATTTCAGTACAATCAGTATGCAAGATTACAAGACCAATGTTATAAATTGTTGCAAATAAAAAAAAAATATATATATATATATATTTGGAGGTAAGCTATTTAAATTGGCCGTTTTGGCAATTATAAGTTTAGGAACTACATGGATGCAATCATCATAAGTTACAGAGCCAAGGTTGCAATATGGGCCAGCTTAAGGTAAGGTTTTGAACAACTTTTTAGTCGGTCTGTTAAAAAAAGACTTTCAGCAAATAATGCTTCGTGGAATTGATCGGAAGATTTTATCAATGAATGGAATATCAAAATGGGGAAATTGTAAAACATATATTTGGGGTGTCTGTTTTAACCTTACCTCTTAATTTGTCAACTACTGAATTCCAGCCAGCTTTGCTACATGCCTCTAGACAGGCTTCTTTCTGGGAGTTCCCAACGTAATTTGCTTTCCAGTCACAAAACCTGTCATAATAATTTCCATTAGTGCCTGTTGGTGTCTTTGAACAGGTTCTGCTTCCACTGGTCGACAGTGAAATTTCTTGCATCAGACTTTGAAGAGCCTCTTCAAATTTGGCATCTTTGATGCCTTCTTTGGTACCAAACTCCACCAATTTCCACAGCTCAATGTATGAAATAAGATCTATAGGTGGGTGTAAAGTGAGGAAATTATATTGAAGCTGATTCATACATTTCTCTCCACAAATTCTTTCAATAGGCACATGTGCAATATTGAATTGAAATTTTTGAGCACTTTCAAAGCTAAAAAAGTATTTACTTTTCATTTTAAAGATCAAGTTTTGGTTACCTGCCCAATTGATATTGTGAATATAAACCTACTTCTTCATATTGTGTTTTTTCTGTTTCAGCCTCAACAATTAAGGCAAACTTGTTAGGTATGTAACATTATGTAAAGCCTAATGCGGGATCAACTGTATTTCCGCCATATTCACAACTTTACAAAAAAATCATAATTTCATTTGGTTTGGAATTCTATTAAATACCCTCGATCAGGTTAAGCATTTTTTAACCCTTTTCTATCCACTTTGACAGTCTGTATTTCATTCACATTCTGTTTCAATCAACTTAAGACTCAATAACTATTGTTAAATGACATACAACTATGTACAGTACACCTTTAAATAGTTCATATAAAAATATTGTAAAAAAAAATCTTACCATGTCTTTGGGGATTATAGACCATAACCATGGTTGGAACCTTGTCGTATTTTCCTATAAAGAAAAACAGATTTAAAAAAAAAATCAGCACTACAGACAACTAGTCGCTACCCAACATCAATGATGTTCATTTCTTTCATTAAACTATTTTAAATCTCAGGCACATGATGTTCCAATGACTTATTTCGTTCATGAGCAATATAATCACTTTTTAAACTAATTATCAACTTTCTATTGAAAATAAAGTCTTTCGTGATGAAGAAAAAATACAAATTAAAAAAAGACATTACTTACGTTTATTCCGTCTCTTTACCACATATACTGTGATGAAAACACTTGTGACTGCAAGTAATAGTATTATTGCTGAAATATAAGATAAAGTTAATTGAAATAATCAGTATGAGCATTTCTATGTACGATGTTTTATAAGCTGTACATTCACGCAATTTCTATATTACCTAAAACATAAATGAAGTTATGTATGAAACACGTTCCATAAAATGTTCCAAATAAAACAATGTCCTTCGCTAAATTCAGTTAAAGTAAAATGAAAATCTTACCTTCTAAATATGTATAATTCACCATGTTCTCAATGAATAAGCTTGTCTGCTCTATGTAAACGTATGCTTTTAGATTTTTATTGTATTTTAGTTGAAATCTATGCTTCTTGCAATCTAATAAGTTAATTGCATGATGTTTCAGTAATAAAATGTTAATCAGGAAGTAGCCTAGATAGGTCTATTTGGATTTTGCTACTCCCTCACACCACATTCATTACACTATTATTTTGTCATGATTTTTACAATATTTATTATTTACTCCATTACTATGGAATAATTTTGATTTGATCTCGATGTATTGTATCTTGTATGTTTTATTTTTAGAGATTTGAAATAAATGAATTTGAATTGCTTCTTTAAATGCTAGACTCTTCAGATTTGGAAATTTACATGCATTTCCATGAGTTTATTTTGTCCAGCTTATTCCTATATATGTACCCATTTTATTTTTAATTTGATTGTTAAAATCATTAGACCGTGACCAAGATGAGGCAATACAGGAAAGGCTTGTTACAACCTATAATGTCGCACCAACGCATAATGTCGCAGCAACGCATAATGTCGCAGATTGCGACATTCCCGACCTTTCGTTTGAGGACGCGCACGCTTATTTACGACGGTAGTTGATTTTGGAAGAGACTCTTTGGGCCCGTCATCATGGTCGTAAAACTCTGTACTGCAATGCAAATTGTGTGACATGAGATTTTTTTTCGTTTTGCATCTGCGACGGAAACATTCAATATGCGATTCGTGTGCAAAATTCTGGTTGCTACTATGGTAACAGCGATATATCCGATTGAGGACGACTTTCCAAAGCCACATTTGACTCCTCCTAGAGCTCGAGAGGCCACCGGGGGGCCCACTTCCATTGATTAGTGGATACCAGGAGCAACCACGCGTAAAAGGGGACAGAGTGGGCAAGTACGTTACGTATATATAGGCCTATGTAACGTTATAAGTGTGTCAAAACGATGTTTAAAATGCTGAAAAAGGGATATATATCCAATACTTGTAGGGTTTCACAAGCCAAATACTTGTTAAGAGATGCATTTTCATAATCTGAAAAATAATTGCTTTCCTTGTTTAGGGTATTTTTCGAAACTGCATGGTCGTGCCTGGTATCCACTCATCAAAGGAAGTGGTCCCCCCGAAATTTGAATCTAATCCCCCATTTGTGGAGAAAGTAAAACATAATGCCCATTACATCGTGTGCGAGAGGCATATCGTTTGTGTAGAAGGAGTAAACAATAGAAACAAAAGAAACAAAAAGAAACAGTTCAAACGTATTGCATATGCTGTGCACATATCAACGCACGCGAAATGTTCGGCTGGAGAGGTTGATCTGACCCATGAAATCAATTGCCAGTGATCCACCAATAATCCACATTAAATGTAATATCGATTCGATGGACTGTAATGATCTATATCTAAGCCTTCATTCAGTAAGTTTTTCCTAACTCAACATGTACTCGATTTGTTTGAAAAAACACTTTCTTATCCATGTCATAATCTATTTTAGGTCCTGCATTTCGAATATCTCCAGCCATCAGTCGTAATTTACATGCATGTATGGTGCGGGTGTCGCGGAAAAGGATTTTGCACACGAAAGGCAGATATGTGGGGCCTGTAACCCCCCTGTAACACAAAGCTTAGCATTGATTGTAGAGCAGTTTTCTACGTTTGATTCTATTGACTATAATGCACAATCAATCTTAAAAATCAAGTGTATGATTAAGCGTTAACTTTTGCGTTAGGGGACCCTAATATTAGCGTCCGTGAGGATTGCGAAAGGTCCCAATTATGCCAAGGGCGTCAGACGCATAATCCCGACCTTTCGTTTGAGGACGCGCACGCTTATTTACGACCGTCGGTAGTTGATTTTGGAAGAGACTTTTTGGGTCCGTCATCGTGGTCGTAAAACTCTGTCCTGCAATGTATATTGTTTGACATGAGATTTTTTTTTTTCGTTTCGCATCTGCGACGGAAACATTCAATATGCGTTTCGTGTGCAAAATTCTGGTTGCTACTATGGTAACAGCGATATATCCGATTGAGGACGACTTTCCAAAGCCACATTTGACCCCTCCTAGAGCTCGAGAGGCCGCCGGGGGGCGAAATTATTTTTCCCACCGAGTTCTGGACCAACATATGAATATTCATGAATTGCGTCTTCTGATTAAGAGTACGCATGCGCGTGGACTTTGCCTCGACCAGTGCCGGTCGTAAGCATTCACGTTTAGTTGCTCAGAATGAATTAGCATCGTCAAATTACCGGTTACATAGGCCTCACAGGCTTAGATCTATATATATAGCAACGTATTTGTTTTTGTGTCAATATGGTTTCAAGAAATAATAATTAATAAGAAAAATAATAATGGTATAATTAATAATTATTAATATTATCAGTAAGTATTAATGATTGATTAACTGCTTAAAAAAATAATTAAGATTTACCCTTTCCTAACTAAGGGTATGTGGTGCGCCCTGTTTCTTTTATAACCTTTTGAATATAACTTTATTATTTTGTTAGTATTCTTTATTCTGTTTTTTAAGGTAAAATAAGTGTAGAAGATACAAGAAATGAGAATTAAAATATAAAAGTGGTTGTAAGCAGAAAAAATATGAAAACTGACAAGAGTCCTAAAAATGATTCATTTTCAGTTTAAGCATTTGAAAATTTTAGCTCGCGCTTTGTGCTCTCTTGTCCCCCCCCCCCCCCCCTAAATAAAAATTCCCTGTAGGATTTTTTTTTTTCAAATGAAATATGCCCTTTTTTAAAAAGAAATATACCTTATTTAATAATAAAACATAATACATTTTAGGTTCGAAAATCACAGATTTTGAATCGTGCTTGCATCAATTATTGTTTAGTACATGCAGTACTAATCCTGCTCATGGTTACAAAAATGTATAAAATGTTGCTTTATGGTTGGAATATCACAAATTTTTGGCTTGCTTCCTGCACTCGCATCAATTATTGTACTCGTTCTCTTTCCGTTCACAAAAAAAATGCTGAGAATGTCCAGTTTTCAGGTTGGAATATCACAAATTTTTGAGCTCGCGTTTTGCGCTCGCATTATTTTTATTGGTGAGTATGTATCCTATTTAAAATGCAGTAATTAACTGCTTCCTTTACTGGTCAGTATATCAAAAAAATTTAGGTAGCGTAAAGTTATTTTTTAGTTAGATAGACATCTTTTTCATGATTACAAAACCAGCTCAGAATATTTAATTTCTATGTCTTATTACACGACATGTCAAGAAGTTTTAGCTGGTGGTTTGCGCTGGCAACATTGCGCAAGGATGCTTAGCCCCATAATTGACCATAAATCAAGTTTTACAACTTCAGAATTGATTTTTTTTTCAAAACCGCTTGCTCGCAAGGCTTTGTCACTGAGAAGCAAAACCTAAATCAAAATATCTATCTCATAATTAAAAATCATTTTAGAAAGCCTTTGTTCAACTTAATTTCTACAAAACACACAATTACTTCACGCAGTTCATAATCTCATTTTGAAAATACATGTAATCGCCTAGAAAAATTATGGATTATGTGTACACAGGTAACTATAATTATTTTAATATATCTCCATCATGAAATTATTTTTGTTTTAAATGTGCAAAGGTTAAATTTTTTCTTGCTCAGTCCCCTCGCTCACATACATTTTACTATGTGTGTTGTCTGCCGCCTAAGTATTGTTAGTTCATTGTTCTGTATATCGTAAATTTGAAATGCCTTGGCCGTGAGGTTTTCAGGCCTTGGCCTTGGGTTTCCACGCCGTGGCCTTTGGTATTGAAGCCTTGGCCTTGGAGGTTTGAGCCTTGACTACAACGCTGAATAGCCGACTAATGCCAATATGCCATGGTTAAATTCGAACTGGTTAATACCGAACTTTACGTTTAATTAGGTTTAGACAAATGTTAGCTTATTTTCCATGGTTTGTCTAGTCCGTATACAAAACCAGTCCTAGGTCTAAAAAAATTATCTTAGTTCGAGTCTAGTCTCTAGATCTAGACTCTGATCTACGCTGTATCAGCATGGAACCACTAGTTTACCAAGGGGGGGGGGGGCAGACTGCCCCTCTGACGAATCACAACTGATTCAGGGGACGTGCCCCCCCACTGAGAAATATCCTCCAAAAATTTTCCCCCCTTTTGGAAAATCTTAGGTACGCCAGTGCATCAGTGGCGTAGCTACGGGGGGTGCAGGGGGCACGTGCCCCCCTGAGAATCGGTGTGCACCCCCCCCCCCCCCCCCCACAAAAAAAATTGGCAGAGCAAAAAAAGGGGAAAGAAGAAAAGAAAAAAGAAAAGAAGAATAAAGACAGAAGAAAACAAAAGAAGAGGAAAATAAGGGGAGGAAGGCGAGTGAATGAAATAATGTGAGGGGAAGACTTGAAAAAAAAATCTTTCATGTTACTATGCTTGCGCTTTGTGCCAGAATTGCCTGTTCGATGAGATTCATATCTTGCTCAATAGGCTGATATGGAACAAATTTTTAAATCAATATAAAAAACATATTTTAGCTCGGACTTCGTTCGAGCTTTCATTATTTTTTTTTATTTACAAATTTAAGTGCTCTGTAAAATGTCCATTTTATGGTCTACATATTTTAAGCTCATGCTGCGTGGCCACATTGTTTGATTTGCCAAGTTCATAATGTCTACGTGTATTCCATAATGTTCCATTAAACAAATGTATTCAGAATGCCCAGATTCTAGGTCTAAATCTAAAACATGCGCGATAGCCTGCATGTTCTTTATTTAAAATGTACTTAAATTATCCAGTTTCACATCAGAATATCAAGAATGTCTGCTCACGCTTTACAATCGCATTATTAATGATACCAATTAACTATATCATATTTATGATTACAAAAATCAATAGAGTGTCCTGCTTTAAGGTCTAAAATCTCAAATTTCTTCCTCTCGCACTTCGCGCTCGCATCAATTGTTTAGTTACATACATATCCCATTTATTAATACAAAAAGTGCTTAGATTGTATCGTTAGAATGGAGAATCTATTTATAGTGCAATTTGTTTGCAATTTTAAGCTTAACAGCACTGTAAGTTCTTAAATGGCGTAAAAGATAACAAAATCCCAATCTAAACAATGTAAAATTTCAGTAACAAACTACTAACGTACAATAAATGCTGCACATTATTCAAAATCCATGTCATTTTCACAAAAATTTGCAGAGTTGTAGAGAAAGGTATACCTAAGAGATACAAACATTAAAAAATAGGGGTTCATGTGCTTGTTTTTAAACTATCAGCATTTTTATTAGAGCAAATGTGCTTTTTAAAACACCAAAAATGCGCCGAATGCTTTGTATCTATGTGAAGAAAAAATCAAAACCACTCTATCATTTATTCGATCTCGGGGTAATATTCGTGATTCTTGGCAGCACTGCAGAGTAAAGTATTTTGAAATCGTAGAGAATTTATTTTTTGAATGGTTAATGGAATAATTCAATTTTTAGCTTCATGAAATAACACATCAGATCTGCAGTTAAAGTGCAGGAGATGAGAAAAATCAGCTTCAAACCCAGAGCTAATTAATCACCTGTTCATTCATTGTGACGTCAGCGCGTAGAGTGTAAACTATGCGCAGATCATAATGCGCACAAACATAACTGTGCAACGTCCTTAAGGGTACCGGTAATTTGACGATGCTAATTCATTCTAAGCAACGTGAATGCTTACGACCGGCACTAGCTGGTCGAGGTCGAGGTCGAAGTCCACGCGCATGCGTACTCTCAAACCGAAGACGCAAGTCATGAATATTCATATGTTGGTCCAGAACTCGGTGGGAAAAATAATTTCGCCGCCGGCGGGGGGGGGGGCCACTTCCATTGATTAGTGGATACCAGGAGCGACCAGGCGTAAAAGGGGACAGAGTGGGCAAATACGTTACGTACATGTATAGGTCTATGTAACGTTATAAGGGTGTCAAAACGATGTTTAAAAATGCTGAAAAAAATATATATATCCAATACTTGTAGGGTTTCACAAGCCAAATACTTGTTAAGAGATGCATTTTCATAATCTGGAAAATAATTGCTTCCCTTGTTTAGGGTACTTTTCGAAACTGCATGGTCGTGCCTGGTATCCACTCATCAATGGAAGTGGTCCCCCCGGAATTTGAATCTAAAAATCCCCCATTTCTGTGGAAAGTAAAACATAATGCCCATTACATCGTGTGCGAGAGGCATATCGTTTGTGTAGAAGGAGTAAGCAAAAGAAACCAAAAAAAAGAAACGAGTTCAAACGTATTGCATATGCTGTGCACATAACAACGCAAGCGAAATATTCGGCTGGAGAGGTTGATCTGACCCATGAAATCAATTGCCAGTGATCCACCAATAATCCACATTAAATGTAATATCAATTCGATGGACTGTAATGATCTATATCTAAGCCTTCATTCAGTAAGTTTTTCCTCCCTCAATATGTACTCGATTTGTTTGAAAAACCACTTTCTTATCCATGTCATAATCTATTTTAGGTCCTGCATTTCGAATATCTCCCGCCATCAGTCGTAATATACATGCATGTATGGTGCGGGTGTCGCGGAAAAGAATTTTGCACTCGAAAAGCAGATCTGTAGGGCCTGTAACCCCCCTGTAACACAAAGCTTAGCATTGATTGTAGAGCAGTTTTCTACGTTTGATTCTATTGACTATAATGCACAATCAATCTTAAAAATCAAGTGTATGATTAAGCGTTAACTTTCGTGTTAGGGGACCCTAATATTAGCGTCCGTGAGGATTGCGAAAGGTCCCAATCATCGTGAAAAGGGGGCCTTAAATGGGAAATTTTAGGAAAATTACAGATGAGTCCGTCACCTGCATTTTAATTGTACCGTACCTGATATCTATTTACCCGAGATATGCGAGTTTCCATGTTAAACTGCATTTGCGAATCAAGCCAGTCACCAAGGTCATAGATTACTTGAGTGTTTCAAACTGTTATCCAATTTGTGTTTAGTTTTTGCGCTTAAATAGGTGTTCCAAATGATAAGAAACCCAGTTTTGCTATTATTGTGTCTCAACTAACTGCTCAACACAATCTACATGGCTATTCATGTCCCCTGACTAGGCTGTAGGAAATGAATGATTGATTGTCATATGCATAACAGTGACAAGTTTCCTTGTGAGAATATGCTTTGATGACGAGAAAATCCTATCACAATATTGAGGGAAAGGAGGGATTTGAGCCGAGAACTTTGAGGAATGCCCATTTTTTTAATTACCACTGAGGATCTAGCCCCTTTTTCAAACAAACTGAAATGGATCTAACCCCTTTGAATAAAAAAAAATCTTTGTCATTTGTAATCACGTTTTAATTGGAATTTTAACTTTTCTTTCCTATCATCAGAGTGACTAAAAATCTATACATTGCAAAAAGGGTTAGGTCCTGTCTAGAACATTCCAAGAAAAAAAAGTCATATTTTTTCTATTCCCCCATATTGTAATATTCTTATCCGAAATTAATTGTCATGATACCCTACTATATGAACATAAATTGGGTATAGAATAAATCTGCCTGGCTTCATAATCTTTCCTCAAAGTTACGTATATTGATCTAGCCCCTTTTGCAAACAAACTGAAATTGATATAACCCCTTTTGAAAAACAAAATCTTTGCCATTTTTGTTCACTTTTTAATGGGAATTTCAACTTTTTATATCATCTTCTACAGAGCGTATCCAAAAAAAAACGGGACAGTTTTGAAAAGTCTGTCAAAATTTTGTTTCTAATCATGATGTCTATGTTGTTAAAAGATGATCTGGGGGCTTATCTTTCAAATGCCATTACGAAATATCGGTTTCGTTCATGCTTGAGCTAACACGGAACACTTTTGTGAGGGATCCAAAAAAGGCTTGCGCCAAATTGAATGAAAACTAGCAAGGAGTCTGATGATCAATATTTTATGATTTTCTGGCATTTGGCGCAAGCCTTTTTTTTAATCCCTCACAAAAACGTCGTGTGTTCCCTCAAGCATGAACGAAGCTTATACATCAGAGCATCTATTAACATAAAAAATATCAAAATGTAGACATCATAATTTGAAACAAAATTTTGATAGACTTTTCAAAACTGTCCCGGTTTTTTTTTGTGTGTGTTTTGATACGAACTGTAGAGCTACTAAAAATCTATACAATATAAAAAATGATGAAAAATTGATTTAACCCCTTTTGCAATTGAGCTCTTCAAAAATAAAATTGATTATTAATACCTTTAGCTAAAAAGGTCTCCTTGCTCATTGATAATTTAGTTATCAACTCAATGAGGTGTAACAAGATCCTCTACTGTCATGCTCAACAAGGACTTTGGTACATAGGTCCTTTTGATTTAAACTATTACCAGTGATACAGTCGGTGGAATACTTATATAGAATTCGCCTTATTAATTACAAATTATTTCTAGACGTCTGAAAAGCATTTAGATCATAGCCAGACTTAGCTTTTCTCCATTGTCTTTCTTTCAATCGTCGCTTCTAGTTATACATTTCTATCCGTCGGCGATTATCTAATTGACAACATGGGTTGTAGTCCAGTAGATATGTGAAAAAGATGCTCGGATTTGGCAGAAAGTGTGAAATTTGGCATACAGGGGTATTTTTGGGCGCTGATTTCAAAAATTGCCGGCCCCAAGCGATTTGACCATTGGGTCGGCCGCCATTCTGAAATCCAAGATGGCCGCCATGAAAAATCATTAAATGTCATTTTCTTGAGTTTTACATGGCATGTGACACTGAAATTTGGCATATAGGGGTATTTTGAGGCACTGATTTCAAATATTGCCGGCCCCCAGCAATTTGACCATTTGGCCGGCGGCAAAATGGCCGCCATCTTGGAATCCAAGATGGCCGCCATGATATTTTTTGCAATCATTTTCTCAAGTTTTATATGAACTGCGGTATTGAAATTTGGCATATAGGCTTAATTTGGGGTGCTGATTTCAAATATTGCCGGCCCCAAGTGATTTGACCATCGGGTCGGCCGCCATTTTGAAATCCAAGATGGCCGCCATGAAAAATCATTAAATGTCATTTTCTTGAGTTTTTCATGTCATGTGACACTGAAATTTGGCATAAAGGGGTATTTTGAGGCACTGATTTCAAATATTGCTGGCCCCCAGCAATTTGACAATTTGGTCGGCGGCAAAATGGCCGCCATTTTGAAATCCAAGATGGCCGCCATGAAAAATCATTAAATGTCATTTTCTTGAGTTTTACATGATAGGCGACACTGAAATTTGGCATGTAGGGGTATTTTGAGGCACTGATGTCAAATATTGCCGGCCCCCAGCAATTTGACCTCCAGGTCAGCAGCAAAACGGCCGCCATCTTAAAATCCAAGATGGCCGCCATGAAAGATAATTTGCTCAAGTCTTACGTATGGCCTGTAACACTTTAAATTTGGAAAAAAAACTTGATCTTTGCATCCTTGATCGATGAAAAGAACATAGTAAATAGATGCTATTTTGAATTCCAATATGGTTACCAAGTTTAAATGATGTTCAACATTATAATGGTGAGTCAAACCCATTGCATTGGCACTGAAAACAAATCCAACACAACCACATCTTTGTCCATTGCAAGGAATTTGGCATCCTTAATTGCTGATATAGATGTTACGTAAGTATGAAGCACCATAAATACACAAACCAGCTAGCTTCTTCTGCAGTTACACATTTGAAGTGGCTTTGGTTGAATAATAACCATCCGGAACAATCATTTTCTGTTGAGAGGCTTTAAATTATTTCTTTGAGTTTTATATGATCTGCATTATTGCACTTGGACAAATCGATGGAGTGTGGGGTGCTTATTTCAAATATTGCTGGCCCTCAGCGATCTGATCCTGAGTCAGAGGCAAAATGTCAGCCATCTTGAAATCCAAGATGGCTGCCATGAAAAAGATCATTGAAAAAAAATCACTTTATCTAGTATCACGTAACTTATTATTTTAAAGTTTGGCATCTAGGGATATTGAAATTGCCCCCAGTAATCTGTCCAACAGATATGCTGCAAAATGGCCACCATCTTGAAATCTAGAGAGGGTAGACTGTCATGAAAATTCATTAAAATAATTTTCTTGGTTTTAAACAATTTGAGGCACTGCATTTTAGAAATACAGGCAGGATTTTGGCCCGCTGGTTTTAGAATATTGCTCCAATAATTGCAATATTTTATTACAAATCAACATGAAGAAAACTGCTCCAGACTTGAAGTACTGATGGTTATATAGTAGTATGATGATGATGATGATGATGACGATGAAATGAAATTAATATTAATAATGGATGATAATAATACATATTTTATTGTTCAAAATAGAATTCAGTAACAGAAATGCTCCGAAAATTTATTTTGCCCATACCCTGTAGATCGTGAGCCCGGCAGCAACTTAGCAGCGCGACATCGGACGTTGCTCTATCCTTTAAAAAGGGAGTACACCCCAGAGAAAAGTTTGTTGTAAAAACAAAAGAAAATATGATATAAAAAAGATATTGGTGGATCCATCAAAGATATTAGAATTTTAAGTTTTGATTTGTGACGTCATATAGGCTACTGTACGAGCAGCTTTCCCATTATGTTGCGTGATATAAAATGCATAAATGGTTCATCATGGGTATTTTTTTTTCTTCCTGGAGCGGGTGTGAAATCATTTGTTTGTTGATATACTGAGGGTCCAATAAAAAAACATTTCATTTTTTTGAGGAGGCTACATTTCATCGATTTTTGTACTATAAGAAACATGGGGGAACTGCTTGCATCTGACGTCACAAACGCACCAAATGAAATTCCAATAGCTTTTTAAATATTTGATGGAATTTCCTCAAACCTTCAATATTTTTTTTCATTACTTATTCTGTTATTGTTTCAATAAACTTTTTGTCAGGTTGAACTTCCCCTTTAATTCGTTGACCGCCAAACAGGTTAGGAGCAGCTCCCCTTTTCTAACATCTTTTGGTCTGATGCTGTCGGAGCTTGAACTCCCGATCTCCCGATTGAGAGGCGAACATGCTCCCATTGTCAGATTGTCGAACACACGATGATTATCCAAAAATGCCAGATGTCAAAATAATACCTACATTATAATTATGATACTTGATTTTGTTTAATGATTTTTTTATGGCAGCCATCTTTGATTTCAAGATGGCTGCCATAAATTGGATGAACATTACTGGATTCGAGAGAAGTCTATGGAGATCACAGGGAAATCTCAGTTGTGGGCGATGCCGTCGAACTTAACACACGAGTAGAAAGCAACTCGGACGCCAAAAGAAAGCTTATTTTCTTCTCTTTTGACTGATGATACATATATTACTCACCATTATAATGTTGAACATCATTCAAACTTGGTAACCATATTGGAATTCAAAATATCATCTATTTACTATGTTCTTTTCATTGATCAAGGATGCAAAGATCAAGTTTTTTTCAAAATTTTAAGTGTTACAGGCCATACGTAAGACTTGAGCAAATTATCTTTCAACGCGGCCATCTTGGATTTTAAGATGGCGGCCGTTTTGCTGCTGACCTGGAGGTCAAATTGCTGGGGGCAGGCAATATTTGACATCAGTGCCTCAAAATACCCCTATATGCCAAATTTCATTGTCGCCTATCATGTAAAACTCAAGAAAATGACATTTAATGATTTTTCATGGTGGCCATCTTGGATTTCAAAATGGCGGCCATTTTGCGGCCGACCAAATTGTCAAATTGCTGGGGGCCGGCAATATTTGAAATCAGTGCCTCAAAATACCCCTATATGCCAAATTTCAGTGTCACACGTCATGTAAAACTCATGAAAATGACATTAAAGATTTCTCATGGCGGCCATCTTGGATTTCAAAATGGCGGCCGACCCGATGGTCAAATCGCTTGGGGCCGGCAATATTTGAAATCAGCGCCCCAAAATACCCATGTATACCAATTTTTACACTTTCTGCCAGATCCGAGCATCTTGGCCATTTTTTGTCACATAACCGCTCCACTATTGAACAGTGAATAGGATGCATGGGATGACAGATCACGAATCTTGATGATCGACTAGTTTGACATTAGAGGCAGTAACAGAGTTTTGGGCACTTGGATTTTTTTTTGTCTGAGTAGTCAGTTTCGTATGGGTGTAATTGTGCTGATCTCATGAACATGAAGAAGTGACAATACCGACAACTATCACTATACAAAGAATACTCTTATTTGGGCATATTTTCCATTCTGAATTATGTCAGGTATGCCGACTTATTCATGTAATGCATCAGCATGGAAATGCCCTACGATTATTCCCATAACCTAATTGTCAATTCTCAAAAATATATCATGTACATGCCCTACCAATCAAGTGTACGGACAACAGCTGCTACTACAAGTCGACCCTTGTGATCCTCCCTGATCAAGTGAACTATCATTGTTCTGTCTCCAGCTTGCCCAACCAATCCTGATGCAACACATTCAAAGAGTGTTTCTGCTTTCCCATCTAATTCTGTCAAGATGCGTTTATTTCGTGTTCCATCGGTGTTATTCCAAACTAATGTTTCCAGAGAGTCAACTCTTAATGATCCGTGCATGAAGAACAGGTCAATATGTGGGTAGTATCCCCTCACTTCACATGTCAACATTGTTTGAGAACCGATTCGAAGAGTACAAGACGAGATCTCATGATCTCCCTCTGGACACTCTTTGATCAAAGGAAACGGCTCCATCGGATAAGCTATGAAGAATATTTGGCAAATGAATGAAGTATGGTCATGCCTGAAAGTATTTTTAGGACTTTCATTCTAATGCTACCCCCCCCCCCCCCTCTCTCTCTCTCTCTTTCTCTTTGAATAATTGAGTGGGTTTTAAACTACAGTGCTTATCAAAAAAAAAATTACACTTAGAAAAAATCCTGTAAAATTATACATTTGTAATATTCCGAAGAATTTTCCACATTTTATCAATGGTACAGATCGATTTATAAAGCAAATGATTATACAACTGTCGAAAAATATTTCCGCTTGAGTGAGCACCACTTTCTTTTGAAAAGTTAGTGAAAAATGATTTGCGCAGAACTTTGAAATAGTTATGCGAATAAAAGTAGACCTTAATCATGAAGAAGACGTGGAATTTAGCTAGTAAAATTGATTTGAAGATATATCTTTAACTGTTTAAAACTTGTTTCCTTGCCCAAAGCACTTCGAAGAGTGCATTGCGCCCCACCCCACTCCCCCACACATTGAGGCCATCGTGATGATATTTGCTTTACACTAAGCTGTGATTTACATGAAATGGCTTGGGCTTGATTTTCATTTTGTTAATCATTGCCAAGCTTGGAAAAAGTGTGGAGAAACAAGTATTAAATGAAAAATTAAATGTAAACCCACTTTAAATGACAAAAACTTAGTGAACAAAATGCTGGAGATGTCTGATATAAACTTTGTTCAGATTTAGTTATGTCCTCAGATCCAGCTGGCACAAAAAGGGTAAAGGTTGTGCTTAATAAGTGTCGAAATTTCAAATTGGGTGGCAAAAATGTTACAAAATGCCTGAATGTATCCATTTTAGTTCAATTGACTAAAAGTGTAAGGGAAATGTATGAGAAGTTTTTCGCGAGGTAAGTTTGATTTCGCCCTTTCCCCTTGACACAGCGTGAAAACGAGCATTTCTGCGCAAACAGATTTCTGCGAGCTTTGCAAAAATGGACAATGCTCACTAAAGTGCAACATTCTGTCAAAACATTTACTTTCATTGGATAGATGACACCCAAACCCAAGATTATATGTTTAAAAAAATTACCCACATGTTGTATCTTTTTTTAATTCCCAGGGCTTTTCCCAAGTGTAAACTTTTTTTTTATACGCACTATAGAACACAATTGTTATGTTTGGTTATCCATAATGCACCTAATTCGGCTTTAGGAGGTTCCTTTTCAAGAGAAGATGAATTACTGTCACTAAATACGGATTGACCTTGTCTTTTTTTAATGTGATTACGAACAGTATATTTAAATTTTCAATAGAATTGAAAGTGTGGAGGTGCCATTGCCGAGTGGTCTAAGGCGCCTGGCTAAACATGAAAAGTCTTGGGTTCGATCCCCGGCCGCGGCACCTATGCCCTTGAGTAAAGCATTTAATCTACGATGCTCTTTTATCCTGCTTTCAAATAAATGGGATTGCTATATGCATTATTGCTAACTGGGTGTGCAATTGTTTATAAAACAAATAGAAAGAATGTATTCACATATCCAGGACTTACTGAAAACATCAAGTGCTGTAGAATCATCGTATGAAGTTCCTGTGTCACGATCAGCAACCACACAGAGATAGAGACCTTCGTTTTGTATCGTTACATTGTAAATTACCAATGAATACTCCCTGCTGATGTTGAACATGTTTTGTTCATAACCAGATCCACCTCTGGTAATGACACTGTTAGACAAATCGATGAAGACGAGGGCCTCACCACTGCTTGTGACCCAGGAAACCTTCTTTGGTCTGATTTTCACTCGACATGGAACTCTCCCGGATTGGCCCACTTCAAGCTTGACGGAAGATTCCATCTCCAAGGCAACATCTATGAAGAATTAAATAGTTTCAAATCTTAAGAGACCAAAAAAATAAATAACCAATTTTTAAAGAAAAATTGAAACAACCTAAAGCAATTTATAGGATCCCTCTCAAGTTGTTTCGCAGAGCATACACCTACCGACAGACCTTCCCCCAATTATTATTTTCAAGTGAAGACAGGAGACTTTCAATGTGACAAAGAAATTTACAGCAAGGTACCAAGGTACCTTATAATTTTGACAGTTGTCATCATTTTTGTACACGAAATCATTCCCAGTGTCCTGTTTTGGCATCCGCAGTCTGCATCGGCAATAAAAAGCATAATTAGAAACAAAAACAAAGTTACCTGAAACTGTGACATCTGTGTAGTTGTCAACAAGAATCCCATCCTCGTTAGAAACCAAACAAATGAAGCGCCCTCTATCTGTTTGATTTACATATTTGATGATCAGAGAGTAGTTTTCGTCCATGTCACAGCTTCCGTCGTCATACCTAGGACCAGTCGTTTTGTCTTCAGGTGTCCATTGTATAAGGGTCGGTGAGGTCCAGATGTCATATCCTTTCTTCCAGAAGACCGCATAAGGAGATCCAGAGAAACGACATGTCAATATCCCCAAGTTGCCCTTTATCAGGGTTTTCTTCAGTTCGGTGTCTACTCCAGCGTCAGGTAATTCGTTAGATGTACCACGTCCTGGGAATAGGAAATTGATGAAGTCTTCAACTCTGTATTTTAGTTCTGTACAGTTTTGTCGACTGTGGTTCTTGCCATCCAACAAGGGGGGGGGGACTGGGGTAAACATATTTTTTCGTACCCCCTCCCCCAACACACACACACACACACAATGAAATAGGGATATAGGGGGAATAGGACAAAAAAGACACAAAGGAGAAGGAAAAAAGAGGAAGAAGAAGAAAAAAAGATTTATCACCCTTCCACAATGTTCCGCTATTGATTAACATAATATACCTTTAACATCGCATACATTCGTAATTCCGAAGCTTCGTTATTCCGAAGGTTCGGATATTCCGAAGGTTCGTTATTCCGAACGTTCGTAATTCCGAAGGTTCGTAATTCCGAAGGTTCGTTAGTCCGAAAACGAAATGAGGTTCGTAACTCCGAAGGTTCGTTAGTCCGAAAACGAAATGAGGTTCGTAATTCCGAAGGTTCGTTAATCCAAAAACGAAATGAGGTTCGTAATTCCGAAGGTTCGTTAGTCTGAAAACGAAATGATTAACGAACCCTAGTTCGTATTCGGACTAACGAACCTTCGGAACAACAAACCTTATTTCGTTTTCGGATTAACGAACCTTCGGAACAACGAACCTTATTTCGTTTTCAAATTAACGAACTTTATTTTGTTTTCAGATGAACGAACATCGAGGTATAGACAATTTAGGTGTTTCGGAATTCCGAACCTTCGGAATTACGAACCTTCAGAATTACGAAGTGTAACCTTTTTACACAATATATGACTGAATATCAACATAATTAATGCTTAAATATTGTTACATAAAGACAATAGTCGTTGATTTTTCATTGAATTTCATTAAAAAAAAATTTCCTGTGGTCGAACGAGCTCATATTTACAAAAGGAAGGCCAAATATATTTATCATAGAGTCAACCCATTTATTAAGGTTGTTTATTTGATATAGCTGATTGACAAAGGAGTATGAATGTGGTTGGTCATCTAACACTGATTCTAGGGCACCTGAACTAAACTTTCTTTGCCTGAATTAAGAAGAAACATCAATTACTTTAGAACTATTTTGACGGGCGGAAGAATTATCGCTTTTTACTGCTTCAGGAGATGAATTTGATTCCGTCAGGAGATATGTTCATATATGCCGATTGAATTTTAAACGTTGAGGTGTCCTTTCCTATTCGGATATGGAATATTAGATATATATCCTTTCCACAGGTAGTAAACATTTAACCTTCTAATTTCATTCGGGCGCGTCGTGGTCTAGTGGTTCTGATTCTCGCCTTTGAAACAGAGGGTCGTGGGTTCGAATCCCAGCCAGAAATTTATCTACACTGTGCTGCACTCGACCCAGGTGAGGTGAATGGGTACCCGGCAGGAGTAATTCCTTGCATGCACTGAGCGCTGGTGATTGTAGCTTGAGCTAAAGCCGGGGTAATAATAGCAGCGCTTTGTATCCTCAGGCAAAAAGCGCTTTATAAATCCAGCTATTATTATTATTATTATTATTATTATTCATCCTTATTTTTTTTTAAGTGCAATTTTAACATACGAGTCTATTGGAAATGTTTTACACTCGTGTAACCCCGTGATAAGCTCGATCACGCTCTCTCGCAGTCGTGTTTCCTACCCGCCTATTTCCCGTCTCCCCTGAAAGAAAACTGCTATAATGGTCCCAGTTTCCACCGAAAAAAACTGTTACATGAGCCTGTTCTTAGACGAACTAAATGTTTGGATTCACATAACTGGTTTATAGAGGTTAACCTATTTAGACACACAATGCTGCATACAAATGATTTTAACGATATGCAAATGCTGAAAAGAATAAGGTATCACAGCATTTTAATAAATAGTAATGATTATGAAAAATAACGCAATTAATCGTTAACGAATATAGGTTTTACTTTTGGGGCACCGGACTTTTTCATATTTTCTGAGTAACGAAGAATTTAGACCAACACTGTTCTTCAGAAACTTAAGAATAATGTCCTCTACTTACCAATTAATATTTGTACTAACAACATGGCACCTGCTAATATAAAAACTGCTTTTTTAGCCATAGTTCGTACCAGTTTTAACGTTTTCAACTGCTTAACCTGTTGCAGACAGACTCAGATTTCTACACAAGTAATTTCTTTCAAAGGATTGACATGGTTTATCTCTTGTAAATGAATATTAATATTGATTCAATGTATATACAAAGCTGATAATATTGTCAGAGTCCAAACTGTTGTAAACACGGGTGTCGGTCTATGTTTTGATTCGGTGGCAAAAAGTGAATATCTGAGCGCTGAAAAAAAAATACCATTGTGTATTATCTTTAATGGTTTTATAGAGCTTTCCAAACAATTTCATTGCTTTTAAAACATATCGGGATATTGGCTTTGCATATTATTAATTGTTGAAGTTGTCAAACTATGGGGGGCAAATCGATGTGTGGATGAAGACCAAAAATCAATTAAACCAAAAATCAATTTTAAAAATCTACAAATGTTGAACCGATATGCGCATTTGAATATTGTGATCACTGATGATATGGGCATCCCCCCATTGGAAATTCAACCAACACGTGTGATGTCATACTTGTACAACTTCATAATGACCTACTACAAATTTTACTAATTTTTATAAGGTTCACACATGGTAATAACTAGAAAAACTAAAGTGAATGATGTGTTTTATTAATGATTTTTTAACAATGCCAAATAGGCCTACATGGTTACAGATTATTATAAATATTTTTTGCAAAAGACTTACCTTTACATTTAGAGCTGTCAATAACAAAGAAAAAAGATAAACGATTCAAACATTAAATAATATTGATTGTGTTTCGCATTGGATTACCTTTTTATTTACAATATCAATTTTGGATTAAGAACTTAATGTAGGTGTTGATATTTAGAAAACATGAAAAAGAAAATCCATGTTTTATTATTTCGATATAAAAATCTGAAATAGGAATGCTCTGAAATCATTTTTTGTCACATGATTTCAAGCTTTTATTTAAAACAGACATCGTGAATTTCAATTTCACTTTTCTTTATTTACTTCCCAATCAAAAAAGAAAACTTCAAAAGGGGAATTTAATCAATTATAGTAATATATGAAGAAAAATGTAATGTTGAATAAGACATCAATCATGCTTTGTTTTCTTTTCATACTGTGCATTGAACCAGCCACTTTTTTACTTTCACAAAAAATGTTTGATAATAAAAAGTCTTCCATACTGAAATAGAAATGTGATTCATTTATTTATTTCGAAAAATACTAATTTAGACTTTGTACTATTCATTACGTGTGCAGTACTTTTAAACTAATTTTGAAGAGAAGTAAAATTTTGCTTATTTTTCTTATCAAAAATAGAGGTAGAGAAAATGATACGTTCAAATAAGACAAGACCAAGAGATATCTAGATGTCTCGTCGCCAAATCGATTTTTATATTGTATAATTTTATTTTCGCTTACAGATCATTATTGTAAAGTTATTTTTATCATTGGTATGTTTTGAATTTCGTAAACAAAATCCTCGACGAGGAGGAAAAAGAAATGTAACTGAGGCCCGGGGGGGCCACTTACATTGACGAGTGGATACCATGCGCGACCAAAAAAACACGTAAAAAGGATGTCTTTTTCACGATAGGGCACGTTACGTACGTAACGTGATAAGGGTGTCAAAAACACAAAAATAATGAAAAAAGGGTATCTATTTCGCTAGGACAATTACGTGTTTAGGGTCGAATTTGCGGGGATGATAAAACAAAATTAAAATGTTTTATAAAGGATGTCCTTTTTGCCCCAACACTTCGTGTTTAGAGTCCAATTTGCGCGAGGTGTAGAAGGTGGGGTCGTACTAAACCAAATAAGGTAAAGCCGACGACCGAAGGACCCGTAACAATAAAACATTCCTGTACTTGTTTAGGGGTTCATTTCAGGGAATATTTGCCAAGAGTATCGTTTTGTTTCCAATACTTGTTAAGGGTAGGGTTTCACACGCCAATACTTGTTAAGGGGTGCATTTTCAGAATATGGAAATTACGTGTTTAGGGTGCTTTTCGAGACCCCATGGTCGCGCATGGTATCCACTCGTGAATGGAAGTGGCCCCCCGGGAACTGAGGTTTCATAAAATGTATCATAAGAAAGTGGTTTCTACTATCATTTAAACGAGCAAAAAATGTGTTTTAAGGCTATTTTGTTAATGTTCAAGGGGGAGAGTTCTGTGACATCACAAATCGTGTTCCCATTGCCAACAGGAACATTTCCACAGCATTAGTGATCTTAACGTTCAAATGATCGTGATTTTCTTTACAAATTTTAAATTTTTCTCAATAATTCTCTTCTTCTGGGGGGGGTCGTAAGTTGTTCCAAGTGTTATATTCTTCTTTAAATTGAGTTTCCCATATCCTATATTTAAGGTTATTTTCTTAGGACATGGTCATGCAAGAATAACATATATCAATATCACAATTGCTAAAAAGGGGGAGGTTATTATGTGCCCTACCAGCTATCCCTTCTCCCTCCATCTGTACATTGCCTTGCCATGCGCCTTTATTTGGAGTCAATATTGTTAATAATCAACTTTTCACCAATATTATATTTGCGTATTTGATAAAATCTTTATTGACAATGCATTGTCAACACCGTTATGGCGCTATCTATTAATTGATATGTTTCTAATTGGTGTAGAGGCAGTCATAATCAATTTACTTAACGAGTGGAACGAATCTGGCAGTCTCCCCTGCATTACGCGAATTGATATAGGAGCTGTGCGGACTATGAAAACAACTATTAAATATTAAAATTACAAAAGAAAACATATGATAATAAAGTGCTATGTCCATTATGTCCATTGACCTAAAATGACCTTTGACTTTGATCATGTGACTCAACACTTTGGTAATACAATCATTCAAACTTGATCGTCCTTATGGCTATGTTTCATAAACTACATGTATATCCATAAACTTTCCAAATTATGATGCCAACTCACATACCCCGAACACTGCCGAGGTTCATTGACCTTAAATGGCATTTGACCTTGGTTATGTTACCTGAAATGTGCACAAAGTGTTCTGGAATACATGATTGTTCTTATGTCCAAGTTTCATCAACTATATCTATAAAATTGTAAAGTTATGACAATTCTCCAAGTACCCTCAACATGGCCAAAGTTTGATGACACTAAGATGACCTTTGACTTTGGTCATGCGACCTGAAACTCAGGCACGATCATCAGTGATGCACCATAACCCCCTATGTTTAAGTTTCATGAACCAGATCTATAAACATTTAAAGTTGTGATGACATTTCAAACACTTGACCTTGGTTAACAAGTTAATATGTCGATATTGACTACCCCCCGAACATGGTTTAAGTTCATTGACCCTAAATGACATTTGATCTTTGTCATGTGATCTGAAACTCGAGCAAGATGATCAGTAATAGTTGATTACTATTGTGCCTAAGTTTCATGAACTCGGTTTACATACTAAGTCAAGTTCAATTAAATCAAGTTCAATTTTATTCTCTCAACAATATAAAAAATATATATACAATATGTACAAGAATGAAAATTACATCAGAGAAAAACGGGAACTACTGAAAAATCCATAAGAACTTGTGAGTTGTAGCTCCCAGTAAAACAAGGTAAAATATATATGAAAATCAAATGAAAAATATGCACACAGCATCAGCAATTACCAGCATACATACAAGTGGACGGGGACAATCGGGGTAAGTGTAGAATTAGGCAAGAAAAAAATATTTTGAATATTCACTTATATACACGTTTTTTAACTTGGCGTTAAATGAAGTTAATGTACTTGAACACTTAATATTATTAGAAACTTTCTAAGGTTTGATGATATTTCAAAAACTTAACCTTGGTTGAGATTTTAATGTTGACGACGCCGTCACCGCAGTCGGAAAAGTGACAACTGTAATCTCGCTCTGCTATGCAGGTGAGACAATACAGGCGTTGGTATGGATGATATCACTATTGTGTTATGTATTGAATTTCGTAAATAAAATCACCGATTTACCACTTTACGATGAGATTAATATTGAATAAGGATGAAACTAATTTCTAACAGCCATCATCTATCTTTCGGGAGAAAATAGGGCGCGATAATTAAAATGAAAGGGAAAGGAGCTATTCTCAAGAACCACATTGCATTATCATCATTGTGCATTTTCGATTATTCAAGTATTGTGTTTTGTATAAGGATTGGAATTGGTCCAGTGGGTGCGCCGTGGTCTAGTGGTTCTGACTCTCGCCTTTCAAACAGAGGGTCGTGGGTTCGAATCATAGCCATTCCTTCAGCAAGAAATTTATCCACAATGTGCTGCACTCGACCCAGGTGAGGTAAATGGGTATCGGCAGCGGCAGGAAGTAATTCCTCACAAAGCTGTGCGCACCAGAATCGGTAGACTAGCTAAGCCGGGGTAATATAGGAGCACCTAGCAAGGTGGATACGTGCGCTTTACAAATCCTACATTATTATTATTTAATTACCTATACAAGGTGTTTCTCCATGGCAATCATTATCCATAATTTGCATTCTCTGATTTCGCAGCGGTCAATATCGTGCTGAATTTTCTCTTTTCCGGGTTTTCCCATTGACTTTGTGTGTAAATTTAAGAGCGGGCAATATTCGCGAAATCCAGTTGGAACCAGTTTGTGAAGCAACCGCAGTTGTAGCGCAGCGAGGCTCTGTACAGCGCAGCGCATAGTGCGATGCATGCCATGCACATGCACATAGACAAATAACTATGTGTATGCGCAGTGTGTATTTGACGTGAGAAAATGGCTTCCAAGAGATTCGCTAGTTTTTCGCTAGAATTGTATTTGCTGCGTTCATGATTGTTTGCATCTTTTTCAACTAACATTAATGGAGGATTATGCATTACAAGTAGGCCTATAATGAATGATTTTCAGGGGAGCCTATAAAAAGGTGAGTCAAATGTGTGGAGAAAATTCTAAATATAGCGGGTGTGACTGTGTTTACAGACTATTGCAAATATTTTTACATTATGGAGTTTTGAATCAATTTACCATATATAGGTAATAATGATAATATTAACTGGCATAGAATGAGATCTGAATCCAATACTTGATATATTGATATTGGACTCACATCGGGCAATATAGGTTTGTATCTGATTCTATGCCTGTCAATATTAACTAAATTGACGTTAAAATGACGTTTATTGCACGACTGCTATGTGTGCTACATCTTGTTTTCTGACATTCATGTGAAATTGTTGCCCATTTATAATATAGATATATGGACTGCTTTCAGAGGCATGGTTGTTTCTAGAGGCTCAAGGGGACCGCAACGCACCTATTCCCGAGGGCATGGTCTGGACGATGCGGTACTCGCGAGCCGAATTGAAACAACCATGTCTCGAATATAAAAGCAGTCCATATATATTTTATGAACCGAATTATTAAAGGGGAATCCAACCCAAATAAAAATTTGTTTTTATAAGAAAAAGAAAAATCAGACAAGTTGATAGGTGAAAGTTTGAACAATATTGGACAAACAACAAGAAAGTTATGAATTTTTAAAAGTTGTAATCACTATACTCATGGAGACTTCAAATTGGCCGCATATGGGATGTCATAGTGATGTAAGGCACGGACTACTTTTCCATGTACTCCAATACATATTATGGCTAAAATGTCATTTTTCCAAAAAGTTTTATTTCAAATTATATTTTTCTATCATGAGGACATAAAACAATATACTACCTGGATTATATCTAGATTACTACCCCAGGAGAATGGGTACTTAGGAGAAAACCACAAATCCCTGATAATAAAGTACTCGGCCTATGGGAAAGTTGTCCTTGCCCCTTGTCATAATTTACTTACCCAGTTGCCAATTTGAAATCTACATAGTATTAGTGATCTCAATTTTAAAGCAGCTATAACTTTCTTGTTGGTTGTCCGATTTCTTTCAAACTTTCACCATTCTGTTTAATTTATTTTTCTCCTTCCCAACACAACAGTTTATGACCAAGGCTGGATTCCCCTTTAAACATTAGATCTAACGTCAGGGCATAGTCTAGGTCTAGATCTAGTAAAACTAAAACAAAAAAGCCTGCCCCTGGCCCCATGCTAACGTTAGGTCTAGACCCTAACTTAGCCCTGACCCTGAAGTTAGGTCTCAAAATCGAATATCAAAGCAGTTCCCGAGCAGTTCATACCGATAGACCCTAGTACTAGGCCTAGGTTAGATATTTTTAGGAACCAAATTAGGGTCTGATTCTGTATAGGGTCTAGCTAACGTTAGATCTAAAGTTCAGTCTTGAAATTTAGACTAACGTTAGAGTATAAAGTTAGATCTAGTCGACTAAACCTACGTCCTAACATTAGATCTAGAGTCTACTCTTAAGGACGTTCCACAGTTAAAGTGAAATCCATGTAATTTTCACCAAACTTTGCATATAGATACTTTAGAACCTTAATATTCGAAATATGCAAAAATTAACATAGGTCCATGTGCTTGATTTTTTGCTATAGAGCTTCAAAGTTCACCCAAATTGATGTTCTTAAGAATTGCGCATTCAAAAGAATTTCGCATTTTTAGACCGCCCAAAATAACTACAATGAGTTGAAACCTCTATTACTCAGTCAAAATACATGAAAAAGTCATCAAATTTCGCAAGAGAGTTGATAATCGTATCGTTAGAATGAAGAATCTATTTATAGTGCTATCTGTTTGCAATTTTAAGTTTAACGGCACTGTCAGTTCTTAAAAATGGCGTAAAAGATATCAAAATCCCTATCTATAACAAATGCAAAATTTCAGTAACAAACTACAAACGTACAATAAATGCTGCACTTAATTCAAAATCCATGTCATTTTCACCAAAATTTGCAGAGTTATAGAGGAAGGTATACCTAAGAGGTACAAACATTAAAAAATAGGGGTTCATGTGCTTGTTTTTAAACTATCAGCATTTTTATTAGAGCAAATGTGCTTCTTAAAACACCAAAAATGCGCCGAATGCTTTGTTAATAGTCTACTAGCTTACCTTATCCCGTTTCAGATCAGAATATAAAAAAAATTGTTAGCGCTTCGCGCTCGCATTATTTGATTTTTGAAATATGTTTCGTCCCTTTTCGATCCGACCAGACCGCATATTAAAGAATTATGTTCGCCTTTATTTTAGTCACATATACATCTTGTTCAGGATCACAAACATTGGTCAGAATGTTCATATTCCGGACAAAATACATTAAATTTCCACAAATTTAAGCTGGTGTTTTGCGCTCACATAATTTTATTAGGGCTTATGAGATGATTGATTTAGCTATGAAGTGACTGTTTTTATAGGACTTCCTCTTCCAAGAAAAAACACAAAATCAACTTTGAGCAGCGTATATCATTCATCAAATGGCCTATAATGGGATATTAGGACGTCCCCTTCCAAGAAACACATATAAAATCAACTATGAGTAGCGTATCTCATTAATCAAATAGGCCTATAATGAGATATTATGGAATCTTTTGGAAATCATATACATGCTGGATAATTGTTAAATCATTTATAACAATCGATGCGAGCGCGAGTCGAAATGTTAATGAACTGTCATGAAGCAGGAGTTTTTGGAATTCACAAAAAATTTACATACAATTATACATATCACAAGTCCTTGTTGGAATTCACATAAAATTATACATATATTTACGCAAGCGCGCAGTGCTAGACCAAAAAAATGTTTCAGACCTGAACAGAGTATGGAATTCATGAAGAGAATATAGGTACTTCAGAAAATAAAATAATGCGAGCGCGAGCTGAATTTTTTTTAACTCAGACAACCTTAAAACTTACGGGACATTTTACCGAGCATTTATTCAAAATCACATGTTAAACCAAACAAAATAATAAAAGCTTGGTACCCGAGCACAAATATGTTTGTAAATATTGACTTTTAATCTACATCCGTAAGCTCTTTTATAATAATGTTCTTACGCAAGATGTATCTCATCGAGCAAGCAATGCCAGCGCGAGACACGATGTAGCTAAAAATGTAGGAAATGGAAGAATTCATTTTCCAGGTCTTCTCCTGTTTATTCATTTGTCTTCCTCGTCTTATTTTACCTATACCCTTTTCTCCCCCTCCTTTCCCATTTTTCTCTCCTCTTTTTTGTGTGCCGCCAATAGCTGTTATTACTAATATTATATTACCATTCTTTTTTATTACTATTATTCCTATCATTATTTATTACTATTAATATTTTTTTATTTATTAATCAGTATTATCACTATCATTTGATAATGATCAATGATGATAATCATTTAAAAACAAGAATAGAATGGATGGTATAATTCCAAATCAAAGGAACCTATTTCAATTTTGTTATTATTAACCACTCCACCCCCCCCCCCCCCTTCTAAGCGTGATGTGATAGAGTGAGAGAGCGAGGGGTGCTGTTTCGCTGTACCACATCATTCCATTCCTGATAGTACGCCAAGTTATGATCACGATTTCTTTATCATATTTATCTTTAATAATTTGAAGGTACCTATAATTACAAAGTCATTTTGCACCCCCCCCCCCCCCCCCCCCGTTCGGATATCGCAACGTATTTGTGTTAGACACAATAGCTTTTGGACCAATTGGCTATTAGACTAAATAACTATTGTATGATTTAGGATTGGACGAAATGGTTATTAGACGATTTGGTTGATAGATGAACTGATTACTTTACCTAATGGGTGGAGGAGGAAATGATAATTAGACGAAATGGAAATTGGTAGAGTTGATAAATAGACAATTTGTGTATTGGACAAACTTATATTAGCCAACCTGGCTATTGGACTAAATGAACATTGGAAAAACCGATTAATGGACGAGTTGCCATTAGCCTAAATGGTATTGGACTAAATGGATGGTAGACGAAATTTTGGACGAAATGGCATGAGACATAATGAAGGTAGACCATGTGGTGAGCGGACGGGATGGCAGTAGACGAATAGGCAATTTACTAACCTAATAGAACAAAGACGCATGTTTACACATACATAATTACGCGCAAAAACAGAAACACTCACACACATACCAACACACCCTCACACAGCCGGTACACTCCCACACATTTTCCCCTAATTCCTTCTTGAACAGTAAATTAATGAAACTGATATCAGTTTGACATATAGCAAGGTCTATATAAAAAAAACTTATCAATGAAAACAAGAGAACACATTAGGCTGATCCGCCTCCCACTCCCGCCGCCGAAAATGGCATCATAGACATGATGGGGATATAAGGTCAGTGTTTACCTACAATTTTGAGAAAAGAAATATCCCTTGAATATTTTATAATTAATGCTTATCTTTACTCATTAAAGGTATCAATACATTGTTGAAACATGACATCCTTAGGAATATTTTGGCCCAAATGCACAAACATTACAAACACAAGCATACATGAGCGAATGTACGAGTACCTTCCTCATTTAGACAACGAAGGTGGTGATTTTTACCTGATTGATAAATAAAGCATGAAAGCAAACAACCTGATAACCGACGGCTTAATTCATGATAGAAAATTCGTAGATCAACATTATTTGGGAAAAAATGGGTTTTGAGGGATCTTTAATTATATTGATGATAAACAAAGCGTGTCTTAGGGGGTTTAGTGAAAGGGCATACAGACAATTTTCAAACCTTTCCATCCACAAAAAAGGTATTATGCATATCATTATTGTTGATCTTCAAGTAGTATCACAGCCATGACAGGGCTTTTAAAAATGGTAAATCACTTGGCTAATATGTCGTCCTGCATCATACAGGCGGAAAATAGTCATGTGTGTACTGGAAAAGGAAAAACTGGTGGGTTTTTTCTTTACTTTAATCTTAGGCTAAACAAAAAGTCATTTAGTGGCATAAATAAAACTAATCAATTCTAAAATAAACATTCAATTTAATTACCAAACCCAGATGCACACAAGTTTCTTGGCCTATGAATATTTCCCCCAACAAATAGCGAAACTTATGTATGTCATAATAGAAGTTTATTAGATATTTTCAAGCTTATGGACACGGAATTACTTTTTATATTCAATGTAAGTTCATTTTCAGTAGTAATGAATAAATGAAAATGTATACAATGTATTTACAAAATCATTAGTACATGTCATAATATCATTATAGTTAATATTAATTCGACACTAACTTAGCCGTAATCATGCATGGTAATAATACAGATTTCTTTTTCTTGTAATCTTACCTAATTATATTTGAAGAGTAAGACTCTTTTAATGACCAGCTAGAAATAGTGTGAATAACAAAATCTTTAAACATAGGGATTCTACATGACTTCAAAGAATAACCTAATTAATAACATTATTATCATATCAAGGATTGTTTATTTTATTTTCAAAGAAGAAATGGTGATAACTATGAAAACATTGGTAATTGGGTATAAAATAGACAACTCAAAATTTGATCTTATTAATTTGACAATCAATGTTGCCCAGTTTGTAGTTTATAATCATTATGTAAAATGCAACCTTCAAAATCTAAATCATAGCAATAAGAGATTGATCACGGAATTTGTTTCATATTTGAAGTTTTATTTAAATCATTACGGATCTAAACAACTTTGTGTATTAGAGGTCAAGAAAATTATTGATATATTGTAATTCCTGTTATAAATATTATATCATTTGACTCTTGAAAAAAGTTATTCCTATGTAAATATGTATGTATGTAAATATTTTGAAACAATAAATCCTCAAGGAAGAGGCAAAGAGAAAAAAAAAAACATTATTTGAATGATCATCAGAGCCCATGAAGGTACATGGTAAAATTATTCCAAGGTCATTAAGAATAATTGATTTAATCAATTTTTGTAAACACAGTGTACCATTTTGAATACATAGTGTGTCGCTTTAACGACTTATGTATCGATAAGACAATAATGGCATAGTATCTCTTAAAAGCAGCAGAGATACTCGTTTTAACGACATGCGTTTAGCACTCCCGAGGCGAGACTGCGCTAGCACTAGTTAGGCTACCATGCTAACACCTATACAAAAATATACGAGTCCGGGAAGGGACATGGTAAAAATATTTTTATTTTCATTTACATCTCTTTTTTATGATATAGTATGTTGTTTAACGACTTGGTTTTTCATTTTAATTACATAGTAAATTAGTATCTCTTTTTAACGTGTGTGTCTCATTATTTTTAAGGACAATGAATCTTTAATGACATTGTAGCTCATTTTCATTACAAAGTATTTCATGGTAACCACTTAGTATCTCGTTAAAGCGAGATAATTGTCTCCTTAAAGCGAAAACTTATCTTGTTAAGCTGACAAACCAATCTCTTAAAACGACATAACAAATATTTTTACCATGTCCCTTACCGGGCTCCGTAGGGATCCACAGCAAAAAGACCACACTATTGTGGATCCCTCAATTTCCACAATTTTACTATTACAAAATTTATTAATTGAAAAAGAATACAGATGTCATATACTTTTTTCTGCTTGCCATACGCGATTTAAAAAATATGATTGCATGAATATATATATAATCATGGGATTGGAAATTTGCTTCTATGGCTATAATCCTACTTTACTATGTAGAGGCATGCCTATATACGGAGTTGAAATGAAATAAATATTGAGACTTGAAACATGAATTAACTATCAATATCATATTTTTTAAATCTAAATCAGAATTTCTTTTAGAATTACACCTCTTATACACACACATATTTCAAATCCACTCCTTGCCTGTTCTGGCTGTTTATTGGTACAGTGAAAAAATAAAAATAAACAGTGGGTAATAATGCTCCATGAGGGTAATCATGTGTCCAAATAAAATTGGGCACTTTTTTTGGGGGGGCGGGGGGCATTTTTATTTATCCAGTGTGATGAAATTGCTGCTTAGTTTTTAACCATACCGCATTGGGTAAAATACTGCCCAAAATTGGTTGGACACACAAGTTCCCTCGTGGTAGTAAATATATTTATCAATCAACAGTATTTTTTACAGTGTAATGGAAGAAATATCAAGTGTGCTATATTATTTTTTTCCAAAAGAACATGATATCAACTTGAAGACACAAATAATGACGAGAATTTTAACATTTTAATGAACGGAACATGTTCCAGGGTTCAAACGTTTTCATTAGCCTGAAAATCAGGACTAGATCGAGTCATTGGTATTTATACACTTTTGACATAATACTATATTATGTAATAGTTTTCCTAATTTTCCCGGAGCAATGTTTCAGATATACTAAGACTGTAACATATTGTTACAGACTGTAAAAGAATATTGGATATATCTCGAAACATATGCAAAAATAATACATGGGTTCGACAATTGAAATGAAGCTATTTCAAAATATTTCGCGAATTATTACTATTCATTAACTGTCAGTGTACATATTCTGACGAGTTTATATTATTCAATTTTTTTATCTTTGGTTGATGACAAATGTATTTGCACATGTACATAAGTACTTTAATGTGAATATAAAGTCTCTGGTGAGGTAAACTATAAACAATAATAACTCGCAGTGTTTGGGGTAAATGCTTATCATCTCCGGGGCTGTTTTACTTTCTTTACAGTCAATGTCTTCCATATCAAATACCCTGATAATTACTTTTATGCTATCTGATTTATACACTACATGGTGTAGTGTGTGTGTGTGTGTGTGTGTGTGTGTGTGTGTGTGCAGCGCTTTGTAACCGAAAGGAAAATGCGATACATAAAACGTCTACTACATAGGATTTGATTGGATTGCAAGTATGAGAGGTTTTAACAAGACACAAATTAACAAACCATACAGCAATGACTAGCAGAGAAATAAAAGAAAAAATATGTATAGTATTCGCGTGAACATGTAATATGCTTTGATTCATAAAAGTATATACTACTTTAATGGGAATGGAAGACTATTTCTTATTGACTTGCACCGTCCTTTCACTAATGATGGTGGAGGGATATATATATATATGTATATATATATATATATATATATATATTATCATCATTATTATTGTGTGTGTGTGGGTGTATATATATAACCTGAAAAGGATGGAATTTGACTTTTGTTAGAGGTTGTAGTGTTTTTATAAATTTCAAGAAGCATATAAATTTATCGATTTTTCTTAGCAACGACAGTTTCTTTGATAGTTTTCATGTAAGTTAAAACATTTTCCTTGTTAGGGACCCTTTCCATTACAGGATCTACTTCCAATCCTTGTTCTATGATCATAATTTCTCTTGCCAAATCAAGAAAGCCATTTTCTACCAGTTTATCATTGAAATCCCGGTGTTTCTCATCCACTTGTTTTATCTGCACTGCACCTTTTACATAATTTTTGGTCCAGCTTTTTATCTCTTTAGTCCAGCCTGCCACCCAGTCAAAGATCCATTGTGTCGTCTCAGATCGACGGTAATCTTTTTTATCACGTTTCTTCCGCAGCAGACGTAGAAGAGATTCTTGCTGTTTTTTCCCCATTCTACTCATCATATCTTCAATGAAATCCATGCTTGTCTCTCTGTCCTTGAATTCGCCTGTAAATGTTTCATAAAGTGAGCAGTAATGGATTACTCAATTTACCTAATGGTGGTTGTCTGATTCTACAGCCTATAAAAAGAATCTCTTACTCGAACAAGATCATAATTTAAAAATGAAGGTTTTGTAATATTGATATAGTTGCTTGTTGGGTATACGCTTGAGCAAGCAGCGAAGAGTATGAGCCGAAGGTAAATTAAAGCCATAAAAAATCAGATGACTTAGGCCATATTGAAAGAAGAAGATAAACGAATTGTAGTCTGAATTAGATTCTTCCATCAAATGAATAACGTGCATTAATGATGAAGTACGATTAGTTTCTTTTATAATCGTAGGTGGAACATGAATTCATCATAATTTGAAACATTTATGAGCACTGGCCCATGGGTAAACATTCTTATTCTCTCGATTCTGCCTCGATCGGTTTTACCAATTTTTATATTCGATTTTAATTCCCTTTTTCCAATGTGAATAAATTATCGATTTTCTGTATCATGTAGCCGAATAAATGAATATTGATAATTGCAGGAGTAAACATTATGATGTTAATGGTAAAATAATGAAAACGATAATAAATACAACGATAAGCTATAGCAAAAAGCTATGATAAGAGTGATTATATATTACTATGATGTAGAAATATACACAATCGATGTTACTAATTGTAATGATGACAATGATATAAATGATACTACATACGATAATGCGAATGACAAAAATAAAGAGTGACAATCAATAATATCAATAACAATAGTAACAATAATGAAACTGATAGTCAAAATTACAAAAAGATAATGAAAATAATGATATGACAATATTGGTAAAGATGCCGATGATGATGATCAAGATGATGAAAATAATATAAAGATATTAATCAAAGTACCATTTATCAGATAAGCTGCAATATTTCCCTTATCTATTTTCTTTAAGCCCTCTGCTAAGACTAAGCGGTGATCGATTAGACCTGGACACACCTTCTCTTTCCAAATCTGAAATATTTTAAATCTGGATGCTTCTATTTCGTCGGGGATGTCTTGCATGTCTTCATCGGTCAATTCAAACAGTTCTAGGAGAGGATGTGTTGTTTTCTTTGATTGTCCTTTCTTCTTTGTGTCGACTTTACTGGCAACTTCTGCTTCTTCCGATTGTGGGGCGCTTTTATCTTTACGATCAACTCCAGTTTCTTCGAGATTTGGTGAAGGGATGCTAGCGTGCGGTTCCCCTGAATCAGTCTCCACAGTTTTGTCATCGCTAACTTGGTCTCCAGGAGGAGACTGTGGGGCGCTTTTATCTTTACGATCAAATCCAGTTTCTTCGTGATTCGGTGAAGGGATGCTGGCGTGCGGTTCCCCTGAATCAATCTCCACAGTTTTGTCATCGTTAAGTTGGTCTCCAGGAGGAGAGGTTGGCATTCGTTCATTTCCGGTATCCTTCTTTTCCTTCGCGTTTGCAGTGTACCCAAACTTACATGCCGTTGTTAAAGAATAAAGTTCTCCATAACTGGGTTCAAAGGCTTCATGTAAATAAAGGAATCAAAATCAAATATGATCTTAGTATTTGTATTCTTTATTCTATGTATTCAAATGCAGTTAAAATCTGCTTAAAACTGCTTTGATACAACACCGTGAACAATCTAAAAGAGTAAAAAATATACAAAAGAACTAAAACAAAATGAACGCAAATGAAAAGCAAAGAGAAGAAATAGTTTAACAAAAGAGAAAATTATCATGTGGATTCGTTTATTAAAGTAGGCCTAAAGGATATCCCTTTAATCTAAAAATGGTAACCTAAATAATATTTCGAAAGATTTTTCTTACCAAAGTCGAACCGTTTCATGGCGTTCACATATCCAGCCTTATCAAGGATACTGCAAACAGACACTCTCACATCTTTGTTTTCGAAAACAACCTTCGGATACATATCGACCATCATCAAAACAAGTCTTATAGTTCCAAGCTCCAGATGAGAGGGCTTGAATGCTTTCCTGTAAGATACGAAGTTCCTCTCACTACTGATCCCCAAGGCCTTTGCAAACGGACGGAGATCAACCATTATCAAATCGAGAGCAAGATCGACCAGTTCTGCTTTGTAGATTGATGTTCCCTTTTTACCAGACATCAAACCTACGGACAAGAAGTTTTTCAATCTGACCTCATTTTTCAGAATGTTGAATTAATGTTATTGCCAAACAAATTAGACCGTAAACCTACAAGGAACATTTCTACTTGCAAAAAAAAGTAGAAAAAAATTTGTCTCACAGCTGTTTTAGTGAAAATTTTAAGTGGTGCTTGTGATTTCAATTGTATTATTGAGTACTTAGCAAGTCTACAAAATATTGTATTGCATTTTTGTCCAAATATTAAATTGGATTTGTATTTGAATTGTGTCTAAAAACGAGCAAAGCTCCATGTGCTACATGGGGAGTGAATTGTGTGTGGTCTCTCATTGACTGTGTGTTATAAATACATTGTCTTATAATAAAACGTCTTCAGATATCTACTAATACTTCAGATAATAAATTTACCTCCAATTGTATTTATACAGAAACTAAAATGTTTTGAGAGGAAATGTAATTGTTTTGCTACTTATCGTTTTTGCGGTATAAATCTATTGAGTAGTTAATTAGCATGTTATCATTCAAGTTGGTCCATATTGCTAGACTACTATTATTATGGGTCAGGAAATGTGCCCAGGGTGAGTAGTTGAGGACTCGGAATGGCGCTATTGGTTCATTTTAGCTTTAATGAAAAAAGAAAGAAAGGTACGAATCGACATTATTTCATCCTTCTTCTGCAGTTATATATATTGCAGATTTTGAAAATGATTTTCCGAACATAATACGTGGGGATCTTCCTTAATTCCTTCTGAGAATTTATCCGCATCTTATCTAATTTTCTGTATTGTTTCTAAATCTCCTAGTTGTTGAATAGTGGGTCCTCCATTGAATACTGCTACATACGCCAATATTGGACAAACATCTAGTATGCACTTAGGAGGTCGGCCAATGGGAGTTATAGTCAGTTTGATATCATACCATTCATTATTTCATCGACCTATGATATACCCACCACCGAAATTGATGTCTTGTATTCCTGCGGATAGCTTTTTAATCATTTTAGGATGATCTTGTTCTGGTATCTTGTCTCTCCATGTACACAGCAATTTCTTTGCCAACTCTTCGTTAAAATCCTCTCCTCCGTGGTGAATGTTTAGATACTCACAGAGCTTCATCAAAGACTCCACAGGGACAAGCTTGATAATCTGCTCGATCTTCTTGTCAGTTAGCCACTTGTCATTAGAAGCGTCAGTTTTATCAGTTTCAGCTGATGTAAAGAACATGAAATGGATATACCAAACAGTAATAATACGTGGGAATGCTTGTGTGCTAGTAAAGGAAGGGTGCCAAACAAAAGTCTATTTTTGTCTCGCCCACCAGAGGTGAAGGCGAGACTTAGGGATCCAAATGTCGTCCGTCGTCCGTCCGTCACAAACCTGTAATGACACATAACTCCACAACCGTGAGTCGCTTTTCAACCAAACTTGGATGGTAGATGGACTTGGGGGACCTGCATGTTATGCTGCAGTCTTAGGTCACATGGTAAGGTCAAAGGTCATTTTCAGGTCAATGTTAAAGTTTACATGCAAGACTAGCTCTCTTATGACACTTAACTCCACAACCGTAAGTTGCTTTTCAACCAAACTTGAATGGTAGATGAACTTGGGGGACATGCATGTTATGCTGCAGTCTGAGGTCATATGGTAAGGTCAAAGGTCATTTTCAGGTCAACGTTAAAGTTTACATGCAAGACTCTCTTATGACACCTAACTCCGCAACCGTATGTCGCTTTTCAACCAAACTTGGATGGGAGATGGACTTGGGGCCGGGGAACTGCATGTTATGCTGCAGTCGGAGGTCACATGGTAAGGTCAAAGGTCATTTTCAGGTCAACGTTAAAGTTTACATGCAAGACTCTCTTATGACACCTAACTCCACAACTGTATGTCGCTTTTCAACCAAACTTGGATGGTAGATGGACTTGGGGGACCTGCGTATTATGCTGCAGTCTGAGGTCATATGGTAAGGTCAAAGGTCATTTTCAGGTCAACGTTAAAGTTTACATGCAAGACTCTCTTATGACACCTAACTCCGCAACCGTAAGTCGCTTTTCAACCAAACTTGGATGGTAGATGGACTTGGGGGACCTGCGTATTATGCTGCAGTCTGAGGTCATATGGTAAGGTCAAAGGTCATTTTCAGGTCAACGTTAAAGTTTACATGCAAGACTCTCTTATGACACCTAACTCCGCAACCGTATGTCGCTTTTCAACCAAACTTGGATGGGAGATGGACTTGGGGCCGGGGAACTGCATGTTATGCTGCAGTCGGAGGTCACATGATAAGGTCAAAGGTCATTTTCGGTCAACGTTAAAGTTTACATGCAAGACTCTCTTATGACACCTAACTCCGCAACCGTAAGTTGCATTTCAACCAAACTTGGATGTTAAATAGACTTGGGGGCGTGCATGTTATGCTGCAGTCAGAGGTCACATGGTAAGGTCAAAGGTCATTTCAGGTCAACATTAAAGTTTACATGCAAGACTCTTATGACACCTAACTCCACAACCGTAAGTCACTTTTAAACCAAACTTGGATGGTAGATGGACTTGGGGGGACCTGCATGTTATGCTGCAGTCGGAGATCACATAATAAGGTCAAAGGTCATTGTCAAGTCAACATTAAAGTTTACGTGCAAGGCTCTTATGACAAGTGTTATTCCATCCCAGTCATTTCACAATGAAGTTTCGATGTAATTCTCTTGCGTGCCCTCGCAAATCACGATATTTCTGGTTATTTTCATAAGTGGGCGAGACACAAAATTGCTTTTGCCTTGTTATTTCATTTTTGTTTCTGAACAGCAATTTAAAAGAGGTCGAAATCTTATTTGCATTTTACCGTCGAAAACTACCGATCAGGTAACAAGCCAAATTTTTACATATTAACTCTCCAGGCGTGTATTTTTTTTCTTCAATATATCGGTTTTTCAGGGGGAGGTGCTCTGGAGCCGTCTAGAGAAGAACTAAAAATAATAATACTATTGATAACAATAGTTCTAACGTCCACTATTCCAAAGAATGCTCAAGGAGCATTTAAGTCCAAGTCATCTCTTTTCGACATTTGTGTGAACATTTAAAAATTATAAAATTATAATATGTATATATATATATATATATATATATATATATATATTTAAAGCTATATATATATGTATATGTATATGCAACAACATAATGCTGCTGATAATGCTTTGATTGCCAATTAAGTTTTTAGTATTCACTCAAATTTTCGACGGTCCTCCGTCTTCTTCAGGAGTTTACATTAAACTCCTGAGGAAGACAGAGGACCGTGAGTGAGAGAGAGAGAGAGAGAGAGAGAGAGAGACAAAAGAAAATACAAAACGATAGGACATTGCTGAAGAACACCAATTCAATTATCGAAGCTTTCAGATTTAAGCCATCTTTTCCGGCTCTATAACAGATAAAAAAATTAGAACATATATAAATAGTACACAAGGAGTAAGAAAATACATGAAGTACAGTTACATGTATATTAGCACGGTAATATTGCGGGGTTACAGCCCGATAGACCGCGGGTCCGATAGACCGCAGGTCCGATAGTCCGCGGGTCCGATAGACCGCGGGTCCGATAGTCCGCGGGTCCGATAGACCGCGGGTCCGATAGACCGCGGGTCCGATAGTCCGCGGGTCCGATAGTCCGCGGTGTGTGTAAAATTATGATCAGGATATAGTGAGATCCAATGCCATCAAGAGGTCAAAAGGCCAATGATACGAGTCCGTGGGGTTCTATAACGATGACCCAAAGGACAATCGCCCCCTGACATCTACTACAAGGAAAATATTATCCCCATATTTTTATCGTCAGGGACTTTTACCCCCCCCCCCCCGGAAATTTACCCTCTAGACGCCATACGGAGCCTCTAAAATGCCATCGACTTGACGACATGGCGAGATACTTTATCTTGCCATGTCGACTAAATAAGCTTATTATGTCCGCATGGCGCGATACGTTATCCTGCCACTTATAAAAAGTTATATGTCAACATGGCGAGATATTTTATCTTGCCAAGTCGACTTAAATAAGTTACATGTCAACATAGCGATATCGGGATTCTCGCCGGGACTTGTACACTTCATATCTCGCCATGTGGACATATCGACTTGACAAGATAGAATATATCGCTATGTCGAAATAATAAGCGTATTAATTACTTAGGCAGCGGAAGCGGGGGGGGGACCTTTACCCCCTAAATTTGAGGTGGGGGACGGTCCCCCCTAGATTTTTAGTTGAGAACCTTTTTTTTGCTTGTCAATTTGTTTTCTACGTCCCCCCCTAAATTGAGGTGGACCCCCCTAAAATCTTTTTGTCCCCCCCCCCTAATTTTGGTTGATAACCTTTTTTTCTTGTCAAAAATTTTTGGTGGTCCTTCTTATAAATTTTAGTTGACTTGCTTGTCAAATTTGTTACCTGTGTCCATCCCAAAATTTCAGGTGGACCCCCCTAAATTTTTTTGCCTTCCGCCGCCAATGATTAATTAAGACATGGCAATATAAAGTACCACGCCATGTCGTCACGTTGATGGCATTTTCAAGGCTCCGTACTAGGGGTAATTATCCGGGGTAATTGTCTGGAGGGTAAATTTCCGCGGGGTGGGTATCAGTCCCCGGCGGTAAAAATATGGGGATAATATTTTCCTTGAAGTAGTTGTCAGGGGGTGATTGCCCTAATTGGGTTATTATTATAGAACCCAGGCGCGGATCCAGGATTTCGTGGGAAAGGGGGGGGGGGCCCAAATTTGACCTGATTTTTGGCGCCCATATGTGTACTTTTCGAAAAATAGCGCCCACTCCCTCCCGGCAATGCTAACTTAAGTGCCTTAAATGGATTTTGAATTATCTTATAATCACAATAAAAAAAAATAAAGACCACTTTTTCATGTGTTCTTGAAAAAAAAAATCCATTAATATATAATGTAATATCAATGGGAGCGCGAAACACGAGTGATTTTTTTTTTTTTTTTGGTGGGGGGGGGGGTTCAATTTGGTTTAACTTCTAACCAATGTAGGCCCTACTAGAATATTGTGTGAACGGGAGCTGTAGTTTCTGTACTGTTGTGTTAGAATACCCTTCAATAGTATTAATGATAACCTCTTGGGAATAATGCAATATCGAAGCAATCGACTAATTCTCCTCATCAGTGGCGTATTTATTCAGCATGGGTGCACGGAGGGGGGGGGGGTGGCGAGGGCACCAAGTTAAAAATAATAAATGAAATGGGGGGGTAGACGTCAAAGAAAATCTGAGATTTCATTCTTAAAAACAAATTGAGGTATCTCACAAGGCCTAAATAAATAATGAGAACGCGAAGCGCGATCTTTTTTTTAATAGATTTTTCATGTATTATATCCTGAAAGCCTAAGTCAGGGGCGGACCCAGCTTCTGCCAATAGGATGAGGGGCCATTTTTTCACCCATGTTTTCCCCGATCGGCCGCTCAAAGTTGATTTTTTTTTTCTTTGAAGGGGTTGTCCCAGTGCCGTAATGAGCCAACAATTTCGAGGGGGCTCGATATGGTGTATCGCATAAAATTAATAAGAAGTTGCCAGTGAGCGAAGCGAGCAAGCAAATATCCTGACAGTTTTATTACAAAAATACAAGGTTGTGATAGATTTTGACATAATATTTGGAAAATAATATTATATTTCATCCTAATCCCTTTCATTTTCTCTCTATTTTTTCTTAGTCTTGATTCTCTCTATTTTTTAACAGTCATTTCCTAGCTTTACTTTATAAGCAACATAAATGTGTAATAATCTCTTAAGCCCTATGTAATCTAAAGATGAAATTTCATGTATTTTGTCCTGAAAATTGAACATTTTGGGCAATGTTTGTGAACCTGAACAGGACGCGTATGATTACCACGAGCGCGAAGCGCGAGCAGAAATGTTAAATATTCGTTCTGGCCTGGTCGAAAAGGGACCAGTTAAGGATGTTTTGCAGTTAGCCATTAAGACGATACACATTTCAACGATTAAATAATGCGAGCGCGTAGCGCGAGCTGAACATTTTTGATATTCCAACCTAAAAAGATGAGATTTCAAATCCCCCAATGGGACATTCGATTCATGTTTGTCAATCTTGAAAAAGGATGGGTAATTTTTTGTATCTCCCCTACAATAATAATGCGAGCGCAAAGCGCGAGCAGAACATTTTTGATATTCTGATTCGAAACTGGATAATTTTAGCACGTTTTGAATAAGATCAAGCTTTGTATCTCAAAAAACATGCGTGCGCGTGTTTTAGAGTTAGGCAGAATCCTGGCAATCTGAATACATTTCATTCTTCATCATAAAAATTAATAATGCGAGCGCAGAGCCCGAGGTGAAAATAATATTTGAAATTCCGATATGAAAAGGGTAAATTTAAGCACTGTTTACAGCACTGTGTATATAGGGAAATTTGATAGCACTATATAAATAATGCGAGCGCGAAGCGCGAGCTGATATTTTATTATTTATTTGACCTAGAGATCGAGACATTTTAGGCCTAAGGACATTTTGTCATCATATAAGAATGATGACTATCTTCTATTTCTTTTCCTAAAACTTGTTGATATTTATTTCTGAAAAAGGGACAATTTAGTTATTATGAATTCATACAAATTTTATTTCATATTTATTAATCTGTTAAGCCTAATGAATGTGTGAAATTTGTTGACAGTGCATGAGGCCTGAAAACTGGATATTTTAAGTATTTTTGTAATCATGAATAGGATTCATTGGTTGATATATTTTTAGCAAATAATGCGAGCGCAAATTGCGATCCGGAATTTTTTAATTGGGGGATTTAAGTAGTTTGTTATAGAATTAATATATAGGTATACATAACTCACCAATCAAAATGCGAGCGCACAGCGCTAGCTCATAGGCCTTTATTTTATTTTTTTACAATCGAGACACCTGAAAAGGTATATTTAGAGGATCTTATATGAAATATAAAAAGACAATAGGTAGGCCTACTTGGCAAATAGTGCGAGCGCACAAAATGTTGCAAATGTTGATTCAAACCATAAAACGGACATTTTCCAGAGCACTTAAAATCATGAATTGGTAAATAAAATTAAAAAAATGAAAGATCGATGTCCGAGCTGATTTTTTTTTTGTATATTGATATCAAAACTTGATATTTTAAACTACATATCAGCCTATTGAGCAAGATATGTATCTCATTGAACAGGCAATGCGAGCGCGATGCGCGAGCGAAACTTTAATATAGTGACATTAAATATTTTTAAAAATTGTTTTCCAAGTATTCTCCTGACCTTATTTTATTCACTCGTCTTTCTCCTTTTATGTTTTGTCTTCTTTTTTTCTCCTTTCTTTCCCCCTTTTTTTCTTTCCCCGTTTTTCACAATTTATTTGCTCTGTCAATAGGGGGGGGGGGGAGGTTGCCCTCGGGCCGCCTCAATCCGCCTATGAAAGTAGTTGTTATGATGAACACGATGCATATCTATTAAGAAATGAATGCGACCGCGAAGCGCTAGCTGAAAACTTTTATAATGATGAAATGAAAAATACATTTTCAGTTGTCAGGTTAGAATATCAAATATTTTCAGCTTGTGCTTCTCGTTCGCATAAAAAACTGTAAGGTCGGGATGCGTATATAACTAAACAATTTATTGATGCCAGCGCGAAGCGCGAGCTCAATTTTTATATACTGACTTAAGAAGGACTAAGGTATAATTCCTATTCTAATTGCTTGTCCTTTTTCTCTTCCCTTTTTCTGTTTCTTACCCCTTTTTTGCGCCACCATGGGGGGGGGGGGCAAAATCTTTGCCCCCTGGATCGGCCTATGTATGTTGACTTGAAAAACACTAACACTTACATGTGGGATTGAAGCAGAGGATGAATGCCTCATTAATCAAATATTGCGAGCGCGTAGCGCGAGCTGAATTTTACAATAACCCTTTTTTGTGACCCTGAACAGTGTATCTATCTCGCTAAACAGACTTAAAACTCGAAAACATTGTTTTTTCTGTTATCGTAAAAACGGGATATTTTAATTCAGCCGTATTAATTTAAGTTTTTTGGGCAGGACATATATTTCACTACAAACAGGCAATACGAGCAATGTTGCACCTCCGGTCGAAAATGAATTTGCATGAAGCCCCCTAAGTTCAAGGTTAATTTGGCGCCCTCGGTTGAACATAAACTTGGCGCCCCCATGTGAAATATAACTTTGTCCTCCCGCCCCCTCTCTGAAACATGTATTTGACGCATTATGGTCAAAATTCAAATTAGCGCTTTCCAAGTTCGAACATCAATTTGGTGCCCCGCTAGATCGAACATCAATTCGGCGCCCCATAGTTCGAACGTCATTTTGGCGCCATCAAATCGACGTCCGGGTCAACATCTCCCTCTTCGGTTTCCCATCTCCTTTTCTTTCTTTTTTCTTTCTCTTATCCTCATTCCCCTTCCTTCCTTTCTCTTTCTTTCTCTCTTTCTTTCCCCCTCTTCTTTTCCCCCTTTTCTTCTCTTTTCCCCCATCTTTTCTTTCCCCCTTTTCTTCTCTTTTTCTGTCTTTTCTTTCCCTCTTTTCCTCTCTCTTTTCTCGTTTTTCCTCTCTTCCCCCCTTACTCTCTTTTTTTCTTCTCTTTTCCTCTCTTCCTCTCTCTCTCTCTTTTCTTATCTTTCTTCCCATCTTCCTCTCTATTTAAATATTTTTCTCTTCCTTCTTCTTTTTTTTCCTTCCTTTTCCTCCTTTTCCTTTCTCCTTTCTTTTCCTTTTCCCTCCTCTTTTTTTTACTCTTCTTTCCCCTTTTCTTCTCAATTTTTTTCTTTGTCTTTCCTTTCCCCTTTTTTTTTTTTTTTTCTTCTCTTCCTTTCTCCTTCTTACTCTCTTTTCTATTCTCTTCTTTTCCCATCTTCCTCTTTTTTTATTTCCTCACTTTTCCCCTCTTCCCCCCTCTTTTTTGAGCTGGGGGTTTGGGGGGGGGGTGAGGCAGTTCCCCCTCGGCCCCCCATGGATCCGCACCTGATAGAACCCCATGGCCTCGTATCATTTGACCTTTGGACGTCTCGATGACATTTGATACATCTGATCATAATTTTACACACACTGCGGACTATCGGACCCGCGGTCTATCGGACCCGCGGACTATCGGACCCGCGGTCTATCGGACCCGCGGTCTAACGGACCCGCGGTCTATCGGACCCGCGGTCTATCGGACCCGCGGTCTAACGGACCCGCGGTCTATCGGACCCGCGGTCTATCGGGATGTCCCCATATTGCGGTATGTGATATATGTTTGTAAATATATCTATATAGCTAAACTCCTCAAAAAAAAGTTTGGAAATCTGAGTTTGATCGATAATCCCTCCTCAGGTTTGCTAATATCAACGTGTAATTAATATCAATGAATATAGCATTTAATTCTCTTTAAAATGATACCCTCCATGATATGATTATGGTTCACATGGAGGTGCAGTGCCTTGAAATGTGGGGCAAGGTCAAAATTCAAAAGTTGCAAAATGACACAATACCGAATGTCATGGACTGTTCTTTTTTTCAGTGGTGATGAGTTTTTCAGCGGTTTATTTTAATTATTCTCATGCACCTTAACATCAACATTAACATGGAATCAAACACACATCTGCACAAGCAAACACATAACAAACAAACATGAATGGGTATTTCAAACCACGACTCAAACCATATTATCTCTCAGAACCATCACTACTAGTCCAGTAGATATGTGAAAAAGATGCTCGAATCTGGCAGAAAGTGTGAAATTTGGCATACAGGGGTATTTTTGGGCGCTGATTTCAAAAATTGCCGGCCCCAAGCGATTTGACCGTCGGGTCGGCCGCCATTTTGAAATCCAAGATGGCCGCCATGATAAATCATTACATGTGTAAATGTCAATTTCTTGAGTTTTACATGACATGTGACACTGAAATTTGGCATATAGGGGTATTTTGAAGCACTGATTTCAAATATTGCCGGCCCCCAGCAATTTGACCATTTGGTCGGCGGCAAAATGGCCGCCATCTTGAAATCAAAGATGGCCGCCATGATATAGTATTGCAATCATTTTCTCGAGTTTTATATGAACTGCGGTATTGAAATTTGGCATATAGGCTTAATTTGGGGTGCTGATTTCAAATATTGCCGGCCCCAAGTGATTTAACCATCGCGTCGGCCGCCATTTTGAAATCCAAGATGGCCGACCTGAGAAATCATTAATGTCAATTTCTTGAGTTTTACATGACGTGTGACACCGAAATTTGGCATACAGGGGTATTTTTGGGCGCTGATTTCAGAAATTGCCAGCCCCAAGCGATTTGACCATCGGGTCGGCCGCCATTTTGAAATCCAAGATGGCCGCCATGATAAATCATTAAATGTCAATTTCTTGAGTTTTACATGACATGTGACACTGAAATTTGGCATATAGGGGTATTTTGAAGCACTGATTTCAAATATTGCCGGCCCCCAGCAATTTGACCGTCGGGTCGGCCGCCATTTTGAAATCCAAGATGGCCGCCATGATAAATCATTACATTTGTAAATGTCAATTTCTTGAGTTTTACATGACATGTGACACTGAAATTTGGCATATAGGGGTATTTTGAAGCACTGATTTCAAATATTGCCGGCCACCAGCAATTTGACCATTTGGTCGGCGGCAAAATGGCCGCCATCTTGAAATCAAAGATGGCCGCCATGATATAGTATTGCAATCATTTTCTCGAGTTTTATATGAACTGCGGTATTGAAATTTGGCATATAGGCTTAATTTGGGGTGCTGATTTCAAATATTGCCGGCCCCAAGTGATTTAACCATCGCGTCGGCCGCCATTTTGAAATCCAAGATGGCCGACCTGAGAAATCATTAATGTCAATTTCTTGAGTTTTACATGACGTGTGACACTGAAATTTGGCATACAGGGGTATTTTTGGGCGCTGATTTCAAAAATTGCCAGCCCCAAGCGATTTGACCATCGGGTCGGCCGCCATTTTGAAATCCAAGATGGCCGCCATGATAAATTATTAAATGTCAATTTCTTGAGTTTTACATGACATGTGACACTGAAATTTGGCATATAGGGGTATTTTGAAGCACTGATTTCAAATATTGCCGGCCCCCAGCAACTTGACCATTTGGTCGGCGGCAAAATGGCCGCCATCTTGAAATCAAAGATGGCCGCCATGATATATTATTGCAATCATATTCTCCAGTTTTATATGAACTGCGGTATTGAAATTTGGCATATAGGCTTGGGTGCTGATTTCAAATATTGCCGGCCCCAAGTGATTTGACCATCGCGTCGGCCGCCATTTTGAAATCCAAGATGGCCGACCTGAGAAATCATTAATGTCAATTTCTTGAGTTTTACATGACGTGTGACACTGAAATTTGGCAAATAGGGGTATTTTGAGGCACTGATTTCAAATATTGCCGGCCCCCAGCAATTTGACCTCCAGGTCAGCGGCAAAACGGCCGCCATCTTAAAATCCAAGATGGCCGCCATGAAATATCGTTGCAATAATTTTCTCTAGTTTTGTATGAGCTTTGGTATTGAAATTTAGCATATACAGTGTAGGTGTAGTTTAGGGCACTTATTTCAAATAGTCTTACCACCAGGTCAGCCGCCATCTTGAAATCTAAGATGGCCGCCATGAAAATAACTAAAAATAATTTTCTTTGAAATTTTGCTCTGAACTTTGGCAAATAGAGTACCTATTTTTGGGTGCTGATTTCAAATATTGCCAGCCACAAGTGATCTGACCATCAGTTCAGCGGCAAGATGGCTGCCATGAAAAACCATATCAAAATAATTTTCTTGGATTTTACATTATATATGACACCAAACTTTGGCATACTGAAGTACGTGGCACTGGTTTTTGCCACCAGCAATGTAACCACCGGGTTTCGGCAAAATGACCGCCATGAATTAAAAGCAATGATAATTGTTTTGAGTTTTTTATGAACTCTGGCTCTGAAAGTTGTCATATAGGCATATATTTAGGCACTGATTATTGTCAGACCCCTGTTTGGTTGCCATTTTGAAATACAAGATGGCCGCCATGAAAGATAATTCGCCCAAGTCTTACGTATGGCCTTTAACACTTTAAATTTGGAGAAAAACTAGATCTTTGCATCCTTGATCAATGAAAAAAAACACAATAAATAGATGCTATTTTGAATTCCAATATGGTTACCAAGTTTGAATGATGTACAACATTATGGCACTGAAAACAAATCCAACACAACCACATCTTTGTCCGTTGCAAGGATTATAATACTTTGGCACCCTTAATTGCTGATATAGATGTTACGTAAGTATGAAGCACCATGAATACACAAACCAGCTAGCTTCTTCTGCAGTTACACATTTGAAGTGGCTTTGGTTGAATAATAACCATCCGGAACAATCCTTTTCTGTTGAGAGGCTGTAAATTATTTCTTTCAGTTTTATATGATCTGCAGTATTGCACTTTGACATATCGACGGAGTGCGGGGTGCTTATTTCAAACATTGCTGGCCCTCAGCGATCTGATCCCTGAGTCAGAAGCAAAATGTCAGCCATCTTGAAATCCAAGATGGCTGCCATTAAAAAAGATCATTGAAAATAAATCACTTTATCTAGTATCACGTAATGTATTATTTTAAAATTTGGCATCTAGGGATATTGAAATTGCCCCCAGTAATCTGTCCAATAGATATGCTGCAAAATGGCCACCATCTTGAAATCTAGAGAGGATAGACTGTCATGAAAATTCATTAAAATCATTTTCTTGGTTTTAAATAATTTGAGGCACTGCATTTTTGACATACAGGCAGGATTTTGGCCTGCTGGTTTCAGAATATTGCTCCATTAATTGTGATATTTTGTTACAAATCGACATGAAGAAAACTGCTCCAGACTTGAAGTACTGATGGTTATATAGTGGTATGATGATGATGATGATGAATTAATATCAATGATGGATGATAATAATACATATTTTATTGTTCAAAATAGAATTCAGTAACAGAAATGCTCCGAAAATTTATTTTGCCCATACCCTGTAGATCGTGAGCCCGGCAGCAACTTAGCAGCGCCACATCGGACATTGCTCTATCCCTTAAAAAGGGAAGTTCACCCCGGAGAAAAGTTTGTTGTAAAAACACAAGAAAATATGATATAAGAAATCCATCTAAGATATCAGAATTTTAAGTTTTTGATTTGTGACGTCATATACTGTACGAGCAGCTGCCCCATTATGTTGTGTGATATAAAATGCATAAATGGTTCATCATGGGTATTTTTTTTCTTTCTGGAGTGGGTGTGAAATCATTTGTTTGTTGATATACCGAGGGTTCAATAAAAAACATTTTCATTTTTTGAGGAGGCTACATTTCATTGATTTTTTGCCTAGCAAATAAATGATTGATAGCAATAATAAATGGATTACCATCAGTTATACCATACATTAATTCCGATTCGTGCTATCATATTGTACTTATTTTCCCCCACAATAATCAATATTTAGAACTAAGCTAGGTAATCATGTCCTTTGTGTCATGATGGGTCATATGGGAATTTAAAATGGCAGATAAAGTGTGTTATGTGTTATATGTTCATTATCTATCCATATTTGAAATTAACATACAATACAAGTTTTTGCTTCATACCAATTTACAGTGTCACAGGTAATGTAGAATTCAGGAAAACATTTTTGAAAGATATTTCGTAGTAGCCATCTTAGATTTCAAAGTGGCGGTCATTTTCAGCTGACCCGGTGGATCAATCACTGGGGCAGCAATATTCTAAAACCAACAGGCCAAAACCTGCCTGTATGTCTAAAATGCAGTGCCTCAAATTATTTAAAACTCAAGAAAATTATTTTAATGAATTTTCATGACAGTCGATCCTCTCTAGATTTCAAGATGGTGGCCATTTTGCAGCATATCTATTGGACAGATTACTGGGGGGAAATTTCAATACCCCCAAGATGCCAAATTTCAAAATAATACCTACGTTATAATTATGATACTTGATTTTTTTTATGGCAGCCATCTTGGATTTCAAGATGGCTGCCATTTTGCAGCTGAGGTATCACGGGCCTAAAACATATCCCATAGACTCGTGTGTTAAAGAGGCGCTCAAAAAAAAAATAAGGATGAAATTCAAGAATTAAATGTTTACTACCTGTCCAGTGGATAGGATATATGTCTGACATTCCATATCTGACCAGAAAAGGGTACCTCGACCAGCTCATTTTAAAAATAAATCGGCATTTATGAAGACTACACCTGACAGGATCAAATTCCTCACTTGAGGCAGTAAAATGGCAATACTTCTCCCGCCAGAATAAAAATAGTTCCAAAGTGGTGATATATCTTCCCAGTTTGAAAAAAGGAAGTTCAGTAAAGATACCCTCCCTAGAATAAGAGTTAGATTATCAATCATTTTCATTCATTTTTGTCAATCAGCAATATCAACATTTAAAATTTAAAATTAAATGGGTTGGCTCGAATGAATATTTTTGGCCGGTATAACCCTGACTCAGGGGATCAGATCGCTGAGGGCCAGCAATATTTGAAATAAGCTCCCCACACTACTTCTATATGTCAAAGTGCAATACCGCAGATCATATAAAACTCAACGAAATAATTGCAATATTTCTAAGGCAGCCAGCTTCGAATTCAAGATGTGGGCCATTTTTCCGCCGACCAATTGTCAGATTGCTTGGAGCAAGCAATTTTTTAAATGAACTCACCCAGATACCGATATACTACAAATTTCAGGGGCACATATTATGTAAAATTCAAGAAAATGAATTCAATGATTTTTCATGGCGGCCATTTTGGATTTTAAATGGCGGCTGACCCGATGGTCAAATCGCTTGAGGCCGGCTATATTTGAAATCAGCACCCCGATTTAAGCCTATATGCCAAATTTCAGTGTCACATATCATGTAAAACTCAAGAAAATGACATTTAACGATTTTTCATGGCGGCCATCTTTGATTTCGAAATGGCGGCCCTTTAGCTACTGACCAAGTGGTCAAATTGCTGGGGGCCGGCAATATTTGAAATCAGTGCCTAAAAATACCCCAACATACCAAATTTCAGTGTCACATGTCATGTAAAACTCAAGAAAATTACATTAATGATTTCTCATGGCGGCCATCTTTGATTAAAAATGGCGGCCGATGCAATGTTCAAATCACTTGGAGCCGGCAATATTTGAAATCAGCACCCCAAATTAAGCCTATATGCCAAATTTCAGTGTCACATATCATGTAAAACTCAAGAAAATTACATTTAATGATTTTTCATGGCGGCCATCTTAGATTTCAAAATGGCGGCCATTTAGCCGCTGACCAAGTGGTAAATTTGCTGGGGGCCGGTAATATTTGAAATCAGTGCCTAAATATACCCCAACATACCAAATTTCAGTGTCACACGTCATGTAAAACTCAAGAAAATGACATTAATGATTTCAAAATGGCGGCCATCTTGGATTTCAAAATGGCGGCCGACGCGATGGTCAAATCACTTGGGGCCGGCAATATTTGAAATCAGCACCCCAAATTAAGCCTTTATGCCAAATGTCAATACCGCAGTTCATATAAAACTCGAGAAAATGATTGCAATAATATATTATGGCGGCCATCTTTGATTTCAAGATGGCGGCCATTTTGCCGCCGACCAAATGGTCAAATTGCTGATGGAAGGTAATATTTGAAATCAGTGCCTCAAAATACCCCTATATGCCAAATTTCAGTGTCACATGCCATGTAAAACTTAAGAAATTGACATTTAATGATATTTCATGGCGGCCATCTTGGATTTCAAAATGGCGGCCGACCCGATGGTCAAATCGCTTGGGGCCGGCAATTTTTTAAATCAGCGCCCAAAAATACCACCGCATGCAAAATTTCACACTTTCTGCCAGATCCGAGCTTCTTGGCCATTTTTTGTCACATAACCGCTCCACTATACAGAAGCAGGGGCTTGATTTGAATGGAGTTTCATGATCTGATGGCATGATCTTAACAAGCATGGTATCATTTTAAAAGAATTAAAAGATCTTTTGAATGATATAAAATATGCATTGTGTAAACTTGGGAGTTGGGAGAAATTAATGGCCAAAGTCAGATTTCCAAACTTTTTTTTGCTCGTTTTGCAGCTTTTCAATTCAGACCTCATCCAACACTTTTGAATCCTACTCTTTTTGTGATGGCATGATCATAACAAGCATGGTATCATTTTAAAGAAAATTAAATGATCTTTTGAATGATATAAAATATGCATTGTGTAAAATTGGGACTTGGGAGAAATTAATGGCCAAACACAGATTTCCAAACTTTTTTTGAGGGGTTTATATATATATATATATATATACAACAAAAAAAGTAAGTCCCCCCTTAAACAAACATCAATAATTTCCGAACCAATGCGAGTTTTTAATATATTTTTACATGAGCTTGTAGGTAATTTTATAAGCTACCCTCTGAGTAAACGTTATGGACGTATTTCACTTCACGCTTCAGTGAGCACCGTCAGAAGGCAAAAATGTCACTTTTCAAAAGTCACAAGCCAAATATCATGACTTTGATTCCATTTTATTGGAACTAATTTTACATTCTCATCATAAAAAATAGTCAGAAGGCTTGTAAAAGGTACTCTCTAAAAGACGATACAACTTGTTTGGCTAAATTTCACGGTTGAATAAACACAAGTCCAAATTTGCTCTAATTGGATTTTTTACACATTTATATCAATAAAAATGATAGAATATGATGACAGTTATTTTTGGAAGAATTTCTTCAACAATATTCATTGTTTCACGGTTCAATGGACATTTATTGAAAACAAAAAAATACGATTTTCAAATATCATAGGCAAGTATTGGTTCATTTTGGGAACTGATCTTTTATCAACTTTTTCGTTATGTTCATGACCGATTAACATGCTTCAATGATTCAAACGCGTTTAATTAAATATCCACGCTTGAATGAACATGTGGAATGCGATTAGCTCTTTTTTACGTTATTGGAAAAAATGCAATTTGTTACTATGGATATCTGTCACAAACCTCCTTGCATAGTTCATTTGATTTGATTTTTATGAAAATCCCGATGTTTAATGCATCAGTGAGCACACAATATTCGACAATTATGCAAATGAGAAGAAAGTTCAAGGCCTTGGCCCCACTCTGTGTCGTATCGAATGGTTATTTTGGTGTGCGCGCCTTTTGGATAGTGTTACTCTGAAGCCATGTACGAAGTTTCATGAAATAACTATTGGCAGAAGTAACAAAAAACCGTCCATGAAACAAACCCTCATTTAATATTTGTTAAAATTTTGACTTCGTCTCTCATAGACTTGTGTACATTACGGGTGCACATGTTTAAAGGAGAATGAAACCCTTGAAACTAGCTGAATCCATATCAAAGAGAAAAATCAAAGAAACATATTGTTGAAAGTTTGAGGAAGATTGAATGAATAATAAGAAAGTTATGAGCATTTGAATATTGAGATCACTAGTGCCATGTAGATCCTCCCATCGGCAATGCGACCAAGATCTGTGATATCACACACGTACAACTCCCTCATTACTTTAGTACTTATTTCACTTATATTCTCACTTTTATAGAGTCTATCACAAGGTTATGTGTTTTCTTTATGAAATGACAAGTACAGAGGTTTCACAACATTATATCATTGATGAATCGTTTGTCATATGATCAGAATGAGCAAAAAGAGATGTTTTGGGGTATATTTTCAGTGTCCGAATGGGAGAGTTGTACGTGTGTGACATCACAGATCTTGGTCGCATTGCCAATGGGAGGATCTCCATAGCATTAGTGATCTCGACATTCAAATGCTCATAACTCTTTTATTGCTAGTCCTATTTTACTCAAAGTTTTGTTGATCTTATTCTTTGATTTTTCTGCTTTCACAAAAGCTAACTTGCTCCAAGAGTTTCATTCTCCTTTAAGAATAAGTAACCCCTTATTCAATATAGTGGAACTTTTTTTCACGGCTGTCTTTAGCAATGTCATTTGGTAGTAATGTTTATCAACCTATGGGCAGAATTCTGTGCAAAAATGAAATCGATTTGTTTATTTATGGATGAGTGAGCACGCATCAAAGTGGGAAAATGTGTATTTTCAATGTCACAGACTCATTTTAAACGGTAATAAAGTGAATATTGGGGGCAAATTCGGTTTCAAATTGCTATTGTTTTTATCATCCATCATTTCTATCACCACACACTTTCCGAACTTTAAACATTTTCATGGTTGAGCGAGCACATTCGAAAACTTAGGAATGGATGCTCTTTATACTGCATAAATGTATTCTTTTCCTAACAATTCCTCATGATCAGTTTAATCTATGGCCTCAGTGGTTGGTCCAGAATTAAAAAATGGGGGAGGGGCCTATAATCGGGGGAGCCACCAACATTTTCAAATTTTAACATGATCTAACAAGTTGTAGAGGATACTACCATAAACCCCTATGATGATACGTCACAATACAGGGGCCGGGGAAGGGTTTTCAAAGTGGGGGGGGGGAGGCTGGCCATGCAAAAAAATCACAATCGTATGGTCATTTTTACATTTGTACATGCTTTTGGAAAAAAGTGGGGGGGGGGGACTGAAGCTCCCCGCACAGCCCCCCCCCCCCCCCCGCTTCCGCGGCCCCTGCAATACATTGCGCTCACTCAACCATGAACATTATGATATCAAAATTGTGTGTGGAGTGGCTAAATGATGGATAGTAAAACAGCATAACACCATAAAATTCCCCTAAAGACAACATTTGCCCAACTTTGTATTTGCACAATCTGAAAAACGACTCTTGTGACTTTAAAAATTGTCATTTTTAATTCAATCTTTAATTACTCATGCATGACTCAACCGATCAATCTTATTTTTTCCCAGGAGTTGCTTAATGAGTGTAGAAAACCACCTACGGAATATAATATCTCAAAATAATTCCGTTCAAAAGTTACAGCAGTTTGATTTAGGGGGGACTTACTTTTTTTGTTGTGTATATATATATATATATATATATATATATATATATATATATATATATTCTGTATTGCTTACTCTGTAGCAAATGCCCAGATGTAACATACATTGGAGAAACCAGTACTAAATTTAGGACAGGATTCAATAATCACAGGTCTACTATCCGACAACACCGTGATGGTTTCCCGGTAGCTGAGCACTTCAACAGAGACAATCACTCAGTGATTTTGAGATCAGTGATCTTAAAATAGTTCTTTTCGGAGGAGGTTATAAGTCCGCAGAAGAAAGGAAACTCGCTGAGCTTCGAGCCATTATTCACAGCCGAAGTTTTCAGTATGGCCTAAACAAGGACTTGTCTTGGCTGGACAAATACAATTTTTATAAATAATTTCAGGAATTTCTCATAGGTTTATTATTATTATTATTGCTCTACTCTCCTCCATACACATTAACAGTTTATTTCAAGATAGAGTGATTTGGGAGGTCATTGTCACCTCTTTTTGTCGTAGTTTATTTTCTTGATACATAAGCCTTTATCCATTCTATTCTTGCACTTTCATGATTGTGGTGGTGTCATAAGTGATTGCGACATAACAATGATGTCCTCACGCGATAATTTGAACTTCAAAATAAACTGTTGGAACTAAGTACAATGCATTACCACTGTGCCTCATTAATATATATATATATATATATATATATAGCATTAGATGTGAAGATGCCGATGATTGTGCAAGTGCCCAATGCCATATATAAAGCAGAGCATAATCATACCTGTTGAATGCCCTGCTACAGGTTTCACACCCGAACTTGAGGCGAACTTCAGGCAGACTCTGCCTGAAGATCGCCTCAAGTTCAGGCGTGAAACCGCCGGCAGCAAACGTTTAACAGGTATATATATATATATATATATATATATATATATATATATATATGTATATATATATATATATATAAATGCATGTATGTGTGTTGCTTGGGTGTGTGTATTTAAATGCATGTAATTACGAAATAAAAAAGTGAAATTACTCCCACCTTTTGGTTTCATACTGATATTCATTTATATATATATATATATATATATATATAAATATACACACACAAACACACACACATACACCCTCACCCTCACACATACACACCCTCACACACACACACACATATATATATATGCAGCAATGGAGATACACACCTGAAAGTTGACCCTGAGTCAACCGACTTGAAGTCAATTTACTCAGAGTCATGTTCAGGACTTTTTTTGAGCTCGGAGAGTGTACTACGGGCGGCAATGGAGTGCTTTCACGATGGGAAACACAGTTGGGGGGTGTGATCGCTTATTAGAACAGCCACTACGTACATTCATAGACATGTTGTGTGTTCTGCGGAGCGAGAGCTGATTTTGTGAAATAGTGTAGTCTTATTCCAGGAACGAATAAATAACTATAAAAAAAAGAGTAAAATTTTGATTTTTTTTTTTTTTTGAATAATATGGTTCCAAGATTAATCAACAAAATATTTGTTCATTCAATTCAATTTGGATTACATCCAATTAAGTGTACTGAGGCCTAGATTAGTAGGGTTTCCAGGGCTGCAGTTGGGGGGGCAGTTGATATTTGAATTAACAATAAAAATGAAAACAAAGGTAGATCGACTTGATCTCGTGGTATACATAACATATCATAGATCCTGTCCATGTCTCAATTTTTTTTTTGGGGGGGGTGCAGTTGATATATTAATATAGCATAATACTCAGTATTATGATTATATTTCTTGATATAATGGACTAAAAGTGATGGAATGTTTTTGTACGGTGACTGGAGGTCACTCTCTGTAGTATTCACTTAACTTGATGTTGTTATGCCTCACTTCATGGATTTTCATGTTGAGATAACATTACCTCATCCCATACCCTGTCTATGACTTTTTTTTCAGCGGGGGGGGGGGATTGATATGATGATTTTGCATAAAACTGTTAATAAAACAACCTCAGTCGTGTGATTATATTCCTTCATGTAACTGACTAAAAGTGATGACATGTTTTTTAATTACATGACTTGAGGGTTTTGTGGGTAGTATTAACTTTACTTAAAGTTTTGGGTCACTTTATGGTTTTCATGTGTGTACATTGTCTAGAGACATTTAATTTATCCCGGCATGTCCGACATCCACGTATCATACCTACTCATTCTATTTTTTCCCATTTATTCATTTATTTATTTATTTATTTTTTATTTGGGGGGGGGGTTGATATTTAAAGACGCACATTCCTCGCCAGTAGTTCTGCAGCATGGAGACTTAACGCAGCAATGCCCACGCGATTTCGTGCGAATGGGACTGTGTGTTGTTATGACTCTCTTTGTGGATTTTCAGGACTAGATAACATTACCTTATATCCCTTAATATAATCAACTCAAATAGAATATATGTTTTAGTTTGCTGACTTGAGGTCAATAATGGTGGTATTCATCTAATACCTGAGGTTGTTATGACTCTCTTTGTGGATTTTCAGGAATAGATAACATTACGTTCTTCCCATATCCTGTCCATATCTTAATATAATATTTTTTTTTTTTTTGGGGGGGTGGAGCAGTTGGTATCTTACTTTAGCGTGAAACTGACCTAAAATATATAAAGTATCTAAAGTAAGATATCCCTCATTACAATCGACTCAAAGTGATGATATGTTTTAGTTTGCTGACTTGAGGGCAATAATGGTGGTATTCATCTTACCTGAAGTTGTTATGACTCTGTGGATTTTCAGGAATAGATAACATTACCTTATATCCCTTAATATAATCGACTCAAAGTGATGATATATTTTACTTAGCTGACTTGAGGTCCATAATGGTGGTATTCATCTTACCTGAAGTTGTTATGACTCTGTGGATTTTCAGGAATAGATAACATTACCTTATATCCCTTAATATAATCGACTCAAAGTGATGATATATTTTACTTAGCTGACTTGAGGTCCATAATGGTGGTATTCATCTTACCTCAAGTTGTTATGACTCTCTTTGTGGGTTTTCAGGAATAGATGACATTACGCTATTCCCATATCCTGTCCATATCTTAATATAATAGTTTTTTTTTGGGGGGTGGAGCAGTTGGTATCTTACTTTAGCGTGAAACTGACCTAAAATATATGAAGTATATAACGTAATATATCCCTCATTAAAATCGACTCAAAGTGATGATATGTTTTAGTTTGCGGACTTCAGGTCAATAATGGTGGTATTCATCTTACCTCAAGTTGTTATGACTCTCTTTGAGAATTTTTTTAGCGTTGCGGGGTGATGTGTATCGAAATCTGACATAGTTACCATATAGATCTAGATCTAGTATTTTAATTATGTTGAAAAATGTACAATTCAATGTCAATAGATCTACCAAGAATTGCCTCATCCGGCCTAGATCTACATTTTCAACTTGACAAATCAAATCAAATCAAATTAATCGACATTTTCATACATGCGCGCGCGCACGCACACACACACATACACACACAAACCTTTTGAAGAAAATATGGGGGATGGGCGGGGGGGGGGATGGGGGAACAGCAGCGCGCCCCACAAAGACACAAACCCTACCAGAAGTAGGCCTACGCCACTGTCAGTACACTTTATTGGATGTCAAAATTGACGAATCTTGGAAAATAAGCGTCGAACCATAATATCACACCACAGTTTGAACAACAAAAACAAAACCAAACAATTTTAGAGCATTGTTATAATTATTATTTTACTTATTTATTTATTCCTGGAATAAGACTACACAATTACTCAAAATCGGTTCTCGCTCCGCAGAGTACGCAGTAGGTCTATGCACGTACGTATAGTGGCTGTTCTAATAAGCGACCACAACCCCACATTAATCGATCTGCGTGGATCATTACAATGACAAATCTAGACTCATTATTTTGTTATTAACAAGCAATAACTCAAACCAGTTGAACAGTTATCAAGAAAACAGACAACATGTCAGAAAAATCAACTGAAAGAAACTGCAATCGTGATATAGCACTCCGTTGCCGCCCGCAGTACACTCTCTGAGCTCGAAACAATTCTAAGTCCTGAACATGACTCTGAGTAAATTGACTTCAAGTCGGTTGACTCAGGGTTAACTTTCAGGTGTGTATCTCCATTGCTGCATATATATACACAACAAAAAAAGTAAGTCCCCCCTAAATCAAATTGCTGTAACTTTTGAACGGAATTATTTTGAGATATGATATTTCGTAGGTAATTTTCTACATTCATTAAGCAACTTCTAGGGAAAAATGAGATTGATCGGTTGAGTCATGCATGAGTAATTAAAGATTGAATTCCATTTTTAAAAGTCACAAGAGTCGTTTTTCAGATTTTGCAAATACAAAGTTGGGCAAAAGTTGTTGTTAGGTGAATTTGATGATAATAATGCTGTTTTACTATCCATCATTTAGCCACTCCACACACAATTTTGATATCGTATGTTCATGGTTGAGTGAGCACAATATTGCAGGGGCCGAAGAAGCGGGGTGGGGGCTGGGGCCCTCCCCCGCACTTTTTTCCAAAAGCATGTACAAAAATGTGAAAATGTCATGGTCAGCCCCCCCCCCCCCAACTTTTGGCTAAGCCCCTCCCGCACACTTTGAAAACCGTTCCGCGGCCCCTGTATGGTGACGTATCATCATAGGGGTCTTTGGTAGTATCCTCTACAACTTGTTAGGTCATATTAAAATTTGAAAATGTTGGTGGCTCCCCCGATTATAGGCCCCTCCCCCATTTTTTAATTCTGGATCCACCCCTGATTTGTCCATAAATTAACCTGATCATGAGAAATTGTCAGAAAAAGAATACATTTATGCAGTATGAAGAGTATTCATTCCTAAGTTTTCGAATGTGCTCGCTCAACCATGAAAATGTTAAAAGTTCGGAAAGTGTGTGGTGATAGAAATGATGGATGATAAAAACAACAGCAATCAAAGTCACATTTGAAACCGAATTGTCCCCAATATTCACCTTATTACCCTTTAAAATGAGTCTGTGACATTGAAAATACAAATTTTCCCACTTTGATGCGTGCTCACTCATCCATAAATAAACAAATCGATTTCATTTTTGCACAGAATTCTGCCCATAGGTTGATAAACATTACTGCCAAATTATACTGTTAAAGACAGCCTTGAAAAAAAGTTCCTCCATATTGAATAAGGGGTTACTTATTCTTAAACATATGCACCCATAATGTACACAAGTCTATGAGAGAGGAAGTCATGATTTTAACAAATATGAAATAAGAGTTTGTTTCATGGACGGTTTTTGTTACTTCTGCCAACAGTTATTTAATGAAACTTCGCACATGGCTTCAGAGTAACACTATCCAAAAGGCACGCACACCAAAATAACAATTCTATACGGCACAGAGTGGGGCCAAGGCCTTGAACTTTCTTCTCATTTGCATAATTGTCGAATATTGTGTGCTCACTGATGCATTAAACATCGGGATTTTCATAAAAATCAAATCAAATGAACCATGCAAGGACGTTTGTGACAGATATCCATAGTTACAAATTGCATTTTTTCCAATAACGTAAAAAAGAGCTAATCACATTCCACATGTTCATTCAAGCGTGAATGTTTAATTAAACGCCTTTGAATCATTGAAGCATGTTAATTGGTCATGAACATAACGAAAAAGTTGATAAAAGATCAGTTTCAGTTACCTGAATGAAACAATACTTGCCTATGATATTTGAAAATCGTATTTTTTGTTTTCAATAAATGTTCATTGAACCGTGAAACGATGAATATTGTTGAAGATACTCTTCCCAAAAATAACTGTCATAATATTCTATCATTTTTATCGATAAAAATGTGTAAAAAATCCAATTATAGCAAATTCGGACTTGTGTTTATTCAACCGTGAAATTTAGCCCAAAAAATTGTATCGTCTTTTAGAAAGTACCTTTTACAAGCCTTCTGACTATTTTTCATGATGAGAATGTGGAATCAGTTCCAATAAAATGGATTCAATGTCATGATATTTGGCTTGTGACTTTTGAAATGTTACATTTTTGCCTTCTGACGGTGCTCACTGAAGTATGACGTAAAATACGCCCATAACATTTACTCAGATGGTAGCTTAAAAAATTACCTACACGCTCATGTAAAAATATATCAAAAACTCGCATTGGTTCGGAAATTATTGATGTTTGCTCAAGGGGGGACTTACTTTTTTGTTGTGTATATATATATATATGTATATATATATATATGTATATATATATATATATATATATATATATATATATATATATATATATATATGAGATCAATAGTATGGAGAGGGCCATAGCAAGGTCAATACCCGTCTTCATCAAGCTTTCGGGCACATGCCCTTCATTAGGATCTAAACCAATATATAAAATACAAAATATAGGCCTACTAATAACAATGGTAAATACAATGCAATGCAATATATAATGGAGATAAGTAATTATAGTCCATAAATAATAATCAATTATACATGCAAGGTAATGGTAAGTCAATACGTACGAAGTATAGAATATATAGTTACCGTAGGGTCCGTAAGTATAGTGTGTTGTTGACAGTAAAGTTAAGTGTGAAGTGAGGTCAGGTGTGCAGGGGTGAGTTCATTAAAGGGTGACGGGGGTCGTTTATTGGTCGGCGTTTATACCACGTGGTCTTAATGTTTTGAGTTTGTGTATCCAATGAGATTCCCTTTTCATGATGGTGTCGTGTTTCTTGTTTTTTACTATTTCGATGGCAGTGATGTTAATGTTGTGTACTGTATGCCCGGGAAGGTTAAAATGTATGGTGTATGGGAGGGTTTTGCTGTTAGGTTTGTTTTTGTCTCACCTGCATAGCAGAGTGAGACTATAGGCGCCGCTTTTCCGACGGCGGCGGCGGCGGCGACGGCGACGACGGCGGCGGCGGCGGCGGCGTCAACACCAAATCTTAACCTGAGGTTAAGTTTTTGAAATGACAGCATAACTTAAAAAGTATATGGACCTAGTTCATGAAACTTGGCCATAAGGTTAATCAAGTATTACTGAACATCCTGCCTGAGTTTCATATCACATGACCAAGGTCAAAGGTCATTTAGGGTCAATGAACTTAGACCATGTTGGGGGAATCAACATCAAAATCTTAACCTAAGGTTAAGTTTTTGAAATGTCATCATAACTTAGAAAATATATGGACCTAGTTCATGAAACTTATACATAAGGTTAATCAAGTATCACTGAACATCCTACATGAGTTTCACGTCACATGACCAAGGTCAAAGGTCATTTAGGGTCAATGAACTTTGGCCGAATTGGGGGTATCTGTTGAATTACCATCATAACTTTGAAAGTTTATGGATCTGATTCATGAAACTTGGACATAATAGTAATCAAGTATTACTGAACATCCTGTGCAAGTTTCAGGTCACATGATCAAGGTCAAAGGTCATTTAGGGTCAATGAACTTTGGCCAAATTGGGGTATTTGTTGAATTACAGCCATAAATTTGAAAGTGTGTTGGTCTAGTTCATAAAACTTGGACATAATAGTAATCAAGTATCACTGAACATCCTGTGCGAGTTTCAGGTCACATGATCAAGGTCAAAGGTCATGTAAGGTCAAAGAACTTTGGCCACGTTGGGGGTATTTGTTGAATTGCCATCATATCTCTATAAGTGTATTGGTCTAGTTCATAAAACGTGGAAATAAGAGTAACCAAGTATCACTGAACATCTTGTGCGAGTTATAGTAGTTTTCAAAATCAGCACTGCTGCTATATTGAATCGCGTGATGCAGGTGAGACGGCCAGAGGCATTCCACTTGTTATTGTAATTGGTTACTTATGATCTAGTGTTATTTAGTCGTGTGTATAGTGTTGTTTCAGTCTTTCCGACGTATTGCATGTTGCATTTAGTGCATGTTAGGAGGTAGATGACCCATGAGGATTTGCAGTTTATGTGATCGCGTATGTTGAATTTTTGTCCAGTGACTGAACTTGTGAATGTCGTTGTTTCTTGGATGTGATGGTGGAGTGAACATTTTTTTTCCTTTGCATTTGTAGAACCCTAGCTCTGGTGTTGACATGTCTGTGATAAAGGTGCATGTCGTGTCACTGGTGTTATGATTATGTGTTTGATTGTTTCTGTTGTGATTTTCTGTTTCCATTTGTGGTGATTTAGCGTTTACTAGTAAGTCGCGTAGTGATCTACTTCGGCGGAAGGATGTCATCGGGGCTCTGTGAAAGATGGTTTGCAGTGTGTCACTCTGTTCGATGAGTGGAGTTGATCTGCCTGTGATTGTTTGGATGAAAAGTAGACTTTCAGGTACATCTTTCTTTTTAATTCGTTGAGGTCTGCTTGTAGTTGAAAGTGGTCGATCTGTGATGGTGTTGGGCAAAAGGAAAGGCCTTTTGAGAGAAGAGAGATTTCAGCATCTGACAGGTTGTGGTCTGACAAGTTTACCCAGGTAACAATACAGCGTTGGACCAACGTTGGATCAACGTTGGGAATTTTTTTCCCAACGTTGCCTCAACGTTGGCAGGCCAACGTTGCATCATCGATAGAAGTGCACGCGCATACATCGTCAGACCAACAACATTTCCAACGTTAGTTCAACGTTGTCCAGCAACAATGTTTCAACGTTGTCTGGCAACGTTGATCCAATGTTGGCTAAATAGACAAATACAACATTGCTACAACGTTGGTAAGCAACGTTGTATCATCGATAGAAGTGCACGTCCATACATCGTCAGACCAACAACATTTCCAACGTCAGTTCAACGTTGTCCACCATCAATGCTCCAACGTTGGTATAATGTCGGCTGAGTCATCAATAACAGCGTTGCTGCAACGTTGATGGGCAACGTTGAAGCAGCGATGGACGTGCACTTGCATACATCGTCAGTCCAACTATGTTTACAACGTTGGTTCAACGCTGTCCAGCAACAATGCTCCAACGTTGTCTGGCAACATTGCTCCAACATTGTTACAACGTTGTCACAACGTTGCTCCAACATTGCTCCAACGTTATTCCAACGTATGGCAGTAATTAACAAAACATTAATTGGTTTCAAGGTGAAGTCCACCATTACAACTCTACACTCAAATCTTTATCATCATATGTCTTATCCTATCCTAAAATCCTACATCCTAATCCTATATCCTATTCCTATCATGCTACACCTATCCACTGTAACCTGTCATTGACTCCTATATATAGAGCAACTTTGCTATACTTGGCAGAATACAGTTAATATCATTTTCCACACTTAACCTTGAATATTTCACTTAGAATAATATGTTTTGATTATATATGATATGGTAATGGAGCCACATACTTTTCTGAAACTTTTCATGGTGGAAATATTGAATAAACATAAATACTCTAATTATTATAGCAATATTACCTAAAATTTTGGTCATTTACTGATGTAATGAATATTCATGAGTGCATAATCATTGTCCAGATGAGGCAGGTATGGCAGCGTTGGTCCAATGTTGGTCCAACGTTGGGTGACGTTGATCCAACGTTGGTATAATGTTGGTCCAATGTTGATGGAAAGTTGATTCAACTTTAGTCCAATGTTAGTCCAACGTTGGCGTAAACGTTGATTCAATGTTTGTCAAATATCGGTTAAATGTTGTTGTAACGTTGATTCTTTGTTGGTCTAATTCTAAACAAATCCAACGATGCGCCATCTCCATCAAACAGTTTTCAACACTGTGCCATCATCATCTGTAATCTGTTCATGATTCTATCAAAAAACATTACAACTATTATTACAGCTATTCATTTCTTTTCATTCTTTCTGTTACAAGTCTCTTCACATAATTAAGAGAAATCAAGATAATTACGTGTGATATTTATTGAGGCCTTTGTAGCATTCAAACTTTTTTGACATCCTCTTTTTCTCAAACAAGACTAATACCAAAAAAACATATGCATATGTAATAAAAATTAAGATGTATTACATTTTCTTGCGAGTTGCAATCTCTGTTTCTGTCTACAATTGTTTAATGACTCGGTATGCAATGCCAATTGCAACGTCAGTAATCATCACAAAAACTCACATGTGTAATTGCAGTCTCTCAGTATTTACAAAATCAAAAAAGGAGGTCGCGTAACTTGGCCTCACTCAGAGTAACGTAGCTACTGCCTACTGTAACTAAAGAGTGCCTCTTTTTTGTTAAGATAGAAGTCAACTGATATCTCAATATGCATGGCCATGGCCTAGTCTCGCTCGTGCCATAACTATTAAATGATATTTCAGCGTCAAGTGTAGCATGCCTCACATAGCAACTACAGATTTGACTGCAGTTGGAAAACACTCGGTCCAGGCTAGGCCAGGCAGGACCGACCAAGTCAATTCAAGGCAGCGTATAATAAATAAGGCAGGAATGCCAGGTAGCAAGTCATTTGGGTGATTTCAAGTACGGTGTACGGTGTTGAGTGCGTGAAAGGGCTGCTGAACTGAGCTCCAACACCAAGCGTAATATTATTTTTCATTGAAATGTATTAAAACTCTAATGATTTGCTCTCATCTTAAATGTAAAAGATAATTTTACGGAGATGGTTCGTCGTGTTCGCCCCCTGTTCGTAATAGCTACAGTTCATCAACACCAACACTGAACTTTAAATCACGATTCTCCCAATCCCTGGGGTACGTCGGTGTTGCTGAATGGGGAAATTGCTTGTACATCATCAACACCATGCAGCCACAGTGCAGTGTTGGGTTCAGCAGATGACAATCAACACCAGCCTTCAACACAAACTGCCGGAAATACACCATATTTTCCGAGGTCAATCTTAACACCAGCCTGATTCAAGTACGGTGTTGTCACAACACCAACACTAACCCAGGGAGCTCCGGCCCGCTCAGCGGGCCGGAGCCCAGGGGCTTACCGTGTAATTCACCATACCCACGGTAGTAGCGTGAAGTATGGTCTAAATAATTATCCGGATAAATAGTTAAAACAGAAATTAAGCACTTACCACGATTATATGGATGAAGGTCTAACGATTGGCAGCTTCCTGACATCGAGGTCTCAATCGGCCATTTTGTTTTGAATTCTGAAAGAGCTACCGCGACAGAACTTTTCGTTTTTTTAGGTTCCAGTCTGTGCCTCGATGTCAGGAAGCTGCCACTCGTTAGACCTTCATCCATATAATCGTGGTAAGTGCTTAATTTCTGTTTTAACTATTTATTCGGATAATTATTTAATATTTAGACCATACTTCACGCTACTACCGTGGGTATGGTGAATTACACGGTAAGCCCCTGGGCTCCGGCCCGCGCAGCGGGCCGGAGCTCCCTGGGTTACACTCACACGTATTGCCAGGTTAGTATTAGTATACTGCCCTTACAAAAAATTCCTGCAGTACTTTAGTGGTACTCTGTTGTACCTGTGTGATACTTCTGTCATACACGACGGTACCTCAGAATTACCACAGGACTTCTGTGGTATCACTCTGTGATAGTTCTGTCATACTTCTGTGGTACAGGAAAATATGAGAATTTCCTGCAATACCTTAATGGTACTCTATCGTACCTGTGTGATACTTCTGTTGTACAAAATTGTATATAGAATTACAACAGGACTTCTGTGGTATCACTCTGTGATAGTTCTGTCATACTTCTGTGGTACAGGAAAATATGAAAATTTCATGCAATACCTTAATGGTACTCTGTCGTACCTGTGTGATACTGCTGTTGTACAAAACTGTATATAGAATTACAACAGGACTTCTGTGGTATCACTCTGTGATAGTTCTGTCATACTTCTGTGGTACATAAAAATATGAAAATTTCATGCAATACCTTAATGGTACTCTGTCGTACCTGTGTGATACTTCTGTTGTACAAAACTGTATAAGGAATTACTACAGGACTCCTGTGGTATCACTCTGTGATAGTTCTACTTCTGTGGTACATAAAAATATGAAAATTTCATGCAATACCTTAATGGTACTCTGTCGTACCTGTGTAATACTTCTGTTGTACATAACTGTATACAATATCACTCTGTGATAGTTATGTCGTACTTCTGTTGTACATGAAAATTCTAAAATATCCTGCAGTACTTCTATGACAACCCTGCGATACTTCTGTTGTATATGAAAATTTTTTTAATTTCCTGCAGTACTCCTATTACTAAGCACTTCTATGGGAACCCTGTGATACTTCTGTGGTACATGAACATTTTGAAATTTCCTGCAGTACTCGATCCTATTAAAGACACTTCTATGAAAACCCTGTGATACTTCTGTGGTAAATGAAAATTTTGAAATTTCCTGCAGGACTCAATATAGGCACTTCTAAAATTCTATGGCAACCCCAGTGCTATACTTTCAAAATTTCCTGCGGTACTTCTCATGCAGCCACCCCAGAAATATGACTGAAACTGTATCACAGACGCTACTGGTTTATTTTCTGTGGTACAGTACATGAAAAAATTAGTTTCCTTCAGTACTTGTATGGAAGCCCTGTTTGTACCACAGACTAATTTTTTTATTTCCAGTGAGGGATTTATCTTTTTTTCAGTTTCGGGAGAGGTCAGTAGCGTATTGAGTCTTATATTTTTAGAAGGCCATATGGCTTAAAAGGGCACCATTCATTTTAAAAAGTACAATTTTTTATATGAAAATTTAATTTTGTGATAGCTAGATTGTGACATATAGGCCCTATTTCAAAATTATATTTCACCCTGTCCCATTGTGTAGGTCTATATCAGCGAGGGGGGGGGGTTATGCCTACTGAGACTCAGAGGTTTTAAGTTTGATAGCTTCTATTTCTACGAGAAAGGGTACTATACGTACTAGATCAAAACTAGGAGCAAAGCGCGAACTGAAAAATGCGAAAAATTATCGACCCCAAAATAGGCAACTTATATTTTGAGGACTATTGTTCGTTTTCAGGGTTATTTCTTTTTCATGCGCTCTTTTAAATTTCAATTATCATTTTTGTTTTGTTTGTTCGCCACTTATTTTTCATAAAAAACAGGATGAATAATAAAAAAATGACTATATTTAAAAGGGTACGTGTTGAAATATACAGGACACACCTAACACTCTTAGAGCTTAATGGTTGTGAGGAAGCCGGGTTGAATTTCAAAGAGATATTGTAATGAATAAAAATATAAGCATGAACGTATTATTCTACTTCATCCATCTCTTTCTAACAATACAAGAAAATAATTGAAGGGGAGGTCAACGCTAGAGATAATCAATAAATAGAGTAAAATTCACAAAACAAAATGCTTAAAATTTATTCAAAATCGGATGACAAATAACGAAGTTAAGTTGAATTTTAAGGATTTGCAATATTCCCATGAAACAGTTTTATTTAGGCATGTCTCATGAATATTCATTAGGTGGGCTGATGATGTCATATCCCATGTTCTTTTGTACAATATATGAAATTAGATTTATTCAACATATTTCTACCAAGAACTTAAACAATTGGAATGACGACTAATTAACCGCATTAGTTATTTAATGCAGCAACTTTACAATGGGGACACATTATTTACACATGTATTGAAAAAATAGATAATCATAATTTCATATCTAACATTAAAAAAGAAAAATGGGAATGTCACATCATCAGCCCACCAAATGAATATTCATGACGATGTGCACACTATCTGTTTTCACAAAATATTGATAAACAATTAACATAAGAAAGTTCAGCGTTGAATGTTGATTAAAAAATAAATCTCAGTTAAAATGCTATCTAAGATTTTGTTTTACACGTTTCATAACCAAGTTTTAATGCGATTCTGGCCCCTTAAAGTTTTTATTGCGAGAAAATACATTTTTCCAAGTTTCCCATCTATTTTTTTATTTATTTTTTTTTAGTAAAAAGGACCTATTTTCTTACAAATATATTATTATAAATAAAATTACTTCAATATTTGTTCTCCTATTCACAATATTTTTTACAGGTGGAATAGGATAAACTAAAAATAGGATATTTAATTTCCATTTTAAGGCCTATTTTTTGCTTTATATCCCCGGTTTATATCTTTGCCACCTTGCAATATGTTAGCCAGGCTGGTTTATATCTATTTCTTTTTAAATCAAATAAATTTGGATATTTTCAATCTATTTTTATGATGCGAAGCTATATATAGTTTGTAAATATGTTTTTTAATTGCAAGAACAATCTTGTATCTCTGTTCACATATGATGGCAGTTTATTTTGCTTCTTTTTTTCTAATTTGTATGAAGTTTGTATCTATATATTTTCAAACTATTTTCCATCCTTAAAGTGTCACAACCGATATCATATTATTTTTTACCTCGTTGGCAAAGTTATTATCTTTTCTTATGTTTCGCTTCAAAATGGTATCTTTATATTTGCTTGTCTTGCTCCTCCACCCCTTATCAAAATACCCTGCCGGCACTTGATCTAAGATTATTTTCTTTTACTACTTGAACCTTATAAAGGGATCTTTCCTTCGATCGCAAGAAAGGATAAAATGTGTGTTTTTGAAAAGAAATAAAATTAAAAATACATAGGATTGGAGCTGTGATTTTCCTCATTGCTTTCTTTGTCATCCTACTTGCATACTAGTAGGCCTATATAACATATTTTCAGTAAAATTGTGAGACATGTTTTTAAATCCTATCCTTATATTAAAAAAAAGAATAAAGAGAAAGAAAAAAATTAAAAGACATAGAAAAGAAAAAGAAAGGAAGAAGAAATAAATATTTGAATTTTACTTTATTCAATTCCTTTACGTTAATAATATGATATATAAATGATGGCGAAAATAGTCAAATTGTCTGGTTGCCAAGTAAAAAGTAAGACCCCCCCCCCCCCCCTCCGAGCTCCCCGTACAAACGCACGGACTGTACCGTATACGTGTTTCCGGTTCCGCCATTTGAAAAAAAACGTTCGTAACTGCTCAGCTGAACCCGAAGCTTGATGAAGAAGGCCGTCAATATTTCAACAAAAACTAACAGAATATGGATCAGATTCGGACAACGACTTCTTAAGACATTCACACAACAGGCTAAACAGTAAGTTAGATCAATTTTTCGTAGTTTGGCGCGGCATGCACTTAAATTTCTTCGACTTTTTAATCATTACCGTACGGCCACTGCACTGCCGTTGTTCCCGATCGCTTATCGGGTGGGGGCTGATCTGCGGTGTGCGCGGCCGGGGACGGCCAACGGCTGGCTAAGTTAGTAGTATATTGATGGCGGCGGTGAGGATGTTTGTATTGTCATGATTGTAGCCAGGTCAGGGGTGGGCGCTAATGCAGTTTCGCACCGGCCGATTAATACCAGCATACCTCATCACCAATATTTGTTCCCAAATGTCATGACAAGTCTCTCAGTCACATTTGAAGTCAATATATCCACCACTTTTCAAAATATCGTGATCGGGAATGGCTGTAGGCCTAGCCAGGCGGCTTCTAGAGAGTGAAAATCATTTACTAACGTAACTTCGTAAGGTCACTCTCATATGAAGCCAGGGATCCTTTCTCATATACCCACACAGAGGAAGCCAAAACTTGAAACTTTCACCCCCGGCCCCGAGATTTCTACTTTCCTTCTAAAAGATCTAGCCTAACGTTAGACCTAAATCATGTACATGGGATAAAACTTAATTTCCAACATTTCTACGCTCTCGTCGTTATTTTTGAAGAAGAAATTCATTCCAAAAAATGCGAAAAATATCATGATTAGACGGAAGAGACTTGCCCAATGTTTACGCCGCCATCTTGTTTTCTATTGTTCTTCGCCAACGTTACAGACGCGAACTTCGAGACCATGAACTCGATCTGATATTCTGAGTGACAGAGGTGGGATTTTATGGGGGTGGGGAATATAAAATTCATGCAACATCTTGATTTTTAAAAAGAATTAAAACTAATATTCTTACTTTACACAAAGTTTCATTTAGTTCCATGCTTTTATCAGTCTCAAAATTGGTGATTTAGAGCCAACATGAAGTTCCTCACACATATTTATAATTCGCTGCCGATTTCAAAACATTGCATGCGGATGCAATATTCGCGAGATACCGGGCCTGGTCTGACCCGACCGACCTCACACGCATGCGATGTATTGAATATTGATACGTGTGAGAAACTTCATGTTGGCTCTAAATCATCAATTTTGAGACGGATAGAGGCATGGAGAAGAACTGAAACTTTGTGTGCAGGAAGAATATTAGTTTTAATTTTTTTAAAGAGCGTGATGTTGCATGAATTTGATATCCCCCCCCCCCCCCATAAGATCCCACTTTTTGTCACTCGGAATATCAGATCGGCAGATCCAGTTCACGGTCTCAAAGTTTGGGTAGGTGGAGCGTAGTGTAGCAATAGTGAAGTGGAGTGGAGCCTGCACAAACTTCACTCGAGGTAGGCAATCCCACAAATTTAAAAGAGGTTTCTATAAAATCAAGTCCGGCCTTCTATGAACATGACAAACTTACGAAAAGATGTGAAGTCAATTCACCCTAAATATCATCAATATCCCTCAAATAGCTTCATTTAAGCACTAATTTCTCTTCCGGTTGATAAAATATGGATCCGTCTTTAATTTCCAAAATTGTTCGTCTAACTAGCTAAAGGACGCATGTTTTATCTACATATTAAAGACACTACATAGAAAAGACTAGGCACAAAGACTATTATACATGTAAATCGATGCAAAGCATTACGCGATGTCGGCAAAGTGCCCAATCTTCTTATTGTAAAGACTTTAGCGACAATAACAGACTGTGAGTAAGGTTAAAATGCTCCTCTACTTTTAATGTTTTCATTAGTGCTGTTGTCGGGAACAAAAATCCATGTCGACATGTCGCTTAAAAATTAATCCCGACATCGACAATGTCGACATGAAAAAGGGACCGTAATTTAGCCTGGGCTCCCTAACATAAAAAAAACGCATTCGATCGTGGAACAACACTCTCAATCAAATATATTCACCTTGACACGAGTGATATCCCCACACTAGATCTATATAATACAGGCTCAGTTCGGGAATTGAGCTTCCAAAATCACTGATTTAATCCACATTTTTTTTCTGGAGAATCAAGTTTTTGTACCAGGATCCGGTTTCGAAAGCATTGCTCAATAACACTCGTAGCCAATTTGAGAATCACCAATTACAACAGTGATCATTGCTGCAAACGCAAGCTCCTCAATTTGACAATGAAAAGTAATGAAAATCGACCGATAATTTCAGTATCACTTCCGCGGCGATCCGTGCAACGATCTCCAAACGAATGAAGGGAAGTTTTCTGTGACTTCGTGATATGAAGTAAGCGCTCAATTGCGGCAGTCACAACTTTGACAAAAACACGTGTTCGCTGCTGCTCACGTTTATGTGAAAAGTAATGCATTGAGGAGCAACGTATTATCAAGCACGGTGAATAGCGCGCAATGGGTACATATTTCCGTGGATGGGTACGGTGAATGCTACTCTCGCTATAACGGGATATCGAGGGCGGCTCGATCGGGCAGGCCGGCCCTGCACTGACGTATTTCTACTGCCGCACAGCTCGCAGATATTCTTTTTTCATTTAATGCGCTGCTAAGCTGAATAAACCTTTTAATTGCGCCAATTACTGTGGATAAATGCTTCTAACTTTTCAGCTAATCTTTACACTCGTGATTATAGGCTAGACCCCTTTTTATTTTATGTTTACATGTCGATGTGGGTGCGTGCATGTCGACATGTCGGAATTTTGAAAATCCTTCGTATGTCGACATCAATGTCGATATGAGGCCTATCGACAACAGCACTAGTTTTCATTGATTTTATGTTGAATATTATTAAAGAATATGACTCTTTGCACCTGAATTGTAACACTGAAATATGGAAATGAAGAAGTTTTATCATGTATTTTTATTACATCATGTATTTGTATTAACCTGCAAATAAAATTTTACTATGTCACTCAAATTCATTTCATTTCATTAAAGATTCAAAGAGGGATCTCTGGATGATCGAGCAGCAAGTCCAGCATTATGTGGGAAAGATACTACAGGTGTACACAGAAAAGGCCATGTTCTTGTACAAGACACGGTTGGAGTTCATAAAAGGTGATTATATAGGCATTCACTTCAGTAGATATTATAAAAATTTTACAAAATTAAGCAGATTGTATTCATGCAGTGGCATACAGTGTAATCCTTGTTAGAAGATGTAGATTTATTCTTCATTGTTTTATTAAAGAGTTTCAATATGTGCTTATGACAATTTGTTTGCATTATAAATTGTTTGTCACTCTTCGGCTTAGTTTGCTTTTATAAGCAAGAATATGCTAAGAGAGATAGCCGCAAGGACCTCATTATCCGATAGATATGTACTTGTGAAAAGAGATCTAGATGGGGGCAAAACACCTTATTTCTTGTATTTTTATGTTGTTCATGTTATCGTAATGGTATGTGTTTTTTTTTCTACAGATTAAGCTGCCTCGTGCTATACAGACTTGGATAAAAACAAGCTGTCCAATGAATGGTGACTACTCAAGAGGAGCCAGAAAGTCAACTAAAGCCAGGGTATTTTGGGAGTTGATATGGCCGGGGAAGGGGGGAGGGGGGGTTTCCAGGGCCCCCCCCCCTTCCTTGAGATCTTGACCGCACAATCGCGTCTAACATTGGCACATGGGTTGTCTAGGGCATAATTTACAAAATTAAATTGTAAATTATTTCACGCAAATTGTTAGTAAGTGATAATACTAATTTATGCGTAATTAGAATACAAAATCATACTTTTTCCTCTATTGCATTGACTTTGTACACAAAATCACGTTTTTGAGCAATTTTTGGTATGACATGTACTTACATAATGTCACGTTATTACAGAACCACGTACCGGGTGACACAAGATTGGTCTCAAAAGATGCACAAGACTAGAAAGAGGCATGTTTTAAAAAAATTGTGCGACAGCATGGTCGCAAAATTTTTGGAAGGGGGGGGGGGTCAAATTGGTCCAATTTAACTAAGGGTTAATAACTGGGAGGCTGTTAGCTGCCTTTTTACTTTCAAGTCTTGCACATCTTTTGAGACCAAATTTGTGATGCCTGGGTACGCTGTTCCGAAATTTCGCAACATTTTTATGTATTAAACCAACACAAATACTGTTTCTTGCTAAAAATTCACAATTAGTATACCAGTAATATACATTTATCAAGTCAAATTATTTAATTACATTTATAATCATAAAAGCTTTGATAAAGTATTAAAAAAAACAAAGAGTTGTATGTAGGCCTGGGACTTTCGGGTTTTTTCTCTTCGGGTACCCGTGGTAATTTTCGGGTGGGTACCTGAAAATCATGTCACTTGAAATATGACTGGTGGAAACACCCCATAGGTGACGTCATCAAGCCAATGCGATGCAAGCCAATTTATGAATGAAAATATAGTAAGCATGCGCATTGCAAGCCTCCCGTGCCCCACGCAGTATTCCATCGAAACAAGTTTCAATACTCTGTCACCTCGTACCAAAATCGACCTAGAATTCCACTTTCCTATATATCATATGAATTATAAAAGGTTTTCTCACCGATACTGCACAGGTAAGCAAATTTTTATTCTTGCTTTTCCGTCAAAATCTTACGAAGTAGCATCGATATTACATCGTGTTCGTGAGTTTGTATCGCTACGTGAACAAAGTCAATTGATTTCCGGGTTTCGGAGCGTCAAATGCGCCAGCCAATCACGATCGTGTTCCCATTTTCGGTTTATGATGAACTAAAAATGGTAACAAGAACGTGATTGGCTGGTGCTTCGTAGGTCGATTTTGGTATGAGGTGACAGAGTATTGCAGACTTGTTTTGACGTAATACTGCGTGGGGCTGAGGCTTGCAATGCGCATGCTTACTATATTTTCATTCATAAATTGGTTTGCGTCGCAGTACCTGGATGACGTCACTGCGCTGCAAAAGAAACATGGCGATGATTGAACGATCTCGGTCACATCATCATCACTTGAAAACTTGTATATTTATGGATATTTAGAGGGTAATTGGTGAAATTCAAAATGAGGCTTGTGTACTTTTGTAATGAGTTACAATCATGTCTTACACTACGCAATACAAATCAAATACATGTACATTATACTGGTGAGCAATTTTCGGGTATCGGGTATTGATTTTTCTACTCGGGTACCCGGGTTTTAGTCCCAGCCCTAGTTGTATGAAAATTTTCAAAAATAATGAAAGGTAAAAGAAAACAAGATTACAATGTCCATTGCAAGGGGGCTAGTCTAGCTATTCAGGATAATTGGGATTTTATTCAGTTTTTAATTGACATAACATTATGACAAGATCCCTCCAGTTAGTGTATAAACAGCACATGGCCATGATTGAAATTCATATAACATTAAAGTATGCAAACCAGGCAGCTACATGTACATGTAGGACTCACTGCTTGTCAATTCTATTGTCTGCCAGGGTCAAGTGACATACAGTGCACATGTATAACATGTGTGAAAGTACATAAGAAAATCAGCTTTTTATTTTTGTACTGTAACATTGGGTGAACTGGTGATCACTTTGGATATGATGCTCTTCATATTGGTTTATTTTATGTATATGAATTTTTGGATAATCATTAAGAATTAAAGCCATTTACTTAATATATGGAAGCATAAGCCCATCAAAGAACAGAATTATGTCATGTACAGCTAATTCATTTTGCGTGATATTACAATTGTAATTGTTTACTTGAGCAAGTAATTTGAATTGCTGCATGACCTAAACAATGACATGTTCCAATTCGAATAGTAACATGACCTAAAGAAGAGTTACTCCACCTCGATTGAGAGTGCTTATGTTAAATAATTGATGTTGCTACTTCAAATAATTGAGGTCAATCAAATTGGTCATAATTATTCAAGTCAATTTTGAGCTATATGTCATAATTAATTAGGTCATATACTAATTGAAATTACTAAATGACTCGAGTAGGTATGAATTCACATTGCCACATGACCTTAATTATTTTATGTAGCAACATCAAGTATTGAACGTCATTTAGTTATCAATTATGACATGTAGCAAATCAAATTACATGCCGCAATTTCGTGTTTATGATGGGCTCATGCTTACATTCATATATAACCCTTCAATACGTAGTTGGAGCAATTCTTAGACAAGAAGACTGTGTAAAATGATATGCCTATTCAATGTCAAAAAGGTTAATGTCTCAATAGATTTGATCTACGTTTTGGCAAAGTAATCTTATGTAAATATTTTTTCTAACCTATGGTGAACGTTCTAAATCATGTGAAATTCATTCAAAAATATCTTTTAGTATTTATGGACTTAAGTGAATTCTGAGCAAAATGAAGTGATTATGATTACGTTCATGTACTTTAAGTTTATACTGGTGATCAACACATCATGATTTCATCCCTTACTGTATGTGCACCATGCATTATCTGTACATGCAGAAGTGGTTATCCATTGTTTCATAACATGGTTGAGTAAAGGATGTTCTGCTTTTAGTATTAAGCCAATCGGGTGTTGACAAGAAGGGGAAAATGCAATTGCTCAGCTATTACAGTTTTTTTTGCAACCATAATACTGGTTAAGCCTTGGTTACATTCGCCGGCTCGTGGCCTTACGTCGAGTCAAAATTAACAGTCTTAATCATCCTTGTACCAGCTACTACCAGCTACACGTGGGTGGTTTGTACAGGAATACCTAAAACTGCTGATTTTGTCTCGCCGTAAGGCAACCGGTCAAGGAATGTGACCAAGGTATTAATAATAATCGCTTATTGTTGTGTTAGAGGGAAGGATTCTGGGTCGAATCTAGCTTTCTTTATGTGATCTCAAAATGGCAGCAATGTATGAATAGTGAAAGTAGTTCATGTGGCATCTCAATGTTCATGGATATAAATCTTTGTACATGTCTTATCCTAAAGATGAAATGTTACTGCATTATTCTAGCAGTCATTTATGATATCAAAGATGTTCTATACTGTGCATAGTACAGCTCATACATAATAAAGGTATGTGAATATGCTTTTAACGTCTTTGCAAATTTGTGGGTTTTTTCACGCCTCTTTTCATTAGTCAAGATGTCAAAGTTGTTGTGCTGGATCACAGGAAATTCTTACAAACTACTACGCCTAACAAACCAGTGCAGGACGGTGTCGTGAGAAAATCGCACAGACTACTACAGGACAATACCATAGGATTGTCACAGGAAATCAACAAGAATACCCCTGCAGGATTACCACAGTAAAGTATCACAAGAAGGCTGCAGGATGAGACCAATAATGCCACAGAAGATATCAAAGATCAGTATCACAGGAATACCACAGGACAGTACTGCAGGAATTGTCCTGCGGTAAGGTCTCTTGGTATTCCTGCAGTACTGTCCTGTAGTACTGTTCTGTAGTACTTTCCTGTGATACTGGTCTGCGGAATTCCTAAAGTACTGTCCTGTCATACTGTCCTGTGATACTATTTATCACCACAGGATAGTATCACAGGACAGTACTACAGGAATACCAGACCAGTATCACAGGACAGTACTACAGGAATACCAGACCAGTATCACAGGACAGTACTACAGGAATACCAGACCAGTATCACAGGACAGTACTACAGGAATACCAGACCAGTATCACAGGACAGTACTACAGGAATACCAGACCAGTATCACAGGACAGTATTACAGGACACAGTACCAGAAGCCTGCGGTACTCCTGTAGTACTGTCCTGCGATACTGTTCTGTAGTACTTCCCTGTGATACTGGTCTGCGGTATTCCTGTAGTACTGTCCTGTCATACTGTCCTGTCATACTATCCTGTCATACTGTCCTGTCATACTATCATGTGATACTATCCTGTGATACTATCCTGTGATACTGTCCTGTAGTACTAATAGTAGTGTGGTAGTGGTTGTAGCGGTTGTAGCGGTTGTGGTGATCGTGTCCTGTCATACTTCCTGCCATACTTATGCGGTTATTACCACAGGAAGTATCACAGGACACGGGCCTGTTGTACTCCTGTTGTACATTTCTGTAGTACCGTCCCAAATTACGTGCACGTAATTCCTGCAGTACTTTCCTGCGATACTTCCTGCAGTACATATCACAGAGTACTACAGGAATTTTTTGTAAGGGTGGGTTACACCAACACCAGATTTCAACACTGTACGTACTTGAATTTTGAAAATCATCCAATGACTGTTGCCTTGCCATTGGTATCGCATACTCGTTCCCACTCACACGTATTGCGAGGTTAGTATTAGTCACTCACACAAGCTAATTACGAGGTTAGTTAGTAATTTAGTATGTTATACTGTGCAGTGACTGGTGTTAAGTACTACTTTACTACTACTTACAGTACACGAATATACTTGCGTCGGACTGTACGCACACAGAAGCTGACTCCGGGATCTTTCGGAGGGGATCAATGGTTGCAGTTACCGATTATCTGCAAGTGCAAAGAAAATTCAACTGTAGATTGTAGGTCCTAAATATACAGCTTATAAGTACTGTTCCAGATCACTAGATATTCTGGAATTTACTTATCTATATCCACTATCCAGTCCAAATTCTGCCAGATTCTTCAAGTTCAAAATTGAAGGAAGCAGACTACACAGACATGACAGAAGGAGTCCGACGTCGCGACTAATTCTGCGCATCAGAATAGTATGGTATTTTTAAATAGGCACATTTGATGCTTGTATTTCCTTCTTCAATTTCTTCTAGTTATGTGACGGTAGGCCTATGACATATCTCGTACTTACTGTGAAAGGCCTTGCCAGCTGCAAAGGATCGACGAGGGCGTTTCTGGAAATTCTGGTCTTGAACTACATTTTTTTTCTTGTTTTTCTTCTTTATTTTCTATATTAATCGACACATTTGCATCCCCAGGTGCATGCAGCCTCTCTATTCTACCCCATCTTTATTTTTGTTTTCCCCTTAGACTTAGTTTTAGTTCCTCTTTCCCTTCCCATTATTTTCCTTCTCTCTCGATTTCTTTTCCCCTTATTGCTGGGGGATACCAAGGGTGACATGGATAGACAAGCAAACTTACTTGATCGACCCCCCCCCCCTTGGCCCCATTGGAAATTATGCCAGTAGTCTTGTCTTGTCTTGGGTTAAGTCGGCATATGCAGACTTGCTGTACTCCGCCAACTTTATCAATTATCAATTCTCCAATGAACCAGTTTCTAACGTTCTCAACACTGTGTATATTATGCCAGGATATTATGTTGACTGTCAAACAAATATCCAACAAACTATAGTTTCCAACATTGTGTCAATGTTAACTGTCCAATAAACTATTCCAATTACGCTGTCCACGTTGTGCCATTGTCCGTTGTTCAACAACTCTCCATCAAACTAGTTTCCAACTTTGTCAACGTTGTGCCATTGTCGACTGTCCAACAAATCTCCAAGAAAATAGTTTCCAACGTTGTTCCTTTGTCGGTTGTTCAGCAACTCTCCATCGAACTAGTTTCCGACGTAGTCAACGCTGTGCCTTTGTTGGCTGTTCAACACCTATCCAATCAAACACGCGTTTCCAACGTTGTGACGTTGTTGGCTGTCCAACAAATCTCCAACACACTAGTTTCCAATGTTGTGCCATTGTCTGTTGTTCAACAACTTTCCAACGTTGCCAACGTTGTGTCATCGTCGACTATCCTACTGATCTCCAATCTACCAGTTTCCAACGTTGTGCCAGTGTCAGTTGTTCAACAACTTTCCATCTAACTAGTTTCCAGCTTTATCAACGTTGTGTCATTGTATACTATCTAACTAATCTCCAATCTACCAGTTTCCAACGTTGTGCCATCGTCGACTATCCAACAAATCTCCATCGAACTAGTTTCTAGCTTTGACAACGTTGTGCCATAGTTGGTTGTTCATAACAACTTTCCATCGAACTAGTTTCCAACGTTGCCAACCTTGTGTCATCGTTGACTATCCAACTAATCTCCAACCTACTAATTTCCATCGTTGTGCCATTGTCGACTGTCCAACAACTCTCCAACTAACAAGTTTCCAACGTTGCCAACGTCGTGTCATTGTTGATTGTTCAACAACTTTCCAGCGAACTAGTTTCCAACGTTGCCAACGTTGTGTCTTTGCTGGCTGTCAACAACTATCCAATCAAACGTGTCTCCAACGTTGTGACATTGTCGACTGTCCAACAACTCTCCAACTTACTAGTCTCCAACGTTGTGCCATTGTCGACCGTCCAACAAATCTCCAACAAACTAGTTTCCAACTTTGTCAACGTTGTGCCATTGTCGGTTGTTCAACAACTTTCCAGCGAACTAGTTTCCAACGTTGCCAACGTTGTGTCTTTGCTGGCTGTCAACAACTATCCAATCAAACGTGTCTCCAACGTTGTGACATTGTCGACTGTCCAACAACTCTCCAACTTACTAGTTTCCAACGTTGTGCCATTGTCGACCGTCCAACAAATCTCCAACAAACTAGTTTCCAACTTTGTCAACGTTGTGCCATTGTCGGTTGTTCAACAACTTTCCAGCGAACTAGTTTCCAACGTTGCCAACGTTGTGCCTTTGCTGGCTGTTCAACAACTATCCAATCAAACGTGTTTCCAACGTTGTGACATTGTCGACTGTCCAACAACTCTCCGACTAACAAGTTTCCAACGTTGCCAACGTCGTGTCATTGTTGATTGTCCATCATCTTTCCATCAAACTAGTTTCCAACGTCGATTCAACGTTAATCCATCAAGTTTTCCCAACGTCCAACGACTTTCAAGTTTCCAACGTGGAGCCAACGTTGGCTTGTTACCTGGGTATTATCGTTGAGGGTTGACTCTGGTCTTCTTTTGAAGATGACGCATGGCTGGAGGCTGTATTGTTTATGTGTTGTCTTCTCCGTGTTTTGTATTTCTTTCTGTTGTATCTTCTGTTGACCTTTTGTTTCGTGTTGTGATTAGTCGTCTTTTGTCCAACTTTATAGCTTCCAATTAAGTTCTTGATGTCTTTACAAAGAGTTTCCGCTTGAGTTTCCGTTCCTTGTAAGTGTTAAGATCTTTGAACTTTCTCTCGATCTTGTCTTTAATAGAGTTCATTAGTATGGGCGGCCAAAAGGGCCAAAATTAACAGTTCGAGAAATATATATACACTCTTAAAAATAAACTAAAATGAAGAAATATTATATCTAAAAATAAAGAAATTTCAGAAATAAGGACAAACACAAAAACAAGACAATCTCAAAAAATAATAAGTGATAAAAAAATACAGAAATATCCATATAATTGAACACAATCACATAAATATATGTTCATATACAGAAAAAGAGAAAGTTTGAGAAACGTAAAGACATCCACAGAATTAAATACAACTTCAGAAATATAGACAACCGCAGAAATAAAGACAACTTGAGGAAAAATAGACTCCACAGAAATAAAGACATTTTCAGAAATATAGACAGCCAGAGAAATAAAGACAACCTCATAAATATAGACAACCTCAGAACTAAAGAAAACTTCAGAGACCTAAAAACTACAACAGAAATAAAGGCAACTTCGGAAATAGAGATATATCTGCGGGGATATCTGCGGAAATATAAGAAAAACGTACCACATAATTAAAGAAAACTTCGAAATTAAAAGAAATGCAGACATGAGGACAAACACAGAATTAAGCAAAGCTTCGGAGATAAAGATAACTGCAGAAATTAGGACATCTACAGAATTAAAGAAGGCTGTGTAGATACAGATAACCGGAGATACAAGGACAAACACGGAATTATAAAGAAAGCTTTGGAAATAATTCTATCTACGGAGTTAAAGAAAACGGCAAAAATAAGGTCAAAAACTCAAACAAACTGACAATAAAAGGACAAGAGAGGGCGTGCAGATACAGATAACCGGAGAAACAATACAACCACGGAATCGTAAACTGAAAGCTTCAGAAATAAGGACAACTACGGAGTTAGAGAAAACAGCAGAAATAAGGTCAAAAACTCAAACAAACTGACAATAAAAGGACAAGAGAGGGCGTGAATAAAAGCAGCACTTCTGATCGTCGATCACGCCGTCGCGTCCTGCGCCAGCAACCCTGCACTAGTCAGCACTGGTGCTACTGCTATCACGCCCCGCTGACCGCTGCCGGTTCCGCCTAGCTAGCCTAGCCTGTTCGACCGTTCGCGTTACACTTGCTGCTACAAATCTTCCTCGAGCTAATATGGAGTTACGAATCAACGATAATATAAGAATACGTGTTGCGGCACTTATATCGTATGTAGAAGCTGATGCAGGCAGCATTTGTTTCGATTCCATTCAGTACAAACTCGATAGCCTTTTCAAAGATGTATTGGAATATCGTGACTACATGATAAATTTTGATGGCGTGTCATCGGCATTGCTCCGTTCCAAACAAATCTTTGACAAGGCTGTGGATGCAGCTGTTGATAGACCAGATGCAAGGTCCATGTATCAACCTGAAACAACTTCAGCTGAAGGTGGTGTAGGGAGGCCTAAATTCCTGATATCAGCGGATCAACTCCGTTTCTTTGCAGGTAGGTCTAACGTTAGACCCCTACCCCTTAAATTCAAGACATTAATTAACCTCAATAATGTGGGCCTATCTAACTAAGACTGGGTATGATGGGGGGACCTAAAGCTACGCACTTTGTTTTCAAACAATAAAAACTATCCCAATTTTAATATTTCAACAAATATCTTTCACTAATTTGTGGCAAACATTCTAAAGATCATTAACCAAGAAGAAAATATCGCAAAACTCACTAATACGAAAATCCCGCCGTGTTTTCCGAACACCTCTTGATTTCGCCATGTTCGCCACCCGATGTAGAAGGGGTCCTAAAGCTACGCACTCGATTTATCATGCAAAAAAATAGTATTTCCTGTGCCTCAATTTCTAAAATATATTCATATTATCATAGGATAAAATGAAATTTAAGCGAATATAACTCCAAAATTCCGAAACAGTTATTGGTTTTCTCTGCATTTAGAGATTTACTGCAGCCTCTGTAGAAAAAATTGAATACATGTAGGAATCGTTCGTCACTCTGCAGTCACAGTTCCACACACAGAGTGCGCATTTGCCATAAAAACTGCGTGCGCGATGAGTGGTGCGTAGCTTTAGGACCCGCGCAGCTTTAGGACCCCCTACCATACATACACTACATGTTAACAAGTACTAACATTTCATTAGACCTGTACTATAGTATTACTAAGCAGGCCCCCCCCCACTTTTTTCCAAAACCATGATGTACAAAAACGTAAAAATGACCATACGATTGTGATTTTTGGCATAGTCAGCCCCCCCACTTTGAAAACCGTTCCGCGGCCCCTTCTACGACTACATGTATTAACTATTATCATGATTATGTAAATCTAAGACTAGTCTAAGCCTAGATCTAGGTCATTGTGGGTACCACTTACCAGTACTTGTAACTTTTTTAGTTGTACTGTGTAACCACCTTTTCATGTGTACTGAAAGAAACTTAGCACTACACACTGACACAACACATAGTAAAAACGAGTGTTATATAAATATGATTATTGTCACAAAAACAAAAAATCTCATCCATGAATTAGATCTAGATCTTGTGTCTTTTATTATTATCTTGCCTTGGCTGTCGGGTTGTTTTTTTATTCACAAGAACGCTCAAATTTTGAATTCTGAGCACATTCTTGCATGGCCCTCTAGCCTAAAGTATAATGGAATTGGTAAAAACCCACTCAAGGGTCCATTACATGCCATCGCGCACAGAAAAATCAAGCCATAGAAGTCGTGTGTTGTGGACGCCAGAAGTGGCGTCGCAGCACATGCGACCCACTAGTTAGAAATTCACTGCCAAATGCTGTTCTTTGTGCGAGGTTAATACTAATACTAACCTCGCACTGGTGTGAGTGGTTTAAACCAAGTCAATACACTAGTAGAGGGCCTCACAAAAATATGCTCAAAATTTAAGATCTTAGGCTTAGGCTTAGCTATCTTGGTGAATAAAAAACAACACAACACCCAAGATATAAATGAAAGCAGATCATTCATGTTTTTTTTGTTACAGTAATCATATTTTTTTTTTTTAGTATTGCCTTGGTTGTGTGCTGCCTACTGTAGTTTCTGTACACACAGGGTATTAGTATTACTAGAGCAGCACAAGGTTATTCATAACCTTGTGCATTAATTGTATGAGTGGTAGGTACCATTTTTCGTATGGGAGCATGGTTAGAAATAGAAGTATATCATATTCAGTAGGCCTATCACTATATTCTGTCATCACAACATTGACCAATTATCTGCAGCGCTAGTGTGCTTTCGCACCGGACGATGATAACCTGAATTTCATCCACACGGAGCATCGGAAACTGCTGCATTTTTACTTTGATCTCACTGTCGTCGTAACTGCCAAGTTCTCGGTAAGACTTCGCCAATTTGCCCTTAGCTGAAGGTTTCGATATGGACTGAAGTGTGTGTGTGTGTGATTTGAGTTTATACAGACGTGTACCAATCAGCTATGATTATTTACGTCTGGGACCAACCTTTAACGTCACCATTCGATAGACGTGACCAGGGCTCAAACCTCGAACCTCTGCATCAAATCGTAACTTTCCCAGCAATGCAGTTTGGATTAAAGGCACACGCCACAATGCCCAGTTAGCTAGGAGAGTTAGTTAGCTACCAGAATTTATAAGAAAGAACATGCGGGGCAATGCACAGGTGGACACCGCCGCATGTTCTTACTTAATTGTGGTAGCTACTTCAGTCCATATTGAAATACTGTCTAGTACAGCGAAAGCTAAGTCTTACCAAGAACTTGGAGTTACGACGGCGTTTAGATCGAAGTCGAAATGCAGCGGTTTCTGATGCGTGATGTGGATGAAATTCAGGTACATGTAATATGCCATATTCACCATTTCTCATCAATCCATATTATATGGATTGATGAGAAATGGTGAATAAATGTGGACTAAAATTGAGCTAAAATAAAAAGTAAATTAGTTCTCTATCATCGTCCAGTGCGAAAGCACACTAGCACCTTATCTGCCTCTAGTTAAGTTACTCATACAATCACAATGCACAAGGTTATGATATAACCTTGTGCTGCTTGACCACCCTGTGTGTAATTCAATTTGTCTGCATACATGAGTTCTTCCAACCCAATTTTCTCTGGTTTCCATCCACCTTTAAAATACATTGAAAATTTGTGATTGCATACATGCCCAAGAATTCTTCATTTTTATCAATTATTTCCTTTTTGTTTTTTATAATACTTTGCAGGAGACTTGCACTGTAATGTGAAAGACATTTCCAAATGTTTTAACGTCAGTGAAAGGACCATAAAAAGGCGTCTCCAGGAACATGGCATCTCCTTGAGGAGTCTATATAGTCGAATTGATGATAATGAACTAGATGAGAAGGTTGAATTCATCTTGCAGAATATGCCTATGGCAGGTGAGTTGGACTCAAGAATGAACCATCAATATTGGAGGTTGCATGTTCAATAGGCCAAATGAATGCATGATGGAGGTACCATAAGCTACACATTGTGTTTTCAAAGGCTAAAAAGTCAAACAATTCAGTATTCTATTCAAAGTTTATTCCTTTTATTAAATGCCATACAATAGTTGATTATGCAACTGTGTCATTTTTAATGAGCTAATGGTTTTACTGAACAAAGAGATAAAAAGATTATCTGAATATATTATTTGTCATAAGCTGGAAAAGTACAAGGGATGTGTTGACAGGCTCACCCAAGCTGCTGCGCAGACATGGTTACCGTCTAATTTTGCATTACTCGCAAGGCCAGATCTAGAGTTGTGGGGGGGGGGGCGATGTAAGCAAGGGATCGCTACAGTGGGCATGCCCGTAACTAGGGGGGGGTTCGAATGAACCCGCCCGCTTTTGAGCAGGGTCCGCTTGAAAACGTTTTTGCTTGTCAGGATTTTTTTTGTTAGGATTGAAAAAGGAGAGAAAACCTTTGTTTTGTTTGTTTTTTGCTTGTCAGAATTGAAAAAGGAGAGAAATTTTTTTTTTGCTTGTCAGGAAATTTTCCAAGTTTCCCTCCATGAAATCCTGGATCCGTGGCTGCCTATCCCGCTCAGTTGTTTAACTCCCTCAAAAAGGTCCACTAACTATTGCCAACTTTGAACCTCCCCATAAAAATCCTAGTTACGGCCTGATGGGGGGGGGGGGGGGAGGAAGAGGGTGGAGCTTTTGCATTTTTCAACATAAAATGATGCACTGCTTAGTGTATACACCCTTTACCCTCCCCAATTCTGATGTGGCTTGAGTTGTTTATCAAATTATGAAGAATGTTATTACAGTTATTAGCTGAAATCCAAATATAAAACTGGTATATGAAAAATTTTGTCAAACTCAAAGGTGCACAGACACAGCTCCCCCATCACCCAATAATACTGTTTTTATTTTTGGTTTAAGGATACAAAACTGTTGATGGATATCTCATATCCCAACATGTGAGAGTACAAAGACAAAGGATTCGAGATAGTCTGCATAGATTAGATCCACAGAGGCAAGAATTAAGATCCTTAACTGCTGTACGTCGTAGACATTACTCTGTTCAATCACCATTATCTCTTTGGCATATAGATGGTCACCATAAACTGATAAGGTGAGGATATTTATCATGGTAGATGTACTAACCACAATTTCTGTTTCATTATATTTACTTTGAAATTGACACTTCATGAATAAAAGAGGAGGAATTTTCCATGGGGAGGGGGGGGATTTGAAAAATGTACTTTGAGTTTTGCAGGAGCTAAATTAAGATGTGCACTAATTCAAAATGTGGGGTATGTTGCCTACATGTACATGTATTATAAGATCCTATTTCACCTCTGTACATGTAGTGAGCCCAAACATTCAAAAATGATTATTTTATTCTTAACTTTATATGATTACATTTTAGATTACATTACATCTATTTTATTTCTTTGAACTTCACACTTAGATGGCGATTTGTAACTCATGGTGCTGTGGATGGCTATAGTCGTGCCATTGTGTATCTTCGCAGCTCAGTGAACAACAGAGCTTCTACTGTGTTACAGCTCTTCAGAGACGCAGTTGTGAAGTGGGGATTACCTTCCAGAGTGCGTTCAGATCATGGAGGTGAGAACTTTGAGGTGGCCACGTACATGCTTGAGCACCCACTTCGGGGACCTGGCAGAGGATCCTTCATCACTGGGAGAAGTGTCCATAATTCCAGAATTGAGCGCCTTTGGCGGGACCTCCATGCACAAGTTACAAGTGGGTTTTACAACCTATTTAGGAGCTTTGAGAACCGGGGTATCTTAAATGTTGACAATGAGCTACATTTATATTGTCTCCATGTTGTATTCCTGCCACGAATCAATCACTGCCTGCAATGTTTTGTTGAAATGTGGAACAATCATAAGTTGAGAACAGCTAACAACCGAACGCCATTACAGATGATGGTATTGGGACTCCACTTCAACAGAGGAAGCACACTCAGCAATGAGCATTTTGACAACTTATGTGAGGTATGTACATGTAATGTGTTGGATGTTGAATAAATAGAGCAAGCTTTGTAAGAAATAATGCATGTTGTAGTGTATTCTAATAGAGCAAACTAAAATACTGTGATGGGGCATTAACATGGCTATTAAAGGTACATTCAGAGCATTTGAAGGAAAGAAACTGTTCCATGTTCTGTACACTGCCCTACTTTTACAAAATGAAGCAAGTGGCATGACATTGAAATCTAAGTTCTGATATTTCCATATTTCATGTAGTTGGCTCCTCTTCCTGGTCAAATTTTACCCATAAACACTCATTCTGCGAAAAGATGTATGTTAGGTAAAACATGATGACTTTCCATAGACATCAGTGTTAATGACAGACACATTTTACTCATTTACTGCAAATATCACTTTTGTCACTTGCTTCCTTTTTGTTAAAGTAGGGCATTACAGTTCCTCTATATTCCATTCAAAGTACATGTATGACCTAAAAAGGGTACCCAAAATACAACAACATTGCAACTGAAATAATTCCACCTGCATTCTACTGGAGACTATATATAACAACATATCAAAATCGAAGGTGTGGAAGGAACAGTGCTATTAAAGTTTACATGAATTCAAAATGGCTGCTAGTCAAGACTCAAGACCATCTTCCTTGTATGTCGTACAACTGAGACTTTATGGTCTTTATACCACTTTTTTCTGATCATGAAAGATATTTTTCACTTGTTTTTATAAGAATGGAGTTTTCTGTCCCTAATTACGGAAGCTAATTTGAAAGTGATTATCAATTATATTTATAAGTATAAATGATCTCTATTGTAGGTTGGAATAAGGTTAAAGCCAGATTAACACAGTCATTAGAAAAGAAGATAGTTTTGACCGAATAAAAAGATATGTTGTTCTCATGAACACTCATTTTGACTTGTGAGGTTTATTCATGTACAATGTATTTCAAGTGATAAAAGTCTCAGTTATTTACATAGTCATTGGTGTAGCTAGATTGAGGGGAAGGGTCCATCCCTCCTTCCAATTTTTGTATATATATATATATATATATAATATATATATATATATATATATATATATATATATATATCAATAAACCCTTTCACCGTTACAGGCACAGTCATCAACAAGTTATTTCATGTTCTGCCCAAGTTCCCCCTTTCCTTATAATCCAGTATCCTCACACAGCACTATATCTCTTGTGAAACCCAAGTCCTTTTAATCTTAGAAGTTAGAAAATAATTTTCACTACTCAAGTGCACTCGACATTCCTACTACCCTATTCCAATCCCCAGTCACGTATTTTGCATTCATGATTCCTTCCAATGTGGATGTTAAAAGGAATTACTTTTTTTAAAGCAGTTTTCATTCTGACCAACCATGATGTTTGAAATCAAATTTTGCATGAGTAGGATTACACCATTTTGCCTCTCTTACCTTTCCTTTCTCACTGCTCATCCTAAATCAATCAGATTAATCAAATTCAGGTTAATCAAACTGAAAGAAAATACCAACACCTAACACTTAACCCCTTTGTGTTGGCACCCCCCCCCCCCAAGATGTTTGCATACATTACATACTACTTTCAGGTTACATGTATATTGTGTAAATGATTGATTTTGGAGAAAATACCTGACATCAGTTTAAAAAATGCAAGTTTAAATGCATTGCTATTTTGTTTAAAGGGGGGGGGGGGGGGGTGGGGGGAGTTAAGCCCAAATCAAATACATGTACCTTCACCCTGCAAACATGAGTATTGACACCTAAATAAAGTCTTTATAAGTCTCAGATCCATACAGGCAAAAATTTGTTGGTTCATCTGAATGTGGGTCTTAGCACTTATTTTTTGGTTTTACAGTTGGAAGAAAGGAGGTGTGAAAGAGGTTCGTAATTAGTATAAGAGATAAGATGAGATACTTTAAATACTATCTCCCATTTCTTGAAATAGTTACATGTACATGTGGTTATGACTTATAACCACATGTGCATTATATCAGTGACATATAATGAGTATACAGACTTACATGAATAGTCTCCAGATTAATTATTTGCACGAATTACGTTATCTATACCAGTCTCATTCACATGTTTGGTGTCTAGAGCTAAGGTTTAGTGTTAGCCATCTCAGCTATGAAATTAAGAAGTTTGTCCTTATTGTTCCCTATATAACTGTGAAATTGCCTATTTTATCAAGATTTTGCATTTATGATGTTTTATTTCCAGGAAGAAGCAGCACATTATGGCATTGACCCAGACCTTGGTCACTTCGTAGCAGAAACTGGTGAAGCTGTGCAAATACCGGATACGCAATGCCCTATTCCACTATCTGAAGATCAGATGAGCTACCTCCATGAACAGTTGAGATGTGCGGATGAAGAGGACTCAAGTGGTGTCTTTAGTGACCGAGCATACCTTCGAGGTCTTGATGTTCTTGAAGGCTTTAATGAGGATTTCATAGAGTAAAGTTGTTAGCTCGCTTAGAATGCCTGTTACAGAATTCATGTAATATATTAAAACCCTATATAGCCGGGGGAGGGGGGGGGGGGCTAAGTCAGCCTCCACTCGACATTTTTTTGCGATAAGTCTGTGACGCAAAAAACTTGCGCCACAAGGTTTCATGACTATTTTTTCAAGTCTCAACTTTTGAGACCGAATTCGCAATGCCCGGCTACGCGTTTACAAAGGTTACGCATCATTTTACCAGTGCATGTTGGACTAAAAATTGCTCAGACATATGATTTCGTGTACAAACCCGATGTAAATTCTGTTTTTAGCCAAAATTTACAAAAGTATAAATATTTTTACATTCACTGGTTAAAAGCCATTAAAAATCAATGCTTTCTTATGATCGGAATCCTATTAAAAGAACAATGAAAAACAAAGTAAAAAAAAAGAGAGAATACATAGAAAAAATAAAAACGATAAAAGACATAATAGAAATTTGATGTCCCAATTTTTTTTCATTTATACATTTGATGAAAATAAAAAAAAGAGGGTCTAGACAAAAAAATAATATAATTTTTTGACAATCATTCAGGGATCTGCAGCACAAAAAATCATACTTAGGCATAAATCAGCATAATTAATTAGTTGAAAATAAATTTGAGTACATTTGGTAAAATTAAGGATACAATCTTGCAGATTACGTTGATGGTGATGCGCTTGCAGATTTTCGTCGCGATTTGGCCGAGATCAGAGGGGGGTGGCCAAAAAAGCCCCCCCCCCCCTGGCTATGCTATAACTGGGGGGCTTCCAAAGAACAATAAAAGCACTTTCAATGGATGATGCAATGAGCCAGATGCATTGCTATGTCGGTGCGTAAACTATCTTTTGTTAGGCATACTTGGAGCCCCCCAGTTACAAATTAAAAAAACAGCACCCAAACCAAATTTGTCTATATATGGATAAAAGAGAGGAAATAAATTAATGCTGGAATGTGACAGGCCATGGGCAAAGTTTGAAAAAAAAACATTATTTTTATTTCCATCTCACCCCAAAGAGCCCACAATTTGTTTGTGCAATACATGAAGGTGTAAACTTTGGGAAAACCAGATTGTAGTACTTCAGTGTTACATTTATGAATGGATGTAGCGAATTCACCTTTCTTAGATTTCTCCAAGTCTACTATGGCATTTTATGCCAGTATAGTGCAAGTAATGCAATTTGTATGAAATATCTCTTATACTTAGATCTGATGTAGAATCACCAAGTTATGAAGTTTTGTTGCAAATTGACGATAACTGGGACATAAAGTAGACATAATTATCTAGTAACTCTCCCGTTTGTTTTGTCTTAAAATTATAATTAACTATTTTTGTATGAAAAAAAAGTAGAATAATACTTGTACATTTTCATACAGTGAATCTTTTTTATTACCACCCCATCATGTATAAAATTCATCAATTGTGTCATTGAAGGAGAATGAAACCCCAAACTTGTATGCACTGTAATATAAGCAGAAAAACTTAGAAGCATATCACTAAAGATTTGAGGAAAAACAAATAATGAATAAAAAAGTAATGAACCTAAAAGAACTACAAGAAATTGGCAACATAGTCATAAGTTATTGAGATGCTATTATGTTTTTGTGCTCTCTTTATTTATACATGTAGGTAATAACTAACAAAATTATCAGATTTTGGTTTTTAAACAAAGAATATTGAATTGAGATACTTCTATAAAACTTCATTGCCTTATACATTATAAGATGTACATACATGCTGATTTTCTGAACTATCAGCCTCTACTGCCTGAAGTCTGGGGTGGGGTTGGAGGGGAGCAGAGGTGAGTGGAATGTTATTTTCAAAATTGATGACTGATAACAATACGGTTTCTTGTGTATTACATAACTGCACTATACTCTATAAGGATCCATTAACTTGGTTTGTGCGTATTACTAATCAGCAAAATTAAGGTCTCTATGGTATTATTAAATGCATCTTAAAGACATTGGTTATTGTACAATGCTACTTAGCTCTTTGTACTCAAGTCAATTGACACTGAAATGTACCATGGCATGGCAGCTGTGACATCAAAATGGTTACACAAAATATTGGTGCTCAACTTTGATACGCGCTCAGCGCTAGCAACGCAGTACAGGGGATCAACTTCTTGATTTCGAACCCCGAATTTGGTGTTTTTTGCACATTATAACAAATTTCTCATACTTCCGAAACATCGTACAATACAAATAGCAAGTATTCTTGTCTGTGCAATGGTACAGATTTTGCATTTGGTGAAAGACTTAACAGCCATTCAACCCAGCTGCGCTTCGTTGAATGGAAGGGCGCTCTTTAACCTCATGCAAAATCTTGTACCATCGCACTCATGTCTATTTGCTCTTTGTAGAACATTGCACAGGCTCAGGTTAATATATTTCTTAACTTTGATATGTGTTGCACATTGTATTGTTCTGATGCATTATAAGACACCCAAGAATACAAAAGAATTAGAAGTTCGTGGAGTTTCTTTTACAAAATCTTTGACAAAATCACTATTTGATTAAAAGTCTGGCTGATTTTTGTCTCGCCTGCATAGCAGAGCGAGACTATAGGCGCCGCTTTTCCGACGGCGGCGGCGGCGTCAACATCAAATCTTAACCTAAGGTTAAGTTTTTGAAATGACATCATAACTTAGAAAGTATATAGACCTAGTTCATGAAACTTGGAAATAAGGTTAATCAAGTATTACTAAACATCCTGCCTGAGTTTCAGGTCACATGACCAAGGTCAAAGGTCATTTAGGGTCAATGAACTTTGGCCGTGTTGGGGGTATTTGTTGAATTACCATCCTAACTCTGAAGTTTATGGATCTATTTCATAAAACTTGGGATATAAGAGTAATCAAGTATCACTGAACATCCCCTGTGAGTTTCAGGTCAGTTAAGGTCAATAAACTTAGGCCATGTTGGGGTAATTGTTGAATTGCCATTATAACTTTGAAAATTTATGGATAGAGTGAATGAAATGTGGACATAGGTGTAGTTGACAAGTCTTAAAGGAAAATGAAACCCTTGAAACCAGCTGAATCCATATCAAAGAGAAAAATCAAAGAAACATATTGTTGAAAGTTTGAATGAATAATAAGAAAGTTATGAGCATTTGAATATTGAGATCACTAATGCCATGTAGATCCTCCCATTGGCAATGCGACCAAGATCTGTGATGTCACACACGTACAACTCCCTCATTACTTTAGTACTTATTTCACTTATATTCTCACTTTTATAGTCTATCACAATGTGAGGTGTTCATTTTATGAGAGGACGAGTACAGAGGTTTCACAACATTATATCATTGATGAATCGTTTGTCATATGATTAGAATGAGCAAAAAGAGATGTTTTGGGGTATATTTTCAGTGTCCAAATGGGGAGAGTTGTTCATCTGTGACAACATAGATCTTGGTCGCATTGCCAATGGGAGGATCACCATAGCATTAGTGATCTCAACATTCAAATGCTCATAACTCTTCTATTGCTAGTCCTATTTTACTCAAACTTTTTTTGATCTTATTCTTTGATTTTTCTGCTTTCACAAAAGCTAACTTGCTCCAAGAGTTTCATTCTCCTTTAAGTCACCGTTCAAATTTGAAAATTTATGGATAGAGTGAATGAAATGTGGACATGGGTGTAGTTGACAAGTCTTAAGTCACCGTTCAAATGTCATCTATGGTCAATGAACGTGGTATTATGTCATTATATGAATGGTGTTTTTGTGAATGATTATTTTATAGTAGTTTTCAAAGTTAGTACTGCTGCTATATTAAATCGCGTAATGCAGGCGAGACTGCCAGAGGCGTTCCACTTGTTATTCTGATGCATCCATCTTTGGGGATAAAAGGGGATGGTCATTCACATTCATGTATTTTTACTCTTTTGAAGCACTTAATGATGGTTTTGGGGTCATGGCTTCATTTTGGTACCATATCGCATAGACAACATTTGGATCTGTGCACCTCATATATTTGGAAATGAAAATAATGATTAACAATGTCTTTAGGTATATATACAATTACTCTTCTTTCTTCTTCAGATCTGAATTTGTTGGGAAACTTTCAGTTTAATGCACAAGGGTTAATAAAGAGGAATGGTTAAAAGAAAAATCCCATACACCACTCATCTATTATGGCTGTTTGCAGGCCTGACATTGCTAGTGACTGTATTGACCTGGGGTGTGGGAGATAGTTATCTTTACTTTATATTTTTTAAATCTGTACATGTAGTACCAAATATATGTGGTATTTTTTATGCTGGACCAGACAAGAGACAGTGTATGGGCGTGGGAAAACCCCACTTATGCCATCATGTAGGATGAGCAGGAGAGAACAAACAATTGTAGGGCTTTGGCACAAATGGTTCCTTTATAAATTGACGTCGGTGCATTGAACTGTGTTTCCCATTGAATATGATATCAAAGAAAGTATGAAAAGTTACAATTTTGTCTTTTTAACAGCGAATTCCAAGGTGTATCATATCTGATATCAAATTCTGTTTTGAGAACTTGGTAATATGGTATAGGAAACCAACCAAATCACTCCCACACTATCCCCTAGTATAATGAACATTTTATGTTTAAATGGTACCTACTATACGGACATGGAACCCTTTTATATATATCGGGAAAACTTATTGTTGTAGTTTGGTATCAAATAAAATAACTGAAAATGGAATGGTTTTGTGGGGAATGAGTTTCTCTAAGCTGCATTGAATACCCGATAGGGCAGGACAATAAAGAATTATCTTGTCTTCACTATTCTTATAAATGTTGATCATTTGTAATTATTACTTTGTCTCAACTTGTTCCATCTCAGTCTGTCATATAGCACTTAATTGCTTCAAATGCTTTTTCATGCCTACGCCAACCGAAGGTGGATGCTGGAGGCATTATATTTTTGGGTTGTCCGTCCCACTTTCGTTCTCGCGATAACTAAAAAACGGTCAACCGGTCAGCTTCAAACTTGGCTCGAGGATACATATCTGGGTGACGATCCGCTGATTTGTTTTGGGGGTCTCAAGGTCAATAAAATACATAAAAATAGACTGTTCTTGCGATTAACTCAAAACCATTTGACAGATCAACTTCAAACTTGGCTTATGTGCTCATTAACAGGTGACAATCTGATTAGATTTTGGAGTCAAAGGTCAAGGTCAGAATTCAATAAAATGCATAAAGATAGATCATGCTCCTGATTACTCAAAAACCCTTTGACGGATCAACTTCAAACTTGGCCCGAGGGTACTCATCTGGGTGAGAATGATCTGATCAGATTTCGGGGTCTCAAGATCAAAGTTCAAGCTAATAGAATTCAATGAAATTCATAAGAAATAGATTGTTTTCAGGATAACTCCAAAACCATTTGACAGATCAACTTCAAACTTAATTGGCTCATGATATGCATATACAAGTGACAATGATCCGAGTAGATTTTGGGGTCTCAAGGTCACAGGGTTTAATCAAGTTTATATGTTTGCTTTTTGGGAGAAACAGTTATCTGACTAGATTTTGAAGTCTCAAGATGAAAGGTCATTTTTTTGGGGGAAATAGAAACTAGGAAATATATTTCTGGTCTGACAGTGGCGGAGGCATTCATTTTGACTGTGCGCGGTCAAAGATTCTTCTAGTTATGCTTGGTGGTTGTACATAACACCATAGAATTACAAACTGATTAGATTGTGATGTATGTAGGTCAAAGGGGTCAAATCATGTAATTGCAGGTAATATCTTTATTAGCACAATATCTCAAGAATTGTGCGAGGTGTAAAAATCAAACTCAATGCCAATATGTATCCAATAGAAGATAAGTCAATAAGACATTTCATGTTTTAACCATGTTACGGCTGTTCGAAAAAAGACGTGGAAAACCACAAGGGTTTGGGGGGGGTAAGCGCATTTTATAGCAAGCAGGTAAATGAGTGTGTGACGTAAGTGTTGTGTCATTGCCATTCATTTTGGTAAAACGGGAAAAATATGCATATATACTTATTAGGTCAAAGAGGTCAGTATGTGACCTTACATTATTATTTATAGTTTATCACAATATTTCAAGAAGAGTTTGAACCATGAACTTGAATTTAGGGAGGCATATAGGAGATGTACTCGCATTCATCTTGTTCTCAAATTATGAGCCAACAAATAATTTCACAAAACTTAATGAGATGTTCTTCACATGGTTTAATGCATACTCGCCTCTTACAAAACTAGGAAGGCAAAACAATAATGTGACTCAAGAAGAATTCAGAGTTACAGTTTATTACCAAATCAACTGATGTGATACAAAACTACAAATAACGCATGTACAAGGCTGTTGTTCTTACATTATCAGCCAACAAATACTTTCACAAAACTTAATGAGATGTTCTTCACATGGTTTAATGCATACTCGCCTCTTACAAAACTAGGAAGGCAAAACCATATTGTGACTCAAGAAGAATTCAGAGTTACAGTTTATTACCAAATCAACTGATGTGATACAAAACTACAAATAACGCATGTACAAGGCTGTTGTTCTTACATTATCAGCCAACAAATACTTTCACAAAACTTAATGAGATGTTCTTCACATGGTTTAATGCATACTCGCCTCTTACAAAACTAGGAAGGCAAAACCATATTGTGACTCAAGAAGAATTCAGAGTTACAGTTTATTACCAAATCAACTGATGTGATACAAAACTACAAATAACGCATGTACAAGGCTGTTGTTCTTACATTATCAGCCAACAAATACTTTCACAAAACTTAATGAGATGTTCTTCACATGGTTTAATGCATACTCGCCTCTTACAAAACTAGGAAGGCAAAACTATATTGTGACTCAAGAAGAATTCAGAGTTACAGTTTATTACCAAATCAACTGATGTAATACAAATAACGCATGTACAAGGCTGTTGTTCTTACATTAAGAGCCAACAAATACTTTCACAAAACTTAATGAGATGTTCTTCACATGGTTTAATGCATACTTGCCTCTTACCAAATCAACTGATGTGATACCAAAACATATCCAAAGTGACAAAGAATGAGATATTTAGAACTAATGAATGTTACGCTATGTATGATTGCAAAAGTCTCCCTTACAAGTTTCATCAAAAAAACAATGAGGTGACAAAGAGGTAAAAAAAAAACAAATACAACATAAAACATTTAAAATACAATAAATAACAAATCTTTTTTGATACCATTTTTTTTTCAAGTACAGTGGAAACTCGGTATAAAGAGATCCCCCCTGCTTCCGCTGCCTATGATTCCTGCTATAACAAGATTTTGATGGTCCCAAGGACCTCGTTATACCAAGCCTCCACTGTATATGTAAATTTGCTGCGAATACTAACAGAGTGTCTAGACAAAAAATAAGCATATTTGGAGCTTTATTTACTCATGCTTGAATTATGTATCCTATGAATGGCATCAAATGGAAGAAGAGGAGCCAAGCTTTACAAATATGTATCAAATATCAAACATAATTGTGACTAAGGTATGATTAAACATCAATAAATCTTGGCTTCGTTTTTTCTGGGAAGCATTTTACAGAGTGTCCCCCCAAAAAACGATACACTTTTTAAATGGCCCCCTAAATAAAATTCTTTATATCGAATTTTGGGGAAATTTTTATATATATATGGATAGCTAAAAAAAAAGTCAGAAAATGTTTTATGCTTGAGTGAGCACTGCCCATTATTGTAAAAGACATGAAAATTAGGTGGGCTATCCACTTAGGGATTAGTGAAAAGATATACTCTTTAGAAATTGTTTTTTGTCTTGACGAGTTCATGATAAATCACAATGGATATGGCAGGCCAGGGTTTGTACAGTGAATGACCTTGATTACTTGGTTGTCAACTGTTAATGTGCAAGATCTTGCATCCTTGCACTGTATATTTTTAGGCATTTGAAGAGACACATAATATATAACACAAGTATATGGCACACTCATAACTGAATACTATTGGAGTAAAATGGCAATACATATACATAGAATACAAGGTAAAGATAAAAATTAAGGATATGTCACACACTTTTTATGGTATTAAGCCTTTGAAACTTAATATTGCTGCTTATTGAATTTTTGGCAAAAATGGCACTTTTGAGGTGCATTTGCACAGGACTGATCATTGTACATTTCCATGTACACAACAAAATCTCAAGCTCACCAATCGGACCTGCAAGTGTACGTTGACTTGATTCAAACTAATCAAGGATACCACCAGAGCAAAGGGTCGATTGAAGGAGAGTGAAATATAGTTTACAGCAGTCTTGATGAAAGTGACAAAGAATTTGTGTCATTTTGCATTCTCCCACTATATTTACTATTTTCAACTATTTAAAATATTTAGTCCTTGATACAGTATTGATAAACACAGGTAATGAGATATTTGGTTGCATAATAAACACACAAGAATATTTCAGAAATGACAGAGGTAGGTACAGAGGTAGGTACAAGATGGAAATAGATCTGAGATCACAAAATAGCCTGACCTTTTGAATTAAATCAGGGGTGTGAGTGATCACAAATAAAAAGATCTGAAAAAAGCTGAAGAGTATTGAAAAAGTCTGAAATAGAAAGAGCTCCCATACTTTTTGTAATGAATGAGTCAGACATTATGGTGGTGTCATGTATTGATGACCCATTACATAACCCTTAACCCCACCGCATTGTTTTCAACTTTGAAACAAAAAGTACTTTTTTTTAGAGGGAAAAATACAAATTTCAGCCAAAAATGTAAAAAAGGGTGTGAAAAAGATAAGTGTTTTTTACACACACACACTTCTTTACATATAATAATACATAAGAACATTGTCAGTCCAGGTATGGATCTTCATTCTTGTCACAGTCTTTTACATGATGGATACATAAGAAATGTGTGGATGCGAAATTATCGCATTAAGTTCGGACTGGGGTAAGTTTAGCCAGCAAACATGGGGCAAGTTGAGCCATGGTAATTATTTTGGTAATGTAAATAAAAACACAATCAAACCTTAAAAAGCCATCGATATGCAGGCAGAATAGAGCAAATGCACATGACAGTTCTTTTACTTTTACAGAATGTTAATATTTTTAGAGAATTAGTAAGTGAAAAGACTTTAAATAAAAAACTGACATGCTGGTTCTTCCCGCATACATTTTGTACACAGTTTTTGTGGCTCAACTTACCCTCGAAGGTGGCACAACTTACCCCATAGATGGGGCAAGTTGTGCCACTTGACATCATTTTTTTCAAAGGTCACAACGACTTTCAGAGTGGGGGTAGAAAGTCGTATATAGGTGAAAAAGATTTCCCAAGAATCATATCTAAAGGCAAGGTACTTATTTCTATCATATTATTAGTCATATCAATTCTATCATGCAAAATGCAAAAAGTGTCACAACTTACCCCGCCTTCCCCTACCTATAGACAGACGTACCCAAGAACTTCCCCGCCCCAAAAGATCCACATGTAACCATCTGGAGGCATAACAAAATCTTTTTTACAAATTAGGTTTCATAAAACTGTACTGTATTACTATGTTTAGTAATACATGTCTATCAAAATATATTTCCAGGCAAGAAAACAGCCAATCTTTGGCAAAATTGCAACAGAACAATGAGTTATCAACATGGAATGTTTTGGCAGCATCTATAATCCCTACTTGGGGAGGGGATTTTTTTAGGGGCTTTCTTCGGACTGGATTTTGATGGTGCAAGGATTAATCCTTTCCAAAAAACTCATCAGGGAAGGATGCGCAAAATAGCGAAAAGAAAACATTCCTAGAGGGTAGAGATTGTGTGTGATTCCGAGGAATAGGAAGATGCAATTCATGAGAGCAGGTGGATGCCCCGATGCCCACTGTTGACATGTCCTGTCTGACAAACGCTACACTCAGTGGCGGTTGCCACCCACACACTGGTTTGTTGGACAATCCAGTTACAAATCTCACGATATGTTCGAGTGTCAATATTTCTTCCTCCTCTTTTCCATTGGCGTGTTGATTGCCCGCTGTAAGAAGAAAAGTGTTAAATTGTGTAAATCAACCAAAGTTTGAGAAATATGGATTGGGCAATTCCATGCCAGAACATGAAAAAATGCTGAAAATTGAGATTCATTAGCACTCTTCCTTAATTCTTTAGTTATAGCCAGGTATCTAAAATGTTGGGAAAGTTACGTTTTTTCGCCCATATAATTAGATTTTTGCCATTTTCGGGTCACTCTCGGTGAAATTCATTTTTTTTTATTATTCATTTTTGGGAATTTCTTGTAATAAAATAGCCTTAAATCTTTAGAAAATGTGTATCTCCTCATTCAATGTTACAAGTCAGTGACTAAGGTTGTCATAAGTGTCTGTACACCAATTAGAAAATAATCCCACTCTATATAAGAATATTATAACCGATTTTCGAAAATTGGAAAAGGGCAATGTCCTTACAACATGGAAAAAATACAAAAGTTTTCATCGTAACTTTACCAATGAGATTATACTACAGAATTTATGTAGACCTACACTTAAAAAGATAAAATTGTTACCCCCCCCCCCTGCTTATTGTTACGAAATACGAGAAATATCAATGGTCTGGTGCCATATTTCATGAGGCCGGAGCCGCAGATATTTGCCCATATTTCATGAACAAGCAGGGAGTACACAAATATTGACTGCTCATGAGGATGCTCGGTGGAAATTTCACTCTCTGATGTGCTTTTCATACCAGCCCTTCGAGGCCTTGGCCAAGAGGTGATATAAGGGCTGGTGTGAAAAGCACTGAGGGAATGATGTTCTCAACATCCGAATATAGAGCAGTCGATGTTTGTTTTATATACTTCATCAATAATGTTGCAGCTAAAAATTCTAACATCTAGTCTAGACCATAAATAGTTATCTAGACCTTGACCATATCTAGTATAAAGAAAAGTCTTCTACATGCACTGTGTGTGGAGGGGTTTCATCTTAGGTGCAAGGGTTTCTGTCCAAGGGTTTTGCCCTACTATCCACAGGTTTCACCATACTATCATTTGAACTACTTTTCAATGGATAGAAAGTAAAAACCCTCAGATAATCATAGGTGGATCTACACCTGGTCACATGATGTACTTTTGACCAATCCGTGATAAGAATCTTAATATGAGGTATATAATAACTAATAGTATTCACTTTATTCCCTTCAGCAGAATATCCAAAGAACCCAAGTAAATTTCATTCAAGTGTATTTTTTTATCCAATGCAGAACATGAATGTCCATTGATGGTTTGGGGTCTCAAGGAAATCAATAACAATGAAAGATAAAAAAAAATAATTGGAAAGGCCATTGTGATTTATGGACATTTATATGGTTAAATATGACACAAATCAAGGAATTAAACCTAAATATTGTCACAATATGAAAACCCTTGTGCTTTTGGACATGCCTCTTCTATAATTACGGCAAAAAATAACAGGGAAGAGGGTTCTTCAATATCTTTTTTTTTCTTCGAATACTTTTGGAAGTTTTAAAAGATCAACTCTCATAGATGTATCTGTCAAACTGTAATACATCTGTTTCCCGTTTATCCCTAACTGAACTGGGCTATTTGAGCTTTTTATGACGGAAATCTGGGACAAGAAGGAAATTTGGCATGTGTTTACTGCTTATGTTACAAATGATCATTAATACAATTTATATCTTAAAAATATCTAGAATTTTTAGTGAATAATTTCGCATAGTAAGCTTTCTTACAGTATTTTCTTCACAAGAAGTTTAGTAAACTCTACTGTTCTGACTTACAAATTAAAAGCCGCAATAAAAAAGTTTGTGGTTGGTCTCTGACAGATTATTTTGGTGTAATATAAGCCTATGTTACAGACTGACCCAATCTAGAATCATCGCTTATTTACCTTCAACCTCCCTGATAAAGCGGATGAAGTGGCCATAAACTATCTCTTCTTGCTGTCTGACGTTGCTGCCTTCTTCTGAAAAATTTGGGACAAAAGAATCCACCAGCTCTTGGGACTCTAGCACCCTAGGCTCTTCACTGAATTCTAATAGTTCCCTACATTTGGGAAATTTCCTAATAAGCTGTTAAAATCAAACAAACAAGAAGACATCAATATAAAAGCTGTGATTATTTCTAATCCTAATAATTCTAAAGCCCAAATTGAGTTTTAGGAAACAAGAAAAAATAACCCAATTAAGACAATTTGTGCAATTGCATCTCCTGAGGAAAAAAGGGAACTAAATCACTGTGATCCGCATGTCTCTCCCCCTGATATAACTGATTAGGGGGGTATGCAAGTGGACCACTACACCAGGGTTTCTCCCTACTCTTCATTCATTTGCCTGGGTGAACTCGAACCCCAAAAGACGCTTTACCGACTGAGCGAACTCGCTCCCAGAAATATAAGGCTAAATATCAACATAACTGCTCTTTCAATTTTCAAGGTGCTGTTCAAATTATTCAATATAAAACTAGATTAATCTTTGAGTGCGCGCAGATGAAATGAATGCCTCCGCCATTGCCAGACCACAGATATATGGCCTAGTTTTCTATTTTCATAAACATCATTACCTACTACACTTTGACCTTGATCTTTCACTTTGACATTGATCTTGCAACTCCCAAATCTAATCATATAATTGTTAATCATTAGAGTATACATGAGACAAGTTTGAATTTGACCTGTTACATTATTTTTCAGTAATATTGCATGAACATTTTAAGGTATTTAGTCAAACTCTGTGACCTTGATCTTTGACCTCAAGATTCCCCAAATCAAGTCAATTCATCATCACTTGTGTAGTCATACATGCACCAAATTTGAAGTTGATCTGTCAAATTACTTTTCAGTTATAGTGAGAACAAGTCATTTTGAGGTATTATATTGTATTTTGCGACCTTATAAATTCAACCTTGAGACCAATAGTCCTATCAATTCATTCTCACTCTGATATGCTAACGTGAGGCATGTTTCCCTTGTTCTTCTTTCACGCTTTCTTTTTTCCCAATTCTAATGACTCTTTCATGCTTTCTTTGTTCCCAATTCTAATGACTCAACAAATTAGCATTTTTTCCCTTCTTTTTTTCCTACATATATTAGACATCTACATGAAGATCGTTGTAATTGTACCATATTGTAAATACATTCTATTATATTAATACAGAAATGAAAAAAAAAGTTTGAAGCTGATTTGTTTGACAGTTCTGCACTTATTGCAAGGAACAAGCCATTTTTATGTATTTTATTGAATTCTGTGACCTTTATCTTTGATATTACCCCAAAATCTAGACATATGATAGCATTGTCACTTGTATATGCACACATGAGCCGAGTTTGATCCATAAGAGGGTTTTGGACTTATCGCAAAAATGGCCCTTTTTTATATATTTCATTGAATTCTGTGACCTTGGGAATCCTAAAATTCATCGTCATCCAAATTTGTATACTCAAGCAAAGTTTAAAGTTGATCTGTTGAATGGTTGTTGAGTTATCACGAGACCAGCCCGTTTATATGTATTTTATTGAATTGTGTGACCTTCACCTTTCACCATGGGAACCCAAAAACTAATCAGCTCATTCTCATCCCGATATTTATACCATTACCAAGTTTGAAGTTGATCCATTGAATAGTTTTTGAGTTATCGCAAGAACGAAAGCGGGATGGACTACATGAGAACATAGTGCCTCCGGCAACCATCTTTGGTGGGCGGAGGCATAAAAAATACATAAGTGCAATAAAATGAAGACTTACTTCCAGAATCCCTGTCTTCTGCATCCCTTCAAGCAGCTGTTGTTCACTCTGAGTAGTGCATGATCCTTCCACTAGCCGGTTAACCAGTTCCTTTGCCAGGACATTTGGTTTTGGGCCATCTTGCATAATGCATTGACCTGCAGTAATATACACAGTAACCAAAAGGCTGTTATGAATAACTGCTTTCATTCTTCACGTAAAATGAGTGTTAAATAACAGTTTTAGCAATACATACGGCCTCCTGGATTTGAAGCATAAAGTAGAGTAACAAGATGCATTGCATGTTTATTATGTGTAGGCCATGCAGGCTACTTTATATCTAAAATACTTAGAGGATAATTAAGGAATGTAAACAAACCTCAGGACCAAGTACAATTCGAAAATCCAGCTTCGAGAATGAAAACTGAGTACTTAAGACATTTGAGCTTCTTTTCCAGCACATTTTGTAAGTTAATTTCATGATATTTTATACCCTCAATGTTCTCAGTGGGTTGCTTCTGACCAATAGTGGATAGAGACTAGCATTTTCTACTACTACTACTATGGGTTGAGCATGCTTACATAGAAATTATAATTTTTAAAATGAGAAACCTAATAATTAAAACTAAGTGTACAAAAAGAAATGGGAAACTTCTCTCCCAATGTTTCAATAATAACCACATCATGGTACTATTGCCCATGGGAAGATCTCCATATCATTTATTGCTCCCATATTCAAGAAATTTATATCAATCTCATTTGTCTGATTTTTCTGAAGCGTTCATTCCTATGTCTCTTACATTTTTGCATTCATTCAATTATCTCTGAAGGGTTAATCCCATAGCATACATGTAAGTTTCATACACTGAACTTACCTATTACTATCCCAGCTGCCAGGAAAGCCTTATTGACACACATGCCTGCGTAATCCTCAATGAGGATCCTTCCCTCGTAAGGTATGGTGAGGCGTTCATACACAGCATTGAGGGCCAAACGCAGGAATTCTTTCCTGATGCCACCCAGATCTTGCCCTCTTTCCCCCATGAATCGTACTTCTAACGGGAGGCGTGGCTTGTAGCCTGTAGCCGTGAACTCATCCAAGACCCCCTGAAACACATCCATCCTGGAGATTACAATTTTATACGTATCCCCCTGCATAGCTGCATCTGTTGATGCAAGGTCTGATGGCAGATTCAACCTCCTGCCCTTGATGAAATCCTCCCTGAAATACTGCACCAGCTGTGCTACACTCGTGTCCTCAGACCTGGTGGGGGAATAAAAGGATACATAATAAATATGTATAAATACAATATCAACATTCAATTTGTTTTGTACTTATTAAGCAAATAAAACACTGGAACTTCATGCTATTCAATAATGCGATAGCCATGATAATGTATCTCACCCGGTTGGAGTGCAATCATTCTTTTTTACCTCATGTGACCTTTGGCCTACATACGTGACCTTTGACTTCAAATAACATTGACATCCCTATAGAGCATCTACCACAAACGGGCAAATAGTCAGAAAATCATTCAAGTATCATATGCATATGCATTGAGGATGGATGGATGGACGCCTTAAGTCTCCTTCCACCTCTGTGACTCGACAAAAATCAAGGAATCTCGTCCTGCACCTTGTTTGAAAAAAATGCTTCGTTGACCTGATTAAAAGGTGTCTCACATCTTTCCTGTGTGTCACCCCACCTATTTTTTTCTGTGGGCGGAGGCATAAAAAATAGATGGATTCTTGACTACGCAGTCAGAATTGATGCCCAGAAACATTGCCAGATCTGAAAAATATATCACACATTCACGTTTAGCTTTCATAAATGTTGAAATCTGATTAGATAATTGTCACTCCCACATGCATACACGAGTCATGAGTTTGACGTTTATTTGTCAATTGGTTCTATGTTTAAAGGAAAACAAGCCATTTACATGAATACAATAACTTCTATAACCTTCGACCTTTGACCTTGTGACCCCCAAATCTAATTGTATTGTCACTCGCATACATATATACACAAATGACACAACTTTGAAGTCCATCTCTCAAATGGTTCTAAGGTATCGCCATAGGGAAAACGGGACAGACAGACAGACAACCTGAAAATATAATGCCTCCAGCACCCACGTTCGGAGGGCAGAGGCATAAAAAGCTTTTGAAGTGGCATTGCCCAAAACTTTGGAGCACTGATTACAAAACAGAATTAGAGGAGGGGTGTGCGAGGCCTCAATGCCCCCTCATAATTTTAGGATTACAATGGAGGTCTATTCATAGAAATGAACTGTTAACCTGTTTATGAAAATAGGTCCATCATTCGAGCAATTTTAGAATCCATAATAGCAACCATGAAGGGGCATAAAGTGATTTCATCTAGCATCTGGAATGGAATGGTCTGGTAAGCCAAAAACTCATACTGAAAACTTACGATCTCTCTTTCACTTTGGAAAGAATGTGTTCAAGCTCCGGATGTTCTTCATTCTGTGATGGAGATAATAAAAATGATAATTTATAGAGGTGGTTGATTCGTAGGCTTTTTCATATTTTGCTCATGGAAACAACCAATATGATAAACATTTCATAATCAAGTTGAGCTGGTTTCTCTCAGTTTGTAAGTCCATAACCAGAGCTCATGATTCGCTTCAATCATGTCAACTTGTCAACTAATAGGACTTTTTCACAAATTCTACAACAAAACTCTTTGAATTATGGCATGAAAATGAAATTTGCAAAAATTGCTTTGAAAATAATTTATGAGCAAGAAATATCGAGAAGTGCTGAAGTATATGTGGGAATGTGTGTGTGTTTGTTTGTGTGTCATTTCATGCATCGTTAAGTGGGAGAATATTTTACCAGTGGGTATAATATTGTATTGTTAGTGTAAGCCTTGTGCAATGTCAACATAAAAATAGGTATACAAATTTTCAAGCTTCTCAATTCCATGGATCAATAATAGATATAACTAGTTTGCAGCTACAGGGCATCAACAGATATCTGTCAAATGCTTGCTTTTGATTGGTTGATGCATGCTGTGGTTTCGGCAGATTCAGCTTTCAGTTGCATTGTACACTTTTGTATACACTAATGCACTTTGCATCCACGGTTACTTTTTACAATTTCTCCTCTTGCTATTCTCTGACCAGCACATCACAGATTCATTACAGAACACCATACCCACAAAAATCTTCCAAATTAACCATTATCTATATCAATGTTCATTTAAGTCAGATTTGTACGAGGCTCATAATGCCTGTAGAATTTCCATTTATTCAATGTGTGAGAAAAGAACAGGATAAATTGAAATGCCTAGCTTAAAGGGCAAGTCCACCCAAAGTTGAATTGAATAAAAAGAGAAAAATTTAACAAGCATAATATACAGACTATATCAAATTTTGCAGTTGTCAATAAGGGAGCTATTTATTGAATCATAGTATATTGCAGAAATGAATTCCCCACATGTTAAGGGAGGAATCAAACCTTTTTGAAAAATGTAATATAGAAAAAATTCAGATATTTCATATTTCATATAATAAAATATAAAATAAATAGCGAGTGGATGACCTCATCGGTCTGCTCATTTGCATACTGACCTTGCGTGGAAGCTCATTTAAAATCCCAGCTGGCAGCTCATCATCTGATGATGGTTCACTTTGTACTAGTATAGCCTGAAAAATGAATACATATGCATTTAGTATTTGTGGTAAGTGTAATTTGCAGACTAAATTAAATTATAAGGGCAAGTATTCCCCAATTCAAAACTCTTTAAAAATGTTTTTATCTTTTATTTTTAAATTAAATATGAATAGTGAAAACATAATCAGCTTGGTTTAAAGCGTCAGTATGAAAAGTTGACCATGAGATGACCTGTAAAACACTAAATATTTTGCATAATGATTTATTTGAGTTGGCAGCAAAAGTATGCAATATCTTTTCCAGTTTCCAACATCAAATTGGACATTATGACCAATGAATAAGGCAGAGAAATGCAAATGTTCTTGCACAAACAATAAACTGCAGGCCTCCACACCAGCAGGTGCCTGGCAAACATTACCTCCCAAATTTACAAAATAAAAAATGTTTTATACGGGGTGTTAAAAAAAAACACTTGACAAATCTGTCACTATTACAATTCAAAATATATAAAAGATTTGTTCAGATTGATGGATGCCCAATATTTTCATTTATCATGTGCCACTTGCGAGACAACTTTTCATTCACGCTTGGCAAACACTGATCATTTTTGTCCACAGTGTGAGAAATGACTTGCGCCAAATTGCAAGAAGAGGGACATTTAAACCAGCAGTTTGAATAAGCACTCCATTCAAATAAATTACTCTTTGGCATAAATTTATGATTATCTATGATAGACCAGTACCTTTGTGGATTTTTTTAAAAATCAGAATTCTAATGATTGCATTGTTTTATGCATGCGTGAGAATTAACAACGTTTAATTACTCTTCAAGATCTTGTTTAAGCAAAGTATCCAGATGCACATCAAATCCACATGCCATTCATCCAGTCAAGAAGAAATGTCCCAAATTAATACATCTTCGATTATTCAATCAATCAATTAATTAATCTATCAACAATCAAACCATTAATACCAATACATCAACCAACAAATTGGTCAGTCATTCAACCATTTAGTCAGTCAGTTAATCAGGTAGTAAGTTCAATCTACAATCAATAAATCAGTTAATTAATCAAGTGCTTAATCCATTAATAAGTAAATCAACCAGTCAATCTACTCTAAGTATTCAATCAATTTCTCAATCAGTCAGTGTATCCATTACTCAACCAGTGGCAGATCCAGAGGGGAAACCTTCCCCCCCCCCCCCCCCCCCCCCCCCCGTGGCAGCTAAAAAAAGAGTAATTTACTTTGAATGGAAGTGCTCATTGAGATTGCTGGTTTAAGTTTCCCACGTATTTTAATTTGGCACAAGTCATTTTTCACACTCTAGGCAAAATCAATAGACATTCGCCCAAGCGTGTTGTTTTGTTTGTGGCACTTGATAGATAAGACTAGTGGGCATCTCTCAATATGAAAATTTTTTTTAATATATTTTGGAATGTAATTGTGACAATTTTTTTGGGAAGTGTTGACAGGTTTTTTTTTTTTCACCCTGTATACAGAAACCAAAGAAAGGGTGAACCACACCCACGTTTAAAAAAATAAAGTGTGGAGCCCTAACAAAGTCTAGTCAAGGCAGAATCCAGCCAATCATACATTCAACAGAATAACATTTTTTGATTAATTTGAGGTAAACTGTCAAATTTAACTCTCACAACCTACATTTGTTGTTGTGTGGTTAACGCAATATTAATTATCTTTTATCTTTTATCAAATAAATATCTAAAGTTATTTTGAGGCAGATTTAAAGTTTATCTTATAACATCTAAAATCAACTCTAGGGAAGATGATCAGTAATGCCTGGTTTACATTTTCCCCGGGTGCAATGCAGATAAAAATGGTCTACAATTTGCCTTGCAATTTTAAGGACATCTTATTGGCTACTGGCTATGGCATATGCGTTTACACTGTCTACGGGCATTGTGCCATTTCTTGTATAGGCCCCTCCAGGGCAAGCCAGTGCAAATCTGTACAGAGGCTACGCAGAAACGCTGTAGGGTTGCCATGGGATGACTGCGCAATATCCATGCAAATGGGAGCCGCACGGAATACGAGATACGGGCTGGACACAGGCTTCGTTAAAGCATTGCAGGCCAAATGTAAACTAAGCATTTTAATTATATCCCTGGAAAGATTGAAATACATGTATCCTGCACAATCCACTAAATTTTCAAATAATAACCGAAGCATTTGTATACCAACCGAAGATACATCACTGTCTGATAATACAAGCGGCTCATCACAGCCTGTGGTTTCCTCCTGTGATAACACAAAAATTAAGGGAATTACATAAAATATGGACAAATTTATCATGTGGCTCATTCTTATTGAAACCCACAATAAATTGGGAAGAAATTACACAAATTGGAAATTAAGTAATCAGTACTCATATAATGCAATATATTTTGTTAGAGCTTTCAAATCCACTATCGTGGAGGAAACTGACCTAAATTAAATCAGAAAAAGGGATAAGGAATAAGCATATTCTGCTCAGGTAGTATTTTTTTCTTTCAGAGTCCATTTTTATACACAATATACAGTCAATTCTTACCTTTAAAAATTGGTTACTAGAGTTCCTATTAAAAGAGCCAATTGCTTTGAATTTTCCCCCATACTCATGATAAAGGTCCAACCAAATAGATCAAAGCAGCAACCACACTGGACGGTTTGTTCTTCAAAATGTAATTGAACTGAGCAAGCCAGGAAATTGATTCTAATAGGTTTAAGAATCTCATAGTCTTGGACTGTGTAACCAGAATATCCTCTTCCATGTAGTGCAGAAGTATAATAACAGTACATAAATTCATATCAGGTTTATTAAAACTTGACCTTTTACCTATGTCCTCATCTGACCTTGCCGATTTGATACATCACCATTGCAAAGTCAAGGAGTGAGCAAAGTAAGGGCACCAATTACCTTCTTGCACTATGGCACATAGTACAGTACAAACAAATAGAACATTTATAATACACTGAGCTAAGAGACAAACAAAACCTTGAACCAAGTTAAAGATCTGTTCAAAACAGTAGAGGTTATTTTGTTAGAATTTTCACGCAAACTTACCAAGTTCTTGCATGTCTCGTTGTGCTGTCTCATTTCCGATGTCAGGAATATGGCCCCACAAAGGACGCACGGAAGCATATCATCATTGGCTGGAGGGGTGTTCTCCTCAAGCAAAATGTTTTTCTGCATCGGCCTGATGTATATTTTCTGTGTGCTCAGAAGTTGTAAATCCTCAGCAGAGCAGGGGCCTACGTGGACTACCTCTAAGACCGTCCTTGACCTTGTCTTAAGGGTCATTAATTCAAACCCAAATTTTAGCTCTTCCTTTTGATAAGCACTGTTTCAAAGAAGATGAAATATAGAAATATAATGAATCAAATGGCATACATATTGTCTCGCCTGCAATAGACAACTACTTGTTATGGTACTGTATTAAGAGGGAAACAAAATCATACACATCAATACCATGCAGGTGGCTAGTATTTTTTTATTCATCAAAATTATCTTGCACATTTATGCTTTAACTGAGACTTCTTTGCAAGTCTCAAAGGATTTGGACATACAGCCCTGAAAAAAAAGTATTAGACCAACTCCTTTTAAAGGCTTGTATCAGTAAAAGAACTTTCAGAAGTATTCATAATAGCTAACTTTTGATAAATATATGAATACTACAATAAATCTTTATTCTTTCTATCAACTGGCCTCCTGGACAATTACATCCAGGGTAATTACCCCTAGGACAATTCTTACCAGGACAAGTTCTCTGGAAGGACAATTACAGCAAATACACCCCAAAAGAATGGACGGTTTAAAACAACTGACAAAAGAGAAATGTCCTTATGGGTAATTGTCCTAGGAATATTTCCTAGAGATAGGGGTGGTGGAATACCAGTAAATGTTCTGGCAGTAAGAGTCTCAAGAGTAAATATTGTCCGGGTATGTCTGATCATCTGGATGGGAAATGTTCTCTCCTGTAGAGCCAGTTTATTCAGTTCTTCATATCAAACTTGTTACTTTGATGAAAGCAGGTACCCCTCTTGGTCTGCTGTCCACAATGGGTTCATATTTTGTCCTTAACACAGCCTATTCATTTTGAAATATTCCTTTGTTTGATGACTATATTACATGTACTATTGCCTTCAATATCTATGTCCTGAAAACAGTCCCCAATAGAATTGACAGTAGGGCCATAATGAGCAGGCCAAATTACTCTGAAAAATGATATATGTAACATTGACTAATCATTCTCTAGGACATTTATGATCTGTTAGGTGGTCAAAAATTATTTTTTCATGGGAAAATGAACCGAGGGGATAATATTCCAGCGAAATCTGGCTGGGGCAATTATACCCAGGTATTGCTGTCCTAGAAGTGAATGTCCTGGGGTATTTCACAGGTTAGGTGTAAAAATGGCAGAGGTAAAATGGCAGAGGTAAAAATGGCAGAGGTAAAAATGGCATGGGTAAAAATGGCACTTAGTTTATATGCTGCAAATTATCTGAAGGCTCTTTAGTATAAGTAGAGAATAATGGAATGAAAGTACTAGTCTCTGCTGTAAAATTGTTTGTCAATCATCATGAATGTTTAGCCTTTGATTAAATCCTTTCCAAATGGAGAATAGCATTGTAAAAAAAATCACCTTAAGATCTTCTCGTTAACATGGTGAGCATCCCCTTCTTTATCGAACTTGACAACCTTCTCCCCCAAGTTGTTGTTTTTTAAGATCGCCTTTTCCTCTTTTGTGGGGACGTCTTCCTGATTACAATCAGGAAGACATATTAAAATCCTGCTGAAAGTACTTATCTTCCCTGTAAAGAGGTGAATTGTAAAATGAAACATTACAAGGACATTCACACAAAAGAATTAAGAATTTTTTGACAAGAATCATTCTGGTCCATAACGAAACATGGATTTTTATTTTCGTGCACTGAGTGAAAAAAGAAAGAGAAGTTTTTTTAACAAGTGACCTGTAACCTTAAGGCTCAAAGGAACCCCAAATTTAATTCAAATGATCACAACTTCCTCAGTTGCCAATTTGAAATTTACATAGTCTTAGTGATCTCATTTTTAAAACAGCCACAACTTTCTTATTCCTGGTCCAAATTCTTCCACACTTTCAGCAATCTGTTTTTCCTATTCTTTTTTTTAATAATCTTGACCATGGTTGAATTCCGTTTTAAAGCTGCCTCTAGTTATTCCAGAAGAAAAAAATCATTACAGACAATCGATGCCACCTTTGGTGGTAGAGGCATGAAAACATGCCGTCTTACTTCTCAATAAAAGCATAAAATGTAAATATACACAATACATCAATACTTGTAGTTGATGTACACAGAAATGTCCTTCTGTTATTATTTCAAATTGAATTACAACTTGATGGATTCTGGACTGCACGCAGTCAAAATTAATGCCTTTGCCTTCACAAGATCTGAAATATATTGCACATTTTGCATTTTCACAAACTTTAATTGGAGAATGCGATCAAATAGTTATCACTTTATGACAAGGGGTAAAACAATATGCACATTGGTCATGCAATTGGTAACTAGATGAATCTTCGACCGAACACGGTCAAAATGTATGCCTCCGCCACTGCCAGACCAGAGCTCCGTAACACAAAGGTTTGCGATGGATTGCTAATATGAAATAACACTCCTGATTGATTACCGTTTAGTGTTTTGAACAAAATGTGCATACCACAATGATTGTGATTGGCTATTGCCATTTAGCGATGGATTACAAAACTTTGTGTTAGGGAGCCAAGAAATATATTTCCTAGTTTCTATTTCCATAATGAAAAAACACTAAACCCTTGATCTTGTTTGATCTTGTGACTTCAAAATCTAGTCACATAACTGTTTCTCCAAAAAAGCAGACATATGAACTCGATTGAACCCTGTGATCTTGAGATTTGACCGTGAGACCCCAAAATCTACTCAGATAATTGTCACTTGTATATGCACACATGAACCAAGTTTGAATTTGATCCGTCGAATGGTTTTGGAGTTATCGCGAGAACGGTCTATTTTTATGTATTTTATTGAATTCTATGACCTTGACCTTTGACCTTGATACCCCAAAAACTAATCAGCTCATCGTCACATAGATATGTATCCTCGAGCCAAGATTAGTTGACCGGTTTTTTAGTTATCGTGAGAACGAAAGTGGGATGGACGGACGACCCGAAAACATAATGCCTCCGGCAGCCACCTTCAGTGGGCGGAGGCATAAAAATGACTGTAGAGACCACTGCCCCCAAATCTAATGAAATAATTTCCACTCCAGTACATATACATGGCCAAGTTTGACTTTCATAATAGTTCTCAAGATATTGTGCAAAGAAGCCATTTACATTCTAAAAGGACTTCTTGAAATTCGACCTTTGACCTTGTGACAAAAACATGTAATCAGATCATTCTCAGGAGGTAAAATGTACCAGGTTTGAACTTGAATCGAAAGATGGTTTTTCAGCTTATTCAAGAAAAGGCTGTGAACTTTAACCTTTGAATCCCAGGGGATGACAATCCCTCCCATAAACATTCTTGAGCCAAGTTTGAAATTGATTTGTCAATTGGTTCTTACGTTATCATAGGAACGAGCCATTTCACCTATGTGACCTTTATGATCCTTCATCTTTCACCTCGTGACCCACAAATGTAATCACGTCATTGTCCCTCCAATATACATACATGAACCAAGTTTTAAAAATGAGACATTCAACGGTTATTAAGTTATGGAGAGTACTAAAACAGACGGACCATAAAAACATAATGCCTTAGATGGGCAGAGGCATAAAATACATCAAAACCTTTAAATATCCTTTAGAAAAAAATGTTGAGTTTAACCATGATCACATTTTAAAATTCAATCTACTTTTTACTATTATTATTTAATTTGAATACAAATTTTCAAAGGATTCCTCATATATTTTGCACTGATGATTCATACTTACTTTTTTTGGGTAGGTGTACTTGTTGGGAAGCACGGGATGCATACTGAAAGAGATAAGTATTTTTTTTTTCTTAACCAAACAACAAGAATTTTCCCCAAGTTTTACATTTTACATACACAAACCAATTGGTATATTTTCCATTAACTAAATTTCTTCCTTTTAATCTATTACACAAAATACAAAATAAAAGGCACTTCAAAATGACACCCGAAGCCCAATTTAATGGGGTTTTTGTAACTGAAATATTACAGGAGAATTAACCCCAGACAGAGGTATAAATATACTTCACAAAATGTCACTTGTGTTCAACTTTTCCATGTGCACCTTGTAATGAAATAGTCAGAATGCAGTTCCCATTTATCTAAGCTGGTGCGGTGACAGGCAGGCCCGAATATGTGTTTTTTATTCATCAAAATTAGATTACTTGAAAAGATATTTCAGAAACTTTCATTTTCATAACTTATGTAAATATATTTTCAGTCATGAATAAAGATTAATTTCATGACAAATTAAACTTTCAAATAATGCATGAACATGTATAAATAAAATGTCATAGCATAAGTGGACTATTTGTATTATTGGGTCACGAATCTGAAAAGATTAGTCATACAATCTTCTTATGCCACCAAATGTAACACTTTTAGAGCTTATATAGCAAAGGGGTTATGTATTTTTCTTCAGGTTACTTACATAAGTCAAAAAGTTGCCAATTTAGACGTTACACCACTAATCTGAAAGAGCCATATTCAACAATGTCACTCCATTTAGGCATTGTGCATTGCATCAGCTTTATACGGCGCTTCCCAGAAAGAAAGGTTACTCAACTTTAACGAATCAGTGTGGACAAATAATTTGCAATGAAATTAATATCTAGTCTTTATCTTTTCAATACCATGGTTATGCTTCAAGTGTCACACATCACTGAACGTCATTGCCTCCTTATTTTTTTTTTTTGGGGGGGGGGAGGATTGCAGCTGGTACATTTTGGTTTTTTATTTACTGGAGATTCTTTGAAGAGAAAATAAAATGCTTCATTTGTTGCTAGGATAGGTCTCATTTGGTGACCTTATTGGCCAGAAAGAATCTCTGGGCATTCATAAGTTGACACGTGGTAAAACTGACAGAGATGAGTATGTTAGCTATCTTAGAAAGGCATCTCATTATATGTTATAAAATCGCTTTTGTCAATTGACTTTATAGACAATTATGCAATTTCCTTCCTTACCAATGAAAAGCTAAACTCTTCATTGTAACATGGCATTAACATGTATTTCCAGTTTACAAATAAATGATGCTCCTGCAATGATTCATTAAGGTTGGCTAACCTTTTTTTTATGAAATGTACATGTGAGCAGATAAAGTTAATGAAAAAATGAGTATTCTCGTGCTGTTTATATAACAAATCCAGTCCAGGGGCCCGTTGCATAAAAGTTACCATTATGGTAACTTTCATGGAAACCTTGATTTTGATTGCTTAGTGATCAGCATTACTATGGTAGTTACCATTGGATGGCAAAGTTACCATAATAGTAACTTTTATGCAAAGGGGCCCAGGGCTTTATTCTATCAAAAGCCACAAAAGTCACCGAATCTGATGCTTCTTTAATTGAACATAATGGCCCTCTCAAATACCACTACTTGGTCATGGACACTTTTGTGCCCTTTCTATATCTCCCGAGGGGGGGGGACCACTTACATTGAAGAGTGGATACCATGCGCGACCAAAAAAACACGTAAAAAGGATGTCTTTTTCAAGATTGAGCACGTTAAGTACCGTTACGTAGCGTGATAAGGGTGTCAAAAACACTAAAATAATGAATAAAGGGTATCTATTTTCGCTAGGAAAGCTACGTGTTCAGGGTCAAATTTGCGAGGGTGTAAAAAATTAAGACTAAAATGTCTTATAAATGATGTACTTTTGCCCCAATAGAGTCTACACTACGTGTTTAGAGAACAATTTGCGCGATATGTGGGAGGTGGGGCTGTACCAAACCCAATGATGTGGGTGAAGGTAAAACCGACGACCGACATATCGTTGTACCTGTTTAGGGGTCAGTTCAAGGAACTTGCCAAGAGTATCGTTTTGTTTCCAATACTTGTTAAGGGTAGTGTTTCACACGCCAATACTTGTTAAGGGGTGCATTTTCAGAAAATGGAAAATACGTGTTTAGGGTGCTTTTCGAGACCCCATGGTCGCTCATGGTATCCACTCATCAATGGAAGTGCCCCCCCCCCCCCCGGCTAGATCTTCATACATGTACATGAGCTGTAATAAACGAATGTGTCTGGAGAAAAGTGGCTTTGTCCTGCAAATTATGAAATTATAGACTTGCTGCCGAAAATAGTCAAATTTGAATTGAAAAATTAAGTTATAAAACATATGTGTAGTAAGTATAAATGTCAATAACAAAATAATTTACCCGAAAGAGACGACTATGTTCTTGCAGCGACGATTGCCTGTAAGTGAAAATAAAAAAAATAGTGAAACTGCATTTAGTATGTGATAGTAAAAAACATTAAAAAAATGGAAATATAATGAAAAGGTAAACTGACAATTCTTAAAAACCAACTACAATGGTTTTCAAATATCCGTTATTCTAACAGAACTGCATTCAGTATTCATTACTGTGCAATTCCATTCGTAAGTGCAAGATTGTACTTTCCTAGACTTTGTATTATTGTGACAAAAAGAGAAATTACAAAAATTACTTTATAATTGAAAATTTTTCCATACTTTCGTCGACTGCGGAGAACTACCACAATATAAGAACAGAGATTGTGATGATATAGTCATAAAATGAGATTTCTTAAAATTTGAATAGCATAAAATCCAGAGTTCTGATTGGCTGAATGGGGTTTCAAAATAAGCAAGCGCAGATAACTTGAAGGGATTACCACACAGGGAGTGTGACCTTGGAGGGGCCCCAGCATGGAAACATCAGGGATTTGTGGGCGTGTGTGGTCTCTTAACCAGTCAGAGTACAGTATTCTTGTTTGAAAGCTGCTAAATGTACTTGGTCTATATAAAGTGTGATCTTGACTCGATTAAACCACAACTGCTTTCAAAACTTGTATCATCTTAAAGCATATATTCTCAGCTTTGTCATGATACAAAAATTATTTCAGCCCAAACAAAAATAAACTGTTAAATAACAACTTTTTTCAGGTAGAAATAATTTTTTTGTATCACATTTTTTATCCGAAATGTCAACAACATTTACATAGAATTTTTAAGATTAAAGTCAATGGCAGCAGAGAATGATACTTCTCCTTTAAATAGATACCCAAGACATTAAATTTGACAAAGATTTGGAGCAGCAATGACAGAACTGAAGAGGCGTTTTGATTCGCACTCAGCTCAATAAGTATGCAGAACCTGCATACATCACGCATATCACTTTGATGAAAGACTACTTCTTGAGAACCTGCCTACTGACAGGGTGTATACTCATGAATCTACTAACAAGTTACATTGTTTATTTAAATAATAAATAATTACTTATCTACCTTCGAGATGTGGAATTCCTTCCTTCACTAGGTGAAGCTTGGAGCTGGATCTGGATCTCTGAAGGGGTCCTATTGCTGTACAAAAGTTGTGTGCAAAAAAATCATATTCCTAATAGTTAAAAAAACATTTTAATCTATTAATCTATTATACACTTCTATTGCATTTACAATGAAAGGCAGTAAATAAGTAACAGGTTAGCTCTTTCTCTCTTTCTAATACCCCAGCTTGTTTTTCACTGGCTTCTAGAGCCCTTCCAGTATCTAGTAGTTTCTGCAAGTTCAGACCCAGAGGGGGGGGGGGGAAACCTCAATTTTTATTTTTTGAGGGGGGGGGGGTAAGCCACAGCCACCTTCAAAACAGGGGTTGAAGGAACGTTGGATGAAAGGTCGTGTGGTCTTGTTGTTCAAGGAAACACTATTATTTCAGCAAATAATGTCCAAAATGAAAATCTATTCTTATCAAATTAATTCATGATGGAAGGTGCAATGGTCTAACCAAGATAGGCCTACAAACATTTTTGGCAAGCACTGTCTTGCTCTGCCTGGACCATCTTCTATAGATGGGATTTTCAATCAAAATTCAAGTTACAAGATCCTCTTTTGTTGGAAATGGGCCCACCAGAACAGATGCAATTAAAGTAATGCTTCTATAGCTAGCAGGGTTGCTTAATCCCTCCAACTCAAATTGACAATCATCCCAATTAACGTTTTCTTTAAAGTTAAATTTTTGGCCTTTTATTATTCCTCAATTACTTTCAAGAGTTTTGATTGACAGCAGTAATTCACGTGCCCGCCTTTCAAAATGCGTCCTCGTCGCGCGGCTGGATACTTCTGCAACATTTAGCTTATAAAATTAAACAAGAGCCCCAGGGGGCTTTACGCTCACCTGAGCTGAAGGATAAATTCATATTTAATGCAAGCTCTCTGAAGTCTAACTAGAAAAAACGCCCTAAACCTCAACTATTCTGTTTCTAGATCTGGAGAAGAAGATGTTGAAAATCTACAGTGTTTTGCCCCTTGGGGGCCTTCCCCCTGGGCCCCCCTTGGGACCATGGGTACCATTTGCACAACTTTGGATTCCCCACCCATAAGGTTGATTCCTACCCCATTTGGTTGAAATCCGATTACCCGTTCTGGAGCCGAAGATAAAATACCCTCTTTTCCCTGAAGTTCCCCACCCCCAATTTTTTTTCAACAATTAAAGAAGAAGCATTTTATGTGAATTTATAAAAATATGCATAAATCAATTTTGCATAAATTAGCATAAAAATTGTTCTAGTCAAAATTTAAAAATTCTGTGTAAAAGTTTCGTGAACCTCATGAAGCTCTACCAGAATCCAGATGGAAGCAAAAAATTCAAAATCGGTCAACAAATTATAGTGTAAGGGGGTTAATAGTATAGTTAAGCAGAAGACATCACGCACCCAAGCGACACAAGTCACATGACACATCGGCGGGAGGAACCACAACACAATACATATACAGTATACACGCCATTAACATCACTCCATACTCAACCCCCGAGAGGTACAGACGTCCTGAGAGCTGTGCATAACAAGAATAAGGTAAGGCTTTCTCCCGGTGTGAAGTTTATACGTGTATAGTGAGTGTATTATTATTTATGTTATCGGCCCACCTCTTTACTGGCGACGAGGATTAAAGCAATTTTTATTTTATTTTCGGCAAAACATTTTCTTTACTTCGCCACAGCCAACGCCGTTGCAGAATCTGCGTTGGCCGTGGCCGAATATAAAAAAGCCGCCGCCATCTTGAAAATTTTTGGCTTTTTATTAATTTGAGCTGTTTGACTCTGTTTCGTCCATAATATTAAATAAAACAAAAAGTAACATATTATTTTAGTTTGAGGTTTTATTTTTTGGTGGAAAAAGTTTGATTTTTAGTTCCGTAAATATACTCTTATTTTTTTACCGATCGGCACTGCCGTGCTGGCCTTGAAGGAATTCAGCGGCTAGCTCGACAGGAGCTAATCGGATTTTTTTGGACAAAACATTATACGTTGTACTGTTAGGGTAAATATCCACTCATTTTGTTGACCATATATTTAAATCTTCCCTCGTTAGGATATATTTTTGTGGCCACCGAGTGCGATTAACTTTGATTAAATTTTGAATGCGTTTGACTGTGTTTACTGATGTGGTGTGAATGGATTGCTGAATATTATTGATGTTGTGAGTTGATTATTTTATTACAAGCCTGAATTTGCTTTTCTCCTTTGACCGCCGCGCTGCTGCTGCTGCTGTTAGTATTTTTTTTTGTAATTATATTTCTGGGTGTTTTTGGAGAAAACACCAGAAATTTGCTGCTGCTGCTGCTGTTAATTGTTAGGAATTTATTATTTTTGGTCACGTCTCAGGAGATAAGGAAATTCAGTCTTGTATTAATTATTTTGTTGTTGCTGCTGCTGCTGTATTGAATATTTTGCTGCTGTTGCTGTGCTGTTGTATTGTTGCTGCTGCTGCTGTATTGAATATTTTGTTGTTTATTGCTGCTGCCGTTGTGTAATTGAATTGTTGCTGCTGCTGACATTTGTATTAAATTCATATTCAATCAATTAATTATAAATTGTATAATTAAATAAATTTTGTATATATTTAGATAAATTGTACTTGTAAATATTAACTTTTGTTCAAAAAACAGAAAAAAAAAAATAAATAAATAATAAGAATTTATTTATTTGAAATTATTTCTATATATTTTTCATATCTTTCTTTGAACAAGTGAGCGTTCGATTGTTTGTATTTTTTCTTTTCTTTCCTAAGAATTAAATCATACAGGAATTTTATTTTTTAGGCAAGGTAGCCTCTGGATTTTAATTTGATTACATTCTCAGGATATTGTGAGGTTAGTTCTGTTAATTCTCTTTCATTTTTTTTTTCAAAAAGTTAATTTTGTCCCAAATTTATTTTGATTTTATCCGCAAGACAAAGTAGTCTGCAGGATAATTTTTGGTTAATTACAGTTCAATTTTGGAATTTAATTTTTGTTTCTGATTAATTTCTACATCAAGATGGCGAGCAACATACCAAGAATAAAAATCAACTTGTGTTCGTCTGAGGAATTGATGAGTCTGCCCGGAGTGGGTATGGCCACCGCCAACCGCATTCTACATGCGAGGGAGGCGGCCGACCTTACTCCGGATACATTCTTGTCGATACCTCATATACCGAAGGCGGAACTGTTAGTTTACGCCTTTGATTATGAGCCAACAACAACGGCTCATAATGTGGACCGCAGAGAAGTGCGCTCCGAAGGAGACGAGCCTTCTACGAGCGTTCCGCTTATTCCGTCTAAGGAGCCCCCCGTAAGCCAGGCGTTTGAGGCTTGGCCACAGCACACCCATGCACATAGCGCACAGGGGGCTGTAGGCCAATCTTCTCAGACACAGGCCGGGGAGGCCCCCTCATTTTTCACAGGGGGGAGGCCAGGTGGCGCTTTTACTCAGCAGCCTTCGGCCTCTCCAGAAGATAGGGCTAAGTCCCTCTGGGCTAATCAATTTGGGTTTTCAGGATGGAACGATGGCCTGTTCCCACCACAGGGTCCCCACCAAGTTACCCCACCAGGATCCCAGTTCCAATGTGGTCCTCGTGCCCAGGTAGCTACCCCACCAGGACCCCAGTTCCAATTTGGTCCTCATGCCCAAGTAGATTTGCATGGTCAGGCTCCCGGTACTCAGGGTGGCCGACCAGCAATGTTCAATCAGACAACCCAGACACCTCCACATAGCTATCCACAGGCCGTTCCACACTTTACACAAGCACAGTACGAGGAAATGTATGGCGTGATGTTTAGGATGATGCAGATGATGCCATTCGGAGGAACTGGACAGCCAGCTCCTCCATACTGCAACCCTGCTGCCGCCTACGGTGGGTATTGCCCACCATGGGCTGGAGGCAGATATCCGCCACACTATCCTAACACTGTGGCCCCGCAAACCTCTCCCCAAGGACCATGTGACTTGCAATATAGGGGTAGCAACCCTGTGTATCAAGGCGCTGGACCTCAAGGAGATGGACAGGGAGGCCCAGTATACAGTGAACATAGAGACACCACAAGGCCATCAGTAAGCCCTGGATACAGGGGGCTGTCAACAAGAAATCAGCCGCCCCGCGTCACCAGACTTACTTCGGCCTCAAGACCTGTGGTACCGGAGTATGACGACAGAAGGCCCCCTTCTAGACCAACCTCTTTGCCGAAGACTATTTCGTTCGACGGCAAAGGAAGTTGGGCGGCCTTCTATTCAAAGTTCCAACTATACACCGAAAGACACGGCATGTCTGATGCAGACAAGAAATATCAGCTGTGTCTGGCGTTGGAGGCCGAAGCTAGTAAGTTCATGGCTCTCATTCAGGAGAGCAACCCAAATATCGCCTTCTCTGACTTGGTTACCAAGTTGGAGAAGCGGTTCGCTCTCCAGGATGAGCCGGAAGTTACTCGGATGCAATTTCAATCGGCTTTTCAACGCTCGGATGAAGACATCATCAAGTGGGCAGATAGGCTTATGACCCTTGCAGGTCAGGCCTTTGTAGGCCTTCCCGACAAGTTCGTTCAAGAACTTGTAGTGGCAAGGTTCTGCCAAGGTGCCCAAGACAAAGATGCAGGGCATCATGTCCTGACTTCTCGGCCTGGGACCTTAGATGAAGCCATGACTAAGTACAAATGGTTTCAGTTTACCCAGAAGACCATGCATACGCATGGCCCTAGGTCGAGAAAAGAGGTAAGGCAGCTCTCGATGGGAGATGGCGATAGTGACCTAAGGGTGCAAAAGTTGTCTCCCCCAGAGGCTGCCAAGAAGGGAAATTCTAGCCTTGAGGCTAGACTAAGTGCTCTGGAAGCCCAAAATGCAGTATGGGCATCCAAGATGGATTCGATGGTCGCTGCGATCACGGATCTATCTAGAAGCACAAAGGAACTCTTGTCGGTGTCGGGAGGCCGGTCGAGGTACCCCTCAGACCGTACACCTGACAGGCAGAAATACACCTCCGGCCGAGTTCCTGGTACCCCGGACAGACCAAAGTATACCTATGGTCGGGCTCCAGGTACGCCAGACAGGCCGAGGTTTAACTCAAATTTGACACCAGATCGGTCAGTAGGAGGCCGAAGGCCATTTTTTGGCCCTTCGCCAACTACAACTGATCGTCAGCGAAACTTCACAGGCTGTTTCAACTGTGGGGAAGAAGGCCATTTCAGCAGGGCCTGCCCCATGGGAAGATCGCCTGTGAACAGTAGACAAGTAAGGGCTGTAACCTTCGAGGAGGAGGGAAATGGACAGGGATCGGCGGAGATGGGGAGTCCCCGATCCGATCAGAGATCCCCTCCCCCGCCATCCCCATTCCATTAAAGGGCAGCCTAATGCCACAAGACCGTGGGAACCAACGGGCACCGGACTCACAAGCAAGCCCAGGGAGCCCGAAATTCTCTAAGGTAACTGAGCACCCTTGGAGGAATCCGCCATGGCCACCAGACATTTCTGGTGATGTTAAAGATCAAGAGGTTGAAGAAGTCATCTGTAGAATTGTGTCTACTTCAACATTGAGTGTTGAGTTGGCAGTTAGCAAGGAGCCCATTACATCCGTTTTGGACACTGCGGCAGCTGTCACCATTATATCTGATAGGCTTTTCCATCGCCTCCAGCCTCGGCCGCCGATCCTTAAGCGTGTAGTTCTTAAGGGGGCTGGCCGAGACATGACAATGGACGGCATTGTGATAGGACCTATCAAGCTCCAGCTGGGTAACCAAATACTCAACGAGGAGATTCACGTAGCTCCGATAGCAGATGAGATGTTGTTTGGCGTTGATCTGTTAAGAAAACACAATGCCAATATTAGCATTCCAAATGCTATCCTAACTTTGAACGGTGAAAACCTACCAATAATCCAACGCGAAGATTCGGGGAGTACGGCAGAGGTGTGTGTAGATAAGGGCGTCTGTGTTCCTCCGTGTTCGGTTCGAAGGGTTAAGTGTTCGGTGGCACTTAATTCTAGCCCATTCCTGGTGGAACCTTTGCCTTTCCTACCCATACCTGTTCTTATACCCCGGAGCCTTCATGAAAGTAAGAAAGATACAGAAGTTTTCCTGATAAATTCCTCTGATATGACCTACAAGTTACGAAGGGGTGATATGATTGGGAAAGCTTATCAAGTCTCGGTGATAGAACCTGAAATAGAACCCTCAGAGGATGTCACAGTTAGGAGTATTAACACTGTAAAAGCTTCGGACTCAGACATACCTCCTCACCTTCTGGACCTTTGGGGCCGCTCTAATGAGGGGCTGGCCCCAGAGGAACAGGAGGAGTTGAGAGGGCTGCTACTAAAATATCAATCAGTGTTCGCAAAAGATGAGTTTGACCTTGGTGGTTTCAACGAGGTAACTCATAGCATAGACACGGGTGATGCGAGGCCCATAAAACAAAAGATGAGGCGGACCCCCCTGAATTTCATTCAGGAGGAGCAGGCACATCTCGACAAGATGCTCGCCGCTGGAGTTATCCAGCCGTCTATGTCTGAATGGGCATCGCCCCCTGTGTTAGTGAGGAAAAAGGATGGAGGAGTCCGATGGTGCATTGATTACCGCAAGTTAAACAATGTCACCAAAAAGGACGTCTACCCCTTACCATGTATTGAAGAATGCCTTGATACTTTAGCAGGCAACAAGTGGTTTTCCAAACTTGATGCCAACGCAGCTTATTGGCAAATCAAGGTAAACGAAGCAGATAGGGACAAAACAGCCTTCGTTACAAAACATGGGCTGTATGAGTTCGTCCGCATGGGATTTGGCCTGTGCAATGCACCGGCCACCTTCCAACGTGTGATGAACTTAGTCCTGAGAGGTCTCACATGGGACGTGGCTCTTGCATTCTTGGATGATATCCTGGTATTGGGTAAATCATTTCCAGACCACATCAAGAATCTAGAGGCAGTCCTGAGGCGTTTCAAGGACTACAGACTCAAATTGAAACCCAAGAAGTGTGCCTTGTTTCAACGAAAGGTGGAGTTCTTGGGTAGGGAAGTGGATGCTACAGGCTTGCATCTACCAGAAGAAAACATCCAAAGGGTAGTGGATTGGCCCACTCCTACTTCCACTAAAGAAGTAGAGCAGTTTTTAGGGTTGGCCAACTATCACAGGGTGTTTATGAAAGATTATGCACGGGTGGCTGGGCCATTGTATGAGCTTACAGGCAATCATGCTTTCAGTTGGACAGAGTTTCATCAGGAGGCATTCGAACAAATCAAAGCTCTATTAACCTCAGCCCCTGTGCTCACACTTCCAAACGCACATGACCCGTTCATCCTAGATACGGATGCGTCTAGCACAGCGATTGGAGCAGAGCTGCTACAGGTTCAAAATGGTGAGGAGAAGGTCATAGCTTATGGCAGCTTGTCTCTTTCTCCTCAACAAAGGAACTATTGTGTCACTCGCCGCGAGCTCTTAGCGTTGGTGTTATTTTGCAGACAGTATAGGCATTACCTTTTAGGTAGGCCATTTACTGTCAGAACGGATCATGGCAGCCTAACATGGCTGCTCAACTTCAAAACGCCGACAGGACAGCTGTCTCGCTGGCTGGAGGAGTTAGGGCAGTACAATATGAAAATCGAACACCGGCCCGGTAGGCGCCACTCTAATGCAGATTCTCTTTCGCGCATTCCTGATACAGAATCAGTGTGTGAAGGGTATGAGCATGGTGTGCGACTACAGGATTTGCCGTGTGGTGGGTGTTCATATTGTACCAAGAGACACAAAGAATGGGCACACTTTGTCGACTGTGTCGATGATGTTGTGCCATTAAGTCAAAGCCAAAGGGTCTCGAATGTGGCTGTTGAAGAAACTTTCCCTGTCACGCACATGGAAATATTGTTCAACAAGGCCAACTCATTTGAGATCCGAAGTATCTCAGTTGACCCAACTGAGGTGGCAGAGGAACCGCCTTCTGACAATTTAGTCAAGCAAGAGCAAGAAAAAAACCAGGTTCTCGTGCCCCTCCGTGAGTGGTTAACCAACAAGAAAGAACTGGATGAAGGGACTCTGTTTCTCCTCCCGCCAGAGGGAAAGTTCTTGTGGACGAACAGAGAACTCTTCTACTTCAAAGAAGGAGTTATCTGGATGAAGAAGGATGTAGGTGATGTTATAGTGATTCCAGAATCACTACGGCATGACATCATTCGGCTGAATCATGACCCTCCTTCAGCAGGGCATGCTGGAATCAATCGCACTCGGGCTAAGCTAAAGTCCAAGTATTATTGGTATCGCATGTCAGAAGATATTCGCATTTACATAGCCAGGTGTGCAACTTGCAATCAGAACAAGAAAGCGACCCGCCCTGGGAGGCATCCTATGAAAAGTTTTCATGCGAGCGCCCCCATGGAACGTGTCCATCTTGACTTCATGGGCCCACTACCAAAGACAACAAATGGTAATGAAAACATCCTGGTTATGGTAGATCAATTTACTAAATGGGTGGAATGCGTACCTTTGCCTTCCCAAACCGCAGAGATGACAGCTCATGCAGCAGTGAGCAGTTTTTTCTGCCGGTTTGGATATCCATTTCAAATCTTCACGGATCAGGGCAGAAATTTTGAGAGTACACTTTTCAAGGACATGTGCCGTGTCCTTGATATTCACAAGTCAAAAACGACCGCATTCCGCCCCCAAGCAAATTCTCAAGTTGAGAGGGCGAATAGGACCGTGATGGATGCAGTGCGATGCTACGTCTCAAAGTCACAAAGGGACTGGGACAGGCATCTCCAGCAGATCGCAGGTGCTATCCGCTCCTCTGTAAATCGTACAACTGGATTTACCCCTAACAAGCTAATGCTGGGTCGGGAGGTTAATCTACCCTCTGATCTCGTATTCTCTGTTCCTCAACCCGCTCAAGAGCAGACCAAAGAAGAATATGTGGCCGAGTTGACTTGTGCAATGCGTAATGCTCATATTTCAGCTAGGGCTGCAATCAAATCTGCTCAGCGCAAGATGAAACGAGACTACGATATCAAACAATACACTCGGGAATTCGAGGTAAATGATCGTGTCTACATTAGAGACACGGCCTGTGCCAAGGGGAAATCTCGTAAGTTAAACCCCCCTTGGAAAGGGCCGGCGATCATCGTAGAGAAGAGGTCCCCATATCTTTACAGAGTGGCCTTCAGAAAAACAATAGCCACTTACAATCACGACCGCTTGAAAAAGTGTACGGATCAGAGTAAGGCGGTTATTGAGACTCCTGGCAAAGACAAACTATATTGTTTTTGCCGGAAGCCTGATGATGGCTCTCTGATGATATGTTGCGACGAATGCAATGAATGGTACCACGGAGCGTGCGTTGGTATCACAGAGACGGAAGGATTAGAAAACGTGAAATGGTTTTGCCCCCCCTGTACTAAGAGGAGGTAGAATATTTAGAAACAAATGTGTCGTCTATTATTATGCATGTACTATGATAAGTCGTCTAATAACCACGTTTATATTTCTTTTCCTTCCCCAAATTCTCTCCCCCTCCCCCCATTTGTGCATCATTCTTCTCTTCCCATACAGAGAGAAAATGGAGAGAGAGGAAATCCTGCTACCACCGGGGGTGGAGTTAACCGACATAGAGGTAGACGTTGGTTCGGCCCCAGAGGAGGCCCTTCCTGAGCCCCCCTCTGAAGCCGAACCAACAAAAATTGAATGTATGCAGCAGGCCTCGGAGACCCGTTCCGAGGATCCGCCTCCTGCACCAGCAGGGGCAGATGCTCGGAAGAAAGAGTTCTCTGAGGCCGAGCTTGCTAAAAAAAAACGTGAGCTTAATAGGCGTAGAAAAGAACGGGCCAAGCGTGCCAAAAAGACAAAAAAGCTGGCGCAAGGCCCGCTTCCGGGAACAAATGCCGGTCCCTCGACCAGTGGAGGCCTTACGGTTGGGGTTGGTCGTGGCCGTGGACTACTGTCCACTTGGCCTAGACCACCCCATCCAGTGGAGTGTTCCTCCATTGGAAGAGGGCGGGGAATCACCCCAAAAATGTTAGAGGAAGCTTTGGGGGAGAGCCCACGGCCACTGCGTGCATTCGATGCACACTTTCATCCCGATCGGATAAAAATAAGAAAAGGAAAAACTGAACTTCAGGGACAGCCTCTACACCCGGTCGAGGTAGTCGGAGGGGTATGGAACTTCTGTGATCCAGTAAGATACTCCGCCCCCGGCTTCCTCGACAGGGTATTCGATGAACTCCCTGAAGGCTACGCAGTGGCGGTGGGCATCCACCCGAAGCAGGCCTATGGCCTGAAGCGTTACTATCTTGAGGCGCTGCGATCGGCTCTCGCCGACCCGAGAGTCAGAGGCCTGTCGGAGTTGGGCCTCGATTGGTCCACGGATGACTCCGAGTGGGGGGCACAGGAGCAGCTTTTTGAGCAGCTCCTAGGGCTCTCCACCGGAAGAGTCCTGGTACTCCATCTCCGGGGGGCCAATGGCTCTCGTCCCGGCAATGAGCCGATCCCTCGTGCTGTGCACAAGCTGGCGCGCGACGCGATTCGCCGACGGTGTCCGGCCGCTCAGCGCATCCATTTGCACTGTTTCATGGGTTCGCCGGACATCGTCGACGAATGGACGTCAGCGTTCCGTTATGCGTACTTTGGTGTCACGGGCAGTGCCTCTTACTACAATGGAGCGAATGCCAAGCTTAAGAGGCTTGGCATTCGGTCCATTCCAGGAAATCGTCTTCTGATCGAGACAGACGCCCCCTACCTGCCCGTCCGCCCTCGCCACGGCTGGCAAACAGAAGCCTTTATCGGCGATGTCGGGCAGGTGGTGGCGTCTATCCGAGGGGTTCCTCTACCAGAGTTCCTCGATCAGACGACGATTAACGCCAGGGAGCTGTATTGCCTCAAATAAAGGGGCAATGCTGCTCCCTTGCACCTGTCTCTGCCTTTTACCTTAATTGTAAGACTGTTTTATATACAAAAGTTGTATTTTATATGTGTTTATTATGCTTTATATATGTAATACGGAAAATAGACGCCTATGATTTACAATTCTTATTGAGTTATGCTTTTTGTTGAAATTAGAAAATTAGATCAGATAAGTAATAATATATATATATGTATGTATCGATTTGAATATTTGCTTACTTTTTTACTTAGATACATAAACAAGGCAGAGACAAGGTAAGAATATGTTTTATGATTGATAGTGATGTATAATGTATATTGATGTATTTATGTTATATCTATGTCATGAACAAATAAGAAAAAAAAATAAGAAAAAGAAAAAAGATCACAAAGAAAAGAAAAAAAAGATCTCAAAAGAAAATAAAAAGATTACAGAAGAAAAGAAAAAGAAAAAAGATCTCAAAAGAAAAAGAAAACAAAAGAAGAAAAGAAAGAAAAAAGATCAAAGAATACGAAAAAAGGAAAGAAAAAGATATGATCAAGAAAAAAAAAAAAAGGAAAAACAAATGTACGTTGATGTATATTTTATGATTTTATGTTAAGTTGGGTTATTCCTTATGTTAAGTATTAAGTTATGCTAAGTTATATTGGAAATAGGCCCCCCAATTTTTTTAGGGTGGGGGGAAGTATAGTGTAAGGGGGTTAATAGTATAGTTAAGCAGAAGACATCACGCACCCAAGCGACACAAGTCACATGACACATCGGCGGGAGGAACCACAACACAATACATATACAGTATACACGCCATTAACATCACTCCATACTCAACCCCCGAGAGGTACAGACGTCCTGAGAGCTGTGCATAACAAGAATAAGGTAAGGCTTTCTCCCGGTGTGAAGTTTATACGTGTATAGTGAGTGTATTATTATTTATGTTATCGGCCCACCTCTTTAAAATAAAGAAACATTTTTTGTGAATTTTGAAAAATGCGCATAAATTAGCATATTTAATGAATTTCAAAATTTCGCGTCCGTAAAGTTGGGGAAGTACAATAAGAAACAAGGTGGCGGCAAATCTCTTCCGTCTTTTCACAATATTTTTTCAGTTTTTATGAATTCTTGTTTAAAAATAACAACGAGAGCGTAGAAATGTCGGAAATGAAGTTTTATCCCATGTACATCATGATTTAGAGCTAGATCTTTTAGAACTTAGAAGGAAAGTAGAAATCTCGGGGGCGAAAGTTTCAGGGTTTTTTGCGGTACACGCAGATGAATAGGGAGGACTCCCTGGCTTCGTTTAGAGTAAGCCTACGTTAGTAAATGATTTTTACTCTCAAGAAGCCGCCTGGCTAGTAGTAGTACAGACCATGACAGACACAACTAACCTCGCATGCTTGTGTGAGTGGGCATGCACATACGGTACATTGCGCATTGTACGAGTGCCTACGCTACTGCCTAGACCATTTTTTGGTGCACAAATGGTTATTTGCCTGAAATGTAACGTTTATTGCATTTCAATATATTTAAGCATGCCACATTTGAAGTCATTACTTACTTGCGTACTTGACCTGGTCCTGGTGTGTTGGCGTTGTTGGATGCGATGCCAATCATGGTACTACTACTAGTACTAGTACTAGTACTAGTACTAGGGGCCGGGCCTCGAGGCCCAGATCCAGTGCCGGTGGCAGCGGTGGTAGTTGCCCTACGCCCTTGGGTGATTGCCAGCGGTGCAAGCCGGGACCTGTCAATACACGGCCTCGGCAAGGACTCAGCAGGTGTCGTCGTCGACGTCGACGGCTGCATGCTATTCAAAACTGAATGCAAAGCCCCAATCAGGTCCCTTGCTGTTTCCTCCGTGATTGACCCCCTAGCCGACATGATGACTTGAGTTGATCGACGACAGCTCGACAGTGCAGCAGCAGCTAGTTGAATTGCACGCCTTAATTCGCGCGTTGCACGTGGATGGCCGGCCTGGTGGTGGCGCATGGCGCAACTTAACTCTGAGCATAATACTAAGCCCTCTCCTGTCCTTTTATTGTCAGTTTGTTTGGGTTTTTGACCTTATTTCTGCCGTTTTCTCTATTTCCGAAGCTTTCTTTACGATTCCGCGGTTGTCCTTGTTTCTCCGGTTATCTAGTATCTGCACGCCCTCTCCTGTCCTTTTATTGTCAGTTTGTTTGAGTTTTTGACCTTATTTTTGCCGTTTTCTCTAACTCCGTAGTTGGCCTTATTTCCAAAGCTTTCTTAACAATTCCGTGTTTGTCCTTGTATTTCCGGTTATCTGTACATCTACTCAGCCTCCTTTAATTCTGTAGTTGTCCTAATTTCTGCAGTTATCTTAATATCTCTGAAGCTTTGCTTAATTCTGTGTTTGCCTCGTGTCTGCATTTCTTTTAATTTCAAAGTTTTCTTTAATTATGTGGTACGTTTTTCTTATATTTCCGCAGTTATCTCTATTTCCGAAGTTGCCTTTATTTCTGTTGTAAGTTTTCTTTAGTTAATCTGAGGTTGTCTATATTTCTGAGGTTGTCTTTATTACTCTGGCTGTCTATATTTCTGAAAATGTCTTTATTTATGTGGAGTCTATTTTTCCTCAAGTTGTCTTTATTTCTGCGGTTGTCTATATTTCTGAAGTTGTATTTAATTCTGTGGATGTCTTTACATTTCTCAAACTTTCTCTATTTCTGTATGAACCTATATTTCTGCGATTGTGTTCAATTATATGGATATCTCTTTATTTTTTTATCATTTATTATTTTTTGAGATTGTCTTGTTTTTGTGTTTGTCCTTATTTCTGCGCTTATCTTTAATTCTGTCGATTTCTATATTTTTTGTTATCTTTATTTCTAAAATTTCTTTATTTCTAGATATATTTCTGCATTTTAGTTAATTTTCAAGAGTGTATATATATTTCTCGAACTGTTAATTTTGGCCCTTTTGGCCGCCCATACATTAGACCGTGATAGTGATGTGGGGAAGTACTATCAAAAAGTTGGCTTTTCAAGTGAGCGATTTCCTTTTCTTTTCCAAGGATCTGATCGGTTACGTTGTTGATTGTCATGTCCCGGAGTTCACAAGAGGCTTTCCATAGAGCTATGGTCCATTGACGATTGAAGGCATCGTTGCACTTGAAGGATTGCGTTTTGTCCAGTAAAAGACCTTTTGGAACAATACCTTTGTCTTTGTATATTGAAAGGTATTTTAAGTGTCCTCGAAGACGAGGACAACTGTCAACAACACACTGTACTTACGGACCCTACGGTAACTATATATTCTATACTTCGTACGTATTGACTTACCATTACCTTGCATGTATAATTGATTATTATTTATGACCTATAATTACTTATCTCCGTTATATATTGCATTGCATTGTATTTACCATTGTTATTAGTAGGCCTATATTTTGTATTTTATATATTGGTTTAGATCCTGATGAAGGGCATGTGCCCGAAAGCTTGATGAAGACGGGTATTGACCTTGCTACGGCCGTCTCCATACTATTGATCTCAGATATAATTATAAAGGAGACCCGTACACGTACATCGCCAAGATTGATCACATTTATATATATATATATATATATATATATATATATATATATATATATATATATATATATATATATATGTATGTATATATATAAATGAAGGTCCTGCGTCGGTTGTGGTAGTATAAAGCAAAATACAAGGTGAATAAAACAACCGTAGATAGAAAAGTTGATCAAATTTTCGACAATAGGGATTTTCCTGATACCAAAAACTCATTTGGCGGGGGGTTTCTGAATTTCAAAAAGAAAATCACATGCCTAAAAAGTTCAATATCAGCACTTTTATTTGATACCTTAATCACAAAAAATTACCAAGAAGTAAACAAGTTATGTTCCCTCAAAACAATGCTTGTATTTCCATAATTTTATTAAATAAACGTGTTTTCACCGGTTTCCCACAGAAGCTATCGCATGGTTAACAAAAGACTTATCCATGGCTGATTGTCAACAAAACGGAGTGTCGAGTGAGTTTGAACGCTAGCCTGTAAAAACCTCTTCATGTTATGAAATTATTGAAATTCAAGCCTTATGTCAAATAACCAGAACTTTGTTATTTCTAGACCATTTTCTGTAATTGAGGTATCAAATTAAAGAGCAGATATTGAATTTATTTAAAATATGATTTTCTTTTTGAAACCCAGATACAGCCCGCAAAATGACTTTTTGGTATCCCCTCTTCAAATTGTTTTTGCTCACTGACGCGTGAATGAGAATTAATCTAAATAATTTCAGATGAAAGAGGGGATTCTAAGCTTGACAATGGTAGGTCATTTGTCTATTTTATTTGTGATTAAGTTATGATAAATCATCGATAAATCTAGGTTTCGTTTTTTGTTGGACGCACTGTATATATATATATATATATATATATATATATATATATATATGGTATAGTGTCGAAAATCTGTCTATCTGACGGTCAATCGGATCGGGGTCGCCCTAGCCACTAACCCGTCTCTGTGGTCTAGTGGTTAAGGCACCGGCGTTCAAAGCTGGGGGCCCGGGTTCGATTCCCGGCAGAGACATTTTTTCGGCATCAACAATTTTTCCAAAGGGTAGATAGCTCTGGGGAACCTTGATTTAAGCTACGCCTACCATTGTTCTCTTCGTCCATTTCTTTACAATATATATATATATATATATATATATATATATATATATATATATATATACATATAAAAACTTTATCTTCAGCATTATTTTGTTATATACATATATCTATATGTGTGTGTGTGTGTAATATGTGTGTATATATGTGTGTGTATACTACCAAGAAATTAAAACTGTATGGCTCTTGTGCAATTGTAAAGAGTGTTGATGTGTACAGCATAAGGGGTAGAGACTACTTAATTTAGCTTTCATGCTGTGAAAATGAGAAGAGAATATCTAATCAAACACGCTTTTTTTTTTATTCGATATAGAACGAATTTTCAGTGTTATGGTGTCTTAGTGGAGGTCTTTTTTTAATTGTTGTTGGGGTAAACACTCCATGGAAAACAAATGTATGTTCTTTTATAAAGTATGTCATGACATGGGAATCATTCATTGAACAAGAAAAAATGTTATATTCATTTTACAGGAATGGCATTGCAGTGAAGATCACTATGGCATACCTGAAATTCTGCCAATTATAGAATTGTGACGATGCTGTCGATGGTGATTCTATTAATGACAGCATTAAAAACAATGTCAGTGTTAATAGTAATAAAAAAACACTTCTAAATGCAAATCAAGAACTATTTATGAAACAGCAATAAGGGTGATCATATTAATAATGATGATGACAATAATAATAATCACTTATAAATAAAAATGGTAAAAATAATCATTATTACTATCATGTTAAAATTCTCACCTTTCTCAGCAGCACGCTGAAGCTTCAATCTTTTGTCGTAGTTGCTGCACTTCTGCTCAGACCACCAATCTTTTAACATTTGATGGCTATCGAACAGGTATGTCCTATTTTGGTCGATTACATTTTCTATCCAAACTGTTATCTGAGATGAACCAAAATATTTGATTGCCAGACGATACCAACTGGTCTTATCGTAGTTCTCCATGACATCGATCAGAATTGAGCAATGTCGTGATGTCAAGTCTGGTATTAGCAGCTCCTTTATTTCATTCTCATCCAGTTCAGATTTCTTGCAATCAGGTACTGAAGGGAATGAAGAACGACCTAATCAATATTTTTAATTAAGGTATTCGTCTATTTGCTGAAAGAAATCAGGTAGTAAAGAAGTTATCTTTTTATGAAATTTTGTCTCTTCTTACCATCACTTAATCCCATCAATGTTTTGGATATTACTAGGCGTAACTAGCTATTTCTTAATATTATTGTTAAATGTCTGGGACAGGGAGGCGAAAGGCGAACTGAATCACATGCAAGTCTGCATCACAAAAGCTCGCGCTTCGCGTTCGCATTGGATATTTCGCGAAATACGCATCTCATTTTTTCTTGACTCTCAAACCTGGTTGCTTTGGTCTTCTCTTTTCTAATAATTTTATTGTTGATCTTTGATTTCCAAAACCTATCGGTCATTGCAAGATCAGCTGCTCTCTGTCAATTTAAAAGCCTTCCAACTTATCTAAAAGACTGTAGATCAGCAGAACATCTCAAGGCCAGTTTGAAAACTAAAACTCATTGAATGGCCAAACGGTGAAGTGTAATGTTAGGTTTTTGTGTAATCCATTGTAAGCACAGCGCCTTGAGCACCGTTAATAGGGCGAATGTATTTTTATATTATTAATATTCAGAATTATTTTTTGGTGATAAGGCCTACACTGCCAAAACGCCGGTGTTGACTTAACACCGGCCCATAATCTATATATGTCCACACCAGAGAAGTATTGAAACAACACCCAACTTGGAATCAAACCGATGCCGTTTTAATACTAATTGGTGTTGTTTAAACACCTTTCTGGTGTTAGACCAAAATGAAACTGGTGTTGTTTAACACTTCTCTGGTGTGAACATATATAGATTCCGGGCGTTTGCAGCATAAAAGCAAACGTCCACAGAATTTCAACTTGAGATTCGATCTTGCATGATATCATTATTGCCGTATGAAATGTTTTTTTTTTAATAATTAAAAAATAAAACAAATTAAATAACGCTTAAATGTACTTCAATTCCCCTCACCCCCTCCCCATTCGAGCGTTTGATCAGGGAAAAAATATATGACATTCTGCCCCATGTGTCAAGGGTGGATTTGAACACATGAACTTGTGATCGACGCTTTACTGAGCCAATTAATTGGATCACTTTCATATCCATTGTATTTTAGGTAGGCCTTTATTGTACACCCTAAGTACAGTCGTTTCCTTACTTCGGAAAAAATCTAAATTGCTTGGTGTGTAGTTGATTGCCTCAAGTGCCAGGCTTAACATCACTTCTTGATTTCCATGATTGTTGGTATCCCTCCATTGCATCAATAAAGTCATCACGTTTTTGATGACACCTTTCTCTTTGTCCTTCCTTTCTTCAAGGGGTTTATGCACCACTCCAAGTCCCTGGAGGAGTGCGATGATATTCTCAGTGTTGGCAGTACTGTGCCACAGTGTGTGTTCTAGGTCCTCTAATGTTATAGCTCGTGTAGATTCAGAGTAGTCTAAACAATGAGAATCACATTCATATTACATCATTTCCCCTAGATAATCTAAAAAAAAATTTTACGTTAATTTCAGTACAATCAGTATGCAAGATTACAAGACCAATGTTATAAATTGTTGCAAATAAAAAATATATATATATTTGGAGGTAAGCCGGCTGTTTAAATTGGCCGTTTTGGCAATTATAAGTTTAGGAACTACATGGATGCCAGCTTAAGGTAAGGTTTTGAACAACTTCTTAGTCGGTCTGTTAAAAACAAACTTTCAGCAAATACTACTTCGTGGAATTGATCGGAAGAATTTATCAATGAATGGAATATCAAAAAAGAGGAAATTATAAAACATATTTTTGGGGGTGTCTGTTTTAACCTTACCTCTTAATTTGCCAACTACTGAATTTAAGCCAGCTTTGCTACATGCCTCTAGACAGGCTTCTTTCTGGGAGTTCCCAACGTAATTAGCTTTCCAGTCACAAAACCTGTCGTAATAATTTCCATTAGTGTCTGTTGGTGTCTTTGAACAGGTTCTGCTTCCACTGGTCGACAGTGAAATTTCTTGCATCAGACTTTTAAGAGCCTCTTCAAATTTGGCATCTTTGATGCCTTTTTTGGTACCAAACTCCACCAATTTCCACAGCTCAATGTATGAAATAAGATCTATAGGTGGGTGTAAAGTGAGGAAATTATATTCAAGCTGCTTCAGACATTTCTCTCCACAAATTATTTCAATAGGCACATGTGCAATATTGAATTGAAATCTTAGAGCACTTTCAAAGCAACAAAAGTATTTACTTTTCATTTTAAAGATCAATTTTTGGTTACCTGCCCAATTGATATTGTGAATATAAAACTACTTCTTCATATTGTGTTTTTTTTTTCTATTTCAGCCTCAGCAATTGAGGCAAACTAAAGTAACATTATGGAAAGTCTAATGCGGGATCAACTGTATTTCCGCCATATTCACAACTTTACAAAAAAAATCATAATTTCATTTGGTTTGGAATTCTATTAAATACCCTCGATCAGGGTTAGCATTTTTTCAACCCTTTTGTATCCAATTTGACAGTCTGTATTTCATTCACATTCTGTTTCAATCAACTTAAAACTCAATAACTATTGTTATATGACATAGAACTATGTACAGTACACCTGTAAATAGTTCATATAAAAAATATTTTTTTAAAAAAATCTTACCATGTCTTTGGGGATTATAGACCATAACCATGGTTGGGACCTTGTCGTATTTTCCTATAAAGAAAAACAGATTTAAAAAAAGATTCAGTACTACAGACAACTAGTCGCTTCCCAACATCACTGATGTTCATTTCTTTCATCTAAATTATTTTAAATCTAAGGCACTGGTGTTCCAATGATTTATTCCGTTCATAAGCAATTTAATCACTTTTTAAAATAATTATCGACTTTCTATTGAAAATAATGTCTTTGGTGATGAAGAAAAAATTGAAATAAAAAAACATTACTTACGTTTATTCCGTCTCTTTACCACATATACTGTGATGACAACACTTGTGACTACAAGTAATAGTATAATTGCTGAAATATAAGATAAAGTTAATTGAAATAACCAGTATTAACATTTCTATGTATGTTGTTTTATAAGCTATACATTTACGCAATTTCTATATTACCTGAAACATAAATGAAGTTATGTATGAAACACATTCTTTAAAATGTTCCAAATAAATCTTAATCTGTGCTTCGTGCAATAAAATATGTTGATTGCAAGATGTTTCAGTAATAACATGTTAATCAGGAAGTAGCCTAGATAGGTCTCTTTGGATTTTGCCACTCCTTCACACCCCATTCATTACCCTATGTATTTTTTCATAATTTGTACAATATTAATTATTTACTCCATTACTATGGAATCATTTTGGTTGATTTGATTTGATCTCGATGTATTGTATCTTGTATGTTTTATTTTTAGAGATGTGAAATAAATGAATTTGAATTTGAATAGCTTCTTTATACAGTGCGTCCCAAAAAAAAACTATACACTTTTGAAATGGCTGCCAAATAAAAAATATAACATTTTGGGGGAAAAGACTTACATATATGGAAAGCCAATAAAGTCAACTTTCAAATGACACCAAAAAATTGGAAAACTGTTCATGCTTGAGCGAGCACTGCCCACTGAAACAAAGGGTATGAAAATTAGGGTGGGCTGGAATTAGCCTTCCAATTTATGACAGTTTTTAAGAGGCAAATCCTTTCGGACTTGCAAAGTTAAGGGCGTTGTGATAAATTAATGATCAACCGTGACCAGTTTTGGTTACTTATGCAAATTTTATAAATTATTAAATTGAACTTTAATGCATGAGTGAACACAAATTACACTTTTGGGGCTGCATTTCAACTTTATCATGTGGATCTCAGCAGTGTGTTCATGATGGGAGTCGGGAGAATAGGGGATGAGATAGGACTTAAGTGGGAGAAGTAGGTTGATGGAATAAGGGTCAACAGAACATTCAGCCCCCACCCCCTCTCTCTTTCCCGCCCTCCCCTCCTGTTGAGAGACTGATGGCTATTGTCATGTACGCGTGAAGTCCAGAGCGGAATGTTGATTTAATGATTAATTCTGAATTGGGGCATCAACTTTTTCCTTTCAATCATTTCATCAACAATTTATCAGTAAATCAACTCTTTCAATGTGCAACGTGATCAATCAAACATTCATTTTTTTTTTCAATAAATTATTTCATTAATCATCATAATCATTAAATTTCTTGGTAATAATTCAATAAAAAAAAGTGACCATCAGCCATCGGTCACTTGGCAGCTTAGTTTTGAATAGGCTACAATCCAGGAAGTGAGACAGAGAGGGGGGCTGGGAAATGGAGGTGGAGAGGGGAGGGTACATAATTATGACTTTTAATTTGTAAAAGGACAAAAAGAAGAGGAATGCCCTTTTAACCAAGTCTTGGCATATCTCGCCCTCTTGCTTGTAACAGGTACCATCACATTACTCTGACTCTCACGAACACACTTCTGAGGTCCACAAGATGAATATGCTACACTAAAATTTCAATTCCTGTTCACTCATGCATTAAATTTCAATTTAGTAACTCGTGAAATTTGCCTAAGAAACCAAAACTTATCTCACTCATTAATTTAGCTTAGCAAGTTCGCAAGGACTAACCACTCAAAAAAACTGTAAGGCTAATTCCTGCCCAGCCTAGCCGAGCTTAGTGTCCGAGGAGGAGAGAAGCGGGGGGGGGTTGAGATGGAGGGAGGGGTTGCTTAATGTTCTGTTGACCTTTATCCCATCAACGTACTTCACCCACCTAAGTCATATTACCCCCTCTTCTCCTGACTTTCATAAACACATTGTTGAGATCCACATGATAAAGACAAAATGCTGCACTAAAAATTGCAATTCACGATCACTCATGCATTAAATTTCAATGTAATAAATTCAATTTAATAACGCATTAAATTTTCAAAAACAACAAACTGATCACAACTGATCTTTAATTCACCAAATAACCCTCAACTTTGCAAGTACCAAACAAAAAACCTGAAAGAAATTGGAAGGCTAATTCCGGCCCACCCTAATTTTCATACCCTTTGTTTCAGTGGGCAGTGCTCGCTCAAGCATGAATAGTTTTCCAACTTTTTGGTGTCACTTGAAAGTTGACTTTATTGGCTTTCCATATCTATGAGTTATTTCCCCCAAAGTGCTATATTTTTTATTTGGCAGCCATTTCAAAAGTGTATATTTTTTTTTGGGACGCACTGTATATATTCTAGACTCTTCAGATTTGGAAATTTACATGCATTTCTATGAGTTTATATTGTCTACCTTATTCCTAGATATTTCTTCCAATTTATTTTCAATTTGACTGTTAAAACTGTTAGACCGTAAGATGAGGCAATTCAGGAAAGGCTTATGAAAATTGATACTCCTCTGACTGTTTTATTTGTGTTGTCTGTGTTGTTGATATTGTTGGGTGTGCGAGTGTGTGCAAATGTGCATGTATGGAAGTGTGTGTGTGTGTATGTGGGTGGGTGCGTACATGTGTGTGTTGATGTTCATTGAGCGTGTATTCCCTCCCTCACCCAACACACATATTTTTTAAATCGTTTTCCTTCATGTTTGCCAGGATAGTCCATTGGTCAGTAGCTTTAACCCTAAAAAGACTGGGGGGCTGATTCAGCCCCCCCCCCCTCAACATTTTTCGCGATAAATCTGCCGCGCGAAATTTTTTGACCACGTCACTCGCTGACTTTTTACTTTCAGGTCTTGCGCCACTTTTGAGACCTAAATTGTGACCCCCGGGTACGCGGTTCCGAAATTACACAACATTTCGTAAGTGCATGCAGACCCAAAATTACTAAAAAACGTGAATTTGTGTACAAATCCAATGCAATGGTGTTTTTAGCCAAAATTCATAAATGTATCATTATTTTTACTTTTACTGCTTAAAATCAATTAATTTTATCTTTTTTATGGTCAAAATAAAGTCCCTGACGATTTCCATTGAAAAAAACAATAGAAAACAAAAAGTCGAAAAACAAAGAAATACATAAGAAATTTAGAAAACAATAGAATACATAAGAAAATAAATGTGATGTTGAAAATTTTGAAAAATAAATTTGATCAGATGCCTATCTAGAGTATGTGAAACAAAAATTAGCATTTTAGGGGCATTATTTTATTAATTAGAGCAAACTTATGATTTTACGCATAAATTAGCATAATTAATGAGCAATGAGATTTTTCGCAGAATTTGATATTATAGTTTTGTAGATAATGCCATGGGTAACGCGCATGCCAATTTTCGTCGCGATCGCGCGATCGACGGCCGAGATCATAAGGGGGGCTGAATCAGCCCCCCCCCCCCCCCCAGTCTTCTTAGGCGTCGAAATAGCCCAGTCTATTTAGGGTTAAGAGTGCAAATTGTAAGTATTCATTTCAAGTGTAGCTGGATCCAATAGTCAAAGACCAAGTACCAAGCTTTAATCGCCTCCCAACATTTCACTATGTATGCCCCGAACATAAACTAACATGCCGTTAGTGAACGTATACCAACATGCTGATTTAGAAATGTTGATTTATACCTGTTATCTCACGTTGACCTCATGTTCTTTTTAAACATTTGTATTTGTTATGCACCATGCAGTGAAAGGCAAAGATCTTGTAAGGGATAATGAATTTTCGATTCAAGTCAATGTGTCAGATGTGATGATGATAAAGCGCATCTGTGCCAATCATGTGTGCCACTGATGATGATTGAGCGTTTTTGTGTGTGGGTGATTGAGCATGTGGTGTGTGTGAGGGAGGATTGTGGGTAATGTGTGAGGTATGTGGGTGATTGGGCGAGTTTTTGTGTGATGGTGCTTGAGCATACATGTGTGGGAACTGATGATGACTGTGTGTGTGTGGTGATGGGTATTGAGCATATATATGTGTGAGATATGGTGATGACTGAGCGCGCGCGTGTGTGTAATGTTGACTTAACATATGTGTGTGTGAGTGAGGGTGGCGGATAATGTGTGGGGTACGGTATGTCGGTGATTGAGCGCATTTTTGTCTGATGGTGATTTTACAAAATGCATGGGATATGGTGATGATTGAGCGTGTGTGTGTGTGTGTGTGTGTGTGTGTGATGGTGATTGAGCATATATGTGTGGGAAATGGTGGTGATTGAGCGTGTGTGTGTGTGTGTGTGTGTGATGGTGATTGAGCATATGTGTGGGAAATGGTGGTGATTGAGCGTGTGTGTGTGTGATGGTGATTGAGCGTGTGGTATGTGTGACTGAGGGTGGCGGATAATGTGTGGGGTATGTGGGTGTTTCTGCGTGTGTGGTATGGTTATTGCGCCTGCATGATGGTTATGGAACGTGGGTGAGGTATGTGGGTAATTGAGCGTGTGTGTGAATGTGATAAAGCGTGTGTGGGACTGTGATAAAGCGTGTGTGGGTGATATAATAAACGTGTGTGTGACTTTGATAGAGCGTATGTGGTGATTGAGCATGTGTGGGATCTGACGATGCATGTGTGAGCGTGTGTATGTAGTGATTGAGTGTGTGATGTGCGAGATTGAGGGTGGCGGATGTGTGGAGGTATGAGAGTGCATGGGATGGTGATAGAGCTTGTGTGGGTGATTGAATATGCGGGGTGGTAAGTGAACTTTTTTGCAATGATGATGATGAGCAATATTTGCGCTTGCATGATGGTGATGGAGGTTGAGAGTGGTATGTTGCTGATGACGGTGATAGGGGGTGCTTGGGATGGTTATTGTGTGTGTGATGGTGATTGAATATGTGTATAGAGATAATTGAGCTTGCGGTATATGCATGATGATCTATTTGAGGGTGTGTGATGGTCGTTTGGCGTGCGTTTGACGGTGATTGAATATGATTGTGGTGTGGTTGTTTGATGATGATGAGCATGTGCAGGATGGGTGATTGAAAATGAGGACCGAGTGTGGGTGGCGTGTAATGTGTGAGCATTTGTGTAGTGAACGGATGTGTGTTGGGTGTGATGATGACTGAGCGTGTACATAATTATGGGATGTGATGTCGATGAATCGTGTGGCGATGATTGCGCGTGTGCGTTTGGTATGATTGTAATTGGGTGTGCGCGCTGCGAGAGGTAAGACAGTGAAATAGTGGATGAAGTGAGATGGCGACAGAGTGTATGGAGATGTGATTATGGTTACGTGTTTGGGGTGTGATGGCGATTTATTGTGTGTGAGGTGAGATAGAGCGTGGAATGTTGGAGTCTGAGGGTGCGTGTATTTGTGCACAGGACGTTTTATCCGGCAAGTCTTGGTTTTTCCAGCAGTTACAATAGGAACTGTGTCAGCCATTCAAATCAAGGAAAATTGTCAGAGCTGACAACTTGTCGGACAAAAATTTTGATGAAGCGCTCCCCAGTTCGAGAATGATCTTTTGCTTCTCCCTATACCCCCCCCCCCCCCTTTAATAGTATGACGTCACGGATTTACACCAATGGCAATGATTGAATAAAAAGGATCCAATACCTGGAGTTTGTACAGCCCACAATTGATGAGCTTTAAAGTTTTATCCTGGCTTCGAAGTATTGGGTCTATAAACAGGCGCGCTCATCCGCACTATACCCCCTTTTCCAACGTAAAAGGATTTGGCTTTATCTGTTAACTCACTCAGATTAGCAATTCATTAATTTTATTATAGAATTACACATTCCTTTATTACGATTACTCTCTGATGCAGTATCAATTGTATTCATTATCAATCAATCAATCTATCAATAAGTAATAATTATAAAGATGCAATATCTTGTTTCCCTTGGTAATCAATGGTCATTGATCGTACGGAATGGCTGTAGACAATAAGCTCTGGAACATGCAACTAGAACATAAAACATTGACATTACCTAATTCATTGAAACTGCCATCATTCCCTTTATATACTAATGAATGAGTTAATAAATATTTATACATGCAGGCCCTACACATTAAATTCTTAGCTCATACTTACGGACAACAATTGTTATTATAACTAGATTCTGTTGACCATCCCGAATCAGGTGAACTGTCACTGTTCGGTCTTCGGCTTCCCCGACCATTCCTGATGCAACACATTCGAAGATAGTTTGGATTGTTCCATTTGTTGCTATCGTGATAACTTTATTTCTTGTACCATCCGTGTTGTTCCACACAGTTGTTTCCAGGGAATCAATTCTCGTTGTTCCGTGCCTGAAGTACAGATCAATATCTGGGTAGTACTTCTTAACTTCACAAGTTAATATGGTTTCAGCTTCTATGCGCAGAGTACAAGATGAAATATGTTGTTGTCCTTCTGGACACTCTTTGATCGAAGGAAACGGCTCCAGAGGATAAGCTTTCGAAATGCAATGAGAAACATGAATTACAGGTAAAGAACACAGGAGATTTGTTTAGTCGTTTTCGACTTAGGATGACCCCATGGACAAACTTTCCATAATTATACTGCACGATCCTGAGCTAGCATGTGCATTTCTCGAAAAGATTTATAATGTCAAGAGCTACTCTGTCCAACGCAGGCCTATTTCTTTGGCTTCCTATTTTCCTTTTCCCATGTACTTTTCTGTTCTTTTTTTCTCTCTCTCTGTAATTGTGGGTGGGGGTTTGGATGTGTGTGTTTATGTGCAGGATGATTCTAGTGTGCTACGAATATCAATTTTGGTGTGAGTGTTGATGATACTAGCTGATGTACTAGTTTGCTTTAATTCCCCCTTCTCTTGTGTCATTCTGATATTCAGATTTTTATTCTCTGTACCCTATGTCAAATGTTCATGAAAAGTTTTTGGATTTATGTTCATGTATGTGTGTGGGTGTGTTGATTAAGTGTGTGCATGGGTGTATAATGTCAATATACTTTGTTTCATTGTATGAAGAAACTCAATGCAAAACGTGGTGCAACGATAATATGTTGTCTTTTTTTTCTGCAAATCTTTCAATATTACTCATATATATTATAAGTAACATAGAGGGTCGGGGCTGAGTTAATTATATGTATGTATTTATGTTTTTAAGGTATTTCATTCCATCATTATTTGCTTCTTTTTTTGTAGATATTTTTGTATTTTGTTAATGATATAAAATGAAGATTTGTCCCCAAAAAGTGTGTGTATACATGCATATATGTACATTTTTTTCGTATTGTTATTATTATCCATCTTATTATTTCATTTCCATCGCCTTCATTCTTTTCTCCACTTGGCAAATCATAGCCCTTTCATTATCAGGATTATAGTCATCCCTCCTCTTCCTTGAATGTTTCCCTGGCTTAACATATCCCTTTCCATGTCAGAAGACAGTGAACAAAACTTATTCTGGAATACTTACCAAAGACATGGAGTCTTGTAGTATTCTGAAATACATGGCCTGTGTCGTAGTCCGTCACCTGACAGGTGTAGCTACCATCATGAAGGATTTTCACATTATTGACGACCAAAGAATTATCCTTGGTAATGTCGAAAAAACCTCCAAGATGTCCACTTCTCTTGAAGGCATGGTGCGACGTTTCCACTGTGATTAATGTATCGTTTGAACCCTTAACCCAGGAGACCTTCCGGTGGCGAATGTCTATCTGACAAGGTATTACACAGATGGCACCCTTCTGAACTGATACGCTATCTTTCGTCTTGACTGGAGTATCTGATCATAAAGAAAACGAGATCAGACGTAAATTGTAATGCATGTATACTTGAGTCAAGTCTTGAATAATCGTATTGAATTGCCACAAAAGAACAAAGCAATTAAAAAAATAATTCCACATCAGAAGTTCCAACTATGGTGCGTTGGAATGTACACCAGAAGACGAAACAAATAAGGAGAAAAAGAAGATGATGATTTATATGATGGGAAGGAGAAAAGGAAGAAGATGAAAAAGAAGAAGAGAGAAGAAGAAGAAGATGAAGAAAAGGATGAAGATGATGATGATGATGATGATGATGATGATGATGATGATGATGAAGAAGAAGAACCAGAACAAAGGGAATAAGACAAAAAAATAACAAGACTTTAATGTAAGAACTTACTGATTATCGTTACATCAGTAAAATTGTAAATAAGAATTCCCTTATAGTTGGAAACTCTACAGATGTAGCGCCCGGCGTCACTTTCTGTAACTTCTTTGAAGACCAGAGAGTAGTTATCATCTATATCGCAGCTTCCATCCTCATATCTCGGGCCAAACAGGTCACCGTAACTCAAGAGTATCACGGATGGGGATTTTGCAGGATCAGTCCCTTTTTTCCAGAAGACAGCGTTCGGCTCTCCTCTGAACGCACACCTCAGGATCCCAGTTGTTCCGTTGACAAGTGTCTTCTTGACCTCAGTATAAACAACATCATCAGGAACATTTTGAGAGTATCCTGCAAATACAATACCAGAGAAAGAAATAAAGTAATCACAGCGCATGGAACTTTGATTATGAAAATATATATTCCATTACTTTATTTAATGAAATATTTTGAATAGTTTGTATTTGAAAGTGGTGATATTGAGAAATCACAGGATTGTCTGAAATATACAACTGAGCAGTCATTTATTTTCAGTGAACAGGAAGATTTGCTCGTAACTGGTACTATGGTTAAAGGTGAGAATGGTTTATTAACAAGGATCCAACCACCATACTCATAATTCTTAATCTGAGAATTAAAATATTTGCATGCATTTTATATTCAAAAGAGCATCTGGCTTTTTATACAACTGTCCCAAATTATGCTTGTAATTCTCACTAATGTCCAAGATGATGAGTATTGATTGTATACTGTTACTGTTCTAACACCAACAACAACAAAAACTACTTAATTTACCAGCTTACCACATATAGAGAAAACAACGAGGGCAATTCCGACAAAAAAAGTTGTTTTCACATCCATGATTGTTAGTTTTTACGACCTTGTATGGTAGAATCGTACATCCTATTAGACTCACTTTGCATGTAGTTAACACTAACATGATGTGATATGGCAAAATAAATATTTACTAAGCATTATAAGTAAATCATTAACAAGAAAATCGTTCTGATCGATCTCATAAATCATGCTGTGCGTTTGATACAATTCATTTTCGGTTTATATATGTATATATATATATATACAGTGCGTATCAAAAAAACGGGACAGATTTCAAAAGTCTATGAAATTTTGTTTCAGATTATATTGTTTATATTTTGGTGTTAATAGGTGCTCTGAAGTCTTATCTTTCAAATGCAATTAAAAAAAATAGTTTCGTTCATGCTTGAGCGAACACGGAATGTTTTTGTCTGGGGTTAAAATGGAGGCTTGCGCCAAAATGGCATAAATTGATAAATATGATGATCAGACTTCTTGCTAATCAGCAAACTTCCTCTTAAAACTTTTCATTTTTTTTACCATAATTTTCGAATTATGCGGTCAAAATTCATTTTCAAATCTGTTTATTTGCTTGAATTGTTCTGTTGTTGTTTATTTTTAATATGTTCTCTTTTAGCTTTTTCAATCGAAGTATGGGAGAGCGTGTATCTTTATTTCTTCAAATCCTTTGTGTGCTACAAAGGCTATGGTGCCTTTAAACAGTGGCATACAGATGGGCAGGGCTCGGGGGTGCTCCCCCCAAATAAAAGAAACCATGACCAAGAAAAAAAAGTGGAAAGGAAATAAAAGGAAAAATAGATAGTGAAATATTGTTTATTTTCTGAATATTATGTCAAAATCTATCACAAAATTGGATGTTTTAATAAAAAAGTGGAAATTTTTGCTTGCTCGCTTTGCTCGCTCACAACTTTTTAATGCATTTTATCCAATCTGCCATATCTAGCTCCTTCAAAATTGACTCAATACCCCATTACCATTGAAATAAATGAATCCTTTCATATTTGTCCTGTCAAGCACATAACTTGGTCAAGGAATCAATAAACCCTTGAAAAGAGGATTCATGTCTTTTATAAAAAGGTACCATAACATAATCCTTTTCACGTAATAAAAGGATTTGAACAATTACAAGTTCTCCCAATTAATAATGCAAATGTTCTTGCTCGGGTTGACAAAAAGTCTTCTTTTCTTACTTATGAAGGAAAATTCAAAGTTAAAAGAAATTTAAATTAAAAAAAATGATTTAAGTAAATAAATAAATTTGTAAATGAAATTTGACAGCATAATTCGAAAATCATTGCAAAGATAATGAAAAGGTAAAGAAGAAGTCTGCTGATTAAGAAGTCTGATCATCAAATTTCAAATTTCTTACATTTTGGCGCAAGCTTTTTTTTTAACCCCCCAAAAAACGTTCCGTGTTCACTCAAGCATGAACAAAATTTATTTTTTTAATAGCATTTCAAAGATAAGATTTTAGAGCATCTATTAACATCAAAATTTAGATATCATAATTTGAAACAAATTTTTTATAGACTTTTCAAAACTGTCCCGTTTTTTTTATACGCACTGTATATATATATACCCAAAAAAAATCATGATAATAAGTCTCCCTTAAACAAACATCCATAATTTCTGAACCACATGGAGTTTTTAATATATTTTAACATGAGCGTGTATGTAATTTTATAAATACCCTCTGAGTGAATGTTGCGGACGTATTTTATGGCATGCTTCAGTGAGCACCTCCAGAAGTCAAAATTGTCACTGTTTGAAAGTCACAAGCCAAATATCATGACTTTTATTCCATTTTATTGGAACGAATTCCACATTCTCATCATAACAAAAACCGTTAGACGGTTTGTAAAAGGTACTGTCTCAGATATGATAAAACTCTTTTGCTAAATTTCACAGCTGAATGAGCACAAGTCAAAATTTGCTAGAATTGGACCTTTGCACATTCTTATCGAAAAAAAAATGATCGAATATGATGAGTTATTTTGGGAAGAGATCTTCAACAATATTCATCATTTCACGGCTCAATGACCATTTAATGAAAATACGATTTTCAAATGTCAAAGGCAAGTATTTTTTTTTCATTTTGGGAACTTAAACTATCTTATCAATTTTTCTCGTTATGTTCATGACCAATTATCATGCTTCAATGATCGAAAGGCGTGTAATTAAAAATACACGCTTGAATGAACATGTGGAATGTGAATAGTTCTTTTTAATGTTGATGGGAAAAATGCAATTGCTAACTATGAATATCTATCACAATTCTTTTGCATATTTCTTTTGATTTGATTATTAAAATCCCGATGTCTAATGCTTCAGTGAGCACACAATATTAAAAAATAATGCAAATGAAAAGAATGTTCAAGGCCTTGGCCCACTCTGTGTGCGCGCCTTTTGGATAGTGCCACCCTGAAGCTATGTGCGAAGCTTCATTAAAAAACTGTTGGCAGAAGTAACAAAAACCGTCCATGAAACAAACCCTAATTTCAATTTTGTTAAATTTTTTATTTCCTTTTTTTTATAGACAGTGTGTACACTATGGGTGCATATGTTTAAGAATAAGTAACTCCTTATTCAATATGGTGGAACTTTTTTTCAAAGCTGTCTTTTGCAATGTCATATGGCAGTAATTTTTATGAACCTATGTGCAGAAATGAAATCGATTTGTTTATATCGATGACTGAGCACGCATCAAAGGGGGAAATTGCATTTTTAGTGTCACGTACTCATTTTAAGGGTTTATTAAAAGAATAATGGGGCAAATTCAGTTACAAATGTGACTTAATAACAACACACTTTCATTCATGGTTGAGCGAGCACACTTAAAAAATTGGGAATTAATACTCTTTACACTACATATAGTTATGCATTCTTTTCCTTTCAATTTCTCAGGATCAGTTGGATTTATGGACAAATCAGTGGTGGATCCAGATTTTGAAAATGGGGAGGGGACCGAGAAAATGGGGGAGGGGCGCCAGGAACATTTGTCAATATAACATGTTTTTTAGTTATAAAGGATACTACCAATAACCCCGATAATGATATGTCACAATAAAATGTGCTCACTCAACCATGAACATACGTTATCAAAATTTTGTGTGGTGTGGCTAAATCATGGAAAGTGAAACGGCATTAGCACCATAGAACTCACCCAAAAAACAACTTTGTACTTACACAATCCAAAAAAACGACTATTGTGACTTTAAAAAATATGTCATTGTTAATTCAATCTTTGATTACTCATGCATGACTCAACCGATCAATCTCATTTCTCCCAGGAGTTGCTGAATGAGTCTAGAAAAATACCCACGAAATGTGGTATCTCAACCCCCAGCTCCCACATCTGCACGCCAGTCGGGGGGAGGGGCTTGTCCTTAAGGCTGAAGTTTTAAGTGTCTTATAGCTTTATTTCTACATCAAGACTAGGTACTACGTGCACTAGATCAATCATGCGATCGCGATCTAAAGCTTTTTTTTATGAACTGAAGATAAGCCATTTTTAGGACTCTTGTTGGTTTCAATCTCCTTTTATGCACTATGTTGAATTTCAATTCTCATTTATCATGTTTGTTCTCCACTTATTTCATATTATAATCCGGGATAAAGAATACTAATGAAGTGACATTTAGAAGGGTGGTAAAATAAATGGTGCACTCCCTATGCGATTAGTTATTGGGAGGGGTAAATTATTATGTTTTTCTATATTTTCCAGGACTTTTTTTGATATTTCCATCCATCTTTTTCTAAAAGCTTCTGAAATGAATGCCATCGGTTTCATTCAATTGTTTTTAAAAAGTTGTATTTTCATATTATGTCCATTTCACGACTAAATTAATTTGACAAATTTTTGAGGCAGGGTAAGAATTAAGGTTAATTAGTGAATGATTTGATAGTTGGCATTCCACAAAAGTCTGATCTTGAAGTTAACCCAGATTTCACTAAACCAGTGCTATTCAAATACCACTCCATGTGTTTAATCACTGACTTGAAGTGTTCATTAACGTATCATGTTAATTGTTGACGCACAAATAAATATTGATATATCTATAGAAACGATAATCGACAAGATTAATAGTCTCAATATTCATGTCGACTTTACAATTGCGTACTTTGGAGTATGGACCACAGAATTCATGAGGGAATCGGTCCTAGTATATCAGTTGAAGGGACCATTTTTCTTTTTGTATGTTATGTTTTCGTAATCTATAGATCCGTCCGTCATTCAAGTCCAATTTTACTCAACATTGGGATTACCAATGGAGGTTTCAGCCCCTCCCCTCTACTACTTGTAACTTGCTTGTTTCAATGAAACATGTATTGGTCACCCCCAACCCCCCCCCCCCCCCCGAACAGAAAAGGAAATGGACGGGTGGAAAAACAAATAAATAAACGAACGTGCAAACAAACAAGTAAATATCAACACAAGATCCATATACCTGCATGCTCCTACTTGTGCAGCCTCCTACCCCCACATACACACACTTACTTTCTCTTACCAGAGCTTACCCCCATCTAACCCCACCCCTCTCCAAAACGCACATATTAACCTAGTCTGTCACACCTATTCAGCTTCCCCCCTCCTCTATCTCTCTTTCTTCTTCTTCCTCTTCTTCCTTCTTCTCCTCCTTCTCCTCCTCCTCCTCCTTGTTCTTTTTTTCTTCTTCTTCTGCTCCTCCTTCTCCTCTTTCTTCTTCTCCTCTTCCTTTTTTCTTCTCCTTCTTGTACTTTTTTTCTTCTTCTTCTCCTCCTTTTTGTCTCGCCTGCATAGCAGAGCGAGACTATAGGCGCCGCTTTTCCGACGGCGACGGCGGCGGCGGCGGCGGCGGCGTCAACATCAAATCTTAACCTAAGGTTAAGTTTTTGAAATTACATCATAACTTAGAAAGTATATAGACCTAGTTCATGAAACTTGGACATAAGCTTAATCAAGTATTACTGAATATCCTGCCTGAGTTTCAGGTCACATGACCAAGGTCAAATGTCATTTAGGGTCAATGAACTTAGACCATGTTGGGAGAATTATTTTCAAAATCTTAACCGAAGGTTAAGTTTTTGAAATGACATCATAACTTAGAAAGTATATGGACCTAGTTCATGAAACTTGGGCATAAGGTTAATCAAGTATTAGTGAACATCCTGCCTGAGTTTCAGGTCACGTGACCAAGGTCAAAGGTCATTTAGGGTCAATGAACTTTGGCCAAGTTGGGGGTATTTGTTGAATTACCATCATAACTTTGAAAATTTATGGATCTAGTTCATGAAACTTGGACATTAGGTTAATCAAGTACCACTGAATATCCTGTGCGAGTTTCAGGTCACATCACCATGGTCAATGGTCATTTAAGGTCAATGAACTTTGGCCGTGTTGGGGATATTTGTTAAATTACCATCCTAACTCTGAAAGTTTATGGATCTAGTTCATAAAACTTGGACATAAGAGTAATCAAGTATCACTGAGCATCCTGTACGAGTTTCAGGTCACATGACCATGGTCAAAGGTCATTAAAGGTCAATGAACTTTGGCCGTGTTAGGGGTATTTGTTGAATTACCATCCTAACTCTGACAGTTTATGGATCTAGTTCATACAACTTGGGATATAAGAGTAATCAAGTATCACTGAACATCCCCTGTGAGTTTCAGGTCACAAAACCAAGGTCAAAGGTCAGTTAAGGTCAATAAACTTAGGCCATGTTGGGGTAATTGTTGAATTGCCATCATAACTTTGAAACTTTATGGATAGAGTGAATGAAATGTGGACATGGGTGTAGTTGACAAGTCTTAAGTCACCGTTCAAATGTCATTTATGGTCAATGAACGTGGTATTATGTCATTATATGAATGGTGTTTTTGTGAATGATTATTTAATAGTAGTTTTCAAAGTTAGCACTGCTGTTATATTAAATCGCGTAATGCAGGCGAGACTGCCAGAGGCGTTCCACCTGTTCTTCTTCTTCTTCTAATCCTCCTCCCTCTTCTTCTCCTCGTCCTTCTTTTTCTTCTTCTCATCCTTCTCCTTTTCTTCTCCTCCTCCTTTTTCTTCTTCTTTTTCTCCTCCTTCTTCTTCTCATTCATCTCCTTCTCTCTCCTCTCCCACTCCACCTTTCTCTCTTTTGCTATCTATCATCCTTACTGTCCACCTTCCCATTTTCTTCTCCAACTAACATTGATTCTCATAAGATCATGTCTTGTTACAATCCATGTCTTATTAATGAACATTATTTAGATTAAACAAAACACAAGCTACATGAAAAGTAGAAGTAGTTTTGTTAAAATTTATTTTGAAACATTCTGTGGCAAAACTTATTTACAATCCTATATCAAAAAGCTTTTGGCACAATAAAATGCAAGATAAAATTGGTACATTTGGCAAATATAAGTACCCTTATCAAGAATAGCAGCTGCATGGTCAAAGTGACATTGACGAATGAGATTCACTAACATGTATAAACAGACTGAAAACATGGAATTGACTTGGTAAATATAACATCAGATGGAACGCAGTTGTAAATTCATTTTGAATACACATTTCCATTACAGATTATTCCTAATATGATAAAAATTGACAAAGTATAGCACTATATTAGATTTTTTTCCCATTAATTTTCATTAATTTTCCAAATTAAAAAAAAATATTTCAAACATATTTTGCAAATATAAAATTGTCAGTTCTTTCAACCACTCACATGAAAATGAATGTTAGACTTCTTTATTTCATTCAAGAATCATTTGTGTAACCATGATGCCTTATAAATTTAAAGTAAAGGCACTATGTGTCTGGTGTCAAGAGATGGTAAAATTGATTGCCATAAAGTAGTACAAGGAATACCATAAACTAGCCATCAGCATCAATTTTAAGCTTAATCACATCCAGGCAATTGGCAAATTTCTGCAAAAAATAAATCTGATAATCTACCGATGGACCACTATATATAGCATCAAAATAGGAATGATCTGTAAAAAGCATTCAAGCACCGAATAAAACATATAAAATAAATGAACTCATTTAATCATGAAAGCTATAAATGGCAAAAAATAGAACATTAACATTCTTACATTTGGCATTGTGAACAAAATAAAGCAAGCATGGTATAAAAGCAAACATTAGTGTTGATGCTTGTCCGTTATATAAGCAGACTGGACTGTACAGCCCAAGCCTGCAGCGTATTTTTCCCCACTTCCGATATGAGCTAACATTGTTTTGGAGGCTTTGAATCAGACTATACAAATCTCGGCTTTGCCTTTTTATTAGAGTCTTTCTTCAATTTATAATAAAGAAAGAGAACTGTAAAATATAATTGTTAAAGGCGAAACTCAAACCTGTATTCAATGGTCTTGACTGCAATAAACTCATAATAGTGCATCGTTTGATTTTAACACTTGCACCACACCAGTCAAGCTGATCGATGCGTTGGAAAAAACGCTATATCCTGGGTCACTGAATATTCATGAGGCGTAGTCTAACTAAATAATAAACAAACCCTATTTGATGGGTACCTTGTTAATTAGCCCTAATCCAGGGTTCCCACAGAAATTTGAAAACAGAATTCCATGACTTTTCCATGACTAAATTGCTGCTTTCCATGACTTCCCGTGACGTGGTGGGAGTTATGTAGCATTTGGGATGTCACAAAACTGGGAAAAATGGAAATCATTAACATCAATTAAAATAGCAGGTATTATCACAGAGTATTAGAGTTGCGAGACACGACAAACTGGAAAGCTGCCATAGCCAAGAGGTAAATGCAATTCCATGACTTTTCACAAATTTTCCAAATTCCCTGACTTTCAATGACCACAAATTTTTCCAGGATTTTCCAAAATTGTTCATTACTGTAGGAACCCTGTTATCGTATTTGGGGAAGAAAAATATGCGACCGGGCAGGCAGGCCACCTAATCACAAAGCCTATACAGTTGCAATTAAAACTAATTTACAAGTACAAATAATCCGAGGCCCTGATGCATATACAGCTGCAATCAAATTCAAATTAAAAGATAAAAAATAATTTGATTTTCAACCAATCAAAAGCTGGCATTTGGGAATTTGGAATGATTTCATTCAGTTGGATGTTCAACGCATCTGCTCGTGCAACAGGCTTCCAGTATTGAAGGAATACAACAAATACATATTTTCATCTTTTATTTAATACTTTAAAAAAGGCAAAGTCTCCACATGAGTATATATGTCTATGTAAATGGTAAAAATGGTTTCTCAGCATTGTTATACTATTCACAAGTTCATTAGTATGCAATATAATGTTAGAATAACAGAATACAAACAATGATATGATTTTCAGACGTATTAGTACAAAGCTTTAAACATTAAATGTATGTACATTCAAAATAGACTTTACAACACTAAAGATTTAGGCACTTTTGATTATCATGTTCTGAGATACAAACAATAAAATTCTTCCAAATGCTTTTTACATATATACTAGGGGACCATTTCACACAGCTTTTTTCTTTCAAGTTACGAATGACTGTACGCACGACTGGTGACCATCCCTTTTGGTGATGTAACCTTATGGAGACGATATAGCACCCAGAGCATGTTCCAGTCATACCTAAAGTGCATGTTACTTTACAAGCAGCTTTATGAAACACCCACCAGGGGCACGTCTCACAAAGATTAAGTATGATTGAGAGTCGCACTTAAATGCTGACGCGTAATAATAATAATCCGCTTTTATATAGCGCTTAATACATCGGAACGACATGTCTAAGCGCTTTACAGATATATTATTACCCCGGTCATCAGATTTAAAGGAGAATGAAACCCTTGAAACTAGCTGAATCCATATCAAAGAGAAAAATCAAAGAAACATATTGTTGAAAGTTTGAGGAAGATTGAATGAATAATAAAAAAGTTATGAGCATTTGAATATTGAGATCACTAGTGCCATGTAGATCCTCCCATCGGCAATGCGACCAAGATCTGTGATATCACACACGTACAACTCCCTCATTACTTTAGTACTTATTTCACTTATATTCTCACTTTTATAGAGTCTATCACAAGGTTATGTGTTTTCTTTATGAGATGACAAGTACAGAGGTTTCACAACATTATATCATTGATGAATCGTTTGTCATATGATTAAAATGAGCAAAAAGAGATGTTTTGGGGTATATTTTCAGTGTCCGAATGGGAGAGTTGTACGTGTGTGACATCACAGATCTTGGTCGCATTGCCAATGGGGGGATCTCCATAGCATTAGTGATCTCGACATTCAAATGCTCATAACTCTTTTATTGCTAGTCCTATTTTACTCAAAGTTATCTTATTCTTTGATTTTTCTGCTTTCACAAAAGCTAACTTGCTCCAAGAGTTTCATTCTCCTTTAATCAGTCTTTCCCGCACACAATGTGTGCACATCCTCCACTCCCTTGGGAGTGTTCCAGTCAGTCGCCGGTGAGGCGCACACAGTACTGGACAAGCTACAATGACTTTCACATCCTACCGGGTACCCATTTAGCACCTGGGTCGAGAGTGGCAAAGTGTGGATTAACGCCTTGCCAAAGAACGCCAGACCGTGGTGGGATTCGAACACATGACGCTCTGTTTACAAGGCGAGAGTCAGAACCACTACACCACAGCTCCTCCGCGTACATGATATGCAACGAGCAATCTTATTGATCAATACGCAGTAATGCACGTCTTCTTGGCATGATCTGACCAATGCGGTCGTGCCTTTTATACCGCCCGCAACTACGCATTTAAGTGCGACTCTAAGTCATACATAATCTTTGTGAAACACCCCCCTGATGTTAATAGGACCGTTCCCCATTTCAAAAAGCAGAAGGGGCAAGCTGTGAAGTTTTTGCTTTCATTCAATGTTAATGTCCATTCTCCCTTGGAAAGTGGTCAGTCTGTGTATTGTTTTCAAACTGTTTCAAATTTGCTCTCTTTATTCTTTTAAAGTATAATGTGGGCCCCGGGGAAGTTAGCTTGTGAGAAAGAAGAAAAACTCAGAGATAAATCAATTAAAAGTTTGAGAAAAATTGAACAAATAAAAGAGCCATGAAAGAATGTTACCACGAAGGATATGGACGTCCTCACATTGGCATGTGTTACGTCACATTTGTACAACTCCCTGATTACTTTACTACATTCAATACCTAACAAGCCTATCCAAGATTTTTTTTGTGAGCGGACATGTTACAGAGATTCCATCAAATAAACAAAGGGCAGAGAGTTTGCACTATCATAGAATGAACAACAAGTGGAATGCCTCTGGCCGTCTCACCTGCATCACGCGATTCAATATAGCAGCAGTGCTGATTTTGAAAACTACTATAACTCGCACAAGATGTTCAGTGATACTTGGTTACTCTTATTTCCACGTTTTATGAACTAGACCAATACACTTATAGAGATATGATGGCAATTCAACAAATACCCCCAACGTGGCCAAAGTTCTTTGACCTTACATGACCTTTGACCTTGATCATGTGACCTGAAACTCGCACAGGATGTTCAGTGATACTTGATTACTATTATGTCCAAGTTTTATGAACTAGACCAACACACTTTCAAATTTATGGCTGTAATTCAACAAATACCCCAATTTGGCCAAAGTTCATTGACCCTAAATGACCTTTGACCTTGATCATGTGACCTGAAACTTGCACAGGATGTTCAGTAATACTTGATTACTATTATGTCCAAGTTTCATGAATCAGATCCATAAACTTTCAAAGTTATGATGGCAATTCAACAAATACCCCCAACGTGGCCAAAGTTCTTTGACCTTACATGACCTTTGACCTTGATCATGTGACCTGAAACTCGCACAGGATGTTCAGTGATACTTGATTACTATTATGTCCAAGTTTTATGAACTAGACCAACACACTTTCAAATTTATGGCTGTAATTCAACAAATACCCCAATTTGGCCAAAGTTCATTGACCCTAAATGACCTTTGACCTTGGTCATGTGACGTGAAACTCATGCAGGATGTTCAGTGATACTTGATTAACCTTATGTATAAGTTTCATGAACTAGGTCCATATATTTTCTAAGTTATGATGACATTTCAAAAACTTAACCTTAGGTTAAGATTTGGTGTTGACGCCGCCGCCGCCGTCGCCGCCGCCGTCGGAAAAGCGGCGCCTATAGTCTCACTCTGCTATGCAGGTGAGACAAAAATGAATGTTTTGAAGAATATTTTCAGAGTACAAAGGGGAGAGGTGTACTTCTGTGACATCACAAGTTTTGGTCGCATTACCAATGGGAGGGTCTCCGTTGCATTACTGATTTAAACATTAAAATGCTCATGATGCTCTTATTGTTTGTCCCATTGATCTTATAGTTTCATTAATTATATTCTTTGATTTTTTTTCTGTTTTGATAACTCGATCTAAGGGTTTTCATCCTCATTAAATTGGCAACATTCATCCTTTTACCATGCCCCATAGCATTAAACATTCAAAACACTTTACATCAGCAAATAGTATTTGTTCCCTGCCATAATGACATCTGCGCAGTGGTGTGGAGTGGGATAGCCTCACTTTCTTCCAACACTGCATTAAAAGAACAAAGGAAAATGGGAGAGAAATTCTAAATGTTATGGATATAGATATTCTCTCCTTAGTTCCATTCCATGCATTTCAGGTTTGAAATATAATTTCATGATGAAATTGTGATATGAATAATTTATTAGATCTAAACCTTTTTTTACTTTTTATTTCCATTTGGTGTTCTGGTCACATCCATCAGGACCCGATGTGATCAATCATATCGACTCAATAATGATTTCTCTTTTCTATCACGTAACACCATTGCTCTTGGCAGGTCTAGACTCATGCAATAAGGAGCTTTAGAATCAGCGAATGAGAACGGTGCACCAGTCGACTAATCGTGCATGTCAACATCATCAACTGCCAATGTTCACTACATATACAATTATTTCAGATTTTGCTGACTCTATGCGTACATATGCATACATCCACAGAAAGTAAACATGAAGCAGTATGATAGTGAGCTGGCCAGGAACCGGGAGGATACAGCGTACCATCACATCACAAGCCTTGAACACACTTGCTCTTCCACATTGCTTTAATTAATTTTCACATATATTTTAGGAGATATGCCAATATACATTTCAGAGTTGAAACAACAATTTCAAATATGATAAAAAGAATCCATCGTTCAACTCACATTAATTTTGTGAAATGCCACTGAAAACCGGTGTTTTTGGGGGAAGGATTCCATAAGAATCGATCTTCAGGCTGAGCCTGAACAGTTGTAATAATGTCACTTGCGTGCACGTCGACCTTGATTATTAGAGAACCGCAGAATGAAGGTAGTAGGTTTCTCAATTCTGATAGTCGTCAAAGGCGAGAACGCGACACATGCGCATTGCCTTAAAATGGTGTTGTCTAGTACCAGTTCACTCTTTTCACATACATTTTTTTTTATTCCTTAATATCCCTCTATCATCATAAATCCTTCCATTCCGCTTTCTCGTATACTATATCTCAAGCAAATTTTGAAACTTCTGCAATTACTTATAGTCTTTACAATTAGTTGAAAATATTCTGTTTATTTAAATTAACCCCCAAAGTATTAATGATTGTATATTTTTTTGTGCTTTGTATATTTGTACAATTCTATTTTGATACTGATATGTTTTATATTGTTTTTATGTAAAAGTTCTGTACAATTCAGCTCTTGCTGCGAACAGTCTTGAAATAAAATACCATTATTATTATTATATCTCTTACCTTTCTAGGAAGTCCTTGACACTACGGTACCCATGATGCTTAGCAAGATGAATAAGGATCCCTGTTGCATGGCGACCCTGTTTCTTGCGACAGAAGCTGCAGTTACAATTTCCTCTGCATGGTGGGCAAGTCCAATTCTGTAAATCAAACAAAGAAAAAATTAAAACATGGTAGTACAAGATTCTTACCTATTAAGGGTAGTTGCAGACGGTTATTAATAATTTACATGTAGGTCTATATTGATTGTTCATGTGCATCAATTCAATATTGTTATGATGTATTGTACTTTTCATCTTTGTGTATACTTATTGTTAAAGCCATTGGAAACCAAATTTCTTTGTACCGGTATGCATACATTGACCAATAAAAGAATCTTGAATCTTGAAAACAAGGCATTTTTTTTTAATAGGTGTCTTATTTCCAAGCAACACGATTTTTCAAATGGTGTCACAACAAAACTAGATGGATTTTCAACTTCAAACTTGAACTTTATATCAGAAATATATGACTCCCTTTCATTCTTGTGGAAACCGCATCATTGATATGGGTATATTTCTATGTCTTGATTTGAAATAAATTGTTTATGGTGGAATAAACAAAACAAAATAGATGTTTTACATGTAGGGTATTTTGGTATCGAAGAATGAATACTTATGAATACTTTATGTTCAATTTTGAAGTCCATGAACAATCAAAGTGTCACTAAACCATTTCTTTGAGTTTGTTAGGTAACTAGATTGCTATAAGACCAGCATTTTCATAATGGTTTCAGTTTGTAGAACTTCTGGTAAAGTATTTAAATCTTGACAGGAAAAAAATTTGAACAAAGTTATACAAAGGCATACCGAACTCTCAAATATTTGTTTACAATTGTGTTCATTTGGAGTAAGATCATTTAATATTTGTGCTTTGAATACTATCCTTATATCCCGCTTTCACATCCACAAAATGAAGATGAATGATGAACGAAAGTTTCATCACCTTTAAAGGGTACGTAGAAAGACATTCTGATGTTGAAAGGTATATTTTGTGGGAAAAAAATGTGAGAAATTTCTAAGGAAACGAAGGTTATATATGAATTGTTTTATGATTTAGTCATCGTTAGTGCTCTTTCATTCCTACATGTAACATAATATTGTAAATCATGACCAAAATATATAAAAGAATATGTGTAAGAGAATTGTATTCCTTAATATTTTTCATTTATAATGACATAAAGGTCCTTGTTGTTCTATGGAAAACAATAAAGAAAAAAGGCCATCCTTTTTTATTTGAAATTGGTTTTTGCTTACCGCATCTAGCAGCGCCTCTCTTGCATCCTCTCCGTAGCGATTCCTCAGGCAAGGTCCACAGAATTGACCTCTGACCCCAAAACAGGTTGCAGAGCGACAGATTGTCTTCATGTCGTTGGTCTTCTGACGACACTGATGGCAGGTGCTACCCTGAAAGTGGAAAAAAGGAAATTAATCATTTTCACTGTTTACTTCAATCACTGATAAATGCATAATATTAAGAACTTACATCAAACTAAAAGAACCAAGAACAAAAGAACATGGACAACAGAGCATTCCTTGCTGCTTTAGATTTTATAGCCAGTAGTTTGTGAAAGTAGTCCCTGAAAATGAAAAATAAAATTTTGCCTGCAACCACCCCTTCCAATGTGGTCGAGTACACACAGGATGACAATAACCATATCCAGCAATCAAAGAAGTTGAATGAACTTTAAAGAATGGATATAAATCAGATATACCAAGCAGTTCTATTGGACGGATTAGTGGGAATTATTCATCCTCGGATGAACAGGCAATATTTCTAATTTTGCTCAGAGGAAATAGTAACTCCCTGTCCATTCTTGGTTAAATAATTCCCAACTTTTCTTTCTAATAGCCTGGTATATTTTGTGTACTTATGAAAATAATATCTCCTGGCTACTCTTTACTGCATTGCTTTGTCAGGGAATTTTAGCAGCTTAAAACAACGGTCAACAAAAATCACTGGAACGTCTCTTCAAAATTTTGACTTACATAGACTGAGTCATATCTCTTATCCTTCACAGAGTCTGCAACCATTTTGAGTTCTTCCTCTGTGATGTCATCAGGGTGACGCGGTGCATCATGGGTAGGGGCACGTCTCTTTTTGGTAGGCGTCGGCAACTCATATTCCCCGTCGCTGTCTCCATCATCAACCTTCCCAGCATTCTCCTCCTCTAAAGGAAGCTCATCCTGTATTAAAATCAATTATCATAATACTACTGAAGAATTGTGTCATATTACAGACAATGAAGGCCTTAAGAACTTGTCTTTAACAGAGAGAAAATTGAAGAGAAATGTACAGTCTGCAGTCATTATCAAAAGAGTAAGAAGGTACAGATTCAAAAGTGGCGCCAATACTTGTAGAGAGGGTCTGGAGCAGAGGTTAAGAAACAGCATGATGATGATGATGTTGGAGATGATGAAGATGGTGGTGGTGATGAATATGATGATGATGATGTCGTTGATAATCATGTTTTTTATGATTTTGTTATTGTTGATGATGAATGTTGATGGTGATGATGATGGTGATGATGATATTGTTGATGTTGATGATGGTGGTAATGATGATGGTGATGAATACGATGATTATGATGGTGGCGATGATGATGGTGATAGTGATGATGATGATTTTGTTGATGATAACGAGGATGATGATGATGCCGCTGTTGATGAAGATAATGATGAATATCACCATTTCTCTGTGAAAAACATCGAATGATCTCCAAAATCGAATGATATTGCAATAGAGACACAAAGTGAGTATGTCACAGAACCAAAATTCTGTGACATACATTTATAAGACTTACCTCAAAGATTTCAAACTCATCTCCTCTGCTCTCTACATCAGATTCACCATCAGAAAGATGACGTTTACGACTTGCTGGTGATGGCCCAAACTTGATGACTAGTTTCTGTGGTAAGACAAAACAGCAACTCAATTAGTTCAAAGAAATAAAATCTATTTATCACCATCCAGAATTGAAATCCTTGTGACACAGTAACAAGTTCCCAAGCAAACTTTGAAATCTCTCAAGGTGAAACTTGCAAAAAAAAACTGACTTGACTTTGACATAGATTTACACAGATATAACAGTCTATTTTTTTTTATGTTCATATATTTGGAAAGAATTACAATTGCTCAGAGCCTCGACTAGTGCAAATAAATCATCTACCTGACTCATAAGCATCATTTGGGCCTTAAATTTAGACTTTTTTCTGGCAAGGCCAATTTTCCATAAGGTAAAACTCAGTATTCCAGCATATAAATGAGAAAATAATTCAAGAACCAGTACATAAAGACCATCTGTTCATAAAGTCCACCTGCTCATAAAAAAAATTTCTTGTTTACCTTTGGTTATATTCTAATACAGGTTTCATTGAATTACAGGAACCAGTCCAGAAAGACCACGCAAATAAAGACAACTCTTCTTGCCTCCATGGGGTAGTCTTTATACACTGGTTTCACTATAGCCTTGCACATACCTGACCAGGCATCATGGGAAATACATCATCTCCCTCCTCTTCTCTCTTCCTCTGTATTCTTGAGGATGACCTTGTCCTGCTGCTGGGTGAATCCTTGGAGGGGGTGTACCTGGCATGACGTGAAGGATTCCTTCTCAACGGGCTCATCCTGTGAATGTCCAAGGATCGCTTGGATTTGACTGGCTTGGGAGACTTCTGCAAGAAGACACACAAGTAGGATTTTAAAAAAGAGAGGAATATTGATTAAAACAAGCTATTTCACATATAATTACCTCCAGAGTTTGAGCGGAATTATCCAGCCTTTCCTAAGGGAAATGCATATCTCGGTGCCATATTAGAAAAAACAGGTAGGCTACTATACTTCTGCAACTTACATCTTGATGGCTTTATTCTCTTTATAATGTATATGGCAATATGAAATTAGTCAAAATCAATGATGTTTAACATAATATACACAATATGACAATTCCCATCTTTCTTATTCATGGAGGTAATACCTGTAAAAAGGAGGAAATGACAGAAAAATGACATTGTTGCTAATTTGAAGAATAAAAGTTCATCACAGGTTATCATTTTTTTTTTCTTGTGAATTGGTAAAGAGCCCCATAAGACCTACCTTGGGTACTGGTGCTTGTCTGAACATGGGCAAGTCAGGAAGACCGGGCATGTCCTTGATCTCTGCAAGCAATTTGGTAAGCTAATGAGAAAACACACCAATCAAGCCATGAAATATCATCACAAAATTAATTCCAACATTTTATGAATCATTTAAAATGGGTTTGAGAAATATCAAGTACCTGTAACACATAAAGGTTAGCGATTAATCGTACACTTGATTTTCAAAATAAATTTGTAGTCCATGCAATCAATCATTAAAAAATGTTCTCTAGTGATAGCTACTAAAGCTTTGTAAAAAATTAATACGTATGTGCCCCTCTGACCCTTCTTAGAAAGCATTGCAACTGATTTAAATCGGTCTCGACTGCCCGAGTTTAGATCAATTTCAAATTCTAATCTGAATCAATTGCAAAGTTCTCTATAAAATAGTAATATTATAATACTCACATAACAAAGAATATTGAAGATAATTATAAGTGGCTTGTTATGTTGAGGTAATCATTAGGATCTTTCTCTCTATCTTGTATTTTCTTCCATAAGCTTGGATATCTAAGCTCGTTGTTTCATGAAAATGATGGAGACTATAATGGAGATAACAGGTACTTTGTAGGTTTTGCAGAGTTGTATGAAGGCTGTGTAAGATCACCATTAAACAACATATAGATCCATCTCTTATCTACATCTCAGCATACCCCAAATTTTAAACTTCTTTCCATTTCTTTCATTTTTTTGGGAGGGGTTAAGGTACCGGTAGTTTATCATTACATTCACATGGATGGGGAGAGGTAAAATTAAGTTCTTACCATTTCTTGGTTCTCTTTGATATTCTTCCGTCTCCTTTCCTCATAAGTCTCCTCATCGATGTCCTCGCCAGCGAAGAGATCTTCCGTGAACATGGCAGATAAACCCGTGTCATTCTGAAAGTACATAGATAGGGGAGTAGGGGTTTAAGTCTTAACCACTTACAGGTTACATGTGGGGGAGAGTGGGGGAAGTGAAGCCCTAGGGTAAATTCATGTAAGGCCCTCAGTTAGTTTTTCGCTCACTGCTCAAATATCACAGGTAAAGTGATCGCTGTGTGATATTTGAGATAGATCCTTGGCACAGAGTTTGAGCATTGACAATAATAATGACTATTTATATTCAAAATTAAATGAATAATAATTTTTATCTATAAAATTGTTCTTTAAAACGGCATTTTGTAACATCGCTCATCGAAGCTAAGTCATAAACGAAGTGGTTCAAAGGTCAAGCCTATTGTATTTTTGGTGTTTATGAAAGGATAGAGGGATCTACACGAGATCGGTCTGGTAAGAAACCTCTAATTTTTCATATTTTTACTACGAGATTTTTCACACCTTCATACGCAATGGGCGTATGAAGGTGTAGGCCTATACTCTTCTAGATAAATAAAATCCTAGCCTTGAGGACTCTGTGATATTTTAAATATTTTTACACATACTTTTACATCACGGAGCCTTCAAATGGTTGCCATGCATAAGCGAGACTTGTCAACAAGGATGGATTTCCCTAGATTCCTAGGAAATCCATATTTATAGAGTGAAATTGGTTTGTTTCTCTTGATTTTATTTAAAAATATGTTCGTATAAATATGAAAAGTGAGAGGTTTCTTACCAGACCGATCTCGTGTAGATCCCTCGATCCATTTGCAAACACCGCAAATAGGCTTGACCCTTGAACCGCTTCGTTATGACCAAGCTTCGATATGTAGGGTTAGGGTAAGGCGTGTGAAGGTTCATAGTAGTCTTGAGGACTCCATGATGTTTTTTTTTTATATTTTGACATACACTTCTTCATCATTGAGTCTTGAACCCCCCGGCCATATATGTATAAGAGACCCATGTAAACAGAGATGGATTTCCCTAGGAATTCCATAGTTAGAGGGTGAAATCGGTTTGAAGGGTCGAATTTTATTTATCTATGAACCTTGATGCACCTAATGCATATAAAGTAATAAAAATTATTTCATTATATATGGTAAAAATTAGACGTTTCTTACCAGACCGATCTCCTGCAGATCCCTAGATCCGTTTGTCAACAAAGCAAATACAATACAGCCTGACCCTTGAACCGCTTCGTTATGACGTACATCCGATTAGCGATGCCGTTTTGAAGAACAATTTATAGATAAAAATTATTATTTCACAAATACTTAAATTTAATACGTGATTACAAATAATTAATAATAGTATGCTAATTATTTATAATCACGTATTAAATTTTAGTATTTGTAAAATAATAATTTTTATCTATAAATTGTTCTTCAAAACGGCATCGCTAATCGGATGTACGTCATAACGAAGCGGTTCAAGGGTCAGGCTGTATTGTATTTGTTTTGTTGACAAACGGAGGATCTGCAGGAGATTGGTCTGGTAAAAGTGGCACTGGTAAGAAACGTCTAATTTTTACCATTTATAATGAAATAATTTTTATCCCTTTATATGCATTAGACGCATCAAGGTTCATATATAAATTAAATTGGACCCGACAAACCGATTTCACCCTTTATGGATTTCCTAAGGAAATCCATCTTTGTTTACATGGGTCTCTTATTATACATATATGGCCGGGGATTCAAGACTCCATGATGAAGAAGTATATGTCAAAATATTAAAACAAAACATCATCATGGAGTCCTCAAGACTAGGTTCATAGATAAATTAAATCAAGAGAAACAAACCGATTTCACCCTCTAAATATGGATTTCCTAGGGAAATCCATCCTTGTTGACAAGTCTCGCTTATGGCTATGCATATATGGCAACCATTTCAATGCTCTGTGATGTAAAAGTAGGCCTAGACCTTTGTTAGATCTATATATGTAAAATATTTTTAAATATTATCATCACAGAGTCCTCAAGGCTAATAAAAAATAAATTCCAACATTATTTAACAATTAACAAATTTAGATTCTAAGCGATTTAGTTCTAAAGATGGATTTCCTACTTCCTAGGAAAATCCATCCGTGTTTACATGTCTTGCTTAGCCTTAGGCATGTATGCCTAGGCTAAGGCTAAGCAGTATGCCAGCGTGTGAGGCTCCGTCAGTCCGTGATGTAAAACTAAAAGTAGATCTAGGCCCCTATAGAAGTATAGTCTAGACTAAGTCTTAGATAGTTAGATCTAGGGCCTATAGGCCTATGTAAAAATATTAAGAAATATCATCAGCAGATCAGAGTCCTCAACTTCTCAAGCTGGCTAACTTATTATTGCCCCAAAATTTGTGCTATTTTTCAGAAAAAAAATCAGCCTATTTAATAATGCCGACAGTGACAATTCTCTAGTGCACACTTTTGGCAGTTTGGGCAAAAATGAATAAAGAAGATCGGCCTAACTTAATCATCTTCAGAAGTTCAGGTATTGTCACTAAGACAAGTAGGCCTAGACTACTAATAGTATAATATAGGCCTAGGCCTAGGGCCTATGTCTATGTCAGGTGTTCCAATTTTCGTATTCTGTTTTAAGTACTAAAGTAGGAACATGAGCCCGAAGCCGAAGGCTACCCTAAATTACTAATTTAGGCCGGGCCTAAAGTTAAACGAAAGGTCTCGACTACGCTGAAAATTTGATTAGCCGCGGACTGAGTAGTAACTAGTATCGTACATGGATGCGGGTCGAGCCCGGCGGCGCAGGCAGAGAAGAGCAACCGCACTCAGGGGTCTCAGCTCAATGACTCAGCTGCACCATTTCATTCACATACTCACCACACGTTTTGCACAAGATTACAAGTTTATTATAACAAATAAGATAATTTACCATATAATTGACTTTTATAAATGTGTTTACCTTCTTATTTGGTGCCATCGTCCCTTGAACACTCAAGAGCACAAGAAAATGAGAAAATTGTGGCTAAATTTATCATGGAAAATGTGATCAGTGAAATGCCAGTGACAGTTCTGTTGACATATATAGCATAGCAAGAATAGCTCATTAAAATTCGCGGGGCTTTAAACATTTCGCGGGAAACTGGACTTCCGGAATGTGTCATTGCGTCATTTGAGGGAAGACATGGGTTTTATTATCAATTATTAAATATACATATTCCTTTAAAAAGCATACAGATAATATATATTTTTAGAGTATCATTTTTAGATATCATTTCGTGTTTAAATGCGTATGTATATGGCTAAAATTACGGACACATGTACGAGATATTCGTACATAGCCCTCAATATATAATGGACTATTCCAACCATGAAAAGGGGAGGGGACCGACGCGTCGAGATGCGCCTAGCCTGGATCTAGGGGCCCCGACTTTGCAAGATGAAAGGTTTATAACCACGTGGGGTTGGGTGGAGCTCGGGCTTGACAGGAAAATATAGAGGGCCTAGAGGGGTATCCTATTGGATATACTAGGACTGTGTATATGGATAATGTTTACCATTCCCTTACTTCTAAAATAATGAAGAAAATACAGGTCGTCATCCCAAAAGAAAGGTGTTTACTTCATGGCCTGATAGACGGAGCTTTATATCCAATAAGGTTATACGTTATTTCGTATCGCTCGAGTTTGTTTCTCATGTCCAATATTTTTACTATGTCTTTCCCATTTAATGGATGGATGATCGAATAAATAAATAAAAAACAAACAAAAATCCCCCTTCTCTCACCACAAGTGTATCTCACACTATACGATCCCCGATTCAAATCTCTCTCTCCATCCACCTCCGTCATTATCTGCCCCCCCTCTCCATCTCTCCCCAATCCCTCTTCTTCCTCCCCCCCCCCCCCTTTATATCTTTCCTCTCCTATCTGATGGCATTTTCTCTCCTTACTATCCCCCCTTTCACTAATTTGACAGATGAATATTACATGGATCTATTTTTAAAGTACGCCTACTTATATTGAAAATCCCCCTACCCCCCCCCCCCCCCAAATAAAAAGGGGGGATAAAATACACATGCATTTACAACAGCATTCACAACCACCAAAAGAAATATTATTTTCGGTAGATTTATTTCAACAAGCAATAATAGTAATACATAATATGTGCATCCACATAGTAAACAGGCATGCATTTTTTTTATTTCTTTAGTTGATGTAAATAATGCAGAAATTAGCATTGTCTCTCTGTTTAACCTCTATCATCTTATCAACATATGTACATATAATACATGGCAAAAACGGTCAAACATTGAACACTTCCCTATTCTCTATGAATAGGCAACATTGGAAAACAGATAAATCATCGATACTAATATCTATATTACAATAATAGAGTGATGTAGTTCATAATGTTGAGATAAGAATGGAAATTCAAATGATTTGGCCAGCTTGTTTGGCGAAACTACAAATAAGTCGCTTAGTCTTGTACCCTCTGAACATCGTAATAATTTCACTCAATCAGCCTACAGGAAGTGCCTTTTTGCAGTATCTCTCTATCCTGAAAGCTAGCAAACACACACGGAATATGATTATGAAGAGAAAATTGAGTAAAATAAAAGGTTTTCATTCCCAGTACAGGTTGCGGTGCCCTCCCTGGATAAACCAGCTCATCAGTACATAATCTAAATTGGCAATGCAATGAAAACAAAGTCACTGTTTAACCCTATCTAGGCCGGGGTATTTTGGGAGTTCATATGGCCGGGGGGGGGGGGGGCCTCCCAGGCCCCCCCCCCCCCCTTGAGATCTCGGCCGTCGACCGCGCCGAAAATTAACACCCAGGTTTTCTGGGACATAATCTACAAAATTGTATAGTAATTCATTTCATGCGAATTGTTATTAAGTAATTATGCTAATTTATGTGCAATTATCTCGTTTTCTACGAGTTTTCTACGTTCGATTCGCAGACTTACCATTAGTATGCAAAATCATACTTTTTCCTTTAACTCCATAAATAAAGCTCCAAATGTTCTAATTTTTGGCATAGAAACTCTTTGTGGTGTTCTTAGCAAGTTTACATGAAAAAAATTGTGATATCAGATCAATTTCTTATGTATTATATTGTTTTTTGCAATTTCTTATGTATTTCTTTGTTTTTTGGACTCTTTGTTTTTCATTGTTTTTTCAATGAAATTCATTGGGGACTCTTCTAAGATCATAAACAGCATAAAATACATACATTTAGACCAGCAAAACTAAAAATAATCATACATATATGATTTTTGGTTGAAAATACAATTTACCTTGACTTTGTACACAAAATCACGTTTTTGAGCAATTTTTGGTCCGACATGCACTTACATAACGTCGCGTAATTTCAGAACCGCGTACCCGGGTGACGCAAAACTGGTCTCAAAAGTTGCGCAAGACTTGAAAGTAAAAAGTCAGTGAGCAGCGCGGTCAAAAAAATTCTGCGCGGCGAAAATATCGCGCGACTTGTTGAGGAGGGGGCCTCGGAGTCCCCCCCCCCCCCTAGATAGGGTTAAATATTTGAATTGGCAATTTTTCAATAAATTTTGCTATCTTTTTTTTTATTGTTACCATTTCCAATAAAGTTTGAGATGCCCTCCCTACATGAACCAGCTAATCATTACATGAGCTAAATTGGCAACACAATAAAAACAAAATCTAGAGCTGTTTAGAAATATGAATTGGCAATTTATCATTAATTTTGATACCATCATTCATTGTGACTCAGTTTATATCCATATCTTATGATTTTGGTGTACAGTATGCAAATGAAGAGAAAAATGATTGTTGCCAATTTGAGGAACAAAGCATATTAATGTTGATATTATGATAGCCGTGTTGCTCTATGGTTTAAACTTAAAATATGCATTTATCCTAATAGACACTCCTTGAGGTGGCCAATCAGCAGAGGTTTTATGTAACATTTCTGCAAAATGCCTCAACTACATACTGGTATACCAAGCCGTCTGTCACTGTCGAGTTCGAAATACACAAAAAATATCAAATTTACAAGCTGTCATAAATAATTTGATTGTTTACTGCGACATAATACACTTTTGCCCGTATTCTGAAGTCCAATTTACCTTAGGCCATGCTCTAACTCTGTGCTAAAATTATGGAAAGCCAAAAATATAAAAAGTAGCCAAAAATATCAAAATTGCATTTACATTGAATGTGTCTTAACTTGTGTCTTTCCTCATGTTTCCATGATGACGAGTACTATTTCAGAATTCATTCCCAGTAAATTATGAATGATTTGGGTTTTCAAATGAGCTGACAAATCGAACTTGTAAAGAAATTACGGTATTAGAGATACCAATCACAATTGGCTTCCCATACTTCAACCACAACTTTGGACCAGATTTTAAATAAACCAGAGTTCAGAGTACGGGCCTTTACAGCCAAAGCTCAAACACTGGTAAGCAGCCATTCAGATGGCTTAGAAAGAGCACTGGATAAATGGCAAACAATCTTAAATCCCTGCACCACCTTTAATATACATGTACGTATGCAGGACAAATGTGGACTCATTGGCCCGTATCCTGAAGTTTGATTTAAATTAGGCCACTGCCGTTAATTGTGGTCAAAATTACGGGCAGCTTACAATGTCAAAATTTTTTGTTTCTTATGTCTACTGTGCTTTTTCGTCATACTATTATGATGAAGGAAACTATTTGTTATCATTTCCAGACCTTTACGAATGATTGGAGAGTCAAATTAGCTTATAAATCGAACTTGAACTGTTACATGTTTATGACACAATTGGCTCTCCATAGTTTAACCACAACTTTAGACCAGAGTTTAATGACCTTTATTCGAGCATCATGTGAGTTAATTGATTGAACGTGTACTAATAGCATTTGTGCCCCATTGGCTATCCATAGTTTTAGACGAGAGTTTAAATCAAACCAAAGTTCAGAATACGGGCCACTGCATTCCTTTCAAACTAATCCACTCCCTTTGTTTTCTAGCATTGTCCTGCAAAAACTGTAATGTAAAATAAAAAAATCATCTCATTACTACCAATACAACCAAAAAGTACAATCAAAACAATGTGTAACAGTTATCAACAAAGAGCACTGGTACTATACACTAATTCAAAATTTACAGATAAATTGTCCCCGCATAGTGGGGAGATATACAAAATATTTTAAAAATTTCAAAAATGGTTCAGGTTTTTTCTTCACAATGGTACATTAATGCACTTCAAGACATAGACAAACCAACATACAATAATTTCACACTTGTTTACTTTCATGCATAATAAATAAATAAAGTTAACAGGTAATCGAAGACAGGAAAGCAAAAATTGAGCCATAAAATAATAAATATTTCATTCTTATAAAGTGCATAATCTGTATATAAATTATCAGTTTCCAAAAGGAATTAGCTATTTTTAACCTGGCATTAGCCTAGCAAGCCTTTTATAGTGCACAAGCAAACTTATGCCAGGTATTCAAAGGCTTATACCTCCTAGGTTGAATGCAGCACAAACGTGATTGACTAATTGAAGGAAATTATGCCATGGCTGGGATTCAAACCCACAAACCTGTTTAAAAGTCAGGACACTAATCCACTGGGCCACAATCCAAACTCTAAAAAAAAAAAAAGCTATAGTTCACACTGGTTGATGTCACAATTTGTTACTTTTTCTCTTGGGATGGTTCATAGAAACCGATGCCAAATTAAATGAAAAAAAATTACAATCTGAAAATGGGTAGCCATGGTTATAGCTTTACGTTAATAATCATACAATGGATTGTGAAGATTAAATTTGAACTGAAAGACATGATTTAAAGCTGTCATTAATTAACATCAACTGGATTTACAAATTAAAAGAACTGTTTCACTTCCAATTTTGTATGTTTGTTCCCGGGGGAGTGTTTCATAAGAGGACTCACAAAAGTACACTTTGTGTGACAATTACCATGGCAACTGTGCTTCTCAGCCTATCAAAAAAGAAGTTTGTTGAGAAATGGATCCGTCACCCTGGATGTGTTCTCTCTTAAACATCTAAAAAATTATATCAATAGCGCATCTGCAACAGTCGACGAGGACTTGGCCAAAATCAGAAAAAGCTGAAGATTGCGCCCAGGATCGGATATTCAACACTTCCCCTTTATTTGTCATCCAATCGTTTATAATTCTACATTTTAATTATTTTCATGGATAAATGAAAATGTTCATGAACAAATAAGAATATAACAGTTTAGATCTTTCTTGGCAATTTGGGAACCTTTGCTCAAAATATACATTCATAGAACATCCCTTCTTATAAATACACTCATTACACTACATTTTCAAAATTTATTTCAGATGTCACATCGATCCCAGAACAATATGTATACGGACAATCCCATGTAACAGGCATGACATTGCCCATAAATACTTTGAGAAATGCTAGGATAGTTATTTGGATTCTCTGCAAGTGACAGGAAAGCAACAGGGAATTTAAAGGTTCCAAACATTACATCTTTAGATGTTTCCATCACATTCTACAGGAATACAAAAGTGTATATCGGTTTCCTAGTGTGAAACACAACATTCTAGGTCAGATAGTTCACCTTTGATGAATAGGATTGTCAATTGTACAAATGAAGTATCTATCAAAATAAGAATACATTGAATAAATTGCATTCCGTGACTTAGACTTGGAGCCTGATACATTTCTTCCCATTGGCTAAATAGGTTGAACGGACCAATTACATAGCTGCCAACCATTAAAGACCAGAAATCAGAATAAATGAAGTAAAAAGGAGGAATCTTTATGGAGGAGGTCCAAAATTGTAATTAATCTGCTAAAATAGGATTCGAAGCCTTAAAAAAATAAAATAAATAAAGCCGAGAGAAAAAGTCACAGGAACAAATATTTTGGCAACAGTTCCCCCACCAAGAAATAAAAAGGTACAGCAAACACCAAGTTAAAAAGGTGAAGCACACACATTTTAATAATTGTCTATGCCTTAGGAATAAGAATAATAATAGAAATATTTGTACTAATACATCTCTAACGCATCACATATATAGCACACCACATAACTGATAGATAGATCTCTGATGAGATATTCAATGTTTACATTCACTGTTACATTTGCAGTGTTTTCAAACTATAAATTCAATTAAAAATCCTCATAAAAAATAAGATTTACATCACAAATTGAAAGAAACCTCTTGGTAACAACACTATGGCTTTACACATAATACATGAAATTATGATATGTAGCTATGCTGTATCCCGTTTTTTTCAGACCATCCCCTCTTATAATATGATTTCTTATAATCACAGAATTCACTGCTACTTCCATCACATTGTAAACCTAATCAGAATGGCCTTTAATGATGCTTGACCTATGCCATATGCCAAGGAGGAACAATTAAACAAAGTTGCCTGCTTTGTCATCTACCTGTACCAGAGTGTTAGTTTAATCATGGACCTATTACGAATGGACATTCAACGAATCCCCTCCTTTGACACAAAGACCGTCGCCGCTAATCCTTTTATAAACAGAGCGCTGGCAGCTGACACCCATCAAGCCGGTCGTAAAAAACGCTCTCACCATGCTCTCACTGATGGACAGCGGAAATCAATTGTACGCTGCTCCTACACATTGCGATGTTGTTCGTTCACTTTATCAACAGCAACGCACAGCAGCGAACATTAGCGCTATGAAAATGATAGCAGAAACAAGAAAACAGGCGTGCATAAACGTATTTTTTACGTACATCGCTAACAACCGGAAATGAAATGCATTGACATCACCTTGCAGATCCGTATATCTATGGCAAAAAAGCACTTGAAATTCGACGAAAAAATCTGCTGAAAAACGTTAAAATTTCATCTTTTTCGGACAGTATTGATGTCGATAGTAGCGCTTACCTTCGGTCAGAAGTTAATTTTCATTTGGGCATAAAATTCCACAGGATTGATGAAATTTAACAGGATTTTTTTTTGATGGACAGACGACAATCGCACATTATAGACAGCCTAAAATAATGTACTGAAAAACCGGATATGAATTGCGCATTGCATTCTAGGTAATGTAGGGACTTTCCCTTTTGGCAATCGGGGCTAAAACATGACCGCCTTTGGTCGAAAGAGGGCCAGTGATCGATCGGTGACGATCAATGGGCGAAAGGAGCTTGTGTAAACAATCGCCCCGGGCGGTGGTCGTAAAAACCGCGTAAAGAGAAAGTTAAGGGTTAGACAGCGATTTTGACAGCTGGAAACAGGTGGTGGTCATAAAATACTCTCGTTGAATGTCCATTCGTAATAGGTCCATGGTTTAATGAAAATAGCACATTATCATAATCTGATCATTTGATATTTTTGTTTTGATTTCCATTCATATAGATTTCTCTTTTATTATCAAGATGTGGAAAATACACCAAAATAGAGTAATTTCTTCTAATAGTAAACCCTTGAAACTTGAAAGCGCAGCTCCACCCCCTAGTACATGTACATGCATGAACAATCACAGCAAACAGATCAAACACAGACACAAATGGCCCAAAGACACATGAAAAAAAGTTGTTAAATTCAAAGAAGAAATTGGATAATGCTATTGTTTCATTTTTTTCTGTTGTTGAAATTAATTCAATTGTAAACTATATTTTATTTCAATTTTATCTAAACTAAAGGGAGGTGGGAATCATGATCATTTATTAAACTTTCTTCACAGCTTGATTTGAATACAGTATGAAACTGTAAACAACACAAGCAGATTGTATAGACAATATTAAAAGAGCTCAGACATGGCAAGTGATTTAGTCAGCCATTTCGGCTCAAGCAATTTACTTCCCTAACAAGCACTGTCTCATTGACAGCTCCTTGATGACCAACAATCGATGCAATAGGAACTTGAAAGAATGTGATCTTAAATGAGTTATCTTTCTGTTAAGTTTTCAGTCTTATCCTACTAAATTGCCAGTCTTGATGGAATTCAGTCCACAGACAAACGTATACATGGGACTACATAAATATCAAGCATGACAGGCCATTCTAACATTCGCAACAAACTCTTGTCACTTAGCTAGAAGTTGGACGATTGAGGAGCCAACACCTTTTATAATTATTCTTTGATGTTTTGCCACAACATAAGAAGAAACTAATAATCAACCTTATACCAGAACTCGACTTCTTTAAAAAAGAATGTTGCAAGCTTTGCAAGCCACAGCAAAGGGATATGACGAACACGTGGCAGGAAAGGGTGCATGATGACATAATGCTGCGATGTACAGACCATGCAGAATACTGTGCGTCTTCCATGGCATCATCCAGGCTCCAGAGGGCAGGCTTCATGCATTCAGAGGTTGGCACACTGGAATGGGTCCCCGTTCTAAAGCACCTCATCATCGGCTGGATTGTGTTGGCAACCACATGCATAAATAATAAACAAGGGAGAAAACAAGAGCATTGGGTGAGTACATGTACATGTGTGGGAATGGTGAGGGGCTCTAATGCCACATAAATTCAGGGCTCCGTCTTACAAAGAGTTACGATTTGATCCAATCGACCTCAACTGTATGGAAATCCAACAATGCCATCATTTTCTATCTCAAGGAAATTTGCTTTATGTCCATTGTAAACAAAGAGAAGCACACTGAATTTTCAAGAAAACAATTATACATTTATCTATAATATATTTTGAACACATGCATTTTAGATGTTGAGGTTGCAGGCTTTCCATAGTTGTGGTTGATTAGATCAATCGCCACTCGTTGTAAGACCAGGCCCATGTCCTAGACCCATGCAGTACTAATTTGGCATCAATATCCCTGGCAAAGTGTGCCTGTGTGTATATCGGCATGATTGTAGAATGATGAATGATTCATATCTAGATTTCAATTGATATCAATGAATCACAAATTGTAGAGATTTCAAGGAGTTCTTTTCCCTTTTAAATAATTTCTTTTTTCTACAAATAATATGCATAGATATTAGCCATCAAGGCACAGAAAACTTCTTTTTTGGCAATAGATATCGAGTGCACAGGATTCGGACACTTTCCAACTAGCAGAGAAATAAGATTGGTACGGAATCGATGGGGGGGGGATTTTCTTTTGAGCAAGTGTTGTGCTATTTTCTTTGCAATGATAAAAGGTGGACAAATATGTACATAACCAAATTTCAATAGGTTTCATTACTTGGAAACATCTAGTGCATAGTTTTTGGCATCCTGAACATGCATGGTTTTTCTGTACATTTCAGCACAGCAAACAGTCAAGTTACAAAAACAAATGAAAATAGGGAAAGCCAAGCTATTAATTTGTACATACATACATTCATGTACTATGCATGTTCATATTATAGCACTTCACTCCAGCATGTCTGTGCCCAAAATAAAAGTGTAGACCCAAAAATTCTTGGTTTATAACCAGATCATACACAGCACATACTCAAAACAGTTTTTTTTTATTACTTCTGGCAGTCATTTAATCGTCAGTCTAAAGCGTTTTGACTTTTGACTTTTGGCCCAGCCAAATAAGATGATTTTTACGGACAAATAGCAGCACATCTAAAGAACTGCTCTTCGTATAAATTAGGTTAACTCTCAAGGAAAATCAGAATTCCAACTCTATTTTCTTATTCAACTCTACTAGATAACATATTTTCAAATTTTGCAGTGATTTCACGCAGAAAGGGCTGGTCAAAATGTGCAATCAACCATACCAATCAACTGTACAATTTTTCGCTAATCATTTATAAGCACCTCGGAATGGGGGTGGGGGTTAAAAAGTAAAATTGCGTTTCAATATGAATGAGAAATGGATCTCTAAAAATTACTACATCACAAAGTTAAGACAAAATCATTGGTTGGGTGATTTCAAATTAAATTGTGAAACATGGTACAGATGGAGGAACAATTTACTACCAATCAAAGCACATTTCAAATGTGGCTGCGGGTCAGATTAGCATCCCCCTATAGATGTTGAGATATAAATAGCATTACTACCATTCTTGTGAACCCACTTTTGGTATTTGGTGGGAGGTTGAGAAGCATGATAAGCACTCTCAACACCCAGCACCAAAAAAAGCAATTAAAATCACCAATGAAGAGACAATATCTATGATTGCACCTGATGGTTATCTTTTAAATGGCGAAGCAGTGCCCTATGTAGGGTGAAAGACTGTCCACAAACGTCACAGTTAAAGGGTCTCATACCTGTATGCACTATTTGATGATCTCTAAGATGACTAGCTGCGATGTACTTCTTGTCACACTGGTCGCACTCAAAGGGCCTCTCTCTCTCCGCATCGTGGATGGACAGGTGCCGCTTCAGGTCGTGCTTCCGGGCGAACCTCTTATCGCAGTACGGACACTTGTTGGGCCTCTCCTCCGAGTGCTTCTGCATGTGGTGAGCCTTCAGGTGACTGCTTGTCAGGAACTTCTTCTCGCAGAGCTCGCACTGGTGCCGCCTTTCCCGCTCCGTGTGGGTCACCATGTGCCGCTTGAGATTGCTATTCTTGCGGAACTCCTTGAAGCATATATCACACTGATACCTAACCCCATCCTCTTGGTCCTCAGTTCGGTTCTCTTGCGTGTCCTCTTGCTCCCGTTGCCGTTCCGCGTGCTTCTCCCGGTGCTTTTCTCGATACTTTTCCCGATGCTTCTGCTTGTTGTGCTGTTTGAGCTGTTTCTTGTGGACAAACACCATGGAACATTCTATGCAGGTGTACACCTCCTCCCGGTGCTCGGCCATGTGCCGCTCCAAGGTACTTACGGTTGGGAACACTGTGGCGCACTGCTTGCATTGGAACGTGTGCTTCTCAAACAGGTGAAGCTGCAAGTCTTTCTTATTGAGGAATGTCTCTGAACAGTCGGTGCATTCGTAGCTGAGAGACCCCAGCGCTGAGACCATCGACACCGGAACCACCTCCGGAACAACCATCTCATCCTCTTCTACAGAGTTTACAGAATTGTTGGTTTCAATCATGCCATCTCCTACTCCATCCTCGACTCCAGCACTGCCTCCTCCTCCTCCATCTCTCTGGTGCATGACCTTGTGCCGCGTGACCTCGCTGGAACGTGCAAACGTCTTCCCACACACGTCACACGCAAACGGTTTGATACCAGCATGGGCCCGGAGATGCTGCCTAAGATGGCTGGCTGTCAGGAATCTCTTGTCACAGTGCTCGCACGAGTGCGGCCGGTCTCTGATGTTACTGTGGGTTAACAGATGACGTTTCAGATCAAACTTCCGCTTACAGCACTTTAGGCAAACAGCACACTGAAACTGGCCATTTTCGGTAATGATGATGTTCTCTTCGACCATCTGCTGCTGTTCTATGTTTGCTGTATCTAACAGGTCCACCCGGTTTACTAATGGATGCTTCAACTAAACAAAATATAAGGAAAAAAAGACGAGACATTCATTTTACAATTGATTCACAACAGGAATAAATTAAGAGCATGGTGAACTGCACACTTCTTCTACATTCTAAATAAACTAACTGAATTAAGTGTACATGAAATCGTTGTTCTAAATCACATATTAAACAAGGTGGTTCACAAATTACGAGTCTCGCCTGATTTTGCGATCAATGAAACATGCAAGATGGTCTTTAATTTAAGCTTTATAGGTATACAGTGTATGTGACAATACCTAATGATCATTTGTTCAAAGTTTAAACACATACCTTGACAGTGTCCCCCTTTTTATGGTGAGCATTTTTATGTCTGACTAGGTCCGTCTTCTTGACGTATTTCTTTGGGCATTCGTCACATCGATAGAAGAGGTCGGCGGTGCTGATGACGGTCTTGTTAGGGTCAATCTCCGGAGCACTTGTACCCAAACCTGCAGGGGAAAAAAGCATCACAAATCCAGGTGACTCTGCCCAATTTGAATCTCTTAGCAGCACAGAAATCTGTTTGACTTTGGTAAAATACATTGCTCCGCATAATCTAGGAGTTTCATATGAGTTAAGTATGACTTGCAGTCATGTATGTACATACGCACTTTTCAACAATTGATTCTTACGTAACATTGGGGGGCTGTTTCTCGTTAATATAAGGGTGAAAGTCCTGTTTTACCTCTCAAAATCATTTTTGTTAAGTTTGTGAAGGTTGGCATCTCTATATAATGTAGTGGGTCAGTGAATACATTTCTGGACTACATAACAAAAGGATGTGGAGGCCCATTGCATCAGCGTTAACTTACAGTGAATCCCTTATTTTGATTGGCTATTGAGCATTGTTACCATGGTAGTTACAATTCGATGGCAAAGTTACTATAACACCACCACCATTATAATTGTCATCATCATCAACACTATCATCATTATCATCACCATCAGCACTATCGACACCATCATCATCATCACCATCATCATCATCATTATCATCAACACTATCATCAACACTATCATCAACACTATCATCATCATCATCACCATCATCATCATTACCATCATCAGCAGCAGCAGCAGTATCATCATAATGATTTTCATAATCAATCATCATCATCACCATTATCATCACAATCACCATCATCAATATCACCATCATCAACAACACCATCACCACGATCATCACCACTCTCACAAATGATGCTATAACAACACTCAGAGTCTTATTCCATGTACCTGTGTTGATGACTACGCTGCTGGCATTGGCAATGAGGGGGGCGGTGCCTGTGCAGACATGTGACATGAGGTCGACGACCTCGTTGAACGCACTCCCACATGACATACAGCTGTAGGAGAGGACCTGTGTCTTGAGATGGTCTGGGAAGTTGGTGATCACAACCGTCAACGTCCTGAAGGGAATATGAATCGGATGATTGGATAGATAAGGGGAGGTTATACCAGGAACTGAAACTGAAACCGTGCTCATTGTCATTACCAATCCACAGTGAGACACAAATATTCTCTCTCTCTCTTTCTCGATCATTCGTTTGTTTTTCCTTCTCAATTTATTTTTCTTTTGTAAGTGCACATTATATTTATACTTCTTAATATTTAATTGTAATACATATTTGGAATTTGTTATAGGCCACCTATTGTGTAAACATTGTTACTACAATTCAGAATTTCTGCTATTGTAATAATGTTTTGTATTTTAACCATTTTATACAGTACTTTGTAAATCATTTTGTATCTGCTTGCTCGAGATTACGATGATGAATAAATACCATTATTATTATAAAGGTAATAATGACCAATAATGGAGAGCATTTATATCGTCCTGAAGACGATATAAATTGGATTATTAGTTAAGATTATAGAAGGTCATGCAAGGAAACCGTGCTACTATACACCAGCCATCCACTAAGAAATGCCAATGAAGTTCAATTTTACGCATAGTCTCTTTCAGTGGTATATCAACAGGAGTCATCCCCCTCAGGATCTAACACCTCGGTCACATTTGCTCTATGGCGAAAACAGCAGTTTCAACATTTTTTGTACCAGCTAAATAGGTGGTTTGAATAAAAATGAATAAAACGGCTGTTTTCGACTCGACGTACGGCCGCTGTAGAGCAAATAAATGTGACCGAGGTATTAGTCGTCGACTGCGCAAACGTGCCGAAAATCAGCAAGCATGTCGTCCATAGCATTATATACTGGGTAGTTATAGTTAATTTTGTGGAGAATTGTGAAATTCCCATGATCATGCAAATTTATAAATTCATGAAATGAGAATTCTGTTCTAAATCAAGAAATGTGCAAATATCAATATTTAGTCCATACACTCTTTAAGCCTTCTTAGGGGTGTTGCAATCAATCGCAAATATTCTGTTGCAATTTTACAATTGATTGATCACTTCTAGCTATTTCAAATCAGATTACACCCTTTGTTTCATGGAGCAGATTAGCAATCAATCGCAAATTTGCAATTAACTGCACGGCATATGCTTGATTTCGGGAACGAAAAATAGACTTGCAATTGATCGCAAGTTTCTTGCAATGCCCCATTAGTAAATAAACTATTTAAAGCAAATTGATGATTGATTTCCTGTTTTATGAAATTTCTCATGTGTTTCTATGTTCTTTCGACTTATTGTTAATATGTTTTTTCAATGAAAATGCCTACTTTGATAAAATTTAGCACAAAATATAAAAGGCTAAGGAATATTGACAACCACTGTAAGTGTGCCGATCAACGACATTGAAAGAAGTTTTTGCTCTGTTAATTCTGAACTGAATGTGAATCATCATCCATGGAGCGTTGTGGCCCAGTGGATTAGTCTCCGGACTTTGCAACAGAGGGTCGTGGGTTCAAATCCCAGCCATGGCGTAGTTTCCTTCAGCAAGATAATTATCCACATTGTGCTGCACTCAACCTAGGTGAGGTGAATGGGTACCTGGCAGGGATTTATTCCTTGACATGCCGAGCGCTGGAAGCTAGCTGCTTGAGCTACAGCCGAGGTAATAATATCCAAGTCCTTTGGAAGCGCATTGAGACGTTATTCATAATGTGTTATACGCTATACAAGAACTGACAATTATTATTATCCATGCTTGTTACTAAGGTTAACATATTCATGAGTCGACTATTTATGCAATTTACTTTACCTATACAGTTGGCACATAAGCAGAGCTGCCAACCTTGTGCAAGCAAAAAAAGGAATCATTATGGCCAAAAAAAGGAATTTCCAACAAAAAAAAGGAATGTGTTAAAACGAACCTTAAAACGACATGCGACAAACATCCAATGCAAAAAGTATGTATGCAGTGAACAATTAAAAAAAAGTTAATCTCTAGGCCTAGTCTGGGCTAAGTAACGGAGCGTTACAAATTGGACCCTTATTTTAATTAAGTCAGTAGCAGGGCTTGAATTAAGAATTGAGAGGGGCAAGGCCATTTTCAAATGGGCACTTTCAGCTTGGGGCAACCGGCAAAGTGGCCTTGGATGCCCCAAAATTTCAAGGGGTATCAAGGCCATTCTAAAGGACATGAAGGCCACTTTTATTCTAGTCAAATGGGCACCTAGGCAAATTTTTCTAAAAATGACAAGTAGGCCTTTCATTTTGTAGTGCAACCTACTCCGGCACTTATCAAAGTGAAGATCTGTCGAGAAAAAATTCTTTCAGGGGCACCAAAATCAGTTCTGGTGAACATTTTTAGGGCCCCATTTTTCTGGGGCTTCCTTTCCACTTCTAAAATAATTAATTGTTTTATGTTGAGTTTCCTGACAAAACTACCAAATTGTAGACTAAGAGAAATATAAAAAAAAAGTTGACATCAATTCAGACTTCTCTTCCCAAGTAACATTGTTTTTGCCAAACAGTACCCTTTAAAATTAAAGTGTCATAAAATGGAAGTGTACATGTAACATTCATAAATCAATCTAATCTAAAATTCAAATAGATCTATAGATAAGAAGTTGAAATCATTCCACAAAAGTCCCATCGTAAATCACTTCACGATGTGCACAGCTCAGCCTCAATCACACTGCACGCACACTCAATCATCCCCAGCAGTGACGGCACTATAGAGCAGACATCTAGGCCGCCAGAACCGGGGAAGAAATCTTCCCATTCCTGCTAAACTGAATGCTAAAGTGCCGACTTTTTTAATGAATTCCAAAGGCAGTAGGACATCTCTCTAGTATAAATCATGTGAAACTATCAATAAATGTTGAATATCACCCAGAATTATTACTTCAAGGGACAATGAAGAGCTTTCCAGGTCTTTTCAAAGCCGAATTCATCGTATTTGTTTGATACGATTACGAGTTGATGAAAATTAACCAGACAGTACCGTTATCCGAAGGGAATTGATATTAATCAATTCAAGAAAATAGCCTCAAAATTTCATTTCTTTATCACAACAATTAATTTTAAAGTATATGAAAAATATCTTTTGATGATTCAATCTTTAATATATATGATGAGTATTTTTGTAAAATTTTGCAAATGGAATTATAATTTCCCTCAAACCTCCAAATCCCCCTCCATTACAAATGGACTCTTCTCTTACTACATTTGGGAATTACCCTACCCAATTCATCGTACTCCTCGCTCTGCGCTGCAAGAACAAACGTTGGCTCGATCACCTGAAGAGTGTTGGCCCGTGCGTAAAGACAACGTATTAGCAGTAACGTTAGATCTAAATTCTGAAATCTGATTTTCGGATCGTTTTTTTGTACATAAAACATCACTTTATAGGAAAGAAATTACATGCAAATTTAAGATAAAATATATAAAATTCAGAAATATCGTACCTTAGACCGCAGTTACTGTTATTTCCTTTCAAATGATGATCAAAACATAATCATCCTCGATCCTTTCGTTTGTCATCGTAAGTTGCCATCTTGGATGACGTCATCATCCTTACAGACGTATTTACCAGTCGCTATACATCGCGATTCGTACCATGCATGCCGCTCGCATATTCAACTAACGTATATGTACGTGCACGCTATCAAATTATTAAAGTGCGTTGGAAAACCGGCCGGCGGGCGACTTTGCACGCGCAAATACCAGGCTCATCTCGGGCTCAACCACTGAACTAGAAATACGTATTTCTAGTTCAGTGGGCTCAACACGCACTCCACATACATACAATTATGTACACACATTATCAAAATTGTCAAAAAACGTAATTTGAAAAGAAAAACCATAATGCCGTAATTTGAATGAAAAAACGTAATGATTACGGCAAAAACGTAATGGTTGGCAGCTCTGCATAAGTGCAGTCGACTTACTGCCCATCTCAATGTACGAAGTGATTTTTATGGATGAAATATAAACCATGGTTTCAAATAACAGATTTCAAACGACCTCAGTGATTTGGGGGCCAGAGAGAGTCCTACCTTGAGGCCTCAACACTGTTGGGATCTCCTTCCACTGGTTCCTGCGTAGCTTGAACATGAAGAACCTTGGTTGAACCACCCATGTTATCTGATTGTTGATGAACCATCTCCTCTGGTTGATTCTCGTCGTCGGTATACATAGCAAATGTGTCAACCAACCCTAGAATTTATGCGAAAAATAATTTTTCAAATAAAAATATTTTGTTTTTATATAACGCTTAATACAACAGAAAGACATCGCTTAAGAAGCGCTTTACAGATATAGCTGTCTATGTAAAGAAAAGGTTCAAGAGCCATATTTCACTATTTAGATAGAATTCAAAGTAATTGTGGTGAATATATGACGGAAATGATGTGTGTGCACGTATTACCGCCGCCGCCATGCCCGACTTGAATACATAAAGACGTATCATAGTATAAAATAGCACACAAATGCTGTAGCCATATTTGAAGTAGTCATTTTTTTTACATTGAAGGCCCTCTTTGATATTCATGAAAGAAAACATTTTCGGAAATCATAGAGACAAGACAAATTTTCACAGAGCTGAAACCGTGTTGCGATTTTGTCTTTGAGTTTTCAAAAATGAAATGAGAAAGGAAAATCTTCGTGACAGAAACAGAAAAACGACTTGTCCATGTGTACCTTGATTGTCGATGCCCCCAAAGACCACAACACCACACTATTTTTCCACCTTTTCATACACATACCTGTTTGTTTATCTTGGCCAGAGCTTGGGTCTTCTATCATCATCTCTATAAAGGAAATAAGTACAAGGGTAACGGGATCATAAATTATAGGGTAAACAAATTTAGAGAGAAAAAAAAAAGAATTTCTTTCCAGGATTTAATATTTGTAAATGATTTTTAAAGATAAATGCCAGTCTGGGTAACAATTAACAAATCAGTTTGTATTGTATACAAACAAAAATTCTTGCCATCTGATTGGTTGAAAGGTGTTCAATATTTGTTTCATTCTTTACTGCATGCATATTTAAATTTTCCATCGCACAGTACGCTAGCGCTCCCTCAGTATAATCATGTGTATGATATGTCTACTTACCTTTTTATGTATGTGTGTGTTTGCGCGCATGAAGTTAGCGCAGATCAAACTGACTGTGCGCACTCGACTCAGATCCATGAAGCAATGCGCGTCATCACAAAAGAATTAAAGCAAAGGTCTGATGAGATGTCGATACATGGTGGAATCCAGCGTAGGCCGGCTAGCAATTATCAGAGAAAAAGAATTGCTGGAAATAGGCCTATCAAATCTTTTATCTATTTTATTCCTTTTTTACACTTTTAAAAACTTTTTAACTTATGAGTTATATAAAACAAATAATGAATGTAAATATTTGTGCAATGGAAAGAATATTCACATTCGATGAAAGATGAAAATATTCTTCCCATTGCACACATTCATTATTTGTATAGGCCTACAGAATCCAATCAAATAACCACCCAGGTATGATAAATATATGTGCCCTAGGATTCTGCAAGAAATTGTACATTGCTGAGAAATTAGCAAGACAAATTAGCAGACCGGGAAGGAACAAAGTAGCTAACAATGAGGATTGAGGAGAATGTTATTCAGAGGAGAATGTTATTCATAGGACAATGACAGTTGCATACCAGTGAATTCATTAACAAACCAATGAATGTCCATCCATCATACATGCATGTCCATGGTTTTACTCACGTTCTGGTGGTCTGATTTCAGCATAGACCGTCTGTGGAGCGTCTTCCCCGTCCTCCTGTTTGATATTCACCTGTTCCATGATTTGTTTCATTAGCTCAGAAGCTTGAAGAACAACTGTTTAAAAAAAATACAACAAATCAATTGACAACCAAATTCTGTATTAGGCATGCTTACTCAATAATTAATGATCAGAGCTGCCAAAGTCCACAAGAAAATTGCAGCATTTTAAAAGATGGAAATCAGGTCAGGACATCAGAATTTTCGAAGAAATACCAGAGGCACTAGCGTATCCAGCATCAACTATGACAAAGAAATGTATGGGGGCCCATGCAAAAGCATAATAGAGCCACTATTGTCCCCAGACAATTGGGCCCATGAAATTCTTTGTAGGATCTGATGCTGGATACGCGCCTGATAGGACAACACATAAAACTGAAACATCAATCAGTATTTTGCATGAATCCATCAGAAGTATTGTCATTCTTTTTCAGTACCAGAACTAATGAATGAAATCAGTAGACTTGGCTGCTTTGAGTTATGCATGCTTCTTTCATGTGAACCTGGGACAAGATGTCCCTCTCACCTGTTAGCAATGAATAAACCATCATACTTGGAATCCAATGTACGCATATGTTGTTGCTATGTCTGGCAAGGTTTCATGTTGTCTAGAACAACCTTTTGTTTGAAAAGTATGCATAAAATTTAACATGAACTTTACGTAGAGGTTTATTGAAATCACATTCATTCATAGCCTACAAGCACACATTCAAAAATGTGCATACTTTAAACAAGATGTTCTGGACACCCTGAAGACTTGTCATTGGATTGCCATCTTATCAGAACACCAGGTATTGCGGTTTAATTTTTTTTCCTACATGAAAAAAGGAATACTAGAATACATGAAGATCACTAAGAAAAATAACACATGAAATGAATCACTAACATGCCTTTCACAATAGACCTGGACTGACCGCACAGAAACGTTGTTAGCGCTAACAGAGGTCCTGTTACAACCGGTAATGTGGCAGCGATGCCCAATGTTACAACAATGCATTACTTACACATTGACATTCTGGAAGATGTGACTGGGCTTACTCTTAGCACTCTGTTAGGCTAACAACGTTTCTGTGCGGCCGGCACTATTTTATTTCATTTTATTATGCACACTTTTTTACCATAGGTAGATCCTGTCTAGATGAACGCATGCCAGATGCTTACTAGACATAACAAGAGACGTCTACACAAACTAAATTCTACATAATTTAGTTTTATCTACTATGTACACAGAATAAAGGGATAATACATTAGTACTGTAAATCAAGTTTTAATCACTTTCAGGACGAAATAACAATTATATTGGAGTACAGATTTTCATTTGCCTTAAATCAAAATGCACTAATCAGGGCTTATAGAGCAGAATAGTATGGCTTAGGCCCCATTTTATTGAAGGCAGAAAAAAAAGTTTAAGAGGAGAAAAAGTAGACAAAATAAAAGGAAGAAAGAAGAAAGAAGGAACAAAAGGGAAAGAAGAAAGAATAGAGGAGGTCCTTGGATCATAATGACCATTGGAAGGAGGGGCGCAAACTTACCCCCATTCTGCGCCATGACAGGTGCGACTGTTGTAATTGCCTCTGTGACCCCTCCATTAGCTTGGGCGAGTGTAGTAACCTCCTGTGTGATTATCTCCATCATCTCGGATGCCTGTAGAAGACCTATAAATAAAAAAAAAAACACTTAATTCTATTTATCTCAACAAAAATGAAATCGAAAAAAATGTACAATTGTTATCTAAAGGTCGGCACGAATAACAGACCCTGCTACATGTAGGCCTTTAGCGTAATTGAATGTAATTGTAATTAAAGAGCAGAAATGTAAATGTAATATAAACTCCATGAAGAGTTTTTTGGAAAATGAATATTAAACAAGACTAACAAAAAATAAACTCCATAAATAATATAGGCCTACATGTAATACCATAACAAAAATTAACTAAACATAGAAAAAAATCAAATCATATCTAACCTCTCTCCAAAAAAAAGCAAAGTAAAACAAAAAAAAGAAAATCTTCAGCCATGATCTAAAAAAAAAATGTATCTCAATGGATTCATTTGTTTGTGTTGACTACGAGTTTGAAATGCCCTTCAAAGAAAAGAGGAAATTTATACCACTAGTGAACAAAAGCTATGTAATATACAAAGTTTGAGGTGATTGCAGACATGCATGAAAAACAATCTTTCTAAGAAAAGAAGGAAGTGAATCCTCTGAATTGCAACAAAGTTTGCCATTTTTTTAAATTCTTTGCAGGAACAAAGTGAAAGTGAAACAGGAAAATAAACTTCGGTATAAATTTTACTCAAGTATTAAAAGCTATAAGGACACACATGTGCACAGTACATATTTACATGTAATAATTTGAATTAAATTATGAGAGTCAAGAAATTTCTGCAGCAATTCTGTTCTAGCGTGAACTTTGTTCACATGCTGATCCAGGAAGGCCTATTGACCACGTGTGCAAGTATCGCAAACTTCCTGTCTTTGTTGCAACAGGGAAGTTCACATTGTCATTACCAAAGACTGCTCGTTTCCTAATACACTATGCAAACTTCTGTTCACACGGCTGCCCAAATGAATTCAGAGTTTTCTTAATTTTCTCACATTTTGTGCACATACTTTGCACCTATTTACTACCCAACGTTCTAACACATGAGAAAGCCTGAGTGATTGAAGAGAAAGTATTGTGTATCATATGAACTTTCAGTGTATGTTGTATTGAGTTTCATCTGGCAAAGATCCAAACTACGGCAAATATATGCAAATTTCACTGAAAAATCTCACTGAATAAATTTCTTGACTGAATTTATACAGATTGCCAAAATCACAAGAAATTATTTTGAAAAGTTTATAAAGCCAGGCTAAATTAAATCCATTTGGATACTAGCAATAATACGACTGCCCCCTTCCCCCAGAGTTATCTTCATTCCCCTCTCTCTCTCTTTTACTATTTCCCCCATACAAACACATATTCCTTTCTTCCCTAATTCTCACTGTTTCTTTATTACCAATTTCCTGTCTCATCAAAATAGATTGATCCTCCTCACTTACAGCACTGAAATATGATTATCACTTTTCTATGAACCCTCTTAATCCTCAAATAGGGGGAGGGGGAGATATACATTTGTAGCAGCTTTCCTTACTTTATAGAAAAGCAATGCATCTCTATTTTACCATTCTTTAGCAACTCTCTCTAAATTTTATTCTAATGTACTATGAAATAGAAGTGTTTTTAAAAACTTCATTATTCAACTATTATGAAAGTATTGACAGGTATTTTATGCCTTTAATATGTCACTATTATACTACAGAAAAATGTTAAAAGAAAAATTAACTTACAACAACAAAAAATTACTATAAGGGAATAGGATAGGGTGAACAAGTTTTGGGGAAAAGTGTCTGTCCCCATCAGCTTTGGCAGAGTGAAGCATTCTACAGAAAACTAAATGAATTATTTTCATGCTCCTCCGTATTCATCCAACATTATAATTCTAAATCAAAATCTGTCCACTGGAAAGTAAAAGATATGTCAAAAATACTGACTACATATTTATTTTTGTTGTTACTGAACATTGTTATTAATATTATTTCAATTATTTATATTACTTTCATTATCTTCATCACCATCATCATCATCCACATCATTAGCATCATCATCATCACTATCATTATATTATCATTATCATTATATCATTATTATCATTATTATTATTATTATCACTATTTTTCCCCTTTTATTTTTAATGATGTACCTCCAAGATCAGATGTCTGGGATGCATCGACAACTGTGATGGTAGTTCCTGAAGGGACATCGGTGTTGACACCTTGCTTGATGTCTGCTGCTTCTACGCTCGCTGGGTTTACAATGGTCGCCATGGTGGATGAACCTGGTTGGTCTGTACTCACATCCGTTTCCATGGCGATTATGACCTGAATCAAACAGAAGTACAAGAGACATTGGTAACATTTACAGAGGTCTTAAAAATCCTATAACTTTGATCATGATGTGTGCTGTAATTACAATGTAGTATTGTTCATGAATATGAAAAAAAAACGACCGAGAAGAAAACAAAAAAATTTGAAGACACTCATGATGTCTCCAAGGGAAGGGATAACAACAGGAACACATGTATGTATCTTGAATTATTTTGAGACCTGTGTGATTTTTTTCAGGGCTTCTTTCTTACGACACAGGTAACTGGAACGTTACAACTCACTGAGCTCAGAGAGCATTTTTAAAGTCAAATCTCTCCCTTTGAGTAAAGATTTAAAGGAAACCAAAACCCTAGAAGAGAAGCAATCTTATTGGAAAGAGTAAAATGAGAGCAACAATTTAAAAAAAGTTTCATCAAAATCGGTTATAAAATAAGCAAGTTATGGACGTTTAAAAAGTCTTGTTGTACCATAGAGATGTATACTAGTAACGCTAGAGGGCGTACTTCGTCAAATCGCTGTGATTACGTGGAGACCGTCCGCCATTGCTCGATAGGTATTCGCAGCCTGCCATGCGCGTACAGTACCTATGGGGCATGTACACGGATGAGCACAGAACATGACAAATTGATGACATATGAGCACGAAAGCATATGGAAAAGCAAAATTGTAAATATTGCACTGGATTAAAGTTCAAATACAACAAAAATCTAGCAAAACTGAGGTCAAAAGGCCTATATAGGCCTATCTATAGCGCATAATATAGGCCGATACAGCTATAATACAGGCAAACGATTTAAAGTCCCAATTGTTTTTGCTTAGGTAAAATTTCGATACATTAATATGACTTCTATTTTCTAATGATTTGGAAGAGATGAATATCAAAAATAACATTTAGGCCTAGGTCCTGATAAATAAATTTAATGTGTTTTAATATGATTTGATGTACATTAACCTAAGAAAATTCATAGGCCATATCACAGTGTCTGATGCATCTGAGACGCTGCATCGAAAAAAAAAACCACGATTGTATTTTTATAGTTCATAGTTTCCTAATTACTATTATGCTGATTGCTAATAATTTATTTCTTCACTTTAGATAATTGTTATAATTCATTTTCCATATATATCTACACAATAGGGCCTATAATAACTCGATCCCTTTTCCCCATGTCTTACACGCTGATGTAAACCAACATCACAAAAACTCGCGAATCATAAAATGACTTTTTATTGATATTTGGAAATGATTTATGCATTGATTCAGTTAAAAATTGATGATTTAGATTTCCTTTGCTGGCAACCATCCCATCATATTTATAAATATGTATATAAAAGTATACTTTCTTACTTGCGATCAATGTATAGAAAAGTTTGTTGACAGCAAAATTTGCATATCAAATGCGCGCATGCAGTCGTACAATTTTGCAATGTACAGGAGGCCTAATGGGGGGTTGGATGTTTATGTACAGTGTTATTGCCTTGCAAACATTTTAAAACTTCGGAGAGTAAACAAATCACAATGCGCAAAACAATTTTACTTTGATTTTCTGGAAAGTATAGACTTGATTCTCCCCGGCTGAAAATATGCTGATCGGCAAACTGGCTGAAATATTTTGTTTATCGCCGTTGTTTCTGATCCTATAATGATTGGACCAATATCATGTGAACAAATCAAGGATAGAATAATAAGGAGAGGAAGAAGGGGGAGAAGGAGAGAAGAAAAGGGGCGGGATTATGATATATAATTTGTATTATACTATAAAGAATATTATTACTACTGCAAGAGTGTATAAAACTAATATCATGAAAGACATCAATGCAAACTTATCATAATTATGAAAACGGTTGCAAAATTGTGAGTACTAAAACCAAACATAATTATGAAACAATAATATTGCAAAAGTGACAATACTTGGAATAAGATATTAAAAATCCTAATTTAATCTCAAATTTGATACCTGCCTTGAAATTGTGTTAATTAACTGTGTCTGTGTCGCTTGAATAAATGAACTTTATGGCAAATATTTGTAAGCACTGGCACCGGCCTAACATATAAACAGATAAACACGCGTTTTGAATATCCAGTTTTGTTTTTCATTTTAAAAGTATAACTGAATTTGATTTTCTAGTTTTTTTCCTTTAATGTCGTTTGCTGGCCAATGGACCTGAGTTTGGTTATTCGATCAGTTTTTTTTAAATAAGATTTCCATGGATGAACAAAATTATTATATTATGTTACGGCGTCGCGGAATGATTTTGAAAGTGATCGGGTGTATAAAATCACAATCATTTATTATGTGTAATGTTCATTTTCATTTCAGGGAGGGGTCCGGTCGCGCCCCCTGTATTTTATTTTGATCAGTATGTTAAAGCGAATTTGCTTAGGTGTGTTTGTTATTTTAATTGCACATACGGCCCCTAAAAAGCGAATTAAAACAAATCTAACTTAAAGTGAAGGGAATTAAAACTGTCATTTTTGAAAAGTTTGAACAAATTAGGCTATATTCTCGACATTTTAAATCAATATTTTATTTTCGGGCCATATAGGCCTGCAGATTTTGGGGAATTTATTATGTTCCTATAAGAACAAAATCAGCACGTTCACCAAATAACACAAATTTCAACATTGATGGTGTAACGGGAGGCTCACCAAGAACAATAATGAGATGCCCTTTAATAGCGCATGTAGATCAAAACACTAACTTATACAGAATTATTGTACAACTTAATATATAAAAATGATAGGCCTATATTTCATACAAATTAAAGCAAGTTACATATCATGTAGGCCTATATAGAAATTACAAAATTATATCCAACATAAACATAGAATCAAAGGACGTATATGTGGGAAGGATGGAAGGAGGACGATGCAGTTAAAGGTAGGGAAATCCAGAGAAGGGCTAATTCACTGCAGTCTTTTGAATTAATTGTCAATCTTTCTATTAATGTCCGCTGTATGTTTTTATTTTTATATGATTGTTTATATGATAGTATATCAACATTGTTATCTATTACAGGCCTATAAACGGACAGGTAAATGCAAATTATTTAGAATTTCATCCCGAGAAATCAGGTTTTTAAAATGCCAAATTAATAGCATAATCCCCATGTAATCACTCTAATAGTGTATTGAGATGCAATTTGTCATTCATATTTTCGATTTTTATGAGGTTGTGTTCTTTTCTTCAAGATAAAGGCCGGAGACGGCACCCCTTTTCACAGCGTTACAACGCACGAGCTATGGGTACATCCGGGTACTTTTGCGAATCTATACCTATCGAGCAATGGCCGCCACGCTCCACACAATCACAGACGTTAAGTACGCGCGCCTATGGCGACTCCGCACTCTAGCGTAGTTAGTATACATCTCTATGTGTTGTACTTTCTATAGGGATCCTCAAATTGGCAAACGTGCTTCAAAATGGCTGATTTTGTGGACAACTCTCCACTTGTTTTGTACACAAATTTTCAGATTTTCCTTATTATCTTTCAAATTGCATATTGCCTCCATCTGAGCACAACGTCATGGGAAAATAAAATTCACAACACATATTTCAAGGTCAGGAGTAGATAATGTGAAATATGTAAAATAAAGGGGGAAATCTGAAAATGTGTGTAAAAAACAAATGGAGAGTTGTCCACAAAATCAGTGAATGGTTTGCAGTGTCAAGTCATGAATGACCAATGTACCTCCCAGGACCCCCCCCCCTCCAAAAAAAAATGAAATAAATAAGCAAATAAATATATAAATAAAGAAAATAAATAAATACATACATAAATTAATTTAAATAAATAAACAAATCAATAAATAAGTAAATAAATACATTAATAAATAAATGAATAAATAAATAAATACATAAATAAGCATTGTAGTTTGTCTATAATCACTTTGAAGAAACTTGGGCGACAACAGGATATTTTTGGTATTTCTAAGAGTAGGAGGGGGGGCAAGATATTTTCTCTTAATTGAATACATTTGTACATTAGCATGACATTTCTCTTTCAAGTAACGATCTTCCGTTTGTCCCCCCCCCCCCCCTCCTTTTTTTATTTCAATTTGCCACTATAATCTTAGGGAGGGAGGGCAGTCTTCCCAGCCCCACCCAGTTCCCCCCCCCCCCCCACCCGTCCTGTGCCACCACAATTCCTGAATCAAAGAACTAACTTTTCTTATGGCTTTGAATGCTCGATGTATTCATCTGACTCACCCCCCCCCCCCCCCCCAACCACCAAATTAGGGTTATTTTTTATAATATACTTTATGTACATGGTGTGTATTTATTTTGGTTTTTTTATTTTCATCGGGTGTTACTTATAGTCCATTTTGCCGTTAAAGTATTTACTTTGGTACAAAATCAAGTATCAACTAAAATATTTCTTACAGAATGTAATAAAGTAAATGAAATATCAAATTTAAAAAAATTACAAAATATACATGAATAAGTAAACAAATTTATAACGAATAACAATTGCAGATTGCCTGAACTTAGGCTGCTTGAAATATAACACTAACAGATCAAAAAGTTGAAAAACAATTAGAAATTAAAAAAAAAACTCAATTAGAATAGAAATCAAAATGCCAAACAAGAAAAAATAAACACCAAGTCCAAGAAGGCAAGAAAATCAAAGCTGCAAAGTCAAACTCAAAATTAATTGAAAATAAAATGAATGAAGATCATAATTGCCAGGCCCAGCCAGGCCAAGGATCTTCTTAAAATTTATATGTTACTGTTAGACATGGTAGCTAATTCAATTAAACCAGAATGATTATCAAGTTATCAAATGTCAGGGAACTCGATCTGGGGTAACCAGTCAGAAAGCTGAACAGCCCCAGTCGAGTCCCAAAACTTGCATGAGCTTGTTTACAAATACAAGTTTCCCACGGATCTCTTCAATTTCACTGCCTCGCTCGCACATTCATGCACAAGCCACACACGATCAACGTATACACACGCAGGCGAAACACACTCGCTCTATGCAAAATGCAGGGTTTACGTGCAGCTATGCAATATCGTGTACACGGCCGTGCCTCATCTTGCGGGGCGGTGGCACGCCAGAAATTGCAAAGAATCATGGCGCGCGGCCTGTACAAAACATATGGAACTTCCGAGCAGTCGTGTGTGCTGTACGACTCTACACTGATATAACACGTCGACGGACACGTCTCAAGAGCACCAAGATTTCACCCATTACCAACAGTCAATTCAACATGAAATCCCACTAATCACAATCGCACTTAATGTGAGTCTACGATAGTGTCACTGAAATATTAAATTATTTCTCTAAAAAGGAATATCGAGATAAATAGTTACCTGAAAAATACGGACACGTACGAACGCGTCAGCGGACACAGCCCCAATCTAATTTGCATTTACGTCATCAGATGGCGCTACATCCGCGGGACATTTAAATTTTACATTGGATCTCAAGTTGAAAATCATTCATGAAAAGGGCTTGTCAAATTCCCCAGCTAAACCACGAGATGGAGAAAAACATAACTTTTGGTGGATAAATAGATATTCAAATATTGCTATCTCCCTATAAAAATTGTATTTTCGATCAAAAAATAAGACAATGGAAAGGAGCCAAAAGGGATAAAAAAGGCAGGAGGAAATAGAAAAAAAAAAGTGATCAGAGACTATTGTTACTATTATTATTTTGAGGCCTATAAAAAAATCAAATCCTCTTGTAAGTATTTTTATAGGCATTACATGGTATAATGATTGAATGAATATGTTTTAGGTCGTATATTAAAGCGGTTAATAGTCCAAGCAGAATAACATTATGATGCACAGTGTTTGTTCTACGCCAACTTGAGATTAAAAAAAACAATAGGCCTCGACCCTATGAATAATAATTATAGTCAAGACCAGGGTCCCGTAACACAAAGGTTAGCGATTAATCGTACACTTGATTTTCATTATTGATTGATTGTACATTGTAGTCAATGGAATCAATCGTAGAAAAATGTTCTACGATCATTGCTAAGCTTTGTGTTACGGGCCCCAGGTCATGTAAAACCAACTCCTCTAACTGACTGGGTAAAGTTTGATAAACTTGAATTTCTTAAGAGCTGTTTCATTTCATCTCATTTATTCCCTCATTACATTCATTAATTCTTTCTCTTTCTCTTTCTCTTTCTCTTTCTCTTTCTCTTTCTCTTTCTCTTTCTCTTTCTCTTTCTCTTTCTCTTTCTCTTTCTCTTTCTCTTTCTCTTTCTCTTTCTCTTTCTCTTTCTCTTTCTTTCTTTCTTTCTTTCTTTCCATCTTTCTTTAGATTCTTTAGAAACTTAATATTTTCCAATTTTCGCGACTATGCAAGAAAAAATAAAATAGAAAAGGAAATTAAAAGAAGGGTAAAATGGCGACGGGATTATTTTCTGAATCATACATTTATGTCAAAGCCTACTAGTAACATCACAAAAATTTGATTTTTGTCTTAAAAGTATTTAAGAAATGAGGCAAGCAACGTGCGAGATCTATAGTGAAATGTCAGGCAAAGCATGCATGCCAATTGATGATCGATCGTTTGGGACTGCCCATAATCACGAGAGTTACTGTTTCAGTTTAAAACTTTTGATTGGCAAAAATCGAACGGGCATTACCCGATTTAACACTCTACTAAGGGCGTAACATGGGTTGGTGGTCAGGGGGGGGGGGGGGCAAGAGCCAAATTTTCCCGGTCATATCATGATATGAACAGGATTTTTTTTTTTTTTTTTTTTTTTTTTTAGGGCGAAGCTCAATGCGAGATAAGTTCAAAAAATTAGGGGTACAGCATGGTGCGCGTGGCAAAAACTTCCTTAATATAAGTCCCGAGACGAGCGAAGCGAGCGAGAAAAAAAAATCACCTTTTCATTACATTCTAACTTTAAGATTTATTTGACATGGTATGCAGAAAATAACATCATATCTTATATCTTCCTTTAATCCTTTTCCTTTCATTTCATTTTCTTTCATCTTTTCTTTTTTGTTCTCGGTTGTATCAATTTTGGGGGCCAGTGCTATGCGGATCGGGTCCGGGGCAATGACGGCACCAGGATTTTTAACCTAGAGGAGGGAGGCAAAAGAACATGGGGGGCTAATATTTGTTTTAATGTAGACCCTACTGACTTTAAAATGGATTTGTTAAGGACTAGTTGTTTGCATTGGGTCATGAAGATGATATCTCACTAAAATAATAAATAATGCGAGCGCGAAGCGCGAGCTGAAAATTTTTGAAATCCTTAGAGGATATAACTCAGTGGACGTTCTAAGCACTTTTTGTAATCATAACTGGATGACTATTGATGCGAGCGCACAGCGCTGGCTGAACATTTTTGATTTATGAAATTGCAATACGCAGGCCAATGTGTATCTCGCAAAAAACGAATAATGAAAACCCTAATCGCAAGAAGCATATTGAATTGAACATTGGATTTTTAAGCCCCATGTGAACAGACAAGTTTTCTTATCTCAGTCAACAATTACTGCGAGCGCGTAGCGCGAACGACAATTTTCATTTTATAATAATAATGACCTGAAATATTTATAAGCTGGGAACTAACAATGAATGGATGAGAAAAGTTTCAAAATTTAAAGAATGAGCTGTTTTGGAGTATTTTGCAGCTTTAGTAGGATGCTTATGACAACATTTACCCCGTGTCTCCCCTTATTGGTGCCGCCTCTGGTCTGGGGCGGAGCCCCGGAACCTCGTAAAATATTTAAACATTGCAGATGGCCACTTTTTTTATCAAATCGCGGGTACATGCACAACAGTTAAGGATAAAATACAAAATATTTTGAGGCAGCACAACGTAGCAATGTGGTAAAATTTGTAAAGTCGCCAGCGAGCAAAGCGAGCCAGAAAAATTGGCCTTTCTAAATTTGAAATTAAATTCTAATCGGATAGTACAGCTTTAAAATAATAGCCAACGTAAACATTAAGAGGCTTTTTACGTCAATCTAGCCAGCGTCAAGCTTTGATTCGGTATATAACTCGGGACATATATTATACTGTTTATTATACTGTAAGAATGCTTGTCTGTAAAATTGTATTTGATTTGTATTACTTTATATTACTTTGTATTATGTTTTGAATGGAAATGGAATAAAGAATTGAATTGAATATAATATAGGGGATATAACTAGCCCTTGCATGGCTAATAAGGATTTTTTGGGGGTCCTGATTGCGACCATTATTGCATGAAATTAAGCAAGCTTATTATAGACGCCATTCCGTTCTTTATATTTTTTAATCCTTGGCAGCCAGCTAGGTCGTGTTCTTAATTTCTTTTATTTTTGTCTTGTTCATTGGCTTCATTATTCTGATTTTTCAAAATTAGCTCTTGGCTCTTTCATTTCCCGTGTCTTTTTACCTCTTTCTCCATTTTGCTGCCATTCTTGCCCGTGCCATTGGAACATATCTTTTTATTCTATTATCTCTCTCTTGCTAATGATGCCAGTATTTCAGGATAAATTTGTACTTCCTCATATGTTTTTCTCTCCTTCCTTTTCCGACATTCCTTCCCGTTTTCCCTATTTGTTCTTTATTTCTTTCCCTTTTTTTCTCACTTTTTCACTTTCCCTTTCTTTTTTTCTTTCTGTCTTTATTTCTTTTTTTTTTCTTTCTTTCTTAGTTTCTTTATTTCTTTCTTTTTCCTTCCTTCTTTCTTTCATTCTTTCTTTCTTCATTTCTTTATTTCTTTCGAAGAGGGGCATTAATTTTAAGGTTTGTTTGTAAGAATTCACTAAGACCATACGTATTTCACTATATGCGAGCGCGAAGCGCGAGCTGAAAATTTTTATATTCAGACTATAAAGGGCCATTTATGAAGACTGTATACAGGAATTCATGAAGAGCAGACATATAGACCAATCCACTGATGCAAGCGGACTGGAAATGTTTTATATCCAGACCTTAAAAGGGGATCACTTTAACGCCGAGTAGTCATGAAAAGGAAGCATAAACTACGTATTAAATTAACTCAGAGTGCGAGTAAAATATTGGTTTGATAACGGGATGTTTTAAGATTATATATCTTATTAAACAGACAATGCGATCGAGCACCATGAATTATGACAGCCCCTTAGCAAATTATGTTTCATTAAGTTATGAAACAAATATTTATCATGTTCTATAATAATATAACATAATGTAGTACAATAATTTCTTCCCCCACTATATAGGCCTACACATTTATCTTTCTCCCCGGTCTTTCTCCCCCTTTTTTCCCTGTTTTTTTTTTGGGGGGGCGGCCGACTTGGGGGGGGGGGCACGTGTCCCTTCGTAGTTACGCCACTGAAACCTTTAAAGGGGAAAAAAATCAGTCAAAGTCAAAGAATGGGGGTTTTCTTTTCTAGAACCCTCTTTCCTCGGAAAACCCAGATAGTCAAAGCAAAGAAAAAAGTAATACACCTTAGAATGGGTGCCGTTTATTGGCTGAGTCCGTCTGGGGCCCCGGATCGGGGAATTACAGCGTTAAGTCAAAGAATTGGGGCCTTTTCTGGAACCCTTTGATCTCTCTCTGGAAAATAGTCAAAGTAAAAAATAAGCAATATGAAATTAATGGTTAGAATTAAATGCAAAGTAAAATCAAAGAAAAGTCAAAACAAAGAAAAAAGTTATACACACCCTAATTAGAATGGGTGCCATAGGCTGGGTTCATCTGGGGCCCCGGATCGGGGGGCTACAGTCGGGTCTACAGTATTTTTGAGCAAAAAATACACCAACCACCCATATTAAGAGCTCGATCACTTGCAAAAGGGTTATAGGTCAATTTTTCATCAAATTTGATTTTTATGTCTCAATTAATGTATAGATTAAAATTTGTAGTAACTCTATAAGATGATACCAAAGAAAAGTTGAAATTCCTATTAAAAAGTGAACTTAAATGGCAAAGAAAAATCACTTTTTTTCAAAAGGGTTTTGGTCCATTTCAGTTGAGTTGCAAAAGGGGTACGTTAGGTCCAATAAGATTTTTTGGAAAAGAATATCTTAAAAAATATGAAGACAGGTAGATTTCTCTTATACCCAATTTTATGTTCTCATGGTAGGGTATCACGAAAATTCAGTTTCGCACAAGAAAATTGCGATATGGGAGAATTAAAAAAATGATTTTCTTGGAGTGACCTAACCAAACTCTTCTCATTTGTCAGAAGGGGTTAGTACAGTGATTTTAGTCCATTTTTCATAAATTTTTATTGTTTTCTGTCTCTAATTTTTGTCACTCTGATGATACCCAGAAGGAAAACCAGTTCCACTGGACCAGTTAGACCAGTATAATTTTAACTGGTAACTCTGGAAATTGGAACATCGGTTTACTGGTCTAACTGGTCATACTGGTCCAGTTAAATTTTTACTGGTCCAGTTAAAAATTAAACTGGTCTTGAATTACTGGAATTTTGTACTGGTCTATTGTTGCTGGTGGTTGTTACTGGTCTCACTGGTCTTCATACTGGTTGGTTTCCAATTTCAGCTGGTATTTTCTACTGGTCTGACTGGTCCTCAAAGTGGTAAAACTGGTCCTCGTACTGGTCTTACTGGATCAATTATTACATGCATTTGGTTTGTTATATACCATGGTCAGTGAAATGTGATGGAAAAGATGGTTAGTAAATTAATCTTTCTGCTGTTATTTTAAATGTGATGTATGAAATTACACATTTTCATTGTGAATTAGTTCACCAATTATTTTGAAAGTTTTTAAACAACAATGAGTGCCATTGCAAGGATATCATAAATCCTGATTTTTCTTTTAAAAACAGGAAATATGCAAATGAGGTAAACCACGTGATCAGCATCATCAGAAATACTGGTATTACTGGTCTTGACCAGTTCAATTTCAAACAATGAATTACTTTAGACCAGTTGACTCTATCAGAGGAATATATCTTGCTTTGATCTTAATCATTTAAAAAAGGAAACAATGTTAATACTTAATAATTATGATAATATTAATAATAATAATTACAATATAAATAACAATGATAACAGTAATAAGAATGATAACAAAAATTAATGATCATAATAATCATAATAATTATGATAATTATAAAAAGAATGATGATAACAATGATAAATGATAACAGTAATAACTGTCTCTGAATTGCAAGATTCATTTTCCATAATCATATGATCTGACTTGAAATAAAGTCATTATTTATTTGACCAGTACAACACCAGTTTGATGAAAAACAATTTAACTGGTATTACTACTATGTTTGAACTGGTCTCCAGTTGATTTTTACTGGTCCAGTTAAAAATCAACTGGTCCAGTAAACATATACTGGAAACCAGTAAAAATCTACTGGAAACCATTTATTGGACCAGTAGCATCAGTTTGAGGAAGAACAATTTAACTGGTATTGCTTCAACTGGAATGCAGTTGTTGGAACTGGTCTCCAGTTGATTTTTACTGGTCCAGTTAAAAATCAACTGGCCCAGTAAAAATATACTGGAAACCAGTAAAAATATACTGGAAACCAGTAAAAATATACTGGAAACCAGTAAAAAAAAATACTGGTCTAACTGGTTTTTCCTTCTGGGTACCAAAGACAATTTGAAATTCAAATGAAAACGTGAATATGAAAGTGGCAAAGAAAAATCTCTTTTTTAATCAAAAGAGATTGGATTCATTTCAGTTTACTTGCAAAAGGGGTTAGGTCCACAATGATAATTTTAAAAAAAATATATATATAGGTCTTGAAAAAAATTGAAGACATGCAGGTAGATTTCTTTTATACCCAATTTTATGTTCTCATGATAGGGTAGTACATCATGACAATTAAGTTTCTCATAAGAATATTGGAATAAGTGAGAATAAAAAACATGGTTTTTCTCGGAATGGTCCAAAAGTGGACCGATAACGTCCTAATAAACCCCTTTTGCATCTAAACTCTTCATTGTAGATAGTCGACTAGACGTGCATTTTGCGTTGCGAAAATTGCGTCGCCGAATTTGAGTCAAAGCCGTGACATCGGAACCGGAAGCTGTGAATTTAAAGCCCTTTTTGACCGTAATACTTGAAAATATTAAGCGGGTACTTCTGCTAACTTGCTAGCGAAAACACAATTCCAGTTAATTTCCACTCGTATTGGTAAGTAGGAAGAAAATAAAGTCACAGTATGGTTCAATATCTCCGTACGTGTCTAATTGCTTTGTTCTTGGCGTCTTAAAAATTCTATGCAGTCCCACTTGTTGATATTTCTGTACTGTCTGTACATGTACGTTGAGTAACATTCTGCATTTAATTTTAAATTTGGTTTGTCACAATGCATGTGTTGTTGTTTCAATGATATGTCTAACGTTATGACGAAAATGCAAGGGCCATGCAAGGTACGATAGGGACCTTTAATTTTAAATAAGGTTACAAATGGACTTTTTGTGAGAAGTTGTAGAGTAAAATTCTGGGAGACTGGGGTAAAAATAAATGAAAAGAAAAAAAAATAAAGCAGGTACCAGTTTAGACAGCAGGCAGCCGTCTGTTTCGAGGAGTTTTTTAACATTTTTTTATTTTTTAAATTTCTCCTCATACACAGACGGCTCGCTATCGTGCAGCCACCATTAGGGGACTTACAATTAACCCTGTAAGTAAGAGCTCTGATCGGATCGGATGATCGGGGGCACATACTTATCCCTATGATCGGTATCGGTCGAAAATATCGGCAGTAAATATCGGATTTTGCTATTTGTTTATCAAGCACAATAAACAGACCCATATTGTCCTTAGCTGACCCCATGCATGCCAAGCACTACTCACATATCTATTCATCCCCTGGAAGTCTGGGTTTCACTGTCAAGCAAGGCAGTGATTTACGATTGTTCTACGCCGACATGACCCAGCTGGTTGGTATCACTACCAGCGTTAGAATGGATCTCCCGCCCTCACAGCGCGCCCATATAATGTTGTAAATTCGTCATCACAAGCCAAAGCCCGGCCGACCACTAGAGAGAGGGAGAGGGAGGGAGCATCGGAGCTCATCTAATAAATACGCCAACGCAGACACTCCCGATCCAATCCGCACAGAGAGTTGGAGAGAAGGTGTGAGAGAGAGATGGGGAGAGGGGACGGAGGGAGTAATGGAAGAAAAAAAGAGAGCAGAGAGTAAACCTCGTGGAATGATGCCAACTTTTATCTGTGGGTATTTAAAATTTGATTAGGCCTGACGGAAATGTAAGAAAAGTATGTTTTTTGTATGAAGTCATTGTTTCTTGTTGTTTGTTTTGTTGTTGCTCTTTTTTTCAACAAGCGTTGATCATGAAAATAGGAATGATTAAATGTTGAAGTAACAGCAAAATTGGGAAACAGAGTGTTGGAGCAGTTGTTTCGTTCAAAGCACCCTTTGCCCCCCCCCCCCAAAAAAAAAGGGTGAAAGTTAATTTTAGGCCTGGGACGATTGTCATTTTTACCATTCGATTATTTCCTGAAAAAATTAATTGAATGATTCGACTGTTCGTCAGGAATCACATCTTTTAAGTCACAATATTTATAGTGACCCCCCATGAAGAAATCCCCATCAAAGTCACATGTTTATCATAAATGAAAGTAGGCCCTTTCCCCCATTCTCCATGATTTTTATATCAAAAGAAATTACATGAAATGAGATTAAATCTTTCAGTTTATCATTCCAATGAAAATCTTTCCTAAATCAATGCTGGTACCCTGGTATTATGCATGCATCCCTCCAAGTGCCACACCCCTGCATATGAATGAATCAGCCCAGATCAGCCGAGTCCAAAGCCCAAAGACATCTTAGTATTTAACAACTCATTCATGAAGTATTCTTTGAGACTGACACACAGGTGGAGCATTTCACTTGAAAAAAATCATCCCTTGCCCACACCATGTCCCCATCCCCACTTGTGGCATTCCCCACGATGCTACACATGTATTTAAAAAAAATGTTTTGCAAAATATTTCATTTGAAATACCTTTCAAAATTACAAATTTTTATCACTTGAACCTACATGTATAACTGGGTCTATTTTTTAGACTAATCGAGAAAGTACTGGTGAAGGCGGCGCGTGATGGAATGTCGTTTTGATTGTATGAGCGGGATATAAAAAAGGTTGCATTGTTTTTAAATATGAAAGGAATTCTCCGGCTCCCACCCCCTATCTTTCTCTCTCTCTCTCTCTCTCTCCCTCACACACAGATGGGGGAGGGGTCAATTTATTTCTGAAGTCACAACCTTTCCTGATAAGGGAACCACTAGGCCTCTTCTTTGTTTCCCCAAAAGTTTCATTGGCTATCGAAGCCGAAGGTCCAATCAGCTCAAGTGAGCTGATTGTGTGTTTACTTTCTGTTTTGAGCATGCAGACAATGACTTATTTTGTGAATCGAGGGCCAGGTCGGGTGGGATTAACATTTTCGGAGCTCTTTCGTGTTGGTGTGTAACTGTGAATGTGATACAATCATTGATAATTTTTCAAAAATTACCTTGGTAACATCATTTTTAAACCTGTATCAAGTATTCAAAAACCGCTGTCATCATTGTTTTCTTGTCATTTTATTATTACTTGGGTATTCGATTTATCCCAACGTCATAATCGGGATCTGCCAAACATTCGATTAGTGTAAATTTTGCTAATTGATTGGCGATTGGCGGCACGCCATTCGATCAATCGATGTTTACTCCCATGCAGGCCTAAAAGTTATATTAACACAAGCGAAAAATAAAAGGCAAGAGAAAGTAAAAGATCGAAATTGACATTGGAGTTTTCACGCTTTGCGAGGAGATTGGTTGCTTCTGTTCCCAACTTTGGTAACAGATCATGTGTGTTGATGTTTCTGTGTGAAAATGTGGGATGATGGAAAAAAAATCAGGGGGAAAAACTCTTCATTCTGACCCTCTGACATGCGGGACCGTAAGTTGGAGCTAGCTCGTAAATTTTGGCGAAGCCCTGCCCTCCTTGCTTGGAATTGACCAATGAGAATCGTTCCCTCTAATTTCCATTCACGGCACTCAATGCTGATTGGATTTATCATCTGACAAGATCTCCTTTATATCACGAGCGTTGTTTACAAAACCACTGGAGTGTAATGCACACCAGTCGATTAGGGGGATTTTCTCAAGTGGATGTTTCCAAAATATTAAACAAGTCTCGTCCCTGGGGTCAAAGTTGTCAATGAAGGAGATGTGGGCAGGAAAGGGTGTTCATATTTGTTAGGGGTGCACCATTAGATATCCAGGGGAGGGGGCTGGAAGTTTGAAAAAAACTTGACTTGCTAAATGAGCAACATCAAAAAATTGACTCAACATCAGAGTTAAAAAAAAAACTTGGTCCACTGACAAATCATCTCAAAGGTGAAAAAAAAACCTTGTCTCAATGGGGAAAAAATGCTCAAAGAAAGGAAAAAAATTGCATGAACTCAAACTTCCAGCTTCCCCCCCCCCTGGTATCTGGTACGTCCCTTACGAAAGATGATTATTCAGGGATGTGTACCAGCCATGATCCTTCTACTTTTCTTTCCTATCATTTACTTTTATATTTTTCATCGCCATTATTGTCACCAACACAATGTTCATACCTACAGAAGTATTGTTTAACTCGAAAACTCATACTAGGTTTATGTATTAGTCGGGGGAAAAAAATCCCCTACTTGACCTATGAGACAAAAAATTGCAATGAATAAGCCCACTTTTATATGTCGACTAATAGTTGCCCAGTTCAATCAAAATAATAACAGATCAACATTGATACTCTATTAAAAAGCATGTAATTTTCGTTTCTTATAAGACGCACGAAAATAATTCAGTTCCAGCATGTATTGTTCTACGCACATCACTACCCTGTCCCCGGACCCCCTATTGCTACGATCTGGCATTATTTCAAAGTAACATAAACCGTTACTCTCATTCCTTTCAGCCCCCCCCCCCCGTTCTCTCTCCCCCTCGTACGGTACCCGTAGTCAGTCTCTCTCCCCCATCTCTCTCTCTCTCTCGAGCTCACTGAATCTTTGAATTCCCAGGTCATCATATCAGGACGGCCAGCATGGAGCTCCGCCTAGTACCTCGATGTGATGTTGCATGCGTACACGTGGTCTTTTTTTTTTTAGTCTTGTGTTTCCTCCGATCCTTCAGCGCTGTATTCATATCACAGTATCACACCCATGGCATGCACAACAATGGAAAGACGAAAATGTAAACATGCTTTTCATATTCTTAGACTGATTTAAAACATAAACATGCTTTCAAAACACATCCAAGTTTCCTTTTATTTTTTGAAATCATATTACAGAAAGTGAAATAACAAATTTTGAGAACGTGAAACAAAACAGAGAACATGATGGGCTCAGACTTTGGAGGTCGCGATAACATTCTTGTGCACGGTGGTGGAAGTAATTTACGAGCGTAGCCAGCCAACTGGCGCTAGCTGGGCAGAAAAAAAGTGAACTGTAAATCTTTTTTTTGTTTAGAAGAATGTGGAATGATTTGGGGCACGCGACTCCAATTAATCCGCGGTTTTCTGCATGGCAACAGGTATTTTTTTAAATCTCTATTTGTGGTAACCCCGGAGCAATTGATGACCTCAGTTAAGGACATCTAAGGACATCAAAACAACCATTTCTCTGTTGCAGTCATATCGGCTTGCGTTGCAGCAGTCGACCAAGAGCTAGCACAGCTAGCGCACAGCAACAATGGCCGACTAGCGCAGCCAACTTTGGCCCGGCGCGGTGAATTTCGCAACCGATCATGACGATACATTTGCTATGATCGGCGATCGGCATAAAACAACCGATCAGCAGTGATTAGATCGAGATCGGCCGCCGATCCGAGAATCGGTTACAGGGTTACTTACAATGCAAAATCCCCCCGTCGGGGCTCTTCAATTTTTGTCTTTAATGAATCAATTTTTTGAAAATTAACGCGACAGAAATGCAAATTGATATTCCCTCTTTGCATTAATTGCCAAAAAACGGGGAAAATCAAGTTAAAAGGAACAAAAACAGTGACTCACCTCGGCTGACGCGCAACTTCACTGCCCTGTTTTGTCCGAACTTAATACACATAAACATATGGCCATTGAGTCCCCTGTACAGATCGTGCTAGAACTTCGGTCTCTGTATTTGGTGAGTGAAGCCAACGGAGTTCAGCTGAACAACCAACATAACAGAGACCGAAGCTTTTGGTCTAGTACCGGTTCTACTACAAATAAATAATAAAACAGGAAGAAAGATCTAAGTAAGAAGACAGAAAAGGGTAAGAATGAAGCAGAAATAAAAATAATGAAAGGATCAGATCAGAAAATAATGAAAGAAAGAAAGAGTATGAAAGAATTAAACTAAGCAAGCAAAACAAAAAAGAACTTAAAAGAAAAAAAAAAGAATGAATAAAAGAAAGAAATAGAAATGTCAATGATAAAGTGAAGAAGAATAAAACTGAAGTAAAAATAAAGAAACTTAGGAAAACAGAAAAAAAAGAGGATAAAATGAAGGAATAAAGAACCGAAAAAAAGTTAGAAAAAAAAACAAATGAAAGAAGGTAAGAAAGAGAAAAGGAAGGAAAAAAAATGTAAAAAGTGAAGGAAGAGAGAACAAGGAAAATGAAACAAAGAATAAAGAGAGAAAAAACAAAGAGGGAAAATAAAAAAGCAGTAAAAATTAAGAATGAATGAAAAAAAACAAAAAACGAAAAGCATTAATGGAAAGAATAAAGAAAAAGATTTTTATAAATTAATAGAAGAAAGACAGAAAAAAGAAAGAGTATATAAAGAACGAAGGAGAAAAAAATGAGCGAAAGAAAGAAAAAGAAGAAATAAAGAAAGTAAATAAAACACTAAAGTGTCGGAAAGCAGAAATTTAAAAAAATGAGAGCGAATGAACAAAAAAAAAGAACCAAAGAATAAAAAATAGAAAAATAAAGGGGGGGATTTTAAAATTAAGGGAAGGAAGAAAGAAAGAAAAAGGGAAAAAACAAATATAAAGACAAAAGAATGAATGAAAGAAAAATAAGGAAGAAATAATAAGATTACAAAAAAATAAAGTGAAGGTAGAAAGAAAAAGGGAAAAAGAAAGAAAAGAAAAAGAGAGAAAAAGGGGAAATAAACAAGCAGAAATAAAGACTTAGTAAAAAAAAAATGAAAGGAAAAAAAGGGAAAAGGGAAAATAAAAAAGGAAGAAAGATTAAGAATAAATGAAACAAAGGAAAACCCCCAAACATTGGACGGTTCCAAATATTGGACGAAATGACTTCAACTACATGTACCTCCCAACAGGCCACAGTCTAACTTTACAGGGACCTGCACTGGTGGGAACCTTGTATGCAAGAGATACCGTGGTACATGAACATACCTGCTATTGAACTGCACACACAGTAGTTCCAGGTTCCAGTTGCTGCTCCAAAAGAATATTCCAGGGGTTAAATCGGGATAATTTTGACTTCCAAAGAATCTTATGTCTGATGTCCCTCTGCATGGACTCCAAAAGATCGATGACCAAGAAAAATATCGGAAGGGGGATGTTCGATCTATCACAAGAAAATCTGCATTTGGCCGCTGTGGGGGTTCCCCACACCCTTCCAAATATGGCACTCTCCCAAACATTGGACATATCAGCCGATTGAATTGGAAATGCGTGCTGTTGACGCGTGCGTGCTCGTTTTCAGAACGAAGTCGCGTGCGGCTGAGTAAAGATGTTCAATGTTTAGAGCCGAAAGAGGTCCGTTTGTTAAGTACCGGTAAATAGATATCATTTAGAGTCTACCTATTTCTATATCAAAATCATTGATAGTAATGATTAAAATCGGCATTTGCACAGCTGAAATAAGTTATTTTCTCAATAAGCAAACAATTATTTTGGGGTTTCAAACGCGATTTAAATCGCCAAAATTGATCGCAGCACAACTCTACGTGCCCGATATTTGGCAAAAAACAAGCTTCTGGTGAAATAATTTCCATTTACCATATTTTTTCAATTCTATTTTTTTTATGACATTAATATTCAACACTTGTACTACGGAAATACACATGATTTTTATTTGATTCAATGATTGTATTTTTGTTTTGGTCCAATTATGCTTAAGTGACACTTAAGTGTCCGATATTTGGGCACTTTACTCTAATAATACATGTAGTTGTATGCCAAATGGAATTTAAAATAATATTAATATTAATATGTTTTGATTTTCTGAATTGAAGGAAGATCCCGGCCCAGACATGCCAGCCACAGACAAAGACAGAGCTTCAATTCTGCCCTTGAGCTCAAGGAGGTGGCCCCAAAACAAAACACATTGCAAACTCCAAAGGCCAGGGACAGGGCCACGCAGAGCAGATGTTGAAAATGGAATTTGTTCATAAATAATTGCAGAATTTCTAGCTAAAATAGTCCATATTTTGTCTCATATGTTATGCAGTTTTTCACATTGATACCCACAATGTTGTAGAGAAATGGGTTGATGTCATATGAGAGAGAGAGAATCCTCTTAACATTAGTGGAGCAGTAAATGAAGGGGTAGGTGATGGCAGTTTGAAGGGAATCCTTTCCATTTTTTTTTTGCCGAAGGATGACTTTTCTCAATTTAAATCAATGGAATGCTGATTTCTAACCATTTCTTGTTTATCTAACAAGGTAGACTATTTTTTTTTTTTTTAAGTTGATCTCACATCTATCAATTCTTTACATTTTTTTTTTACAATATAGGCGTACATGTAGATCCATGTGTCTCTGACAGATTAAGATCAGTGTATGTCAGTGTTTTCGCCAAGATGAAGAGAGCTGAAGAGGAAATGGAGAGTGAATCGGACTCTGGGAAAAACAAGAACAAGAAGGCAAAGGTGGATGTTATCAAGTAAGCATTTCATGCCCCAAAATGGGTATTATTTATATTAATATTGGAATAAAGAGCATGATGCACATTTTTGTTTCCATTTTCTTTTAATAGTCCTGATCAACTTCATAAATCCTATTTTTCCTCCCCTCTGGTCTCAATATTTTCTTCCCTCTTTCCTTCTTCTTTCTATTTGTCTTGTATCGATGTTGTAATGAGTTGAATCTGATGCTAATATTGATAATAACAAGAGTATATAATGATGATAATATGATATTAATAATGATAATGATAGTGGTGAATACCGTTAGTGATGACAATGACGATGATGATCATTGTAATGACAAAGTTATGACATTTTCAATTATATGGGCAATACTTTTGTAAGAATTTGTTTCTTGTTTCAAAACATGTAAAAAATTTGTTGATGATTATATGGACAGTGATATATTTATTAATAATAATTCATCATGTTAAGTTGCTTTTACTGTTTTTTAAAGTGTTCTTTTGTTTATTTTAATGCAGCATATCCTCTCAGAATGTGATAACCCAGATGATGGACATTGCCCTCCCGTTATCCAATCTAAAGAAAATGCTGGGACAGAGACTACAGTGTAAACTAGATGAACATGAAATATACCTTCAAAACACAGCTACTGTAAGTATAGACCAGTTTGGTTTCAGAGCATTATAATTACGGGGATCCAAAAAAAAAAAAAACTTTCAATTTATATGTGGTGCGTCAGTTCTGTTGATATGTCAGGGCATAAATTATCTTAATCATTTTGTTGTGGGTAATGGTTTTATGGAAATCTCTTTCTTGTGGCTTTAACTATGTACAAGAGGAGATAATTTATGCATTGACGTAGTAACAGGCCTGATTCATTGCATAATTAATAGACTGATATTTTCCCCAGGAATGGCTGGCATGAGAAATGATGATAATTATGGTAATAATGTTAACAATAATCATTATCGTCATGTTAGTTATACAACACATGACATATAGGCCCGTATTCTAAAGTCTGGTTTAAATTAAACCCTGGTTTAAAGTTGTGGTTTAACTATAGAGAGCCAATTGGAGCACAAATCCCTTACAATGCACATTCAATTTATTAACTCATTTGACACCCAAATTGTTCATAATTGTCTGGGAATGGTAACTGAAGTATTTTTCTTCGTTATGAAAGCAAAATGAAACAAAATAGTAAACATAAGAAATATACAATATAAACAGAAATTTTGGATTTATGGCTTCCCATAATTTTAGCAATGAGTCAGACTGTGGTCTAAGTTAAACCTGACTTCAGAATACGGGCCATAGTATTTGACCCATCCACCTTGAACCTTGAAGAATAATCCCTTTCAGCAGCTTCAAAGCTATCCGGTATGAAATTATTCTGTGTATCAGTGCGAGGTGCCATGGTGAAGTAATTTGAAATTCCACTTATATACATTAAAAGTGAGTGTGCACCCTGCAAGCAGGTAAAAAATGCCTCTTGGTTTACAGCATAAGAGATGAATGGCAGTGCGGCCTCTCTAAATACAACTGGGTTTGTTCCTTTTACAACAGATCCTGGTGGGTGTTTCATAAAGCTGTTCGTAAGATACGAATGACTTTGCGCACGACTGGTTATCCTTTCATGTACTATGTGATATCCCTATGTAATTGAGTTATGACCTAATGACATGTTCCAGTCGAACAGCTTTATGAAACACCCACCTGGTCTACAAGTAAATTTGTTAAAATATTATTTTAAAGTTGAAATAAGACAGAAAAAAATGTATTTGCATCTACATGACTGTTTTTCAATTTTTAATTTTGTTTTTATATCTCTTCTGTATAGCTGATTGAGGATAAGAGTTTGTTGGAGCAAGGTATCTCAGCCGAGGGAGTGGTCCAGTTTAGTGTTCAGGTCATTTCTAATCAGGGTAAGTTCAATTGTAAGAAAACGTTTTAAAATTTTTTGAATGCACAGTGCTGGAAACGACAACTTGAGCGAAAGCAGGGGTAATTACAATAATGATTATAGTGATATCTTATTGAGCCCACACTCCGTCCAGAGATGCTTATGGCAGACCTGCCAACCTTCTACAACCCCAAAAAAGTATTTTTTGACAAAAAAGAGTATTTTTATAAATTTGTCTAAACATAACAATTGCCATTCTGTTGTAATGAGATCGGTGAAAAAAAGGTGATATTACTCTACTTGAAAACTTGATAATTCACCCTGTTAAACATGTGCTTGTAGGCAAGAATTCACTTGTTCTTTTCATGCAACAAGAATACTGGCCCTAAAGTGATTTTTACCGGTTTGGGACTGTCGGACCGGCGCTAGTGTCACGCGCTGTGTATAATACATACACCATGATCAGAAATTTAAAAATAAGTAACAAATCATACAAAAAAGTATTGGTGTATTTATAGTAAAAAAGAGGAACAAATACTCTAAAAAGGTAATGGTTGGCATGTCTGTCATGGTGCTAGTGCAGCAACAGTTCCCATATTTTACCTCGGATTAGAGAATTTCTATATGGGTGCTATATAATTGCCTATTCTTTATTATGATTTGGTTAGTGTAGGTGAGGGGGCACTGTTCGAAGGATTGTGTCATTAGCTTAGGTATTTTGCACCAGGAATATGAATTGTAAATTCCGTTAAAAGTATGTTATGAAACCCAAAATATATATATGTATTCTTTCTCCATATCAATATCATTATCACCATCGTCATGAAATCATTGTAATGGAGTTTGATAGTTGTTTTTTAAAAGTCTAGTTTGGGGACCAGTTTCATTTGGTTTGATATCAATTTGAAAAAGGCTATCATTCTCTAATCTTTACAGTTTGCCCACTCAAGCAACTGACATGCTCACAACACCTATGCTCATTTGTCACATTAACGTAAAGAGTGATACATGTAACAAGTTCAATGAAACTCTTCTCTTTGCCATCCCTTGAGACTCTTCCGAAATGCTCTAATCTCAAATATTTTCTCTTCTCTATTTCTAGGAGTGAAGCCTCGGTTAAACATCGTTGACATTGTGAAACCAATCATTGAAACTGTGGAGGTACCCATGATTGCAGAAGGTGAAGAAAAAAAAAATCTAATTTTTGTCCACGTTCTTCTGAAAGATCTCCATTAGGGAGATTCTGCCTGTCCCCCTTTATGTTGGGCCTTTCAATAATTGTCCATGTTTTCTAGCTCTTATGTAAAATCGTAATGCCCTCAAATGATCATGTCTTGGGCAGCTGATGAAGTGAATTGAAAGTTGAGGAACCTGTGGGTCGGACCTTCAGTTATTTTACGGAATTGCTTATATCTTTGATATTATAGAGAGTAGTCTGTTTTTGTGTGATAATAAAAGGAGGGGGGGGGGGGGTGTAAAAAGGGGTTGACACTTTTATGAAATTGCAAATTTCCTTAACTTTTATACATACGTTTTTTTTGTCATGAAATATCAAACCATACCAAATTGAAGGTGATATCATTCCCCATGCAATCTCCTTATGTACAGCATACTAGTGCAGTTTGTTGCTGCTTCATATTGCCACATGCAAAGTTTGGCAGAGTTGGGTGCAGACATGAGAAGATAGGTAACAGAAATGTTCCCTTTCATTTTCACTGATGTATTATGGGTATATACATGTACATAAGTATTTTTATGCATTTAAATTTTGCTAGTCTTGCCCTACTACCAAACCTGTGTTAGTAGTTTAATTTTGATAGACCAAGTCATTAATAGTGTTTGCTTTTTTTTTTTTTGGGGGGGGGGGAACTATTTATCCTTTTTGTCTAAACTGGTTGGATTTATTGCTATGTTCTGATTTTTTTTTCAATGCCTTTATAGTACCAGTCGAGAGCATGGATGATGACAGCCTGAAGCTGGTAGAGGGCGCTGTAGGGGACGAAGTAGAAGAAGAACAGGTGACGAGATGGATCGTTTGCAGTAACTATAGAGATGAACAGGATAAGTTCAATATCCCTTATGGTAAGAGATTTGGATTACAAACCTGTTATCAGGGGCCTGTCTTGCAAAGAGTTGCGATTGATCCGATCAATCGCAACTATGGAAATCCAGCAAAGTCAACATATAAAATGCATGTTTGTTCAAAAGATTTTCTAGATATGAATGTATATCCATAAATTCATTGATTTCTGGACAACTTGGTGTGTTCTCCATTGTTTACAAAGGACATTTCGCAAATTTCCTGCAGAAAAAATATGGCATTGATGGATTTCCATAGAGTTGATTGGATCAATGGTAACTCTTTGTAAGACGGCGCCCAGATCTGCCAATTGGTAGGCTTTTCTGGAAGCTTCGTGGTGTACCGGTTCTGACTCTGTCAGTTCGAATCCCACCATGGCTTAGTGTCCTTATGGCAAGGCGTCAATCTACACTTTGCCACTCTCCACCCAGGTGCTAACTGGGTACTGGTAGGAAACAACCGTCATTGTCCTTGGTTTAGGAAGTGTGCGCCAAACAGGCTGCTTAAAAAGCTATGAATCCAGTGACCGGGTAGTAATAATTGTGAAGCACTTTGAGCAGTTATAGATTGGTATTATCCAATTATTATTATTGTTATCCTATTTAGTAGGAATTTTGATGGGAAAGTGACACTAAATATAATTTTCCCCTCAAGAAATGGGATATTTATACTTGTAAGAATGATGATTTTTTTTTAAATGTTTTTCAAAATTTTAAAGAAAAATTTGATTTAAGGATTCAAAATAGGATAGGATAGAATCTGAGTCCCCAGTTTTCTGCAATAGGGATTTGGGAAGAATGCAGAGTTTACAGAATTTCCTGGAAAACACAATTTTTCAGGCCCCCTCAAAATTGAACAGTAAAAATACAGTGACAATCATAGCATTGGTAAGTTCTGTGGGCAATGGATTGTGGGATTGATTTCTACGATTGATTGTATAAATTTATTATTGTGGATGATCTCTTGCAAATCAGTCCCACGATCAATTGCTAGGTTTCATGTTTCAGGGCCGAGATCATGTTAAAAACTGTGACGCGACATTTGCTCCGGCGACAATTGAAACAATTGCTCCAGGCTGTATTTTGTCTGAGATACAAGGTTAGGGTTAGGGTTGCAATAGGGTTTTATGCAAGGTTTATGGTTAGGTTTAGGATAGGGTATAGTGGTAAATCAAGAGTTGAAGTTGGAAATTCCATTAGTGTGCAGAATTTACAGCGGAGCAATGGTCTCCGAAGCAAATGTCATGGAACCGTTAAATACATCACTGTTACGCTCTTTTTCCACTCATCTTTTCATTTTTTTAAATGTATAAATCTAGATCCACAACTATGGACTGAAGACCAAACATTACACTGGTTATTATGGGCAGCAGGAGAGTTCGCTACCGAATCTGCAGATCATGTTAAAAACATCATCATGACGGGGAATAAGATGTGCTGTCTTACGAAGAAAGAATTCTGCGATCTGTTCCCCAAAGAATCTGCCGATCTGTTCTGGACTCATCTAGAGCTTATGAGGAGTAGTGAGTTATTATTATTATTATTTATTCGGCAAATAATACAAAAAATACATTTCAGTATAAACAATACAAAATAAAAGATATCAACCATTGAAACACCAAGGGCAGAAAGATTTAACTGAATTACTGTGGCATGAAGCCTCCTGTTCCAATTCCAATGGTTGATTTTCAATATCTATTAAATACTAAACAATAATAAAGTATTCGCTAGAGGGTATTCATTTGTCTCGCAATCTACTATGGTCAACAATGAAATTTGTGATCACTCTCGCAAAAAGTGTTCACTAGCTTACAAGTTCACGAGCTTTCGAGTGCCGCTGCAACTCTTTATAAAGTGACGAAAATTATCTGATAACGTAGTCTATTTATACCAATCCTTTAATATAATAATAAAGTACTTGTAATATAAAGGGGTGTAGCATGCAACATGAGCGATCAAAAAATATTTGATATAGATAATATAAAACTATATGGATGAATTATGGGTAAAGATAAGTTATAACCGTACCTCCTCTACAGTTAAGAACATAAATTTTTAATTCAAGAGGGATATAGAAACCCAAAAGTTGAAACATTCTGCAATTGGACATTGGATTATTACTTTCCTTCCTTTAAAAGAGGGCAATGCCATATATTTATGTCCAACTTTCCCTTGCCCAATTTAATTCTAATAAAAAAAAAGAACTCAAGAAGTTTTTATTATGAATGGGAAAATTTGGGGAAAATTGCTCTGATATAATCACTTACAAAGTATTGTTTTGACATTCTCATCCCACTTTACGATATGCATGCTCATTATTTAGGAATGAAGCTTTAGTATATTAGTGGATATTGTCCATTCTCTCAATATCATGGGCCTTGGGCCACTTAGATATATCACTGGAGATGTGCTACCTATGTAAAAAAATACCCTTTGATGCATTTTGATTTGTCAAATATATGTATTGTCCTATCCAGTGCTTCAATCATAGATTTCTCCCAGATATTGATAGTCATACTCATAACATACCCATAATCAAGGAATCACACAAAAATCAGGACAAATATATTGTGGGGAACGATAGTTTGAATTGACTTTGAATGAGTTAGCTCCACAAATATAGCCTTTTCCATCAATATTTTCCTCTTTCGTAAAGAGATATCTTGACCCCCCCCCCCCCACTACCACCGGCACTCAAGTACCCTTTTTAAGCATTTTTGTGTTCATACATGTGTATACCAATATTGAGGCAGTCCCCCCCCCCCCCGTAAAGAGGTATTATTTATTTTATTACTTGCTTTGTGAGTCTTGACCCTCCCCCCCACCCACTACCACCGGCACTCAAGTACCCTCTTTAAGCATTTTTGTGGTCATACATGTGTATACCAATATTGAGGCAGTGCCCCCCCCCCCTTGAAAATGCTTACCCAATTTTTCTCTTTTTCCTTTCCTGTATATATACGCATATATGAATAAGTCGATTATATTTTCTTCATTTCCAAGGGGGATCCACACTTTACAAGCTTTGCTTTTTTAGTGGACCCCCCTCATTTCCATTTATGCTCAATATTATACTGTTTTTTGTTTTACGAAGTAAGAATGCTCATCTGTAAAATATATGAATAAGTCGATTATATTTTCTTCATTTCAAAGGGGGATCCACACTTTACAAGCTTTGTTTTTTAGTGGACCCCTCTCATTTCCATTTATGCTCAATATTATACTGTTTTTTGTTTTACGAAGTAAGAATGCTCATCTGTAAAATTGTACTTGATTTGTATTACTTTATATTACTTTGTATTATGTTTTGAATGGAAATGGAATAAAGAATTGAATTGAATCTTAGCATATAGATGTGTTCATTTTGTTTGATTTTCTTTTATTATTCAGCTGTTGATCAGTGTGGATCTACATCGATGGCTATTGCAGCGGAAGGTACGTTGAACCATCCTTTATATCTTTAAAGCTGAAATAATGTAGCAGCTAGCAATCCATGAGTTCATGAGAAAGTCTTGAAAATCAGTGATTGTCACCATTCCATTGTAGATCTCCATGTAGTTGCGATTGATCCGATCAATCACAACTATGGACGGCCAGCAACATCAACATCTAAAATGCATGTTTGTTCAAAATGTTTTTTTAGATACATGACGTAAATTACATAAATTCATTGTTTTAAGTAATGAATTACTTACTTGAGCATGCATGTACAGTGCTATTTCCATCTTTTACTAAGTCAAATTTATGCTGCTATGTCAGATAGATTCCTTTGGTTGAATAGATTTTGGAGGTAAGCCAAATAAATGACATCTTTAATCTTTGTGTTGGTCTTGATATTTATTCTGTGCTTCACTGATATGAGATTATGTTCATAGTGACCATATAATAGTGATGAGCATGCTCTGTCTAAAATCAATGTCACTGGTATTTTCACTCAGAATCTGTCACTGAAACGGTAAACGGTTCCCTTCCTGCCAAAACACCCGCATCAAAGCGCCCTCGTGCGGTATCGAGAAGTAGCAGTACAGACGACAAATTCTCACCTGGAAACAGGACAGGTAGGATCCCCTGTTCATATGGTTTCCAAATTTACATTTGTTTCACCATTATTGCTGTTATTATTAGTAGTAGTACTTTTATTGGTTTTAGTTGTAGTTGCTGTTTTATTTATTGTTTATCTATCTATCTATCTATCTATCTGTCTGTCTATCTATCTGCCTATCTTTCTATCTATCTATCTATCTTTCTATCTATCTATCTTTCTATCTATCTATCTTTCTGTTTATCTATCTATCTGTTTGTCTGTCTGTCTATCTATCTATCTTTCTATCTATCTATTTGTCTATCTATATATCTATCTGTCTGTCTGTCTGTCTGTCTGTCTGTCTGTCTGTCTGTCTGTCTGTCTGTCTGTCTATCTATCTATCTTTCTATCTATCTATCTATCTGCCTATCTTTCTATCTGTCTGCCTATTTTTCTATCTATCTATCTAAGACCAAGAATTATCAACACAATATAAATTCACCTCTGGAATGCCAGGGGCAGAAGCAGTTAACTGAATAACTGTGACAACAAACCTTCTGCACCACTTCCAGTGGTTATAAACATGGAATGATACATAGTACTTGATTTCAAAATATTTTTTAAAATCCTTGTAAAATCCATCTCGCAAAAGGATTATTATAACTCTGCCCTTTATAATGAATACATTAATTATTATTTCAATATAAGACTGCCCAGTTCATCACGATCTGAATGGCAAGTGAAGTGCTTTGGTGGGATGCGAACCCCCGACCTTGTGGTACAAAGTCCGGAGACAAATCCACTGAGCCATAACCCCCCTACATATGCATTCTGCTTTTAGGTATGTTTCAAAGTCCGGAGACTGATCCACAGAGCCGTGACATGTCTATGTACTTGTGCTTTTTCGTTTCTAGGTAACAATGGTCAGATTCAGCTGTGGCAGTTCTTATTAGAGCTGTTGACAGACAAGGACGCCATGGATTGCATCTCATGGGTTGGGGCCGACGGGGAGTTCAGACTCAACGATCCGGAGCGTGTCGCTCAGAAGTGGGGAGAGAGGAAGAACAAACCGTCCATGAACTATGAGAAGCTCAGCAGAGCATTAAGGTAAAAAAAAAGAGAGAGAGAATATTTATCTGGTGATGGTTATTTAGGGACCCCTCTGTAAAACATTGCTGTATGTTGTCTACACTGAGTAAGCCATCCATTTTTACTGATATGACGATCTTTGTATATACATATGGTTGTCGTTTTCTGTATTTGACAGAATATCAATACAATAAAATACGGTGGTAGACATTGATTATTGTGAAAGGCAGTTTATGTTTTTGTTCAGTTATTCATCAAGATGTATACGATTTTGCAGTAAATGTATCCCTCGTGTTGTTGGGGAGAGTCATGTCCTTCAAAAATGTCAGTTTTCTTTAATATCAAGATCATGGCTCGTCCCAGTTTCCAAAATGAACTCAGTAAGCCATCCACAATTCCAGAACCAGAATATGTATACACTTTTTTTGGGGAAAATACAGTTTTTTTGTCACAGAATACAGTTTTTCATTCCCAGGTTGGCAGGTCTGAACCTACCGCAGTGGAGCTGTCTTGAGTTACGGTTGCCCATTAGATTCTAACCTGGATTCAGCTCTACATTTACTTCCATTTCTGATGTCAAAATAATCCATCCGAAATGCTTATAGTTGGAAACAAATTCTGTAAGACTTATTTCAGATGTCTATGAATTTGCAATACCACATTTTCAAAATGATCATTTTCTTGCTTAATCACTACAGGTAGGCAGATCTACAATAAAGAGTACATTTTTAAATCAGTGGGTGTAAGAGAAGAGATAATACCATGTTGTACAACGCCTACTTAGCTTGTTGTACGCGAGCAAATGGGAGGCTGAATGTCAAACATTCGTACCGTTGCACACAAGACGTACCATCCAAAATGTACCGTTGCACGGCCTTAGGAGGTGACGTCACAATACGATTTAATTCATTGCGCAGTAAAAATGAAGGTGAAATACGCGTATAGCCTGCTGGCTAAATGCGCAATGCTGCCCAAGGACATGTGCGCTTGTGGGATTTTACTTTTCGCTTTCAATATTTTTGCTTCCTTTTCGTAGATTACTGCAGGGAATACTGTGGTTGTTGTTTTTTTTTTCGCTAAATTCCGAGGCGTTGTACAACACAAATAGCGAATATTCTTATTCGTGCAATGGTGCGAAATTTCGCATTCGGTGAAAGAAAGAGACGCTCTATTCAACTCGGCTCTCGCCTCGTTGAATAGAGCATCTTTCTTTCACCTCATGCAAAACCTCGCACCATCGCACTCATGCCTATTCGCTATTTGTATATTGTATGAGGGTATGTCTTCTCTCTTTCCCTCTCTAGATATTACTACGATGGTGACATGATAGCCAAGGTCCATGGTCAGAGGTTTGTCTACAAATTTGTCTGTGATCTTAGGAGCCTTATGGGATACTCGGCAGCAGAACTCAATAAACTAGTCAACGAATGTCGACAAACTAAGTTAAGTCATGCCAGCAGTGATGACCTGGTGCAAAACATTGTTACGATATCAACTGCATAGCAGTAGGAATGGTCTTTTGGTGAACTTTAATGGCTTTTTATCTGTGATCTTTGGAGCCTGAAGGATACTTGGCAGTGGAACTCATTAAACTAGTCAAGGATTGTCAACCAACCAACTAAGTCAAGTCATGCCAGCAGTGATGGCTTGGTGCAGAACACTGTGACGATATAAGCTGCATAGCAGTAGGAATGGTCTGCGAGACTCAATAAACTAGTCAAGGAATGTAGACAAACTAAGTCAAGTTATGCCAGCAGTAATGACCTGGTTCAGAACACTGACGATTTCAACTGCTTAGCAGTAGAAATGGTCTGCAGAACTCAATAAACTAGTCAAGAAATGTCGACAAAGTAAGTTAAGTCGTGCCAGCAGTGATGACCTGGTTCAGAACACTGACGATATCAACTGCATAGCAGTAGGAATGGTCTGCAGAACTAGGCGAGGAATGTCAACAACCTGAATTAAGGCATGCCAGTAGTGATGCCATGGCTTCGGACAATATGAGGATATCAACTGTTGAGCAGTAGGAGCTGTAGGAATGGTCTTTTGGTGAACCTATGGCTTTGGCACATCCTCGAGAGGACATTCAAGACTTCCCTCGAGAGCTGAATATCACATCACCAATGTCCTCATTATTTGCTTCGTCAAAAAATTGGAGAATGACAATCTCTCAGAACAGTGAAATGAGGGAATATGACATCATGGTGATAATTGCACTTTTCCGAAGCACATTGTAGCAATATTGAACTCTCTTCTTTCTCAACATGGCAGTGTTCATTTCCATCCAGAATTTCCCCTAGATAACCTTGTGTGAAATCCTTGCAGGAATGTAGGACAAACCTTATGACATGTTGATTGTTACATACTAGAATTTTGAGCCTCAATGCTATGTCATATTTGTCTGTCAGTCCAATACTGTGGACTGGATACCTCCAAAACTTTGGAGCCAGCATCAGTATTTTTTAGACAGCCATTGTGTGGTGTTGCAAATCTTGATTTGGGAACCGCTTATCTTGGCCTTCTCTCTATTACATGTAGGTACCTGATTGTAGGTCACATGGGTGATCCTTTCTTGTGGTAAATGATATTCACCATTAAATGTTTGTTGGTGATTATTTAGCGCATAAGAAAGGTTCACCAGTCGTTCTTTAAGTCGCTCCTAACCTACGAACAGCTTTATGAAACACCCACCCGCTCACTAGCAATACTCAGGATTGTGTTTTACAACGATGTTCATAAGGTACGCATAGCCTCTGTCCTACTTGTTGAAGGAGGCTGTTTCATAAGCTGTTTGTAAGTTATGTACATGTGTGACTTTACGCACGACTGGTGGCCCTCTCTCAAGATAAATTATATATTCTTAGCTGTCCGAGCACCTCAGAACATGTTCCAGTCGTGCGGAATGTCCATTGGTGTAAATTCAAGCAGTAAATCTATTGTTCGGGGGAGGGGGGGCAGGGGATGAACTATTGTGTCATCCCCCTTACTTGAATAGCATGATTTCATTAATTTACGCCCGTAGTAATGTCATCTGTAAGTAACTGTACAGGCAGATGTGTGAAACACCCACATGTGGCCCGTAACACAAAAATTAGCAATGATCGTAGAACATATTTCTACGATTGATTCCACTGACTACAATGTACAATCAATTGTAAAAATCAAGCGTGCAATCAATCGCTAACCTACGGGACCCTGGTTGCCCGTACTTGTGACATACCCAAGCTCCATGTTCCGAGTGGGAGTGAATCTCCTGCAGTCAAATAATTTTGAGATATCGTAAACTTTTCATTCAGATGCAAACATTAGTCGGATGTCATCTGGAGCTGGTGGAATTTGGTGGGTGTTTCATGAAGCTCATGACTTTACAAACGACAGGACCATGTTTTTAGGTGGTAACTTACATGAACATAGGGATTATCATGTTGGACAAGAAAGGGTCACCATTCCGTCCGTATAGGCACTCATGCAAACAGCTTTATGAAACACCCACCAGATGACTGTGAGTCTGATGTACCGATAACACTAAAGAAAGGGTCAGCAGCCATGCGTAAACTCATCCAGAATTTATGCACAGCTTGATAAGGAAACACCACCTAAATTTAGGTTATGATCCAGAAATTCCAGAATGGAAAAAAAACAACAGAACCTCTTTGTACACAGCATCAGGATGAATTTACCAGACAAAAGTCAGAAGTGAGTGAAAGTATTACACAGAATATGGTATTGATGTATAGCTATATAGAATTATGCTCTTCCTTCCTTCTTGCACAGCAATACCATTGTACTCATTCAGGTGGCAGATTTAATTGTTTATTCCATGTATAAAACTTTGTATTCGCTAGTGAACTATTGGACCAATAATTTATGTTGCTCAAAATGCTTATTATATTTGCATATCCTATTCACAAACTTGTGTGTTGTTTATATGTCTGGAAAAACCCAATTAAGTTGTCAACAAGCATTTAATACTTGCACAAATACCTTGAACTTTAAGACACTGGAGACACATTTCTTTTGGGGATAAAGATGACTTCTAAGTGACGTCATCTATTTCTCGGTTTAATAACGGGGATAATATAGAGTTAGACGACTCCTATCTCTCATTTTTATACTCGTGTCCCTTCTATCTTTCATTTTCTCCCTCTTTTTATTTTTTTTTCCTCATCAGGCCTTGAAAAAACTATTTGTCATGTTGCCCTCATACATGTAAGCCCAAAACCAGAAAGCAAATTCGATTTTCTTGTTATTTTTGTAATAACTTCACTCCTGCACTGCACAAAGAAAATCACATATGGGATGATTTATTTATGCAGTCAAACAGGTCAAAACACATAACTAAGTGCTTTTCCAGCCATTGAATACAAATTTAAACAGATATTTCACCCACATCTGGCATTTTCTCACAAAAACATTGCATTTGTATATTTTGGGTCTGCTAAAAGAAATAAAAGGAAAAAATAATAGCGACCCTGTTTTTTCAAATTTTAGTTGGTCGGATGAGAAAAACAACAATTTTTAAAGTCCTTATGGGGGGGGGGGGGGGTGACTGGAAAATTAAAGATGATAGCCAATTTGAGGATCAAAAGAAAGATTGATTTTGATCTTGTGAAAGTTGTGTACCTAAAGCGTTACTCAATTTTTTTTTCTGCCAGTGTGCTCTGGCGTTTTCTGAAGGTTCTTTGCCTTATCTCAATTTTTTATGAATATGCTTACATGTAATTTTGTTTTGTTCTACATGTATTACTCGGTGCATACAATTGTGTTTTTTTTTTTCATGAGAATGCACCATTTGCTACATGTATGAATTCAATTTGTACATTGCTTTTAAATTAATTATTTATACCAAATTAGAGCTGCGTGTAAATGATGGATTTCCTTGCGATTAGAAAATGCATAGAAAGTAATATTTGTATATATTACAATGTAATATAATGTAATAAAGTGTAATGTATCATTTCAACAAAATCAAATGGCTCGTGTGTTTCGTTATTATGAATGTTACAATTTGCTTGATACAAACTACTTAGGTATTCCACATCATGGTGTACAGTAGATAAACATAGGAGAGGTGAAATGAGATTCATGATAGAATCCTTCAACGAAAGATCTAAGAAGAAAATGAATTTCAGAAAATTTTTGAAGGGGAACCCAACCAAATTGAGTTGTTTGAAAATATGAAGAAAAGAGGAATATATTACTGAACAGAAGTGTGACGTCATCAATTTTTACTTTTTTGCATTTCGGCGTTTTTGATACCATATTTTGGGAGAGCATGATGAAATACACCCACAACCCAAATTTGGTGGGAATCGGTCCATGGGCTCAAAGCTATGAATTCATGAATACATAATTAGCCCCATTGAAGTCAGTGTATTATTGGCCTGGTTCCTAACATTTAAAACAAGGCCAATAATACACCGACTTCAACGGGGCTAAGTATGTATTCATGAGGTCATATCTCAGGCCCCCATGGACCGATTCCCACCAAATTTTGGTAGTGGGTGTCTTTCATCATGCCCTGCCGTGATATGGTATTAAAAATGCTGATATGCAAAAAATGTTTTTGCGACGTCGCTTCTGTGTACTCTATTAGAAAAGCAGAAAGACAAAAATATCTTCTTTTTCTGCTTTCACACAATCAACTTATTACCAAGATTATATTTTGCTTTAAATTCTCTCTGAAATTTTGAGCTTCATGTAACAGAAAATCAAAATTGATGGATTTGCTGCTTACTCTTTATATAGATTTTTTTTAATTGAAAAATGGAATGAAGATGTTCAGAAGAAAGTTCAGAATCAGTGCAGACTACTTTTATGAAATGTAATCATATTCCTGTCTTATAATTTTTTTTTTTTTGGGGGGGTGGGTTTTCTTTTTTTGCTTTATCTCGTTCACTAGGATCAAGAATCTTTTTTTTTTAATCAGGGATGTGAGAGTTCAGATTTTTAGCTGATTTCAGATTTTGTTTTGATTTTCAGCTTAATTTCAGCTCATTCTGGCTTTCCTCTGTACTAAAAGAATGGGGGCTCATTCTATTTCAGACTTTTTCAACACTTCAGCTTTTTTCAGATCTTTTGATTTGTGACCACTCACACCCCTCTTAAATCGAAGAAGACAAAAAGGGAAACTCAATATCTTGTCTCATTTATATGATTCTGTTTTATTTCAAAAGAATAACTCACATTATTCAATGCGAGGACCTGTACATATATAAATACTGAACAAAGATGAAAACATATCCAGTTTACAAAGATTCCATTTCAAAGACAATATATTTTTTTATATGCCTCAAGATGCTATAAAGAAAATAGTAAGTCGAACCTCCGCACTAAGTCGGTTAGTGTTTTCAATGTGTTATTTGTGTCCATATTAAACACATGGCAATACAATCATCTAGGCCAAAGCGTTGTACAGGTTACTCTACCTAAATCGGATCTTTTGGACCCACACAAATTTGTAAACTAAGAGGAGGTATATAACACATGCATACATGCATTTTGAAAAATCTGAGGTCCGTCTTACATAGAGTTGTGATTTATCCGATCAATGGCAACTATGGAAAGCCGGTGAAGTCAACATGTTTATAAAATACTTGTTTGCTCAAAATTTTTCCCTACATATGAATGTATATCCATGCATTAATTGATTTCTTGACAATTTGGTATGTTCTCCTTTGTTTACAAATGACATTTTGCAAATTTTCTGTATAAAAAATTATGACACAGATGGATTTCCATAGTTATGATTGATTGAATCAATTGAACTTTGTAAGACGGGCCCTGGTCTAAAATTATTTTAACTTTATAGGTGAAAATTTGACTTTGAGATTGACTTTGGCAACTTTACCAGGCATGTACTGTATTTCTACAAGTAGGTTGGAGATTTGGTGATTGATTACCTGACATAGCATTTTTTTTGGCACAAGAAGGAACTTGTAGCCTAAATAATATTACACAAATGGTTCTCATCTCCAATATTAATGGCCCAAAATCACAAAGGTGGTTTTCAAAACCATCGTTTGAACCCATGGTTATGCAGATTTCCTGTATAAATTACGCGTATTGACCGTGTAAATTAAAAAATGTCCAATGCTGATGCACACTTTTGTCACAGTGCGCCAAATTGACGCCTGTTGCTGTGGTTATCCATCCTATTTTATTCATGAGTCCACTGTTTTGACATTTGAATTAATGAGTCCACTCTTCAAACAGTGGACTCATCAATAAAATAGCATGGATGACCACAATAACATGCATCAATTTGGCACACTGACAAAAGCGCGCATCAACATTGGACATTTTTAATATACGCGATAAGCATAATTTATACAGGAAATCTGCATAAACCATGGGTTCAACTGATGGTTTTTAAAACCACCTTTGTGAATTCGGGCCAATAAGTCTGTAAAAAAGAAACTATTCTGATATATTCCATTACTTGTACAGTCATCCAGTTTTATACATGATAAATACATGTAGAGTAAATCCCTTTCCACTATTAGAGAATATGAATAGAATATGACATTTACTACTAATAATCTTTTATATACATATAATAATATATACAAACTGCATGTAATTACTATATTCAGAAGTAACAAAAATAATACAGGACGATCAGAACATACATATGGGTGATCCTGTCATATTTCCATTACATGAATAGTCTGCTATCTGCTTGTTACATAAAATTGAGTGTCTGGACTTTCAAACAAGGTATTTGACACTGTAATGTCATGAGAACTCAAGTTGTATTCTATTACTATGGCAAAAACCAGTTAAATTCTTGAATTGCTTAAGTCATAATAATCTTTGAATGAAAGTTGAACTGCATTGGTGAAACAATAAAAAAATTTAAACTTTTGATCCTAATAAATGCAAATAAAATTTGGCAAAAAGATTTACCTCCAAATTTTCGACTGTGCCCTTCAGCCCTTCAGTCTTCTGCAGGGATATGACCCGTGTGATCTTCACCGGAAGATCACCATAAAGTCCTGTGCGACGGGGGCCGATACAAACTTCAAAGAGTTTATGACCCAATTCTTCGCCGCAACGTCACTTCCGGTGAAGATCAGACAGGTTCATATCCCTGAAGTGTACAGTCAAAAATTTGGAGGCAAATCTTTTAGCCAAATTCCACTTGCATTAGGATCAAAAGTTTAAATATTTGGATCATGATAATCTTACAATCAGGTTTACCCGTGTAGTTAACCAATAAGCAAGATACGAACTGATCTGAACCACATTGATATTGTGGCAACGATTGTCTAATTTCCAACCATCAAATGGAAATGAGATTGACAGTAATATTACCGGTTACCAAACGTATTTCAGGGCCACCATACACACGTCTACAATACACAGCCATGGATTGTTTTCCTTCAGCAAGAAATTTACCCACATTGTGCTGCACTCAACCCAGGTGAGGTGAATGGGTACCAGCAGGAAATAATTCCTCAAAAAGCTATGCACAACGGAATCGGTAGACTAGCTTAGCCGGGGTAATGTAGGAGCGCCTTGAGCACCTAGCAAGGTGGATACGTGCGCTATACAAATCCAAAATTATTATTCATTATCATGAGCTGGGATTGTCCTCTTCAGGTTCTTTTATGGCATCGGTATCTTGTTCTTCTGATGGGTCTTCTGTTTCCTTCGTTGTCTCTTCTTCGCTGACATGATCTGCAACGACCAACATGAACAGAATCGACATGAGTCATACATAATTTCATACTCTGAAAGACAAACGGCTGAGTGAAATACTGCACAAGTACAGCAGACAGCCATCTTACTTGTGAATTTCAAGGGACATATGCAAGCAATTTTGCCTATGACCAGTTTTATACTGATGAAATATACAATCAATTGTGCCTGAAGTTCAAACTTGCATAAGTCAAACGATCGCCGAGGTCAGAAGTCTTAGGTAATCTTCTCTTTATAATATACAATCGGCTAAAAAGGGAGATATCATCTATGACAAGAAAGGGTCACCAGTCTCGCATAAAGTCATATTTTACTAACAGTGTACAAACAGCTTTATGAAATGACCCAAGGGCAGACCTGCCAACCTTCTAACAACAAAAAAAGTAATCTTAAAGGAAAAAATTATTTTTTGACAAAAAAAAAGAGTATTTAAAAAAATTTGTCTCAACGTAACATTCGCCAGCCTGTTGTAGTGAGATCAGTGAAAAAACATGGGAAATGACTCTTCTTGAAAACTTGTCAAAAATTCACCTTTTTACACATGTGCTCGTGGGCAAGAATTTACTTGTTCTTTTTAGTTTTTATGTAACAAGTTACTGGCCGGACAGTGAGTTTTATCGGTCTGGAACTGTCAGACCGGCGCTAGTGTCACGAGCGGTGTATAATACATACTCCATGATCCGAAATTTAAAAAAAAAAGTAACAAATCATACAAAAAAAGAATTGGTGTATTCATAGCAAAAAAGAGGAACAAATACTCCAAAAAGGGAATGGTTTGCATGTCTGCAAGGGGTGTTTCATAATAGTTGTCACTATCACTTGGTCCAACTGTCATTTAGTCTATTGCCCAGGTGATCTAATGGCTACTTCTTCTCCTTATTTATCTGCACTTATCACATGAAATATTAGTTCATGAACAGTTCATCTAACCATGTACATGTAGGCTATGTGGTGTTTGGCCAAGTGGATCACACGAAATGGGTATAACCAAACTGGAAATCAGGCAAAATGGTAAATGGGCTAAAGGGCAATTAGACCAGAATGGTTATTAGACGACCTGGGGGCCGTCCATAAAGCTATTTGTTTCAAGCAACTTTAAGAACGACTGGTGAACCTTTCTCGTGGTAAATGGTATACACCAAATGTTCATTGGTGATGATCATTTGGTGCGCAAGAAAGGTTCACCAGTCGTTCATAAAGTCGCTCGTAACTTATGAACGGCTTGATGTGGGATGAGGCCAGCGGAAAGTAGACAAAGCAGGAGGGGACCAAGTGGCAATGAAGTAATCCTTCAGTGGATGGAGTCATAAATACTGGGAAAATGTGGTAACAGGACACTTGCTCCTGCAACAATTGCACCAGGCTTTTTCTTTCATCTAAGATATCGAGTTAGGGTTGCAATAGGGTTTTATGCTAGGTTTAGGGTTAAGTTTAGGATAGGGTATAGTGTTAAATCCAGGGTTGAAGTTGGTCATTCCATCAGTGTGTGGAATTTACAGCGGGGCTATTGTCGCTGGAGCAAATCTCATGAAACCGAAAATGAACATACCACTTTGCTCTGTCTGTTCTTCAGCTGCTTCAGGAATCACATCAATCTTCATCTCTTCCTTTCCCTTTTTCTCATCTTCCATCTCCTCCACATCTTTGATCGGTTCTTCCTTCTGAGGTATGAGCAATCGTAGGGACTCGACGATGGAGGCAATATCAAGAGATCCGACATGTCCCTGACAATATAGAAAATGTGATAATGAAAGTTGTATCAATGATAATGACAATTACATCTATTCATTTACCTATTTACTGTTTATTTCTGATACCTATACAGGGAGACACAGTATCATTGAATGGGTAATCAGCATGATCTATGATGGTAATTGCCAAAGTTAAGATGGGGATGATGGTGGTGGTGGTGGTGGTGATGACGGTGGGGATGATGATGATGATAATGATGATGATGATAATGATGAAGGTGGTGGTGGTGATGATGATGATGATGGTGGTGTTGTTGATGATGATGATAATGGTGGTAGTGGTGGTGGTGGTGGTGGTGTTGATGATGATGATGATGGTGGTGGTGATGATGATGATGATGATGAGGATAAGATCATGATGATGATGATGAAGATGATGGCAATGATGATGCTGGTGCTGGTAGTGGTTGTTGATATGGTCATGGTGAGCAATGATGAAAATGATAATGATGATGATGATTATGACTATTACTATCATGATCATGATGTGGTATAAGCAGTAATGGTAATGTATTATCTCACCATCTTCTGTAATTCAATTGTAGATAGGCCAATGGTCTGAGCAATGACTGACAGTGGAAACAATGAGATCAGACATCTATTAAGAAACGGAACCATCTGACTGCTAGCGGCCTCACAGAATGAAATGAACTGATCCTGTTCTCGCTGGTTAAATGTACTCTCCTCCGCTCTAAAAAAAATAATGAAAGAAAAAATATGATACATCACTGTGACAGTCTCTCTATTTCATCAACGAGCTTACATAGCAAAACGTATCAGGAAGGAGATCTGCCAGCGGTTGGATAAACTCATTCACATATTCCTGACGGCAGTTTGAAATTACAAATGCCCACATAAATTTTGATTGCTTTTTTATCATGATCTCTACACATCCAGAATATTTGCAGCACCCACCCATCCCCCCTTTCTTCCTCCCTAAAACACCCAACAAAAAATGAACCCCAATAACCACATACATGAGTATAATAGTTCAAATGCGCAATCAAGATTATCAGATCATAATGATCAGTACGCAGTGCAAGAAATGCATTCTTTCTTGAAGTAATTTAAAAGTACAATAACTCCTACATATGAGAGGCAATGATAGCTTTGAAAATGGGGCTGAGCGATTGCTGCAGTGACTATGAAACATGGAGAGCAATAGCTACAGAAGCGCACAACCTAAATTCGTTTAGTCCTGTAAGTATCCTACAATTTTAAGTTAGCTATGTTTTTCAAAGACACCACTGAACTTGCCTATGAAAGGCCACGACAGTGTTAACAATGATGTTCAGCGATTGTTGTCGTGGTTGTAAACGTGGTGAGCTACAACTATAGAAGCGTACAACCCAAGATCACTTAGTATCCTACAATCCAAGATTAGCTATGTCTTTCAAACACACCATAAATCTTACCTATGAAAGGCAACGATAGCATTGACAATAGTGTTCAGCGATTGCTGCAGTGACTGCGAAACATGATGAGCGACAGCTACGGGAGCACACAGCCTAAGATCATTCAGTCCCGTTAGTATGCAATTGGTGTAAGCTGCTAGAGGCGGATGCTCCATGAGAGATGGTGGTGGAATGTTGGCTCCATCACTCTGTCAAGAAACAAAGAAATTTGATGATTGAGCTGATAGTTGTAGTTCAGATTTAGTGCAAAATGATGAATAAAAAAGAAATTGCTTGACAAAAGTGTCATAAAACCTTTCACAACATCAACATCTAAAATGCATGTTTATTCAAAATATTTTGTAGATATGATGTATATTGATATATTCATTGTTTGTTTCCTTGAAAATTCAGTGTGCTTCTCTTTCTTTAAAAATGACATGATGCAAATTTCCTGTAGAAAAGACTATGACATTGCTGGATTTCCATGCAGTTGAGGTTGATCAGATCAATCGTAACTCTTTGTTAGACAGGGCCCTGAGAGCAGGGTCAATGATAAGTACTAGTGACAAACCTGGTGTCCTGGGATAGACACTGATGACATAGCAAGGAAAGCTTGTGAAGCAACAGGTGTGTATGACTGCATATCTTGTTCAAACCTGACCAAAAAAAAAGAAGAAAAAAACATGGAAACAAAATTGTTTTATTCAAGAACGTTAGAGATTTTAATATAGCCTGAATGAAATATTTCATTTTTTGTATATTCCTGAGTTATTTCCATGAACTTCCAATACAGCAGAACAAAACTGGAAAAGAACCCAACTAAATATCTAAGATATTTGCTACTGCCATCATAATCTATTCTGTTTAATTTCAATTGACCCCAAAATATTTTCCATTCAGCTATCCAGGAGAGTATTTCATTATCACTTTCTGTCTCACACATTGTCTGATCAGGCTGTTTATATGTTAACTATCTGATAAAACAGGCTTTGTTTGGATAAAAAAAATATCCAAGAAGTCCTTAAAATTAGCTCCTTGAATATAAATCAATGTATTTGATTATTGTATTTTTTATTGTAATATTGCCCTTTAATTAAATGTATCAGTTGCAAATAACCTCTTGAAAATAATTTTGTCTGAATACAGATTCTTTCATGGCATGAAAATTAGATGTTTGTGTTGCACTATGAAATCAAATTGCAACATACCTCTCTGATGCTGTTTTCAAAGTTGCTAGAAAGCCGTGCAGCGTCGCTCTCTGGAAGATAGGAGCTAGGAGGCCTCTGAAGTCTGCACCTACCCGACTGAACGATAACCCAAAGTACATACACTGGCCAAGTAGGGAGTCTAATCGGTTACCGATGCCGTGTTCAAGGTCGACCTCAAGGGTGTGTAGGAACTGGGACACCTGGTTGTAATTGGAACAATTTAATCATTCAAGAAGTCCATAAAAAAATTTGGTTTTGGGCAATTGCCTTCATTTTATGTTTCTCATTGTGTATCTTCTTTGTATGCATTAGGTAAATTGATATTGTGAGCGCTTTGGGCCATTTGGGAAAAGCATGTTATAAATATTGGGTATTATTATTCTTCAAAGAGGAACAAGTTGGAATGCATCAGTTTATTTGTACAAATGCCAGTTGCGGTAACAATCTCAAAATGAGTTTAAACAGAATCCAATAAAATGACTACACAAATGTTTGTAAGATAAGAATATACAAAAAAAAATATGTGGCAAATGGCATTGGAAGAAAATGTGTAATTGCTGTAAAATGTGCAAAATAAGCATGGCATTCCATATGATGTCGGGTCTTATGCCAAGCAATATTACTACACTGTCCCACATATGCCTTTCTGTGTTAGTGATTTTCAGAGTGGTCAATTATCAGCAATGACTTCATGATTTCACAAAGTTGACATTAACGTACCAGATCCAGATCTAAGAATTTTAAAGATCAATGCTCAAAGGGCTTTTATTTTAAAAAAAATAGAAACAATGCTGATGAGCTACATAACAAAAACAAAAATCAAATTTCAAATTTGACAGTTGAAATAATATTCAATAGCCATTCCAATTTTGAAAGATTGTAAATCACTTTATGATAAACCCTAATCCTAATCTTTACACTACTCAAAACCAAAAACTATTACAATCCCGGCTCCAACCCTTTGCCCTCTTGAGATATGAAGACAGGAGCTAATGTCGCAGGAGCATGTGTCGTGTCACCCAAAAATATCTCACCTTTTCAACAACCCATCCTTGGAAGAGAGCTGCTTCATTGGTAATAGAATCGTGACTGGCCGATAAGATGGGGTCGTCATCGGAAAAGATGGCACGATACTGGGTTACGATGTCAAAGAGGTGTACTCTACTTGCTTCAATCACTTTTGTGATGTGCTGGTAAGCTGAGGAGAAAGAAAGTTTGAGTCTAGTGGTGAGTGAGTCTATGGCCCATATTCTGAAGTCGGGTTTAACTTAAACTTAGGTTAAAAGTTGTGGTTCAAGTATGGACAGCCAATTGTTACATAAATCACTAACAGTAGAGATATAATATTTCAGCTCATTTGGCTCTCAAATCATTCATAATTGTGTAGGAAGTATAAATAAATGATCGTCTTCACCATCGATAAATCAGGAAAGAGCACAGTAAACATAAGAAACATACAACTTAATAAAAATTTTGACACTTTGGCTTCCATAATTTTTACGCAGAGTTAGACAGTGGTCTAGGATAAACCTGACTTCAGAATACGGGACTATAGGTTGCAAATCCGAAGGTTCAGGGCAGTGGTGGATCCAGGGGGGCACATCCAGCCTGTGCCCCCCCCCCCTTTGAGAGCCATAATTAAATTTTTTAAGTAATGCCATTCTTACACAAGTGTGCCCTCCCCCCCTTTGAAAGTCACAGCAAATACATTTTCAATGGGAATATGTTGTTTATACACAGGTGAGGACCTTTTATATTTTTGCTTTTCAAATTTTACATGGATTAAAATGACCCTCAATTTTAGGTGAAAACCTTTTTTTTGTGCTTGTCAAATTTTCCTCGGGAAAATATCCCCCCCCCCCTTTTTGGAAAATCCTGGATCCGCCCCTGATCCAGGGTTCACATCTTGCCTCAGTTTCATGACATATTCTAATTGAATGCACGCCTGTGTGAAATACATAGGCACAAAAGATTTCATTCACCCAAAACAACAGATGTATGCAATTTGCTTTCTGACAATTGAAATGAAATCACTCCCACAAACAGAAGGAAATAATGCCTTGCTTTTTAAGTACACGCTGAATAGGCTTGAATGCATTTAATCATGGTCATTTAGGACAGTATAACACTCTATCCAGGTGACATATACTCAGCACCAAAATGATGCCAGGTGGGTGTTTCATAAAGCTGTTCATAAGTTGCGAACGACTTTAGAAATGACTGGTGATCCATTCTTTGGAACTATATCAACACGAATTTCATGTGTGACATCTACCAAACTATCAAACTATGAATTGGAACTATGATGTGGAGCGTCGTGGTGTAGCGGTTCTGACTCTCGCCTTGTAATCAGAGGGTCGTTAGTTTGAATCCCACCATGGCCTAGCGTCCTTTGGCAAGGCGTCAATCCACACTTTGCCACTCTCACCCAGGTGCTAATTGGGTACCGGAAGGAAACAACCATCGTCGTGGTTGGTTGGTTTAGCAAGTGTGCGCCTAACAGGCTGCTTGAAATGCTATGAATCCAGTGACCGGGTAATAATAATTGTGAAGCGCTTTGAGCAGTCGTAGATTGATAAAGCGCTATATAAATGCCAATTATTATTATTATGATTCTCTGACAACTCCCTTCTTTCTTTGTTTAAAACCTACCATCATCCGTTGGTAATGCTGATAGTATGCCCTGGAACCACGCATCCCTGGCCTGGAGAAATTTGATCCTAAGCTCCGCCTCCGTAAAGAGATCCATACGACGGAGGTAGCCAATCAGACGCAAGCATGCGGGAAGCTGGATGGCTGAACGCATCTGCTGGATTAGCTGGTTTAACATCAGCTGACTGGAGGAATGAACCTCTTCAACAATGTTCTGGAAGAGGATGAAAAGTAAGAACGGAAGATTGTTTTAAAAGTTTAGTTCGATTTATGGTATAAAAATCTAATATCGACAAAAGGAAAATGGTTGAAAGCAATCCTCAAAGTATTTATCATGCATCAGAATGCTTATTTAGAACAACAAAGTTTAATTATACTAATTAAGGATTGCTTGATATCGTATCCATTTCATTACAACCGGCTTTCCTGGTGTAGCTCAGACAGGAAACAACACTGGGACTACACTGGCATTTTTCAGTGATTTTTCTGATCTTCATTTCATCATTTCTCTGTAATGGTAAATTTTCCTGAAAAATCGTTTGGAAGATATCATTTATTTACAGTTTTCAAAATGCTGTGCATAAAGTTTTGTTCAATACTGTGAACATTTCACTTTCTGTTGTTACCAATACCACAGTTTATCTTTAAAACTTGTCTACATGTATGTGACTAGTCAATGTTTCAGGCAACACAAAACATTGTGGAAATTGCTAAGAAATGAAATCATGGTTACCTTTATAACCGGAATGCTAAATTAATGCTTCTTCTCCTACCGTTTGACGTATGCTGCCAGCTCTAACGCCTCACTAGTCAATGTTTCAGGCAACACAAACTTTGTATTAATTGTTAAGAAATGAAATCATGGTTACCTTTATAACATGTATGCTGGCATGCTTCTTCTCCAACCATTTGACGTATGCTGCCAGCTCTAAGGCCTCACTAGTCAATGTTTCAGGCAACACAAAACATTGTATAAATTGCTAAGAAATGAAATCATGGTTACCTTTATAACAGGTATGCTAGAATGCTTCTTCTCCAACCGTTTGACGTACGCTGCCAGCTCTAAGGCCTCACTAGTCAATGTTTCAGGCAACACAAACATTTTATAAATTGTTAAGAAATGAAATCATGGTTACCTTTATAACCGGAATGCTAGAATGCTTCTTCTCCGGCCTCACTAGTCAATGTTTCAGGCAACACAAACATTGTATTAATTGTTAAGAAATGAAATCATGGTTACCTTTATAACGGGTATGCTAGCATGCTTCTTCTCCAACCGTTTGACGTACGCTGCCAGCTCTAAGGCCTCACTAGTCAATGTTTCAGGCAACACAAACATTGTATAAATTGCTAAGAAATGAAATCATGGTTACCTTTATAACGGGTATGCTAGCATGCTTCTTCTCCAACCGTTTGACGTATGCTGCCAGCTCTAAGGCCTCACTATTCAATGTTTCAGGCAACACAAACATTGTATAAATTGCTAAGAAATGAAATCATAGTTACCTTTATAACAGGTATGCTAGCATGCTTCTTCTCCAACCGTTTGACGTACGCTGCCAGCTCTAAGGCCTCACTAGTCAATGTTTCAGGCAACACAAACATTGTATAAATTGTTAAGAAATGAAATCATGGTTACCTTTATAACAGGTATGCTAGCATGCTTCTTCTCCAACTGTTTGACGTACACTGCCAGCTCTAAGGCCTCACTAGTCAATGTTTCAGGCAACACAAACATTGTATAAATTGTTAAGAAATGAAATCATAGTCACCTTTATAACAGGTATGCTAGCATGCTTCTTCTCCAACTGTTTGACGTACACTGCCAGCTCTAAGGCCTCACTAGTCAATGTTTCAGGCAACACAAACATTGTATAAATTGTTAAGAAATGAAATCATAGTCACCTTTATAACAGGTATGCTAGCATGCTTCTTCTCCAACCGTTTGACGTATGCTGCCAGCTCTAAGGCCTCACTAGTCAATGTTTCAGGCAACACAAACATTGTATAAATTGCTAAGAAATGAAATCATAGTTACCTTTATAACAGGTATACTAGAATGCTTCTTCTCCAACCGTTTGACGTACACTGCCAGCTCTAAGGCCTCACTAGTCAATGTTTCAGGCAACACAAACATTGTATAAATTGTTAAGAAATGAAATCATAGTTACCTTTATAACTGGTATGCTAGAATGCTTCTTCTCCAACCGTTTGACGTACGCTGCCAGCTCTAAGGCCTCACTAGTCAATGTTTCAGGCAACACAAATATTGTATAAATTGCTAAGAAATGAAATCATGGTTACCTTTATAACAGGTATGCTAGCATGCTTCTTCTCCAACCGTTTGACGTACGCTGCCAGCTCTAAGGCCTCATCATAGTAAGCATTCCTCACGCAGGTATCCATGAGTTGAGGTATTTCAAGGATCTCCAGAAGTTGAGTGTGTTTGGAAAGCGTCAGCGAGTTCATTCTCCGGCTGAGAAATGGAATATCATTGAAAAAAACAATATATCTGTTTTTATCTACGAGTTGTGTCCTAGAAAAAAAGAGGTTTCCAGTTATATTTGTTTTCCAGCATAGACAGATTAATTATGATATTTTACTTACATTATAATAAAGTTTTTCTTTGTCATTTGATACCTACATGTAATATGAAATATATAAAAAGTAAACATCAATGAGTAAGAAAAGTATGAAATTTTTAAGTAAAAATCAAGATCAGTAGGAAAAATTGGTTTTTTAACCTTAACTTCCCTGGGATGTGGTATGCCTAGCAATTGAAATTGGAAACTTCTGCTAGAATGTCCCAAAGAGAGTGGAAAATGTGCATTCATTGTATCTAGGCACGCCAGGATGCAATGACCTGGTTAATAATATCTGTTAAGCGCTTTAATAGAGATAGTTTTCCAATGTATTAAACACTACATAAAAGCAGAATGTCATTATCATTGTTACCTCGAGCTGATCTGTTGGGCCTCCTTCAGGAACTGATTGCATCCTTCGCTGAAGTCTGGTAGTTTGTCCAATAGATTATTCAGGTGTTGCTCTACAACTGCAAACTGAAGAATAAATAAACAATCAAGATTATACACAGCCCTGAAATAAAACAACATGCAGCACACATTTGTTTCAGTCAAGATAAAGACGCGTACCATCCTCATCTCTCTCTACTCTTCCCTTTCTTTCCCTTACTTTTCATCATCGCCTTTTCCCCCAACTCCTTTTCTCTCTATACCTTTTAATAAGCTATTATAGTACGGCCTCTATAAAAAAGATACAGTGATCAGCTAATCGAGTGACATTTTGCATGTTTAGCAAATCAATCAAGTTGATATATTTTTAAGGGTCACATTTATAATTGCCTCATACTTAATATATATTTCTGAATGATTTGCAGGCTTGGCAAAATCTAATAACAAATCTTATCCGTCAGCTGATTATCTTGTTTCCATAAAATAAATCCATTCACATCAATCAACTGAACATTCATTCCTTCAGTCAGTCAGTCAGAAAGTCATTTCTAAGGATATACAGAATTTGCCACATTGCATGAAAATAAGTTTACCAGAAATCAGTAATAGACCTTCCATCTTCCATGACAATTATCATAAAAACAATAGAGATCACAGTTGTAAAACGTTTCATACTATATTTCTGAGATATCGACAGGTTTGGCAAAATCTAATTACAAAGGATGAGAAAAATCCAATCTTACATCTTCCACAATCTCCCTCGAGCAGTCAGCTGTTTCAATGAATGTCTTGTAGTTATCGAAAGCTAGTTCTTGAGTCTGCTGGAGAACCTGCGACCTGTCATCTGATAATCTCTCTGGCTCCCGAGCTGAGAAGTTGTCAAAAGATAACGACAAAAAAAATAACTTTGAAAAGTTTGATGAAAGGAATTGTTCTATAGATGTTTTATCTGTTTCATCTGATAGTTACCATCAGTGGCGGATCCAGGGGGGGGGGGGGGCACAGCCGGCCCGTGCCCCCCCTTTGAGAGGTACAATTAAAATTTGTAATGTTAAAATGCCATTAAAACAGAAGTGTGCCCCCCCTCCCCTTTTTGGAAGTGAAGACCTTTTTTTTTTTTTTTTGCTTGACAAATTTTCCCTCGGGGAATAGGTACCCCCCCTTTTGAAAATCATGGATCCGCCCCTGGTTACCATAATAAGGAGTAACAGTCAGAAGCCTGTGATTCTCAGTAAATAAAAATCAAGGAAAGGTGTAAGACGGCAAATGATTGGTGGGCAGTTAAAACATCATCATAATCTATTTTTATCTCAATTTCCTCATTTGATACGGATTGCCCATCTTTGTAGATTGAACTAGACTCGACTTTGAGTAATGAACTACTGCAGCTAACCTGAATCCTAAAAGGTGACAAATATTTGGAATCAATTTGTTTATGGATTAGTTATAAATTGATTACTTACATAATTTGTCCACTCCATATGAGCTCAGTTCTGTAAGGTATAGGGCAAAGTCTGGATTTTCCCTCCATGATTCTAAATAAACAAAACAGAAAAAAAAATGTTGGTGCCCATATTTTATCAAATAATCAAAAGCATTGCGCATATAGACCTCTCTAATGATTTTAGACAGAGTTATAAAACTACTGACGAGCTGAATAATAAGGTTGTGAATTTTAACAGCGCCACCATCGGAGACTCTGCCCTGCATGCCTGGAACAACATGCTTAACCACTGACTAGGCCAAGCCCGAGGCGAGGTAAGCCATTTTTGGCACTAATGCAGTTTCGAACCGGCTGACTTCGGCTTTGCTTCTTCTTCTGGAAACAGTACTACAGGCATTGACAGGCCACGTCTAGCGTCTGGTGTAATGTTGTACTGCTTCGAGCAAATTTCCCCACCAGAAATTGTCCACAAATGTCATGGCAAGACTCAGTCACATTTCGAGGCCAATAAACAATCTATGCCCATGACCACATACTGCACCGGCACCGCTTTTTAAAGTTTTCAATCCAAATATCCCGATCGGGAACGCAAACCGCTGTATTTCGTCACTCTAGGCGACACCGCAATACTTACCCGTGTTAATAAACTGGGACTCCACTCACGCGCATTTGGGCCGCCCTAGCTTAGAACTAAGCACTAATATCACTTTAAAAACTATATCTACAAGGTATGTATAATCTATTAACTACTTTAATAATGTTTAATCGGTACTCACCGGTTCTTTTGATGTATTTTCTCAAGAATTCCCACGGATTTGTCTCAAATCTTGCGACAAACCACGTCGCCATAGACAGCTGCATATTCTTTTTTATTTATAAATAAAGCGCCCCTTACGATAGTTGTTAACAACGCGGCCAAATCGTTAGGTTTTTTGCACTGTCTCCAAGGCTTTTTTATTTTGTTTTATTTTTTATTTTTTAATAAATATTTTGTTTAATAGCGATTTTTACGTCAAATATTAAATTTATATCACAAAATATTTTTTAATTGTAGAAATATATATAAAATCATGCAATAATTTATTCTATATATATTTTATAATAAAATTTATAATTGTTGCGGTCTTTAAAAAAAGATAGTCGATCGATCAGGTGATGACTACACGTATCACGTGATCTGAAAATCAGCTTCATACCGCTTTGATCGCACTCGACGGTGACCGGACTGACTGCCAAAAGAGATCGAAAAAGGACTCAAATGTAAGTTTCCCTTTATTTTATTAAATTTAAATTAAGAATAGGAATATATTTAATGGGCAATCTTTTAATAAATGATAAACAAACGAGGACAAAACTCATATTTTGGGAGTAATATCATACTTGGGTGCAGGAAACAGTACGGTTAGAAGTTCTAACCTGTTTTTAACGCATTGTCGCCTAGGCTATGACTTTATGAGGTCCATACATGCTAATAGTAATGTTTGGACCTCATTGGTACTAGGAGTGATTGGTACTAGGGTAGGAGTGTATTTCGTCTTCGATCTTTCTTAACATATCATTGTCCGACTGCTTCAGAATTTACACTAAAAACACGTTAGGTGTGTGAAGTTGGTATAACGTTTATTTACCTCGCGTCAGTGGCCTATCTATAACGACAACGTTAGACTTGAGGCCTCATTCCCTCAAATCATGTCAATCGAAAAATAATAGGCCTAGATCTCGAATTGACTCACACAAAATCCTACGAATGGGACAATGTTCAAATAGCTTACAAACATTACCGCGGAGTATCACGTAAATGGGGAAGTAAGCACCGTTTTTTCATCCATCTTATTCTTCATTTACATCGCATTGATTGAAAACAAAACCATAAAATACATTACCTGGAAAAGAATCCTTAAAAACAGCGGTCAAAATAGTTTCGTCTTCCACGTCCACAGTCACAGAAGATGCCATTTTCGTCTGCTGCCATCTGCGGCTGCTACATGGCTATATAATCTTCCCATCAAGTCTCAGATCACAATTTTTTTAAATTTAATTTTAAGGAATCAAACCTACAGTATTTAGGAATGATTGAAATGATCTGTTTCAAAAAAGGGAGGGGACAGGAATGGTAACACAGGTGTGATTTTTTTTTTAGAAATCAATTTCTTCTTTATTCATTTATTCATCATATCCATCCATCCATCCATTCATTCATTCATTCATATTCCATTCAGTCAATTCATCCCGATGCGTTTATGCCCAGGAGGGCCCTGCATCGTATACATCCAGATCCAGATCCATTCTTTCATTCACTCATGTACCGATCGACATTTCACTCATTGATTCTTTCATTCATTTGTAAATCTCTCGTCATATTCATTTGTCCACTTCTGTTTCATTTTGTTTTTCACTCCTATCATTTTGCTTGTCTAATATTTGAGAAAAATTGAATGAAAGAGATAGTTACGAGCATTTCACATGTGACATCACAAATATTTGTCGCATTGCCCATTGGAGAATCTTCATAGCATTTTTTAGTGATCGCAATATTCAAATGCTCATAACTTTCTCATTATTTGTCCGATTTTTCTCAAACTTGCTTTGATCTTTTTCTTTGCTTTTTCTGTTTCCATGAGGGAACTGATGTCACACACTCACTATCTCTTATTTGAAATATAAGAAATTTGATTTTTTTTTTCCCCCTGATTTTTTTCCCCTCACGATGTGAAATATATCATTCGATTCCTATCCCTGGCCCAAACTTGTGGAATTGCCACTGTTGATGTAACCTATTGTGATTCAATATAGTTTCCTTATTGTCAAATCTGCACTGGAATATGGAAATATCTTACATTTCAATCAATAAACTATAAAAGATTCATGTGTGAGACATCATTGACTCTCATTTGCACAATTTCTGATATGCATATATAAACCTGTTTTGTGAAAAATAAGTGAAACTTTAATATTTTTTTTTTACATCCGATTTTGATGAAATTTTCAGCATTACTCGTTTGAAATTCCTGTATTAACTTTTTGAGCACTGGGCCATGAAGTCCTGCGTGCTGAATGATTTTAGGGAGGAAACAATGCATTGTTTGCTTGAGCGTAAAATGCGAAGTTCCCTAATCAACTTTCGGACGGGGTGGACCTGACCTTTGAGTAAACTTTAAAACGTCATAACTGTTATCATTTCACATCCATTTTTGATGAAATTACATTCTCTATTTATTCAGATTAACTTTTGGGGGTTGAATTTCATTGAGGGGGAATTGGATTTTCTTGTCCAAAGGTTTGTTATTTATCATATGATCTGAGATCAACAGACTGACCAACTAAGAGTTTATACCAAACGATGGTTGGATAAAATAGTAATTGCATTAAGTTGATAGTACAGCAAGTCGATGCAAACTGGCTTGATATCCCCAAGTATCCTAGCATGGGTAAAGTCTAAAACGTATTCTTCTAGACGTCGTTCCTTCAATAAAAAGTCTTCTGAAGATAGAATAATGTACACAGTTTCGGTACATGTATACATCCATTTTGCTTCCCATGGACAGTGAAAAATAAAATCAACAAATTCCATGTCATAACTTTTCTAAATAACATATTTATTTCACATGGCAGCAAAGAAAATTCATTAAATTGATCTGGGGGCCCATTTCATAAAGAGTTCCAACTGTTGAAACTTTGCCATTACGGAAACTACCATAGTAACCTTGGTTTTGATTGGCTGCTGAGCCCTGTTGCCATGGTAGTTGCCATAATGGCAAAGTCACAACAGTTATAACTCTTTATGATGCAAAACCCAGGTATTGTTTTACATTTGCTCTAGACCATCCTCATATTCTTATCATCAGGGTGTGTAAATAAATAGGTTTGCATCCTGGCAATTGATAAGCATTCAAATGTATGATCAAAATCTGGGAACCATTACATGTTTCGCCTGTGATTCAATTTTCACAGACATATTTGCTCTCAGCCAATCAGATGCAGTTATTTCAGTAGCTTTTAACAGTTGTCAGTGGAAATCACTGACTCGATTCCTTCATGAAATGCTCCCTCGATTATACATTCTTTGAATGTACTAATTTTAGACAGGGCTGATGTTTAATACACGAAGCTGATTTCAAGTTATGCATAACTTTACACACAACTTATGACCAGGGTCCCGTCTTACAAAGAGTTACGATTGATCCAATCAACCATAACTGTATGGACTTCCATAACTGTCATAATTTTTCAAACAGGAAATCTGCACAAAGTCCTTTGTTAACAAAGAGGAGCAAACTGCATTGTCAAGACAACAATGAATGTATGATCATTATCTAGAAAACATTTTGAATAAACATGGCATTTTAGATGCTGGCGTTGTTGGCTTTCCATAGTTGTGGATGATCGGATCAATCGCAACTCTTTTTAAGATGAGACCCAGACGTACAAATGTACAGTAGGTGTAGGTATCTTCACACAAGAACTTCTATTAAAATCAAATAAATAATTATTACAAAAATATATCACACAATCATATTGCATATCACATAAAGAGCAACACACCAGAACAGCAATCATGTTAGAACGATATGTATACAAGGATGCCGTTGCTAGAAAAATAATTGTGCAATGATACCATTTCCTAGACATGACATCCTAAGGATGATGACCATGGATTTCTGAAAGAAAGAATGAAAAGAACACATTGTATATCTACACCTTTATAATTTTCTTAATTGCTTTCATTTCATTGAATTCAATCTGACGCACACTTTGCAACACTCTTAAACTGATATCAAATGTCACAATGCAAATATATATTGAGTCTTAGCTTAATTATTTCAAAATGCAATTTAACAAAACAAAACACATGTTAAACAGGTTGCACGTGTGAGAAAGGCCAAGTATTTCCCTCATCTTTATAAACAAAATTAGAAAGCAATAGTCATTTATAAAGATCTTAAAAGATGTCTGAATAAAGTACAACTTCCTGCATAGTAAAATACATACATAATCACAAATTCATGAAACAATATTGGCAAGCAATTACAAGCATATTTTATTGGGGGTGTCGTGGTCTAGTGGTTACGACTCTCGTCTTTCAATCAAAGGGACATGGGTTCCAATCCCAGCCGTGGCGTGTTTTCCTTCAGCAAGAAATTTACCCACATTGTGCTGCACTCGACCCGGGTAAAGTGAATGCGTACCCGGTAGGATTTATTCCTTGGATGCTTTAGCCCTATTTTATGGCAGCTCAGCTACAGCTGGGGTAATAATATGATACTAAGTATCAAGCGCAGTAGAGTATATGCTATTATAGTAGCTGCGCTTTATAAATGGACCATATTATTATTATTATGATTATTGACTGGTGGATACAACAAGAACGGATCAATAGTCTGAAGGTTTGATGAAATTGCAATCTCACAAGGCTGGTTCACCACTCCAAGAAGATTTTTTTTTTCTTTGGATTGGTAAAGTGTCAAAAATAAAGTCATGACCACCATGAGCTGAATCATAAGTGTCTTGGATAGAGGGATTGGTTTCACATACTCAAAGACAATTCGTTCTTAATGCAACAAATAACATCCATGTCCATCATCTTGGGTCATAAGTGTCCTTGATAAGGAATTGTTTCACTAACTTCAGAATGATTTTATTTTAACAATAATCACAACTGAAAGCTTTGCCCATCATGAATTTGGATCATAAGTGTCCTGGATAAGGGACTGTTTTCAAGATTTGTTCTTGATATTCCATCATGATCGTGGGTTACAAGTATCCAGGATATGGATTGTTTTCACCAACTTCATGACGATTTTACATTAACAATAGTTACAACTGAAAGCTTTTCCCATCATGAATTTGGATCATAAATGTCCTGGATAAGGGATTGTTTTCACCAACTCCAAAATGATCTGTTCATAATAAATATCACAGATAAAAGTTGTGACCATCATGATCTTGGATTGTAAGTGTCCTGGGATATAGAGGTTGTTTTCACCAACTCCAAGATGAATTGTTCTTTGACAAATGTCACAAATAATCGTCATGTCCATCATGAGCTTTGATCACAAGCGTGATGGAGACAGGACTTGTTCTCACCGACTCCGAGACGATCTGATTGGTCCTTTCACAGTCCGGTAGAATAGCTTGTTGGCCACGCCCACAACGAAGGAGAATAGACGTACTTGGAAGTCACTACGGAGCAAAATAATCAAAAAAAGAAATAGAAACGGATGGAATTTACAAAGCTTGTCCAATGTTCACAATTCTCCCTGATCATTCAAACACCAGGGGGGTGTTTCACAAAGATTTAAGAATGATTTACATGTAGAGTCGCACTTAAATGCCTCCTTGCATGCGGTATAAAAAGTAGGACCGCATTGGTCAGATCATGCCAAGAGGACACGCACTACTGCATATTAATCAATAAGATTGCGCGTTGCCTATCTTGTATGTGTCAGTATTTAAGTGCGACCTAAGTCATACTTAAATCTTTGTGAAACACCCCCCTGGGCCCATAACACAAAACCTAGTCTGCATGCACAGACCCTCGGTTTTCGCAATTCACATAATAGTGCATAATGCAGAGTCTGAAGTAGTGAGACTAGATTCACTATGTACTGTGGCTGGCTCTACCAAGGACACAGACAGAGAGTTTGGGGTCAAGTCATCACTCCAGACATGGTAAAAATTGGTTAGAGTGTCAAATATGTGTCTGTGCTTGCAGACTACACAAAACCAGTGATTATTAAAACGTACTGTTGATTTTAGAGTCTGTAGCCTTTTGAGTGTACATAATTAAGTGGGTTTTGCAGTGATGGTGATAAACAATCTAAAAAATTAGACCATCCAGTTTTAGACCAAGTTGTTTAGCAATGACAGTGATAGACAATCTAAAAATTAGACCATCCAATTTTAGGCTAAGTGGGTTTTACAATGGTGGTGTGAGACAATCTGAGAATTAGACAATGTCCTTTTTAATAGATCTAGTGGATACAAACAAAGTGCATATTCTATTTGATTTATTTACCATGGTTTTGGTGGAGGCTGAGCCTCATTGCCGCTGATGATGAAGAGAGGGAAGACGGTAGAGAACACACAGCCACTCACAAAGTAAGACTTGGGCAGTGATGTGATGACGGCCAGGGGTAATCCAAACCCTAAGAAGTACGGCCAGTTGGTCTCAATGTACGCTATCCTTGTGTGAACTTCCCAGCCTAGGAGAGAGAGGTTAAAGGTCAAATGGCAGATTTTTGTTATTCTGTGCTTGAAAATTCAAGCATCAATAAAAAATACTATTATCTAATCTAGGCAAATACATTAATCACAGACAGGTCAAGTCTCCTACAAGCATGAGACCAATCAGATGTAAGGATTTTCAATAGCTTATAACAGTTGTCAGTGAAAATACCCTGACAAATTACTTGAATTAAATTGAACTGGAATGTATTCAGAGTTGAGCTAAAACTGAACTAGAATGTATTTAGAGTCGAGCTAAATTGCATTGGAATGTATTCAAAGTTGAGCTTAATCGATTTGGAACGTATTCAGAGTTGAGCTAAAACTGACTAGAATGTATTCAGAGTTGAGCTAAATTGAACTGGGATGTATTCCTAGTTGAGCTTAATTGAATTAGAATGTATTCAGAGTTGAGCTTAATCGATTTAGAATGTATTCAGAGTTGAGCTAAATTGAATTAGAATGTATTCAGAGTTGAGCTAAATTGAACTGGGATGTATTCAGAGTTGAGCTTAATTGAACTGGAATGTATTCATAGTTGAGCTAAATTAAACTAGAATACTGAGCTAAATTGAACTGCAATGTATTCAGAGTTGAACTAACCTGAATTGGAATGAATTCAGAGTTGAGCTAAATTGAATTGGAACGTATTCAGAGTTGAGCTAAATTAAACTGGAATGCATTCAGATATGAGCTTAATTGAACTGGAAATTTTTGATAGTTGAACTAAATTAAACTAGAATACTGAGCTAAATTGAACTGCAATGTATTCAAAGTTGAACTAAATTGAATGGGAATGTATTCAGAGTTGTGCTAAATTGAATTAGAATGTATTCAGAGTTGTGCTAAATTAAATTGGAATGTATTCAGAGTTGAGCTAAATTGAATTGAAATGTATTCAGAGTGGAGCTATAAAACTCAATTGGAATGTATTCAGAGTTGAGCTAAATTGAACTGAACTGAACTTTACATGTATTTATCTGAACTGAGCTTACCCATATTAAACCACTTGTACTCAAATGCATATAGAGCATTGAGCAATGATAGATGAAACATACTCAAGAACTGGCTCACTCCTTTTATAGGTACTAAGCTCACCAACATACTCTAGGAGATAAAGAAAAAAATACACATTAAGACCAGTGTTCTAGCTGGAAACTTCTGAGTCGTGGTTGCGATTTCATGGCAATACATATTTTAAAGGTAAAGTTTGGTGAAAAAGAATGAAAATCATGTAGTAACTATCTGACATTGGCTAATCTTTAACATTTTATCAAATACAATTGAATACAAATGCTTATGGTAAATAATGAAAGTTAAACAAGATTAAAGGAGAATGAAACCTTTGGAACAAGATAGCTTGTGTGAAAACAGAAAAATCTAAGAAACAGATCAACAAAAGTTTTAGAAAAATCGGACAAATAATGAGAAATTTATGAGCATTTGAATATTGCGATCACAAATGCTATGGAGATCCTCAAATTGGCAATGTGACAAAGATGTGTGATGTCACTTGTGAACAACTCTCCCCATTACTTAAGTATATATTTCACTTGAATTGCCTCTTTTATCACATCTATCAATAGATCATGTGTTCTTTCTATAGGAGGGCATGTAATACAGATTTTCAAAGAATACATCATGGATAGAGTTTGTATCACCACAAGAAAAAGCAGAAAGAGAAATTTTGAGGGTATTTTATAGTCCATCAAAGGGAAAGTTGTTCACATGTGACATCACACATCATTGTCGCATTGCCAATGGGAAGATCTCCATAGCATTAGTGATTGCAATATTCAAATGCTCATAACTTTCTCATTATTTGTCAGATTTTTTTCAAACTTTCTTTGTTCTTATTCTTTAATTTTTCTGTTTCAACACAAGCCTACTTATTCCAAAGGTTTCATTCCCCTTTAAAGACCATATGGAAATTAACACAAGTACAAGTCTTCTTTGCAAGGAGTTGCGTTAGAAACACTTTTCATTTGAAATAAGCGGCGGTCAGGAACGGTTTTATGTTTATCAGGATGAGTGGTGGTCTAAAATCTTCTGTGTTGGTTTGACCCGACGACTTATAACACTGCTGAGCTCAGCATGCTGTCAAAATTTGCAATATTGCATTGCAGTTTACATTTAACAGGCATGATATTCCCCTCTGAAAAAAAATCTGAAAATAGCCAAGGGTCACTAAGTCAGCGACGAAGTCCGAGGCGGTTCCAAGCTCTTGCATAGTAAAGAAATCAAAAGTGATTTTTCAAGGTGAGTCTGCAAGATAGTTTTATCATTTGTTGTTTTTAGTTTTCCAGGGCACTTGCACGGGGGCATTTCAAAGGCAAATTTGCATTCCCTGATACCACTCACCTGTAATAGAAATAGTATCTGTATAAGCACACTGAAAAGAAGATCAGCTATGAGTCTGCTTAGGCTAGGTAGCTGGGGCCGACCTCTGGACTTTCTATAGGCAAGATCTGCTATATCCTAGAGAGATAGAAAGAGGGAGAGAGATGAAGAAAGAAAGATAGAGAAAGAATACCGGTAAGACAGGGTTTCAATCCCCTACTTCATGAACAAGTATTATTCAATTTGTAAATGAACAAGTACATGTATTCATCATTTTATATTTGCCTTATGAAAGGGATTGTGCAACATAGATGTATTCTTCAAAATGGTTTCTTATCAGGAATATCTGGCCCCTGGGTAGCAGGAATGGATTTTTACCTTATTGAGCCCTGGCCCATGGATAACCAATGTTGACTCTTTTCTTCTTTTCTGTCAATTTCAATCATACTAGTATACAATCATTTATTTTCTTGTAATATGGACCACATATTTTTAATGGCATTCTTCTACTACTACTACTACTACTACTACTACTACTACTACTACTACTACTACTACTACTACTACTACTACTACTACTTCTACTACTACTACTACTACTACTACTACTACTACTTCTACTACTATTACTACTTCTACTACGACTACTACTACTACTACTGCTGCTGCTACTACTACTACTACTATTACTACTACTTCTACTACTACTACTACTACTATCACTACTACTACTACTACTACTACTTCTACTACGAATACTACTACTACTACTACAGATAATATTACTATTGGTTGTGGTGCTGCTGCTGATGATGATAAACATCATTATCATCATAACAATAATACAAACAACGATGATAATAATGATAATATTAATAATGTAATATATGTTATTAAAGTGCACTGATGATTTGAGCATAAACAAACATGAATTACAAGTGCATTGTGCACAGTTCTAAATAAAAAAAAGATAAGATATATGCTGAGTGTTAGAAAATCATCTCTACGGGAGAAGAAAGATGGATTGTGGGAAAAGTTGATAAAGGGAATGCTTACCTGAAACCATAACGCACTGACAGCCTTACTTAGCAGGAAGAGGGGTAGAACCCAGAATGCACTGAACGTATATGACAGCATCGGCTTCATCCATGCCCATACAAAGTTCTCTGACCCCGCCGCACCTGTAGCAGGTCAAAGGTCATCAAAAAGATTACAATGAGAATAATGATGATAATATTGTGGTTATTAATAAAGTGCATGACACGGTAAATCTAAATTCACATACATTTTTTTATTGCATTCTTTTCGAAAATAAGCCCCTTGAATCCGAACTGGAAGGCATTATTAAGACCTTCAACCATGATAATGAACACACCCACAAATTCCACTAACATGTCCAAGACAAAATCTTATACAGATTAAATATGTTGGGAAATTTTTTCAAATGATGGAATTTCAAGTAACACAGAGACAGCATTTTACAAAGCATCATATTGTTGGTGGGCTGCTAAAACCTTGTATCAGCACAGAAAAATGTATATTTTTCAAGTTTTGACATACAAGCAACCACCTTCTTTTGCTTGCATTGGCGCACTGTTTTCAGACAATATGAGGTTGGCACCCAATAGCGTATGCAGGATTTTTGAAAAAGGTGGGTTTCAAGCTGAATGAAAAGTTGACAAGCAGAAAAAGAAAAAGGTTTTCAACAAAAATTGGAGGTTGTTACGTATCAAAAAAATTTGACAAGTCAAAAAAAAAAAAAAAAGGTTTTGAAAAAATTTGAGGGGGGGGATTTTGAACCCCTGGCTGTAACCACCTCCCTGCGTAATAATGATATTTTTTTTTTTATAATGGCCCATTGATGGTATCAGTGACATGTATTTCACTTAGCTCTAAACAACTGACATAGAGGTTTTTCAGTTCCTTGTTACAATGGTCTGTGAAAATCACTGCCAAAAATTTTGAGCAATGCTCAGGAGTACACAGATGACTGTGTTTTTATTACCTGCAATGAAATTAGTGATGTATTGTAGCAGAGGGGAACCAGCACATTATTAAATATGAGGCTCTGCATTATCATCTTATCAGTGATTTCATTTACAAATATGCTCTACAGTAACCAATAAGATTATAGTGTAGTAGGTTTCACAGTACACCATGTATCTTTCTTGTTGGTCCTGAAAAGGACCACCCAAACTCGACGTTTCGACAAGTGTGCCGAAGAAAGATACATGGTACGGTACAACCTACTACACTATTCTTCTTCGCCATGGAAACCTTCAGAAGTTAAATAAGATTATAAGTGTTTAAGTAGATTGAAAAAAACTGCCATTGAAAATCATTGCCAAATAATAATAACTGGATTTATAAAGCGCTTTTTGCCTGAGGATACAAAGCGCTGCTATTATTACCCCGGCTTTAGCTTGAGCTACCATCACCGGCGCTCAGTGCATGCAAGGAATTACTCCTGCCGGCCCCCATTCACCTCACCTGGGTCGAGTGCAGCACAATGTGGATAAATTTCTTGCTAAAGGAAAACATGCCATGGCTAGGATTCGAACCCATGACCCTCTGTTTCAAGGGCGAGAATCAGAACCACTAGACCACGACGCACCCACATATGATATGAGACTCTGCGATTCACAAATCAACTTATCAGTGATTTCAATTACAAATATGCTCTAAACCAATAAGATTGTAAAAATTTAAGTAGATTGGAAAAAGTTGCCACTGAAAATCACTGATAATTATACCTTTGTGTAATGCTCAAGATTCCCTCAGAACTACAGCGAACTGTGTTTTTCTTACCTGCAATGAAAGTAGTGACGTACTGTAGCAGGGGAAGCAAGACATTGTTAAAGACGACGAGACTCAGCCAGAACACACCTACGTTCAGGGCACAGCATTGGAGGATTCTATGCATTACCTTAGGTTCCCTGTGTGGAGATAAATTTACAAATGTAGTTAGGATAAATTGAAAACAAATAGCTATTTTTTCTAAGCTATTGCGCCATCTTGGGACAAGAGGTGAAGTTGTAAACATGCACCGAACAGGACAATGTGCTCAATAGAGGCTGATCAAGTTAATCAAGAAAATTGTGAAATTCTCCTTGCAGACGGTCTTATAATTTCCTTTCCATTTTGTTCAACACTGATTCCACCCCACTGAACTATATGTAGTTGACAATTGATTTCTAATGTATTTTTGTTATTGTATTCCAGGGCCTCCGAGAATAACAGTGTTTGAACCACTGACAGAGTCACCCTGGTAAAATAAGATGTAATAAATAAAATAAAAACACATTTTAATTTTATGTCAAAATGTTTATTTAAAGTAAAGTGAAATTTATTAGAGCCAAATTAATTATGATTCTTTAAGTATTTTTCTTTGGTGCAAAGGTTCTGAGAAAATTAAACTGGGCCCCCGTCAGAAACGGTGGGTGGTTTAATTAAACCTGGGTTTACTTAGACCACACTTTTATATTATAGATCTTACTCTTGTTTCTTCTCTCTCTGAGGCAGCGGCCTTCGCCTGGCTTCCATCATCTTCTCTTCTCTCTTCTTCCTCATCTCCTCCTGTATCTTCGCCATCTCGGCGTCGACTCGGAAGACAAAGAGAGAACCCACCACAGCATCACGCATGCCATGGCACACGTCAAGGAGTGTCACACGTAATATGTCGGTCATGCTCGGTCAGCTTTCATCATAATAATCAGATCTGAAAGTGAAACATTTCACGAAAGGTTTCTGAAAAATAATTAACGTAATGTAAAGTCAGGCTCCCCTAAGTTAGCCCTCATCGTTAGCATTTTTTTCTCCAAATGCATGCAAGCTACATGTAGGTCCTAACGTTAAGGACCTGGCCTGGGCCTCCACTTCAGTATAGATACTGAGACTATATAGGCTACCATTAGAGGGGGTAGATATCTAGTTCAATTTTCAAACAGAGAAAAGAAACAAGGACAACCCAGGATGATGACCAAGGCAATGGCATTGCCAATGGCAACGCCATCCCCCCCTCTGTTGCAAAAATACATGATTAGCCCTAAAGATTCAGTCTCTGTACTGTATTTGGCTGTTCCGTTACACTGTCTAAAGACGTGTCGAGGTCCCCGGGGCAAGCTGTTCCGCTGAACTGCGTTGGCTATACTCGACACCAATTGAATGATTGATACAATACATTATTTACATACATGTATGATAGTAAAATATCAGAAATTGTTAAATAAATCCCCAGAAATGACGGTTATTACTGTCTATACGATGATAACTTTAAGGTATGGTAGTTGCTGAATTGAACGCATGATGGTGAACAATATGATATTAAAAGTTCTAAAAAATGCAGGACAAGTAAAAACACAAAAGGAGCACACGATCAATCAGGCTAGGGGGCAGCTAGAGTACACCAAAAGCTTCGGTCTCTGTTTTGTTGTTCCGCTGAACTCCGTTGGCTCCACTCACCAATTACAGACAGTAGCCTATACAGTCTACAGTCCAGAGTGGCTTTAAATGGGTGTAGATTTGGCGGTTTCTCGCCAATTTGGCTTATTTTCACTGATGACGTAGCTGAAAAAAAATCCCCTTCGCCTCGATGTCAAATTTGGAAGATCGGACGCATGGAAGTTGGATTTGGCTCATGTGAAAGTCTAATGTTGTCTTTACCATCGTGACTGGCCCTGAAGGTATAAAGTTTTGACAGTTTTTACATTGTAAACCTATTTTAACAGCTTGTTCATACATTTTTCTTGGTGTGTGGTGAATATAAATCGAATCTAAAAATCCAATCATTTATTTTTTACATCCTCAAAATTGATTGTCAGAAATAGCAAACTGCTGCGAGAGTTGCGTGCTACGCGACCATCATGATGAGTGCAGTGTCGCCGGAGCGCATGGGTGCACCGGCTCAGAGGGGTTATGCTAGCAGTTTGTGCATCGCATTGATTGAATTATAATTTGCTTTTGAGATCTAGAGTCTACCTGTTTATATTTATATTATTAGTTATTACATCCTTTGATTAATATAAATATGCATATTACACAATTTTAGCTTGTTTTCAGTATTTTGTTGTAAGATAATTGGGATGTCATTTATATCATTTATTTAGGCAAACTTAGCCTGAGGTCACCCAAGAAAAAATAATGAAAAAATAATAATAAAAAATGATATAATTCTACATGTAGGTACAAATTCAATGGATGCCAAACAATAATAGTTGTCATAAATGTATGTAAATGATGTATAAATTGTTGAATGTTTCTTTAATAGTACTTCCATTCCTTATATTCATAGATCACATATCCATTATATTCCATGTTTCCTTAGCAGAAATCTCCATCAAAATATACCAAATCAGGATTTTTTTTTTGCAGCAGTGAGATTTGAATAGATAACTAATTAATTTTCTAATTGATAATTACTAATCAATACATTTATCAAATACTGCAATACTGAGATCTTTCTGAAAGTTTTATTTACATGTAGAAGATGTGTTGTTGCAGAAGTTCCTGTCAAAAAATTCCAAACAATAAGGAAATTGTATAAGTTTGTATGTGTTCGGTAATGAGTTTATGAACAATTAACATATCAATTTACTAATTGATAATTACTAATTGAATATTATATACATTGATCAATAAAGACAAATTTTGATATCCTTTCTCATCACCTGTTTTTACTCAGTTTTATAGAGTAAATTGAATAATTTGTATAATTTTGCAGGCCTTAAATTTCGTCATTTTTAGGGCAAGGCCAGTTTGGCCTTGAAATACCTATTTTTTTAGGGCACCAAGGCCAAAATCTTTTTCAAAGAAGGGCATCGAAGGCCATTTTTTTTCGGTATCCTTTCTTTTAGATGTCAAATGTACTTAATCTTGTACAGGGTGCTAAATAACCTTTTTTTATTTCTAAATAGTTGGAAAATACTTGCCTGAATATATATTTCACTTGCCCCCCAAAAATATTTCAAAACAAGATTTTACCGTTTAAAGGAACGAAGTGCTGTTCTATGGACATGAACCATTGCCTTTTTCCTCTTACATGAACTGATGTACCTTGTATTTGTAAAATTGTATTTTTTTCAAAGTGATTTTATTTTGCCGGCCATGACCGAAATTAGTGTGTTGATATGCTATGTGAATGATTTCCTCTCTCATATATTTTCATGTACTTTTGTGATCGTGGCACAAAATAAAAAAGGGAATCACTGAAAATAATGACAGAAAGAAATGAAGAAAGAAAAATATAAAGAAAGGAAAAAAGAAAGAAAAGGAAAGGAAGGGAGGGTGAACAAATGGGTGAAATAAATAATTTTCTTGTGCTCGATTGTCCATTATAGAAACATGTATTTACTTTGACATTTTACATTTTAATGTTCACATTTACTATTACCATGTATGCACCGCTTTGTTTGAATTACCGATAGACATTTCATGTTGTATGTTATTGATGTTTTTGAGAACGGTATATAATTTCTTCGCCTTCTTATTATCATTTTCTTCTTCTGTTATCTTCTCCGTTGTCCTTTTCTTCTCCTTCTCACTTTTCCCTTCTTCTTCTTCCTTTTTTCTTCTCCTCTCCTCTTAACCTTTCAATGATTCCTTTGTAATATTTCATTGATGCTTCTGTTTAGGTTAACATATTCTTTTCATATATATTGTTCGTTAAACACTGGTTTTAAAATGTTTACTATGTCAATTGTATATTATGTTCCACACGGCCCCAATGAAAATCAGTCTGTGAACTGTTTGGGCTTTTTAACCGTGTATAAATAAAATCAATCTATCTATCTATCTATCTAAGGAGACAAATAAAAGAGATGAATGGAGAAGAAAGAAAGAAAATGAAGGGGAAAAATTAAATAAAGAAAATGAAGGAAAAAAAGAAAAACAGTGAAAAGAAAGAAAGTTAGAATAAAAGAAGGATGGAATAAATAATAAAGGAAAGAAAAAAGGTTTCCTTCAATCTTTGAAATAAAGAAAAAAGGAAAGAAAAAGAAAGGAAGGGATGATGAATGAATGTTTGAAAGAAAAAAAGAGAGTAAGGAAAAAACGGAGGATGAATGAAAGAATGAAGGAAAGAAAAATGTTTCCTTCATTCTTTGAGAAAAAGAAAGAAGAAAAACAGGGAGGGAGGGAGGGAGGGAGGGAATAGCAAAAAGGAAAAAGAATGAAATAAAGGATGAAAGAGAGGAAGGAGAGAATGAAAAAAGAAAGAAAATAATGGAAGGAGAGAAAGAATCCCAGCCATGGCGTAATTTCCTTCAGCAAGGAATTCATCCACAGTGTGCTGCACTCGACCCAGGTGAGGTAAATGGTTACCGGCAGGAAGTAATTCCTCAAAAAGCTGTGTGCACCAAATAGGTAGCCTAGCTTAGCCGGGTAATAATAGCAGGGCCTGCTGGGAGAACAGTTTTCGGAACTGAAGTGGCTACCCTGGGTATTTAAATATACCTATATTATTATTATTATTATAAAGAACAAAAATAAAAGGGAGAGGAAGGGAAAAGGAAGCAAAGAAAATTTTAAGAAAAGAAAGAATGAAAGAAATGACATTAAAAAAGGAAAGTAAGAGAAAGAAGGAAAAAAAAAGATTTGAGATAAGATAGAACAAAAAAGGCAAACAGGAAGGATAGAAGGATGAAGAAAAAAGGATAGAAAAGAAAGAAAAATGAAAGAAAGCAATAAAGAGAGAAATGAAGAAACAATTAAAGAGGAAAAAATTCAAACTTCAAGCAAACAAAACAAAATCTAACAAAAATCGTACTGATAGTTTTTTTTTTTAAATATATTTAAAAAGTGTTAGAAAACTAAAATGTTTTAGAAACGAATAAAATTTCAAAGTGGAACATTGTCAAACTTAAAAATTAGGTGAAGCATCGCGGCATCACACCTACAAAGGCTAGGCATCTCTCTTCCCATTGTCGTTTCTTCTTGTTATCGATGCGAACACGACTCGTGTTCGCATAGATAACAAGAAGACTCAAAACAAAAGCTTAAACAACTAGACCGATCTCGTAATGAAAACTCAATAACTTGCTCCTCCGACTACATCACCAAATCATTAATCTGAGAATCCATATACATGTAATTATAAAAACTTGTTGGCAATGCGACAAAGATGTGTGATATCGCGTGGGAACAACTTTTCCACTGCTTTTGTATATATACACTGTACACAACAAAAAAAGTAAGTCCCCCCTTAATCAAATTGCTGTAACTTTTGAACGGAATTATTTTGAGATATGATATTCCGTAGGTAGTTTTCTACACTCATTAAGCAACTCCTGGGGAAAAATAAGATTGATCGGATAAGTCATGCATGAGTAATTAAAGATTGAATTAAAAATGACAATTTTTTAATGTCACAAGAGTCGTTTTTCAGATTGTGCAAAAAAAAGTTGGGCAAATGTTGTCTTTAGGTGAATTTTATGGTGTTATGCTGTTTTACTATCCATCATTTAGACACTCCACACACAATTTTGATATCATATGTTCATGGTTGAGTGAGCACAATGTATTGCAGGGGCCGCGGAAGCGGGGGGGGGGGCTGGGCGGGGAGCTTCCGTCCCCCCCCCCACTTTTTTCCAAAAGCATGTACAAAAATGTAAAAATGACCATACGATTGTGATTTTTTGCATGGTCAGCCCCCCCCCCCCCTGTATTGTGACGTATCATCATAGGGTTTATGGTAGTATCCTCTACATTTTGTTAGATCATGTTAAAATTTGAAAATATTGGTGGCTCCCCCGATTATAGGCCCCTCCCCCATTTAAAAATTCTGGACCCACCACTAATTTGTCCATAAATTAAACTGATCATGAGGAATTGTTAGGAAAAGAATACATTTATGCAGTATAAAGAGTATTCATTCCTAAGTTTTTGAATGTGCTCGCTCAACCATGAAAATGTTTAAAGTTCGGAAAGTGTGTGGTGGTGATAGACATGATGGATGATAAAAACAATAGCAATTAAAGTCTTATTTGAAACCGAATTTGCCCCAATATTCACTTTATTACCCTTTAAAATGAGTCTGTGACATTGAAAATACCAATTTTCCCACTTTGATGCATGCTCACTCATCCATAAATAAACAAATCGATTTCATTTTTGCACAGAATTCTGTCCATAGGTTGATTAACATTACTGCCAAATGATATTGCTAAAGACAGCGGTGAAAAAAAGTTCCACCATATTGAATAAGGGGTTACTTATTCTTAAACATGTGCAATCATAACGTACACAAGTCTATGAGAGAGGAAGTCAAAATTTTAACAAATATGAAATGAGGGTTTGTTTCATGGACGGTTTTGTTACTTCTGCCAATAGTTATTTCATGAAACTTCGTACACGGCTTCAGAGTAACACTATCCAAAAGGCGCGCACACCAAAATAACCATTCGATACGACACAGAGTGGGGCCAAGGCCTTGAACTTTCTTCTCATTTGCATAATTTTTTAATATTGTGTGCTCACTGATGCATTCAAACATCCGGATTTTCATAAAAATCAAATCAAATGAACTATGCAAGGTGGTTTGTGACAGATATCCACAGTAACAAAGTGCATTTTTTCCAATAACGTACAAAAGAGCTAATCGCATTCCACATGTTCATTCAAGTGTGGATATTTAATTGAAGGCCTTTGAATCATTGAAGCATGTTAATTGGTCATGAACATAACGAAAAAGTTGAGAAAAGATCCTTTTCAGTTCCCAAAATGAACCAATACTTGCCTATGATATTTGAAAATCGTATTTTTTGTTTTCAATAAATATTCATTGAACCGTGAAACGATGAATATTGTTGAAGAAACTCTTCCAAAAATAACTGTCATCATATTCTATAATTTTTCTTGATATAAATGTGTAAAAAATTTGGACTTGTGTTTATTCAACCGTGAAATTTAGCCAAAAAAATTGTATCGTCTTTTACAGAGTACCTTTTACAAGCCTTCTGACTATTTTTTATGATGAGAATGTGGAATTAGTTCAGTAAAATGGAATCAAAGTCATGATATTTCGCTTGTGACTTTTGAAAAATGACATTTTTGCCTTTTGACGGTGCTCACTGAAGCATGAAGTGAAATACGTCCATAACGTTAATACTCAGAGGGTAGCTTATAAAATTACCTACATGCTCATGTAAAAATATATTAAAAACTCGCATTGGTTCGGAAATTATTGATGTTTGTTTAAGGGGGGACTTACTTTTTTTGTTGTGTATATTTCACTTTACGCCTCTTTTATCACATCTATCAGTAGATCATTAAATTCTTTCTATAGGAAGGCTTGTAATACAGAATTTCAAAGAATATATTATGGATGAAGAGTTTGTATCACCATAAGAAAGCAAAAAGAGACATTTGGGGGGTATTTTTATAGTCCATCAAAGGGAAAGTTGTTCACAAGTGACATCACACATATCTGTCGCATTGCCAATAGGAGGATCTCCATAGCATTAGTGATCGCAATATTCAAATACTCATAACTTTCTACTTGTCCAATTTTTCTCAAACTTTCTTTGATCTTATTCTTTGATTTTCTCTTTCCACACAAGCCCACTTGTTCCAAGGGTTTCATTCCCCTTTAACTTGGTTTTTTTTCTCTCTCTTCTGTATTTTGGCTTGTGAAATATGGGAGAACATTGTAAACTTTAATCTTAGTTAAACTGAGTATGAGAAAGGGCATGACCAGTTTTGAAAAAAGGGCACGTCAGCCAGTCAGAAAAAAAGGGCATGGCCTTTTTGGCCGTGAATTGATCATTTTTTGTAAAGGCATCACGGCCAGTTATAGCCTGTACCACACTAATATCATCATGATAAGTTATGGAGCCATCTAGTTGTTGTAGTAAAAACTAAGGTTTAGGGGCATCGACGGCCTGGCCATCGATTAATTTATGCCCTAGCTGATTTTGTAAAAAACATTTTTTTGGTCACGGTCGGTCACACATTTTGAATGGTCGCAATGGTAAGACAATGGCAATAATTAAATCATATTTTTAATATTTAAAAAATCATTACTCTCTTAATATTTGGCCTAGAGTAATGGTTAATATACCATTTTAAATGTTTTTTTCAGCCCTTTCCAATGGACTAGGTTACAATGTAATCCCATGATTTTTATTTTTTTTGTCACATACCTAAGACAATGATCATATTATTATTAAGTTCAGATAAACCAGGGAAGTGGGAGTTGCTAGTCAGTAGAGGCGCACGGCCAATATTGGAGACTGTCTCCAATGTGGGAGATTATCTCCAATATCAGAGACTTTTGTAAAGAATTTGGGTATCCAATTTCAGAGACAGTCTCCAGTTTTGGAGACCAATTTCCTTTGTTTACATTTGCTGCAAAAGGATTACCTTGGCGGCAAATAAAAATGTAATAAGGAGATTCCTCATGAAAAATTACCCCTTTTCACCGTCTACTTTAAAAATTCACCATCTACTTTTGTTTTGATAAGGATTTTTGTTGTCAATCACACACAAAACAAATGGGCTTCTGACCTCAGTGAGACAAAATTTTGGGTGGAAAAAATCATGCTTTTGTTGGTGTTGTTTCTTTTGTCCTTTTGCAAAGCAAGTCTCCAATGTGGGAGATTGTCTCCCCTATTGGAGAGAGTGTCCCATATTTATTATTAGCCGTGCGCCTCTACTGCTAGTTGGGCGACAGCCGAAGTAAGTCACTATTTTTTCCTTTTAAATTTATCATTTTCCTGTTTTGTTAATGACAATGTTATTGTTCCATTTCAGGCCAAAACAGAATAAGTGGCCAAATTCGCTATTGTGCCCAAGCGCCATTAAAACTGCTCAGCCCAGTGAAAATTCTTATCGCTAGACGTGCGTAAGAGCATGTGCGACCGGTGTCACACATGACCGCACAATAACAAAGCTCAGTCAGCGGGATATCGGCGTTCAGTGAAGTGGCGTGTTAATGGGTATTTCAGCTGAATGCGAGAGAGGGGCGGGGATTAGGGATGGGGGGGGGGGGTGAAGGGGCACTAAAATATATGAAATCGGCGGGTTTTCAATAAAATACTATGTGCATCGTATTTTCGTTGTGTGTTTTCTGTATGATACATGGTGGGTAGATTTATTCCTCATTCATTCATTCCATCCAATTTATTCATCATACTATGCATTTCATTTCGTATTATATTACATAACACTGTTTTACTAACCTAATTTTTTCTGTCCTTGATGGGTATCGAACTCGAACCTTTTGATCTGCAGTCCAGCATCGTAGTCAGCACGCCACATGAGATGAGCTGACAGCCGAAACTGGTTTAGCGCTCAAGTCGTACGGAGGTTTCCCCGGCGGCAGTTAGCAGGCCAGGGAATCAACGATCAGTGATTTAATTCATTAGAAAATATATATATTTAAGAATCCAGGGGCTATAGATAATGGTACCAATAATTCCAAACAGGATTTTGTTATTTTTTTCACTTCGTTTATATTATCGCTATGTATTTTAACACGATGTGCGTTTACTATTGAGTATATTGAGTCACCTGAAATAACACCCGGAACATTTCTCTGTTTAGGCAACAGGGGGCCTAAACATGGAACAAAAAACTCACGCAGCTAGTTTGCACTTGATGTTCGTAGTCGGCGTGTAGGCCTAAAACTTTATTTTAACATATATATAGCTTCCTTTTTTTCATTCTAAACTCCCAAGTTATCCCCTCTACAGCAAACCTCATGTCGCTATCGGTCCGCCAATATACGATCTTCTCAGATATTTTCAAATAAATGTGGCATTTTGGTAGGCACGGCAAAATTGAAAAAAAAAGTATGCACAAGAAATTGTAAATAATTTCATATACTCACTTTTGCGTTATCCTTCTTGGTTATATATAAATGCCCCGTTATATTGAATTTTAACCTCCTTCACTCCTTCCGCCAAAATATTCCAAGTCAACAAATTTCCTCATTTTTTTTTCGCCCGGCAAGCTCATCAATCATCTCTCTCATTAAACCTTTCTTTCTTCACTCTAATCCTCTCAAACAATCCTCACTCTAATCCTCTGCGAAAAGTTGCGCCCTCCATGTCAATCGTGCCCCACTGACATTAAGATGTGTCTTGCCGCATCTCGCACATAATGCATAAACTTTTATGCATGATTTTATATATTCATGAACTTTCACTTTATGCTGTATTTTTATGTTGTTTCTTAATTTTCCTCCTTCGCGTTATTGCTTTATTCCATAATTGTTAAACTCTATATAGGGCATTTTATTATGTCCAACATTTTTGCGTATCTTTTCTACTCTTCCATCGTCACCCTATCATAAATGGATTTTGTCAATGTTAGCTTATTTTTATTTTTCCTCAAGAAAGAGCAAGACGAACTTTTAATGGTACAGATGTATATTTCAAAGGTGATTAGCTGCAAATATACGGAATAAAGGAAAAACATATGTTAAAACGCAATTAGAATTTTTTGATGGGCAAATTGATTAAGGTGCTAGTATAGTGACAAACTTCACTAAATACGGGATAAAGCTTATAGAGAAAACTTGGTGAGCATAGGGACGAATCAACCGAGATTCTAATAATTACTATTGACCGGAGGGCGGGAAAAGTGGTGTTCTGGGTTTGAAATGTCTGGCTGGGCGGGGGGTAGAGAGAATGGAAAAGTATATAAGGCAACAAAAATGGGAGGCATATTAGGGTGTTAGTATAAAATCTTCAACACAATACGTAAAAACCGATATAGTAAAGTTGAAACGCAATAATATATATATATATATTTTTTTTTTTGGGGGGGGGGGGGCATAATTATTTAGGTGCTAATAAAGAGTGACAATTAAGCTTCACCAAAATACGGAATAAAGTTATAAAGAAAAGTTTGTGGGCATAAAGTACTTAGTGATGATCGAGCCAAGATTCTCAATTCTCTATTGCTTTAGTCCGTATCAATTTGATGCAGTATAGAGTGACTGCATAAAAAATATACAGAATAAAGCAATACAGAAATGTTGGCATATTAAGGTGCTGGTATAAAGTGACAAACTTATCAAAATACGGAATAAAGCGATATAGAAAATTTTGAACACAATTTAATTTTCTGTGGGTATATTAAGGTGCTAGTATAGAGTGACAAACTTCATAAATATACGGAATAAATCAATATAGAAAAGTTGGTGGGCATATTAAGTTGCTAATATACAGGCCCAAATTTCTTGAAATATGGAATAAAGCAAGAGAGAAATGTTCTCATTTAATTGATTCCTCGAAAATTGAATATGTTATTTTTATACAATTGTTTTACTAGTGATGATTCTGATTTTAATGTTATTGATATCGAATTCATTCACTATTTGTATAGAACCTAAGTTACACTTTTATCTTTTTGTATATATTGTTATTTCATTTTAACAGGACCATGTTTAAAAACAGTGAATCTGAGCTTGTTATCCTGTATAAAGATATTTAAATAAATAAATAAATTTGTTATGTTTGTTTATAGTCTTCATTCTTTATGGTGTATATTGCTTTATTACGTGTCTCTGTGTCTTTTGTTTTCTTTTTTTCATCTGTTCATGATTTTATTTATTCATGAATTTTCACTTTATGCTGTATTTTTATGTTGTTTCTCAATTTTCCTCCTTCGCAATATTGCTTTATTCCGTAATTGTTAAACTCTATATAGGGCATTTTATTATGTCCAACATTTTTGCGTATCTTTTCTACTCTTCCATCGTCACCCTATCATAAATGGATTTTGTCAATGTTAGCTTATTTTTATTTTCCTCAAGAAAGAGCAAGACGAACTTTTAATGGTACAGATGTATATTTCAAAGGTGATTAGCTGCAAATATATGGAATAAAGGAAAAACATATGTTAAAACGCAATTTGAATTTTTTGATGGGCAAATTGATTAAGGTGCTAGTATAGTGACAAACTTCGCTAAATACGGGATAAAGCTTATAGAGAAAATTTGGTGAGCATAGGGACGAATCAACCGAGATTCTAATAATTACTATTGACCGGAGGGCGGGAAAAGTGGTGTTCTAGGTTTGAAATGTCTGGCTGGGCGGGGGGTAGAGCGAAGGAAAAGTATATAAGGCAACAAAAATGGGAGGCATATTCGGGTGTTAGTATAAAATCTTCAACAAAATACGTAAAAACCGATATAGTAAAGTTGAAACGCAATAATATATATTTTTTTTTTGGGGGGGGGGGCATAATTATTTAGGTGCTAATAAAGAGTGACAATTAAGCTTCACCAAAATACGGAATAAAGTTATAAAGAAAAGTTTGTGGGCATAAAGTACTAAGTGATGATCGAGCCAAGATTCTTAATTCTCTATTGCTTTAGTCCGTATCAATTTGATGCAGTATAGAGTGACTGCATAAAAAATATACAGAATAAAGCAATACAGAAATGTTGGCATATTAAGGTGCTGGTATAAAGTGACAAACTTATCAAAATACGGAATAAAGCGATATAGAAAATTTTGAACACAATTTAATTTTCTGTGGGTATATTAAGGTGCTAGTATAGAGTAACAAACTTCATAAATATACGGAATAAAGCAATATAGAAAAGTTAGTAGGCATATTAAGATGCTAGTATACAGGCCCAAATTTCTTGAAATATGGAATACAGCAAGAGAGAAATGTTCTCATTTAATTGATTCCTCAAAAATTGAATATGTTATTTTTATACAATTGTTTTACTAGTGATGATTCTGATTTTAATGTTATTGATATCGAATTCATTCACTATTTGTATAGAACCTAAGTTACACTTTTATCTTTTTGTATATATTGTTATTTCATTTTAACAGGACCATGTTTAAAAACAGTGAATCTGAGCTTGTTATCCTGTATAAAGATATTTAAATAAATAAATAAATTTGTTATGTTTGTTTATAGTCTTCATTCTTTATGGTGTATATTGCTTTATTACGTGTCTCTGTGTTTTTTTTCTTTTTTTCATCTGTTCATGATTTTATTTATTCATGAATTTTCACTTTATGCTGTATTTTTATGTTGTTTCTTAATTTTCCTCCTTCGCAATATTGCTTTATTCCGTAATTGTTAAACTCTATATAGGGCATCTTATTATGTCCAACATTTTTGCGTATCTTTTCTACTCTTCCATCGTCACTCTATCATAAATGGATTTTGTCAATGTTAGCTTATTTTTATTTTCCTCAAGAAAGAGCAAGACGAATTTTTAATGGTACAGATGTATATTCCAAAGGTGATTAGCTACAAAATACGGAATAAAGGAAAAACATATGTTAAAACGCAATTTGAATTTTTTGATGGGCAAATTGATTAAGGTGCTAGTATAGTGACAAACTTCACTAAATACGGGATAAAGCTTATAGAGAAAACTTGGTGAGCATAGGGACGAATCAACCGAGATTCTAATAATTACTATTGACCGGAGGGCGGGAAAAGTGGTGTTCTGGGTTTGAAATGTCTGGCTGGGCGGGGGGTAGAGCGAAGGAAAAGTAAGGCAACAAAAATGGGAGGCATATTAGGGTGTTAGTATAAAAACTTCAACAAAATACGTAAAAACCGATATAGTAAAGTTGAAACGCAATAATATATATATATATTTTTTTTTTGGGGGGGGGGCATAATTATTAAGGTGCTAATAAAGAGTGACAAGCTTTACCAAAATACGGAATAAAGAAAAGTTTGTGGGCATAAAGTACTAAGTGATGATCGAGCCAAGATTCTTAATTCTCTATTGCTTTAGTCCGTATTAATTTGATGCAGTATAGAGTGACTGAATACAAAATATACATAATAAAGCAATACAGAAATGTTGGCATATTAAGGTGCTGGTATAAAGTGACAAACTTATCAAAATACAGAATAAAGCGATATAGAAAATTTTGAACACAATTTAATATTCTGTGGGTATATTAAGGTGCTAGTATAAAGTGACAAACTTCATAAATATACGGAATAAAGCAATATATAAAAGTTGTTGGGCATATTAAGGTGCTAGTATAGAGTGACAAGCTTCATGAAAATACGGAATAAAGCAATATTGAAGAGTTGTTGGGCATATTAAGGTGCTAGTATAGAGTGATGAACAAGCCAAGATTCTAATAATTCGTGTTGGCCCGGAGGGCGAGAAAAGGGGTTTTCTTTTGGGGGTATATAAGCAGCGGACAGGGGGATTGAAATGTCTGAGGGGGGATAGAGCGAAAGAGAAAAGTAGGAAAAGCAAATTTTATTCAAAATTCTTTTGGGCATATTAAGGTGCTAGTATAGAGTGACAAGCTTTATGAAAATACGGAATAAAGCAATATTGAAGAGTTGTTGGGCATATTAAGGTGCTAGTATAGAGTGATGAACAAGCCAATATTCTAATAATTCGTGTTGGCCCGGAGGGCGAGAAAAGGGGTTTTCTTTTGGGGGTATATAAGCAGCGGACAGGGGGATTGAAATGTCTGAGGGGGGATAGAGCGAAAAGAGAAAAGTAGGAAAGCAAATTTTATTCAAAATTCTTTTGGGCATATTAAGGTGCTAGTATAGAGTGACAAGCTTCATGAAAATACGGAATAAAGCAATATTGAAAAGTTGTTGGGCATATTAAGGTGCTAGTATAGAGTGATGAACAAGCCAAGATTCTCATAATTCGTGTTGGCCCGGAGGGCGAGAAAAGGGGTTTTCTTTTGGGGGTATATAAGCAGCGGACAGGGGGATTGAAATGTCTGAGAGGGGATAGAGCGAAAAGAGAAAAGTAGGAAAGGCATATTTTATTCAAAATTCTTTTGGGCATATTAAGGTGCTAGTATAGAGTGACAAATTTCATGAAAATACGGAATAAAGCAATATATAAAAATTGTTGGGCATATTAAGGTGCTAGTATAGAGTGACAAGCTTCATGAAAATACAGAATAAAGCAATATTGAAAAGTTGTTGGGCATATCAAGGTGCTAGTATAGAGTGATGAACAAGCCAAGATTCTAATCATTCGTGTTGGCCCGGAGGGCGAGAAAAGGGGTTTTCTTTTGGGGGTATATAAGCAGCGGACAGGGGGATTGAAATGTCTGAGGGGGGATAGAGCGAAAAGAGAAAAGTAGGAAAAGCAAATTTTATTCAAAATTCTTTTGGGCATATTAAGGTGCTAGTGAGCATGATCGGTTAAGGGTTAGCATTGAGGTGAAAATTTTTTTTAAAGGTATTTCTATCAAATTTGCTTTTAAAATAATCTTTGATATCTCAGGTTAAAAAAAAACTTAGTTTCATGAAGATTGATGATTCCGAAAGTACCGGAATAGTCCATTTCATTCATGGGGGTGCTGTGACCTTTCATCACGGACGGACATTTCTACTCAAATTAAATTCACTCTAGTTTTATTGTTTTTAAAGTTACTCTAACTTGGTTTGGATGTTCTTGCACTCTGAACATTACTCTATTATCAGACATAAAGTAGGAGAAAAAAAATATCGGGAAGTAATTTTTTTTTGTAGGTGTTAACATTTTCATTTTGAAATTTCCGTCCGTGATGAAAAAAAAGATGAAAAGTTTTTTTATTCTTTATCGGAATAGAAATAAAAAATAAAAAGGTGTAGAGGTATCTCTCTAAACACTGTACATCATTTTAGTTGAACATAGCTGAAATCCATACATTTTATCCATATCATAAACTCAATCGAAAATGATCACGGACGGACATTAATTTCATCACGGACGGACAAAGTTAATTCACTCAAATTCAATTCACTCTAGTTTGATTGTTTTCAACGTTACTCCAATTTGTTTTGAATGGTCTTGCACTCTGAACATCAATCTATCATCAAACATAAATTAGTAGGAAAAAATATGGGAAATAAGCTTTTTTTGGTAGATGTTAACATTTCCATTTTAAGATTTCCGTCCGTGATGAAATTAATGTCCGTCCGTGATAATTTTTATTAGGATAATATCTATGGATTCAGCTTTTTATTCTTTATCAGAATAGAAACAGAAATAAAAGTGTGTAGAAGTATCTCACTAGACACTGTACATCATTTTATTTGAACATAGCTAAAATCCATACATTTTATGCATATCATAAATCAATCAAAAATGATCACGGACGGACATTAATTTCATCACGGACGGACGAGTGAGTATATAAGCAAATACTGTGGAATAATCCATGTATGCAAATGAGAAACTTTGCTGAGCAGATTATGAATTTAATTTTAGCTTCCATTTGCAGCGAAAAGTGGCTCTGAGAATTATTCAGAACTCAAATGGAATAAACCTACAACTCTTCACAATGTTTTGTGATATCTTTGTTTGGCTGTTATTGGGGCTATATTGTTGTCAGGAAAAATTGTTAAACATTGGAATGCAGATAGAGTTGAAAAGCTACATGTACATGTCTATGCCAAAAAAGCAGGAAATAAAATATGGCAAGAACAAGTCCAAAGCTGTAGATTTCATCAATTCAAGCTTGCAGAAAGTGATGGAAAAGAAGAAAGTAAAATGCAATGCATAATCTGATAAGCAGAAAAATCAATTTTTCCATGCACAAACCTATGGATTCACAATGCTTCTAACAGAATATGACATCACGGTCTTGAGGCTTGTGAAAAATACATGAATACCTTTTTTCAAAGTCCATTTTGGAGCTACGTAATTGCTTATCTGGTAAACTGTGAAAATGCATAAAGCTTGCACTGCAGTGTTTAGAAGTTTAATAAGCTTTGGATTGGTACATGTATATCAATTTCAATTTTGGATTCGGTCAGGGCCTAAATACATGAGGGCTGTTGATGTTATGGGGTGTCTCCACTTTGATATGTGCAAAAGATGAATTTGAAGAGAGCCTCTGACAAGTGTTGTGTCATACTTGATCCAACAAACAAGCATAAGGATCAGCAACCTGTCGATCTTTTCGATTTAGTTTTTGGACCTAAAAAAACATCTTTGCTCTTGGAAGAGTAATGCCTAAAAATCACCATGATCATAAAAATACTTGTATCAACATGATCATTGATCAACTAGATGTTGATTTGGAACCTACTAGTATTCTACAATTAATATTCTTTACATTCGATTTTTTACAAGAACTGTGTTAAGAGCAATCATATGACTCTAGATCAGCCATTCTCAATTAATTTTGTTGAAGCGCCAAATTTCTTGTTGAGAATCTGGACTGCTCCACTATCCAACACGCGAAGAGCGAAATATTGAGGTATGGGGTGGGGATGCAGGACCACCTGAAGAGCAGAAAACCTTTTAAATGGCCGAGAGGGATTCTCAATCAACAGAAGATATAAAAATACCAACATACTACACAATTTATTTGAAAAAAAAATGATAAGTGACTTGCTCAAATTAGTGTTAATTATTATGTTTCTGTATTAAAGTTTGTTCTTGATGAGGGTCGTGTTTAAAAAGCAAACCGGGTATGTTGATCAGTGGTAGAGCGTCAGCCTCATGAACGGGAGGCCGTGGGTTCGATCCCCAACAGAGTCATACAAAAATATATATAGGAATGGAACCTTCTGCCTTCTTGCTTGGCGCTCAGCATTTAGATTGGAGAAGGGTAGTAATAACATACATGGAAATGCAGGGCCCGCTGCAGTTCCCTAACCGAAATGGCTACTTTGAGTAAATGAAACGTAATTAGGTGGTCTGTCTATGACAGATCACCTCTTATGTTTGTCCGAATTTTCTTTCTTTATTTTTTATTATTTCTTATTTTTATTTCCTCCATTTCTTGTGGACAGCAAATCTCAGAAAGTTCATATTCAATAATCATCAAAATATCACCACATATCAACATCAATAAGACCTCAATTCTGCAAGAATCTTAATGTCATGACGTCATCATGACGTCATCTAGACGCCATTTTGTAAAATCACATTATCAATCATATCTCCATTATCAATTATCAAAAATCAATCAAATTCACATGACATAAACTTCAGATCAAGGGTCATCAGGTCATGTCATCAAAGGTCACCTGAAGGTCACGACGCGCGCGTACGCGCGCGTCAAAATTTTAAAATGCTAAAAATCACTTTTTGACCAAAACAGAGTACGTTTTAGGTCATTTTAAGCATTTCAAAAAATTGCGCGCGCAAACGTATGCGCGCGCGTTTCCGCGCGTAACGCCTCAATGCAACTCAGAAACACCGTTTTTTTTTATTTCATTGCATTGATCATATAATTTTGAGCAATTTGATACCTTGATCAACCTTCTACGACCATTAATAAGGAAATTAACACCCGTTAAAGTTTGCAGCACGTGTGCGCGCGAGCTCTCACTATAGGCCATATATGGGCAAAAACATGCCTATAGAAAATCCGCTGTAGCTCTTCAGAACGCATGGGGACCCCCAATTTTTTTTTCATATTTTGATAGAGTATGAACTAGAGATATAATTTCATGTCTCATTTGACCCTCAATTATATTATGACATCATCAAAATGGCGTCGGAATTTAAAAAATCCATTTTGCCTATTATGACGTCATTATAATTATGCAAATCTTGCTCTAACTCCGTGAATATTGGTCAATTTTCACCCAATTTTTGATATGTTGTAGCTTAGTTCTTACTCTTTCTGAGTTATTGCCTTTATTTTTCATTTTGATAGACAAATCATCCTCAAAAATTGCAAATAATAATGGCATGTCATTTTTACTCATTTTGCGTGTAATCTCTATGGGACATGACTTTTTCTCAAAACTAGATTCTACATTCTTCTATTTCGTAAGCCATATCTCCAATTTTTGTTGCTAGTTATCCCTGAGCTTTTAGTATGTTGTAGCTGAGATTCTAAGCTTTCGGTTGCGTTTCCTTCATTTTCCGATCAGATGTCGGGATCATGCCCGTAATTCACTTGCAAGATTGGATTTGAGATTCTGGTGTTTTGCTTACGTGTAAAGTCTATGGGAAATATTCTAGCTCAATCGGTTAGGCGTCAGACTTACTTCTCATTCCATCATGCAGGCAGGGGTTCGAGTCCGCGGGTGAACATGATTTTTTTTTTTTTTTTTTTTTAGCTATCTTGCCCACGATCAATTATAAGAATTCTAACAAATAATAGCTAAAATATTGCAAAATAAAACAGATTATAATTACTTTTTTATATCATATCTATTTATCTGTCTGTCTATCTACCTACATGACATATCTATCTCTCTGTCTAATATATATCTTTCTGTTTCAATACGTCCCTCTCTCTCTATCTATCCATATGTCTGTCTGTCTATCTACCTACATTGTATATCTATCTGTCTGTTTATCTCTCTCTCTCTCTCTCTGTCTAATATATATGTATCTATCTGTTTAGATATGTCTATCTATCTATCCATCCATCTGCCTGTCTCTATCTATCTATCTATCTATATATCTATCTATCTATCTGTCTGTCTGTCTCTCTATCTATCTATCTATCTGTCTGTCTATCTATCTATCTATCTATATGTCTGTCTCTCTATTCATCTATATGTCTGTCTCTCTATCTATCTCTGTCTCGATCTCTATCAATCTATATGTCTGTCTCTGTATCTATCTATATGTCTATCTATCTATCTATCTATCTATCTATATATCTATCTATATGTCTGTCTCTCTATCTATCTATATTTCTGTCTCTCTGTCTATCTATATGTTTGTCTATCTATATGTCTGTCTACCTATCCATGAAGCTATCACGAGAAGGAGAACCATCTTCCAATTTCTCTCTTAATCCTTTGTTATCGCTTCCTTCGGGCGAAGGAACGATATCTAACATCAATTGGCGAGCCGCCAGGCGAAAGTTAGAGCCCGCTTACATAACGCGATAGGACCACGCAGCATGAAGCTATTACGAGATAGCTCGTAATAGCTTCATGATATGTCTGTCTCTCTATCTATATATATGTCTGTCTATCTATCTGTCTATCTATCTATCTGTCTGTCTCTCTTTCTATCTATATGTTTATATATGTTTTATTAATATAACCACCAATCATCTCTCTATCTATCTATATATCTATATATCTATCAATCTATCTCTCTATCTATAAGTCTGTCTCTCTATCTATCTATATGTCTGTCTCTCTATCTATATGTCTGTCTCTCTATATCTATCTATATATGTCTATGTTTTATTAATATAACCACCTATAATTTATCTCTCCATCCATCACTCCATCCATCTAATATAATTATCTTTCTTGTATGTATCTGTTTGATTATGTAAATCTGTTTGTCTATCTATTTTTCAATCTAATATCTGTTTAAATATTTTTTTCCTGTTTATCTATCTATACGACAGACCACCTAATTCGTCCGCATGACGAATTAAAATCTAGTTTATTTTTATTTCTTATTTTTATTTCCTCCATTTCTTGTGGACAGCAAATCTCAGAAAGTTCATATTCAATAATCATCAAAATATCACCACATATCAACATCAATAAGACCTCAATTCTGCAAGAATCTTAATGTCATGACGTCATCATGACGTCATCTAGACGCCATTTTGTAAAATCACATTATCAATCATATCTCCATTATCAATTATCAAAAATAAATCAAATTCACATGACATAAACTTCAGATCAAGAGTCATCAAATCATGTCATCAAAGGTCACCTGAAGGTCACGACGCGCGCGTACGCGCGCGTCAAAATTTTAAAATGCTAAAAATCACTTTTTGACCAAAACAGAGTACGTTTTAGGTAATTTTAAGCATTTCAAAAAATTGCGCGCGCAAACGTATGCGCGCGCGTTTCCGCGCGTAACGCCTTGAATGCAACTCAGAAACACCGTTTTTTTTATTTCATTGCATTGATCATATAATTTTGAGCAATTTGATACCTTGATCAACCTTCTACGACCATTAATAAGGAAATTAACACCCGTTAAAGTTTGCAGCACGTGTGCGCGCGAGCTCTCACTATAGGCCATATATGGGCAAAAACATGCCTATAGAAAATCCGCTGTAGCTCTTCAGAACGCATGGGGACCCCCAATTTTTTTTTCATATTTTGATAGAGTATGAACTAGAGATATAATTTCATGTCTCATTTGACCCTCAATTATATTATGACGTCATCAAAATGGCGTCGGAATTCAAAAAATCCATTTTGCCTATTATGACGTCATTATAATTATGCAAATCTTGCTCTAACTCCGTGAATATTGGTCAATTTTCACCCAATTTTTGATATGTTGTAGCTTAGTTCTTACTCTTTCTGAGTTATTGCCTTTATTTTTCATTTTGATAAACAGATCATCCTCAAAAATTGCAAATAATAATGGCATGTCATTTTTACTCATTTTGCGTGTAATCTCTATGGGTCATGACTTTTTCTCAAAACTAGATTCTACATTCTTCTATTTCGTAAGCCATATCTCCAATTTTTGTTGCTAGTTATCCCTGAGCTTTTAGTATGTTGTAGCTGAGATTCTAAGCTTTCGGTTGCGTTTCCTTCATTTTCCGATCAGATGTCGGGATCATGCCCGTAATTCACTTGCAAGATTGGATTTGAGATTCTGGTGTTTTGCTTACGTGTTAAGTCTATGGGAAATATTCTAGCTCAATCGGTTAGGCGTCAGACTTACTTCTCATTCCATCATGCAGGCAGGGGTTCGAGTCCGCGGGTGAACATGATTTTTTTAGGTGGTCTGTCTATGACAGATCACCTCTTATGTTTGTCCGAATTTTCTTTCTTTATTTTTTATTAGGTGGTCTGTCTATGACAGATCACCTATTATGTTTGTCCGAATTTTCTTTCTTTATTATTTATTAGGTGGTCTGTCTATGACAGATCACCTATTATGTTTGTCCGAATTTTCTTTCTTTATTAGGTGGTCTGTCTATGACAGATCACCTTTTATGTTTGTCCGAATTTTCTTTCTTTATTTATTTATTTATTTATTTATTAGGTGGTCTGTCTATGACAGATCACCTCTTATGTTTGTCCGAATTTTCTTTCTTTATTTTTATTTATTTCTTATTTTTATTTCCTCCATTTCTTGTGGACAGCAAATCTCAGAAAGTTCATATTCAATAATCATCAAAATATCACCACATATCAATATCATTAAGACCTCAATTCTGCAAGAATCTTAATGTCATGACGTCATCATGACGTCATCTAGACGCCATTTTGTAAAATCACATTATCAATCATATCTCCATTATCAATTATCAAAAATCAATCAAATTCACATGACATAAACTTCAGATTAAGGGTCATCAGGTCATATTATCAAAGGTCACCTGTAGGTCACGACGCGCGCTTACGCGCGCGTCAAAATTTTAAAATGCTAAAAATCACTTTTTGACCAAAACAGAGTACGTTTTAGGTCATTTTAAGCATTTCAAAAAATTGCGCGCGCAAACGTATGCGCGCGCGTTTCCGCGCGTAACGCCTCAATGCAACTCAGAAACACCGTTTTTTTTTATATCATTGCATTGATCATATAATTTTGAGCAATTTGATACCTTGATCAACCTTCTACGACCATTAATAAGGAAATTAACACCCGTTAAAGTTTGCAGCACGTGTGCGCGCGAGCTCTCACTATAGGCCATATATGGGCAAAAACATGCCTATAGAAAATCCGCTGTAGCTCTTCAGAACGCATGGGGACCCCCAATTTTTTTTTCATATTTTGATAGAGTATGAACTAGAGATATAATTTCATGTCTCATTTGACCCTCAATTATATTATGACGTCATCAAAATGGCGTCGGAAGTCAAAAAATCCATTTTGCCTATTATGACGTCATTATAATTATGCAAATCTTGCTCTAACTCCGTGAATATTGGTCAATTTTCACCCAATTTTTGATATGTTGTAGCTTAGTTCTTACTCTTTCTGAGTTATTGCCTTTATTTTTCATTTTGATAGACAAATCATCCTCAAAAATTGCAAATAATAATGGCATGTCATTTTTACTCATTTTGCGTGTAATCTCTATGGGACATGACTTTTTCTCAAAACTAGATTCTACATTCTTCTATTTCGTAAGCCATATCTCCAATTTTTGTTGCTAGTTATCCCTGAGCTTTTAGTATGTTGTAGCTGAGATTCTAAGCTTTCGGCTGCGTCTCCTTCATTTTCCGATCAGATGTCGGGATCATGCCCGTAATTCACTTGCAAGATTGGATTTGAGATTCTGGTGTTTTGCTTACGTGTTAAGTCTATGGGAAATATTCTAGCTCAATCGGTTAGGCGTCAGACTTACTTCTCATTCCATCATGCAGGCAGGGGTTCGAGTCCGCGGGTGAACATGATTTTTTTTTTTTTTTTTTTTTTTTTTAGCTATCTTGCCCACGATCAATTATAAGAATTCTAACAAATAATAGCTAAAATATTGCAAAATAAAACAGATTATAATTACTTTTTTATATCATATCTATTTATCTGTCTGTCTATCTACCTACATGACATATCTATCTCTCTGTCTAATATATATCTTTCTGTTTGAATACGTCCCTCTCTCTCTATCTATCCATATGTCTGTCTGTCTATCTACCTACATTGTATATCTATCTGTCTGTTTATCTCTCTCTCTCTCTCTCTGTCTAATATATATGTATCTATCTGTTTAGATATGTCTATCTATCTATCCATCCATCTGCCTGTCTCTATCTATCTATCTATCTATATATCTATCTATCTATCTGTCTGTCTGTCTCTCTATCTATCTATCTATCTGTCTATCTATCTATCTATCTATCTATCTATATGTCTGTCTCTCTATTCATCTATATGTCTGTCTCTCTATCTATCTCTGTCTCGATCTCTATCAATCTATATGTCTGTCTCTGTATCTATCTATATGTCTATCTATCTATCTATCTATCTATCTATCTATCTATATATCTATCTATATGTCTGTCTCCCTATCTATCTATATTTCTGTCTCTCTGTCTATCTATATGTTTGTCTATCTATATGTCTGTCTATCTATCCATGAAGCTATCACGAGAAGGAGAACCATCTTCCAATTTCTCTCTTAATCCTTTGTTATCGCTTCCTTCGGGCGAAGGAACGATATCTAACATCGATCGGCGAGCCGCCAGGCGAAAGTTAGAGCCCGCTTACATAACGCGATAGGACCACGCAGCATGAAGCTATTACGAGATAGCTCGTAATAGCTTCATGATATGTCTGTCTCTCTATCTATATATATGTCTGTCTATCTATCTGTCTATCTATCTATCTGTCTGTCTCTCTTTCTATCTATATGTTTATATATGTTTTATTAATATAACCACCAATCATCTCTCTATCTATCTATATATCTATATATCTATCAATCTATCTCTCTATCTATAAGTCTGTCTCTCTATCTATCTATATGTATGTCTCTCTATCTATATGTCTGTCTCTCTATATCTATCTATATATGTCTATGTTTTATTAATATAACCACCTATAATTTATCTCTCCATCCATCACTCCATCCATCTAATATAATTATCTTTCTTGTATGTATCTGTTTGATTATGTAAATCTGTTTGTCTATCTATTTTTCAATCTAATATCTGTTTAAATATTTTTTTCCTGTTTATCTATCTATACGACAGACCACCTAATTCGTCCGCATGACGAATTAAAATCTAGTTTATTTTTATTTCTTATTTTTATTTCCTCCATTTCTTGTGGACAGCAAATCTCAGAAAGTTCATATTCAATAATCATCAAAATATCACCACATATCAACATCAATAAGACCTCAATTCTGCAAGAATCGTAATGTCATGACGTCATCATGACGTCATCTAGACGCCATTTTGTAAAATCACATTATCAATCATATCTCCATTATCAATTATCAAAAATAAATCAAATTCACATGACATAAACTTCAGATCAAGGGTCATCAGGTCATGTCATCAAAGGTCACCTGAAGGTCACGACGCGCGCGTACGCGCGCGTCAAAATTTTAAAATGCTCAAAATCACTTTTTGACCAAAACAGAGTACGTTTTAGGTCATTTTAAGCATTTCAAAAAATTGCGCGCGCAAACGTATGCGCGCGCGTTTCCGCGCGTAACGCCTTGAATGCAAGTCAGAAACACCGTTTTTTTTATTTCATTGCATTGATCATATAATTTTGAGCAATTTGATACCTTGATCAACCTTCTACGACCATTAATAAGGAAATTAACACCCGTTAAAGTTTGCAGCACGTGTGCGCGCGAGCTCTCACTATAGGCCATATATGGGCAAAAACATGCCTATAGAAAATCCGCTGTAGCTCTTCAGAACGCATGGGGACCCCCAATTTTTTTTTCATATTTTGATAGAGTATGAACTAGAGATATAATTTCATGTCTCATTTGACCCTCAAGTATATTATGACGTCATCAAAATGGCGTCGGAATTCAAAAAATCCATTTTGCCTATTATGACGTCATTATAATTATGCAAATCTTGCTCTAACTCCGTGAATATTGGTCAATTTTCACCCAATTTTTGATATGTTGTAGCTTAGTTCTTACTCTTTCTGAGTTATTGCCTTTATTTTTCATTTTGATAGACAAATCATCCTCAAAAATTGCAAATAATAATGGCATGTCATTTTTACTCATTTTGCGTGTAATCTCTATGGGAAATGACTTTTTCTCAAAACTGGATTTTACATTCCTCTATTTCGCGAGCCATATCTCCATTTCTGTTAGTCAGTTTTCTCTGAGCTTGGAGTATGTTGTAGCTGAGATTGTAAGCTATCGCAAGTGTGGTCTCCATTTTCCGATCAGATGCCGAGATCATGCCCGTATTTCGCTTTCAAAATTGGATTTGAGATTCTCGTGTTTTGCTTACGTGTAAAGTCTATGGGAAATATTCTAGCTCAATCGGTTAGGCGTCAGACTTGCTTCTCATTCCATCATGCGGGCAGGGGTTCGAGTCCGCGGGTGAACATGATTTTTTTTTTTTTTTTTTTTTTTTTAGCTATCTTGCCCACGATCAATTATAAGAATTCTAACAAATAATAGCTAAAATATTGCAAAATAAAACAGATTATAATTACTTTTTTATATCATATCTATTTATCTGTCTGTCTATCTACCTACATGACATATCTATCTCTCTGTCTAATATATATCTTTCTGTTTGAATACGTCCCTCTCTCTCTATCTATCCATATGTCTGTCTGTCTATCTACCTACATTGTATATCTATCTGTCTGTTTATCTCTCTCTCTCTCTCTCTCTGTCTAATATATATGTATCTATCTGTTTAGATATGTCTATCTATCTATCCATCCATCTGCCTGTCTCTATCTATATATCTATCTATCTATCTGTCTGTCTGTCTCTCTATCTATCTATCTATCTGTCTATCTATCTATCTATCTATCTATCTATCTATATGTCTGTCTCTCTATTCATCTATATGTCTGTCTCTCTATCTATCTCTGTCTCGATCTCTATCAATCTATATGTCTGTCTCTGTATCTATCTATATGTCTATCTATCTATCTATCTATCTATCTATATATCTATCTATATGTCTGTCTCTCTATCTATCTATATTTCTGTCTCTCTGTCTATCTATATGTTTGTCTATCTATATGTCTGTCTATCTATCCATGAAGCTATCACGAGAAGGAGAACCATCTTCCAATTTCTCTCTTAATCCTTTGTTATCGCTTCCTTCGGGCGAAGGAACGATATCTAACATCAATTGGCGAGCCGCCAGGCGAAAGTTAGAGCCCGCTTACATAACGCGATAGGACCACGCAGCATGAAGCTATTACGAGATAGCTCGTAATAGCTTCATGATATGTCTGTCTCTCTATCTATATATATGTCTGTCTATCTATCTGTCTATCTATCTATCTGTCTGTCTCTCTTTCTATCTATATGTTTATATATGTTTTATTAATATAACCACCAATCATCTCTCTATCTATCTATATATCTATATATCTATCAATCTATCTCTCTATCTATAAGTCTGTCTCTCTATCTATCTATATGTCTGTCTCTCTATCTATATGTCTGTCTCTCTATATCTATCTTTATATGTCTATGTTTTATTAATATAACCACCTATAATTTATCTCTCCATCCATCACTCCATCCATCTAATATAATTATCTTTCTTGTATGTATCCGTTTGATTATGTAAATCTGTTTGTCTATCTATTTTTCAATCTAATATCTGTTTAAATATTTTTTTCCTGTTTATCTATACGACAGACCACCTAATTCGTCCGCATGACGAATTAAAATCTAGTTATTTCTTATTTTTATTTCCTCCATTTCTTGTGGACAGCAAATCTCAGAAAGTCCATATTCAATAATCATCAAAATATCACCACATATCAACATCAATAAGACCTCAATTCTGCAAGAATCTTAATGTCATGACGTCATCATGACGTCATCTAGACGCCATTTTGTAAAATCACATTATCAATCATATCTCCATTATCAATTATCAAAAATCAATCAAATTCACATGACATAAACTTCAGATCAAGGGTCATCAGGTCATGTCATCAAAGGTCACCTGAAGGTCACGACGCGCGCGTACGCGCGCGTCAAAATTTTAAAATGCTAAAAATCACTTTTTGACCAAAACAGAGTACGTTTTAGGTCATTTTAAGCATTTCAAAAAATTGCGCGCGCAAACGTATGCGCGCGCGTTTCCGCGCGTAACGCCTCAATGCAACTCAGAAACACCGTTTTTTTTTATTTCATCGCATTTATCATATAATTTTGAGCAATTTGATACCTTGATCAACCTTCTACGACCATTAATAAGGAAATTAACACCCGTTAAAGTTTGCAGCACGTGTGCGCGCGAGCTCTCACTATAGGCCATATATGGGCAAAAACATGCCTATAGAAAATCCGCTGTAGCTCTTCAGAACGCATGGGGACCCCCAATTTTTTTTTCATATTTTGATAGAGTATGAACTAGAGATATAATTTCATGTCTCATTTGACCCTCAAGTATATTATGACGTCATCAAAATGGCGTCGGAATTCAAAAAATCCATTTTGCCTATTATGACGTCATTATAATTATGCAAATCTTGCTCTAACTCCGTGAATATTGGTCAATTTTCACCCAATTTTTGATATGTTGTAGCTTAGTTCTTACTCTTTCTGAGTTATTGCCTTTATTTTTCATTTTGATAGACAAATCATCCTCAAAAATTGCAAATAATAATGGCATGTCATTTTTACTCATTTTGCGTGTAATCTCTATGGGAAATGACTTTTTCTCAAAACTGGATTTTACATTCCTCTATTTCGCGAGCCATATCTCCATTTCTGTTAGTCAGTTTTCTCTGAGCTTGGAGTATGTTGTAGCTGAGATTGTAAGCTATCGCAAGTGTGGTCTCCATTTTCCGATCAGATGCCGAGATCATGCCCGTATTTCGCTTTCAAAATTGGATTTGAGATTCTCGTGTTTTGCTTACGTGTAAAGTCTATGGGAAATATTCTAGCTCAATCGGTTAGGCGTCAGACTTGCTTCTCATTCCATCATGCGGGCAGGGGTTCGAGTCCGCGGGTGAACATGATTTTTTTTTTTTTTTTTTTTTTTTTAGCTATCTTGCCCACGATCAATTATAAGAATTCTAACAAATAATAGCTAAAATATTGCAAAATAAAACAGATTATAATTACTTTTTTATATCATATCTATTTATCTGTCTGTCTATCTACCTACATGACATATCTATCTCTCTGTCTAATATATATCTTTCTGTTTGAATACGTCCCTCTCTCTCTATCTATCCATATGTCTGTCTGTCTATCTACCTACATTGTATATCTATCTGTCTGTTTATCTCTCTCTCTCTCTCTCTCTGTCTAATATATATGTATCTATCTGTTTAGATATGTCTATCTATCTATCCATCCATCTGCCTGTCTCTATCTATATATCTATCTATCTATCTGTCTGTCTGTCTCTCTATCTATCTATCTATCTGTCTATCTATCTATCTATCTATCTATCTATCTATATGTCTGTCTCTCTATTCATCTATATGTCTGTCTCTCTATCTATCTCTGTCTCGATCTCTATCAATCTATATGTCTGTCTCTGTATCTATCTATATGTCTATCTATCTATCTATCTATCTATCTATATATCTATCTATATGTCTGTCTCTCTATCTATCTATATTTCTGTCTCTCTGTCTATCTATATGTTTGTCTATCTATATGTCTGTCTATCTATCCATGAAGCTATCACGAGAAGGAGAACCATCTTCCAATTTCTCTCTTAATCCTTTGTTATCGCTTCCTTCGGGCGAAGGAACGATATCTAACATCAATTGGCGAGCCGCCAGGCGAAAGTTAGAGCCCGCTTACATAACGCGATAGGACCACGCAGCATGAAGCTATTACGAGATAGCTCGTAATAGCTTCATGATATGTCTGTCTCTCTATCTATATATATGTCTGTCTATCTATCTGTCTATCTATCTATCTGTCTGTCTCTCTTTCTATCTATATGTTTATATATGTTTTATTAATATAACCACCAATCATCTCTCTATCTATCTATATATCTATATATCTATCAATCTATCTCTCTATCTATAAGTCTGTCTCTCTATCTATCTATATGTCTGTCTCTCTATCTATATGTCTGTCTCTCTATATCTATCTTTATATGTCTATGTTTTATTAATATAACCACCTATAATTTATCTCTCCATCCATCACTCCATCCATCTAATATAATTATCTTTCTTGTATGTATCCGTTTGATTATGTAAATCTGTTTGTCTATCTATTTTTCAATCTAATATCTGTTTAAATATTTTTTTCCTGTTTATCTATACGACAGACCACCTAATTCGTCCGCATGACGAATTAAAATCTAGTTATTTCTTATTTTTATTTCCTCCATTTCTTGTGGACAGCAAATCTCAGAAAGTCCATATTCAATAATCATCAAAATATCACCACATATCAACATCAATAAGACCTCAATTCTGCAAGAATCTTAATGTCATGACGTCATCATGACGTCATCTAGACGCCATTTTGTAAAATCACATTATCAATCATATCTCCATTATCAATTATCAAAAATCAATCAAATTCACATGACATAAACTTCAGATCAAGGGTCATCAGGTCATGTCATCAAAGGTCACCTGAAGGTCACGACGCGCGCGTACGCGCGCGTCAAAATTTTAAAATGCTAAAAATCACTTTTTGACCAAAACAGAGTACGTTTTAGGTCATTTTAAGCATTTCAAAAAATTGCGCGCGCAAACGTATGCGCGCGCGTTTCCGCGCGTAACGCCTCAATGCAACTCAGAAACACCGTTTTTTTTTATTTCATCGCATTTATCATATAATTTTGAGCAATTTGATACCTTGATCAACCTTCTACGACCATTAATAAGGAAATTAACACCCGTTAAAGTTTGCAGCACGTGTGCGCGCGAGCTCTCACTATAGGCCATATATGGGCAAAAACATGCCTATAGAAAATCCGCTGTAGCTCTTCAGAACGCATGGGGACCCCCAATTTTTTTTTCATATTTTGATAGAGTATGAACTAGAGATATAATTTCATGTCTCATTTGACCCTCAATTATATTATGACGTCATCAAAATGGCGTCGGAATTCAAAAAATCCATTTTGCCTATTATGACGTCATTATAATTATGCAAATCTTGCTCTAACTCCGTGAATATTGGTCAATTTTCACCCAATTTTTGATATGTTGTAGCTTAGTTCTTACTCTTTCTGAGTTATTGCCTTTATTTTTCATTTTGATAGACAAATCATCCTCAAAAATTGCAAATAATAATAGCATGTCATTTTTACTCATTTTGCGTGTAATCTCTATGGGACATGACTTTTTCTCAAAACTAGATTCTACATTCTTCTATTTCGTAAGCCATATCTCCAATTTTTGTTGCTAGTTATCCCTGAGCTTTTAGTATGTTGTAGCTGAGATTCTAAGCTTTCGGTTGCGTTTCCTTCATTTTCCGATCAGATGTCGGGATCATGCCCGTAATTCACTTGCAAGATTGGATTTGAGATTCTGGTGTTTTGCTTACGTGTTAAGTCTATGGGAAATATTCTAGCTCAATCGGTTAGGCGTCAGACTTACTTCTCATTCCATCATGCAGGCAGGGGTTCGAGTCCGCGGGTGAACATGATTTTTTTTTTTTTTTTTTTTTTTTTAGCTATCTTGCCCACGATCAATTATAAGAATTCTAACAAATAATAGCTAAAATATTGCAAAATAAAACAGATTATAATTACTTTTTTATATCATATCTATTTATCTGTCTGTCTATCTACCTACATGACATATCTATCTCTCTGTCTAATATATATCTTTCTGTTTGAATACGTCCCTCTCTCTCTATCTATCCATATGTCTGTCTGTCTATCTACCTACATTGTATATCTATCTGTCTGTTTATCTCTCTCTCTCTCTCTCTGTCTAATATATATGTATCTATCTGTTTAGATATGTCTATCTATCTATCCATCCATCTGCCTGTCTCTATCTATCTATCTATCTATATATCTATCTATCTATCTGTCTGTCTGTCTCTCTATCTATCTATCTATCTGTCTATCTATCTATCTATCTATCTATATGTCTGTCTCTCTATTCATCTATATGTCTGTCTCTCTATCTATCTCTGTCTCGATCTCTATCAATCTATATGTCTGTCTCTGTATCTATCTATATGTCTATCTATCTATCTATCTATCTATCTATCTATATATCTATCTATATGTCTGTCTCTCTATCTATCTATATTTCTGTCTCTCTGTCTATCTATATGTTTGTCTATCTATATGTCTGTCTATCTATCCATGAAGCTATCACGAGAAGGAGAACCATCTTCCAATTTCTCTCTTAATCCTTTGTTATCGCTTCCTTCGGGCGAAGGAACGATATCTAACATCAATTGGCGAGCCGCCAGGCGAAAGTTAGAGCCCGCTTACATAACGCGATAGGACCACGCAGCATGAAGCTATTACGAGATAGCTCGTAATAGCTTCATGATATGTCTGTCTCTCTATCTATATATATGTCTGTCTATCTATCTGTCTATCTATCTATCTGTCTGTCTCTCTTTCTATCTATATGTTTATATATGTTTTATTAATATAACCACCAATCATCTCTCTATCTATCTATATATCTATATATCTATCAATCTATCTCTCTATCTATAAGTCTGTCTCTCTATCTATCTATATGTCTGTCTCTCTATCTATATGTCTGTCTCTCTATATCTATCTTTATATGTCTATGTTTTATTAATATAACCACCTATAATTTATCTCTCCATCCATCACTCCATCCATCTAATATAATTATCTTTCTTGTATGTATCTGTTTGATTATGTAAATCTGTTTGTCTATCTATTTTTCAATCTAATATCTGTTTAAATATTTTTTTCCTGTTTATCTATCTATACGACAGACCACCTAATTCGTCCGCATGACGAATTAAAATCTAGTTATGATTATTATTGTTATTATTAAAAGCACTGTTCACAAATCTATGTTCACATATTATGTACATAGTCTTTGTACCAATCGTAAATGAATACATCAAACAGATCATCCACAATAATAGGGGTTATCGAATGCTAGATTACACAAAATCAGAGGAAATCAAATAGCATTTATATTTAAAAAAGAGCTGAGTTTTTTATTCTCCCTTTGTAATTAAATGATCAAACCTCAATTCAAGATTAATAGTAGATCAACCTTTTATTTTCTAATGTTTTTTCTTTTTCTATACCGGCTCCCACGCGCCACTCCGGAAGTCTCGGTGCGCCACAAGTGGCGCGCGCGCCACCATTTGAGAATCCCTGCTCTAGATTATACTCTGCGTCTAGCATAGAAATCAAGTTGCTACATCTTAAATCAAGTTGTAGCAACTTGATTGAAGTTGTAGCAACTTGATTGTGCAACTAATACTGTTTAATAATTTCAAAATATGTACAAATCATCAATACAATAGCATTTGTTCCCCAAAAAAAGTATTAAGAACTTCTTACAGGGTACTTCCAATGTATTTTGATTGTGTCCGCCCGTGATGTCCGTCCGAGATGTCCGTCCGTGATGGAAAATATTTGCAATTCTCTCAGAAGTTTGATATTGGTTAAGAATTCAATATGCTGAACATAGAAGCTAACATACCTGAGTGTTAGTTGCATTAACAATTATTGGTCAATGTTAAGCTGTTTAGATAGAAACAATAAAAATGTACAAAAATTCTAAAAACCACATTTCTATCATGTCCGTCCGTGATATGGCACATTTAGTGGATACCTATGTTTGTAGGTAACCATGGCAACAAATTTTTTTCATCATTCAGCATACTTTGTCCTACCCTTCACTATAAAATACAAAGGAACCTTGTTCATCTTATTCCTAATTTGTTACAAGCCTTCAAAACTTTCAAAATCTATCAAATGTCCGTCCGTGATGAACCGATCACGCTCTAGTATAGAGTGACAAGCTTCATGAAAATACGGAGTAAAGCAATATATAAAAATTGTTGGGCATATTAAGGTGCTAGTATAGAGTGACAAGCTTCATGAAAATACAGAATAAAGCAATATTGAAAAGTTGTTGGGCATATTAAGGTGCTAGTATAGAGTGATGAACAAGCCAAGATTCTAATCATTCGTGTTGGCCCGGAGGGCGAGAAAAGGGGTTTTCTTTTGGGGGTATATAAGCAGCGGACAGGGGGATTGAAATGTCTGAGGGGGGATAGAGCGAAAAGAGAAAAGTAGGAAAAGCAAATTTTATTCAAAATTCTTTTGGGCATATTAAGGTGCTAGTATAGAGTGACAAACTTCATGAAAATACGGAATAAAGCAATATTGAAAAGTTGTTGGGCATATTAAGGTGCTAGTATAGAGTGATGAACAAGCCAAGATTCTAATAATTCGTGTTGGCCCGGAGGGCGAGAAAAGGGGTTTTCTTTTGGGGGTATATAAGCAGCGGACAGGGGGATTGAAATGTCTGAGGGGGGATAGAGCGAAAAGAGAAAAGTAGGAAAGCAAATTTTATTCAAAATTCTTTTGGGCATATTAAGGTGCTAGTATAGAGTGACAAGCTTCATGAAAATACAGAATAAAGCAATATTGAAAAATTGTTGGGCATATTAAGGTGCTAGTATAGAGTGACAAGCTTCATGAAAATACGGAATAAAGCAATATTGAAAAGTTGTTGGGCATATTAAGGTGCTAGTATATAGTGATGAACAAGCCAAGATTCTCATAATTCGTGTTGGCCCGGAGGGCGAGAAAAGGGGTTTTCTTTTGGGGGTATATAAGCAGCGGACAGGGGGATTGAAATGTCTGAGGGGGGATAGAGCGAAAAGAGAAAAGTAGGAAAGGCAAATTTGATTCAAAATTCTTTTGGGCATATTAAGGTGCTAGTATAGAGTGACAAATTTCCTGAAAATACGGATTTAAGCAATAGGGGCCTATAGAAAAGTTGTTTAAGTTCATGAAATACGCAATAAAAACGAATGTCGACCTTTAGAAATAGCACCAAAATACTTCACATCCCCGATCCCCTTTAAAAAAAAAGAACCTTGTTGAGAGTCGAACCACGAACGCTTAGATGCTTACGTATTGTGCACTGCGCCACGCTCACCTATTCACTCGTCGTAGTGAAATTAAGATTTATATATACCGCGAAGCACTGTACACGTGTGTTCATATGTGTGCGTTTTGCGCCCGTCCCGGATTTTTTACTTAGATGAGCGGTATTAATGGCGGCTGGGCATATTAGCTAATATGGCCGAATAAGTTAGGCCTAGAATTAAATTTATTTTAGGCCCTAAATCCTAATGTCAAATATATATTTTTTTTTGGTCCAGTTCTTTTTTAATGGAATTATGAAATAAAGACAAAATATTGAAAATTTTGCATTGTTAACCCCCAAATGGAGATGGCGGCTGCATGATCGCGAGCCGTCTATGTACAAGGAGAAACAAAAAAATGTTTAAAAAAACTCTTCGAAACAGACGGCTGCAGGCTGCGCTGCCAGCTGTCGAGGGAGTAGGGGCAGCATGCAGGCGCAGCCGCAGGTATGGAACTCGAACGGGATACCGCAGGCGTAGCACGCACTCGCGAGTCTGAACGAATTTTCCCCGCAAAACCAAAGCGCAAATTGAGGGCCCCCACTATTCAAAACAATTACTTGTTCGTGTAATTTTCCTCACATTCCGTACCTTAACTGAAAACATAACGGAGGGAAGTATCATCCTTGATATCATATCTCCACATATACAATAATTCACTTACCAAAGACTGCTAAAATTTGAGCAATTTTCCAAAATATTAACGATGTTTACATGCGAAACATTCGTCCAGCTCCTCCAGCTGATCTGATTAATCGCTGAATGAACAATTGAAGAGACAAGTTGTATACCGCCAGCTAGCGGCCGGCCAGCACGGTACCGGTACCAAAAACTTATTCAAAATAATAATATTTTTAAATATGCCTTTTAATAATTCACACACAATGACATAGAGATGTATACTAATTAGTATATATCTATATGTTCACACATAACTGATAACTTCATCACAAGTCCCCCCCCCCCCGGTTTCGAGAGAAGGGGGAAAAGATAACAATCGGATAACAATTCTTTTTGGGGGAGGGCAATTAAGCGAGTTCCCCCCGATGATGTGCCCCTAAAATTAAAAAATGATAATAATCAATAATTACTCAGTGACAAAATAAACAATGCCGTCACTTTTGAAAACGCGGTGTCTGTCTATGCCGCACTACCCCCCCCCCCTCAAAACATCGACGAGGATCACGACCGATCACGACCCATGCCTCCGCGAAAACACATTTTTGCTATACCCTTTAGTAGTACATTTCCTTCTAAGTTTATTTGCAAAATATGAATATTTTTCGTTGCTCTTGTACTCAATAAACTGAATAGTTTTTATGAATTATGATTCTTCACAGTGACTGAACTATATTTGTTTCATTCCCTAGAAATGTTTTAGACGCGGTAGGACAGTGGCGGCGAAACCGGAGCAGCTATAGGGGACACTTGCCCCATACCCTCCCAATGAAAAAATCAACGAAGGAGAAAATGCCCTTTTTCAAAATGAAATGTATGCCCTATTTCAAAATGAAATACCTTTTTTGAAGGGAAACGCAATAAATTTTAGGTTAAAAAAATCACACAAAAATTGGGTTCGCACTTCGCGCTCTTATCAATTATTGTTTACAGTAGGGTGCTTATCCTATTCATGGTAGCAAAAACTTAAGAATGTACAGATTCTAGGAAGTTGGACTTTGGCTCGGGTTGCACTCTCACATCAATTGTTGTTTATAGCAAGGTACTCATTCTGTTCCTGGTTACAAAAAAAATGCTTAGAATGTCCAAATTCAGGTTAAAATATCACAATATTTCAGCTCGCGCTTCGCGCTCACATTATTCGATTGGTGAAATATGTATCCTATCCATGAGTCACTAAATGCAATCCTTAACACGTTGATTTTCTGGTCAGTATATTAAAAAAATTCAGCTCGCGCTCCGCGCTTGCGTTATTCGTAATAGTTAGATACACATTTGTTTTCATGATTACAAAGCTCGGATCGAATGTTCAATTTCATGACTTAGATGTCCAAAAGTTTGAGCCCGCAATTCGCGCCCGCAACATCTCTCAAGGATGCCCTTTAACAGTAATTAGCCCATATCATTTACCCAAAACTCGAGTTTTACAACTTCAGATTTAATATTTTTTTCCAAACCACTTGCTCGCAACGCTCTCTCGCGGAAAACAATCAAGTAAAGCCTTAATCTATATCTTATCAATTAGAAATTACTTTAAAAAGACTTTGCTCAACTTAATTGCTAAAAACTCACAACTACATCACGCAAATGATAATTTCATGGTGAAATTATGATTGTGCAAAAATTCCCATTTTGACATAAAAGTGCCCCTTTTGGGGCTCTGCCACCCCCGCTCTATGAACACGGCTTTTATATTCCATTTATACACAAATTTGTGAAAGGGTAATCGGCTGATCCAGGGGACTGCAGCACCCCCCCCCCCCCCCACCGACCCTTATTGGCGGCTCAAAAAAGGTGAGGAGAAAAGAAAGAAGATGAATAAGGAAAGGAATAAATTTGAATGAAATAAGGGGAGGGGAATAATTGGAATAAAAAAAAGAAAGATTTCAGGTATATGTCATTGTATGAAAACGTTGCTTGCGCTTCGAGCTCTCAATACTGACTTTTTGAGAGAAATACCCTATTGAATCAATAGGGTAACATGAGGCTTAAAAATAATGAAAAAAAATTCTGCCCGATTCGGATTTTTATTGTTTTCTTTTAGCGATCGAGATACACAGATAAGGTCTTTGACACAGATGCACTCACTTAAAAAAAATCAGCTTGCGCTACGCACTCACATTACTTGATCCATGAGGTATGTATCATAATCATGAATCACTGCAAACAGTCCTTAAATAAAAAGCGTCTACGTCCGTATGATGTACGTCAGTATTTTGAAATATTTCAGCTCGTGCTTCCTATAGCTACTTGCATTAATAATTGTTTAGTTACATACGCATCTTGTTCATGATAACAAAAAAAAATGCTGAGAATATTCAATTTTCAGGTGTACTCATGTTCCAAACTTTGAGCTCGAGCTTTGATCGTGCACATTGATGTGCTTGAAATCAACAGTCTTTAGTTAGAACTGCCCCAAGGCTGTAAAAAACAGCAACAAATGCCTTTGTATCATCCCATTTAGATTATTGTAATGCTTTACTTGCTGGTTTACCTCAATCTAGTATAGCCCCCCTTCAAATAATTCAAAATACTGCAGCTAGATTGGTAACCCTCACTAAGAAATTTGAACATATCACCCCCTATTCTCTACTCCCTCCATTGGCTTCAGGTTCATAATAGAATTATTTTCAAGCTCCTTCTCCTTGTCTATAAAATCATCCATGGTCTTGCCCCATCCTACCTTCAAAATCTTATCTCTCTCTGTCACTCATCCTCTGCAACTCAACGTCTCCGATCTTCTTCTACTGCTCACCTTCGACTATCTCTAGGACCCCGCACTTTTACCCGTTATGGCGATCGTGCTTTTTCTGCTCTTGCCCCTAAACTCTGGAACAATCTCCCCATCTCCATCCGTAATGCATCCACTGTCGAATCTTTCAAAACACTCCTCAAATCTTACCTCATTAAGCAGTCCTCTTAATTCCATATCCTGTTCTCTTTCACTGTATTTTGCAACTTCTTTTTTCTCTTTCCAATGCGCTTAGAAACTGTTGTATTAAGCGCTATATAAATGTTAATTATTATTATTTATTATTAACAAATATAACAGCTTTTAGTGGCTAATTTGGGGAAATGTGGATGAAAATATTTTTGCCCACTTTGCTTAGGATCTCCCACTGTCACAAAATTCCTTCACGGTGCAACTTTGAACATTTTTGAAAACGTGGAACAGTAGGCCTATACTTTGCACTTCTCTTGAAGGTGCATTAAGCACCTTTAATAATTGGGGTGCAATTCTGCAACTTCTATGTGCTAATTTACACCTTTCAGAGAGGTACAAAGTTATCTTAAAGGTGCTCCCAGACATATCGATCAGGGCTCCGTTGTCATAAATTTTATTATAATAACAAAGTTGCAATAACAGTTTAAAAATACTGAAATCCTTCAATCTGATTGGTAGAAATTGTGCATTTATCATAGCCATATGAATCGGGACCCTGCTCCTTTGTTAAAGGTGCAAAGTTGACCCTATCTTTCGAAGTGTGTAGGCCTATAATCTTTGTTATTATAATCATTATGATAATCACCATCATCACTTTTCTTCTTATTATTATTATCAGGCCTATCAGCCATGGCCATTATCCATTAATAATAATTGGGCCTATTATCACTTCGGGCCGTACAACCTGGCACTTTTTCACATAGTACTGATTGGTCAATGACAATTAAAGGGGTGAGGCTATTCGGGCTGAAAATAACTATATCTATTCACAAAGCAAAATTAGGCAATAATAGGTGAAAATAGCTTAATGCACGCTGAATATAGGTGGGCTAGCTTATGTATCCCTTAAATTGCTTTAGTCGTCATAATCGGTTATGTCAGTAATGGATCAATTTTTTCATCCTTGGAGAAGAGAAAATTTATTGTATTGATAAAAATTACAATAGAAAGATTGCTTGCTGATTGCATTATAATTAAGACAATCAATTAAACTGTCTTCTGTGAAATAATGAAGAAAAAAAAAAGAAAATTCATAATTTTGTTATTTTCTTGTGTGATTTTAATGATAATTTCAGGGTTTATAATTATAGTTTGTCTGATTTTAGTCATCTATAAAATTATTCCGTCAGCCTGTAATCCCTTTTTTGGCCTATTTTATATATTTTTTTTTTGATTTTTTTTATTTTAAAGGCCTATTTTGCTTCCCTGGCAAAATCTATATACCAAGTTGTGTATGACAAAATTTCTTTAAAACAAAAAGAGATGGCGAAACAAGAGAGGGTAAATCCGGGGGGGGGGGGGTAAATTAAGACCTTTTAGAATGAAAATCTAATTTTGTGATATGAGATTTCGATATTTTAATATTTCATCCTTTTTTATTTTCTTTCATTTAATTTCTCCTCATTAATTTTTTTTTTTTCTCCTTCAGTGGTCGTCAAAATGTTTGGGGTCCAGTAACCCCCCCCCCTCAATCATATTATGACCTTCAGGCCTCTGGTCGGTAAAACTTCTTGTTAAAAGACTAAAATCCGATGATTAATGATATACCACCGAAGTGGTCCATATTTGGTCAGGGAAACAACTACGGAAATCATTTCTACTGTTCCATTTCCATTGATTGATAGCCCTCTACGGTCAAGAAAACGCAACTATATGGTAATAGTATTTAATACTCGTCCATGGTAATCGTGGAATCCCATATGGTCTAGTGGTTAGGATCCGGCGCTCTCACCGCCGTGGCCCGGGTTCGATTCCCGGTGTGGGAACACAACTTTTTTTTCTTAATTACACTTAAATTGATCTCTTTTGTTTCTTATTAAGATGAGTTAGCATTAAAAATAAATAAAAAAAGAATAATGAATGATATTCATTTTTAATCACATGTGGGTTATAGGGAATTCGGATATTATAGGGTTCTATTTCATTGCATATAATTATGTTGAAATAATTAGAGTAATATGAAAATAACAAGTCTCGAATATTTAAACAAAATTACCTTTATATCGCTATTACTTTAACACTCTATATAATATCATTGTGTTCGCATTCTGTTAATTCTAACACCTTGTATGGTGTAATCCTCCGATCAACACCATATATTACACCATATACACTGGTGTCCATCGGAGGTGTTCAATTACACTGTAAAAAATGAAGTGCTAATTTAGCACTTACAGTGCTTGTATAGTGTACGAGTGCTGATTTTCGAGTACAAATTTAAACTAGAAAATCAGCACTCGTAGTGCAGTCACTACAAGCACTGTAAGTGCTAAATTAGCACTTCATTTTTTACAGTGTATTGTTGATTGGACCGGATTGGAAATTATCCTTTTGGTCGAGTTAATAAAATGGCCAAGGATCACATATCATAAAATACGGAAATGAGGTGAAATGTGTGGGTAAAGTCAGTCTCATTTACTTCCTAAGATGATCGATTTCAACTCATGCTTGGCGAAGGCGATTGTAGTTTTGATCTATTCAACTGTGAGAGGCTTAAAATTGAAAAGGCCTACTTATTAATAGGGTATGTTTAGCGAAATAATTAATGATTCAAGGTTTCGTTATTTCTCAACAACCCTGACGGTGACACGACATTTTCTCCGGTCTCAATATCTCAGAGGGCATACACTGTAAAAACTGTGGTGTTAAAACTGACACCAGTTGGTGTTAATAGAGGACCACACCCTGAGGTGTTAAAATTATACCCTAGAGATTGAACATAACACCAAAGAGTGTAAATGTAACAACCAAAGGTGTTGTAATAACACCTATATGTGTTAAACTAACACTGTTAATTTAACACCGGTGTAAAATGACTGGTGTGGTCCTCTATGTACATCGGTTAACACCCCAGTTTTTGCTATGTAGGGTTAGAGTTAGGATTGTAATATATTTTTTTGGTTCAGAATGATGTAAAGATTAGGATTAGGGTTTATTTAGTTTTGGAGGTTATAAGGTTTTATGTTTGGCTTAACGTGCAGATTTTCCATCGGAGCAATTGTCGCCAGAGCAAATATCATGGAACCACTCTCTCTTCTGAACAAAGTGTGCATGCTAATATTTGTCCATTGCCATGTATTTGCCACCTTTTTTCTTATATACTGCGTTAGTTTTGAATATTTTTCGTTCACCCCCTCTCTCGTTCTTATTATTTCTCCACCCTCTCTCTCATTCTTTACCCTGCGATCTTTTTATAGGCTTATCTTTGGCTCTTCCTTTGTAGTCTAAGTTTTTGTAAGTGTTCGATCTCCTTAATTGATTGCTAATTTCATCATTTTAAGGAACCTGCCGACATTACAACTTTACAAGCTCTGCTTTTCATGCAGGTTCCTTATTTCACTATCACTGCCATTGGCACAATCTTCTGTATTAGTTAGGGGATTTTGTAAATTATGAAACTAAATTCAATTCAATTTAATTTTCAGCGATTACTCTCAAATTTGTCGTGGTTACCATGCACTCACACCAACAACAATTGAACTGTTGAATACTAACACAGGAGCCGCGGAAGCGGGAGGGGATGGGGGCTTCAGCCCCCACTTTTCTTTCCAAAACCGTGTACAAAAACGTAAAAATTACCATATTTGTTTCCCATTGACTTTGTAGATAAGATATTGGTTTATTTTTTGCATGGTCAGCCCCCCCCCCCCCCACTTTAAAAACCTTTCGCGGCCCCTGCAACATGATATGCACTGATCAATACAGAAACACATTACTAATTAATAAAAACAAAAATAAATGGTCAGGTGGTTCCGGGGGTTATAAGTTTTAATCCTCTTAAAACTGATTTGTCAAAGTAATTAATCCGTTGGTGAATATGAATCCGACGGAAAATGTGGTCACTGGTCAAAACATCCTGATAGATTCTAACCAATAAATTTGTTAATTTTGACCATTAATGTGTCGGACATAATATTCACCGACAATTGGTTATTTTTACCAATCCTTTTATAGAATATAAAATTTAGTCTTTACGTTTATAATATGCGATGTTTGATCTTTATCTAGTACAGTAAGCCCTTAACACGTTTAGGTTTGCTTATGGGTGTGTATTTTGTGCAATCAATTCCTCTGCCAAAGCAAACAAGAAACGGATGACACGCAAATATAGTATAGTGACAGCATACGTTTTGTCCGTGTTTTTCTTCTTTAAGGGGCATTTTCAGATCAATTAACGAGGAACACTGGCGGATCCAGGGGGGGGGGCACAGCCGGCCCGTGTTCCCCTTTTGAGAGGCACAATTAAAGTTTGTAATGTAAACTTGCCGTCAAAGTGAAGACCTTTTTTCTTCTTCTCCTTCTTGTCAAATTTTTTCGTGAACGAAATCCACTTAATTTTGGGTTAAAACCCTCTTTTTTTTGCTTGCTAAATTTTTCGTCGGGAAAATGTGCCTCCCCTTTCGAAAAATCCTGGATTATCCCCTGATGGGGAATGACATCTAATAAGCATTATTTTAACACAATTATATTCCAAATGCAGTTTAAAAACGTTTGCCTTTTATTGTATAACAATTCGCGTGGTTTTGTTTTGCCCTTTTATGTTTGGACAGCATGTTACACAGTAAACAAAAATTATACAACGCTGTTTACTATATGAACCTTACAGTAACTGTTTAAACAGTTTAAACAAGTGTTTAAATCTTAAGCAACAAAGTTTAATTTTCAATATCTAATTTTCAATAAATTAAACATTATTGTTTAAACGGTTAAACAAATACTGTAAGGTTCATAAAATTATAGTAAACAGCGTTGTATACAATCTTAAACAGCGTTTTTACTGTGTATAGAAGGCAGTATAAGATTAGGATGATCACTTATACACTCTAAAATCACAAAGTAAAATTTCACCCAATATTGGGTAGAAAGGGAACATGCATGTTTGCTGGGTATTTTTTTTCTATCTCACATTGGGCTATTTCAACGCAACATTGCGTAAAATTTACAAAATATTTGGTAGCTTTTTACCCAACCAACATGCATGTTTCAATTTTACCCAATATTGGGTTAACCATTTTTTTTTAGTGTAGAGTAAGATCAGATGAGAAAACTACAGTAAATAGAACAACTGCTTGAGGTTAATGAAACTTATAAACTTATTCATCGCAGAGTTCTGGGGACCGTTTCGTGAAAGTTGTCAGCACTGACAAGTTGTCTTTCTTCGACAATTGCCATAGTAACAGTCAGAGTCCAGTGCCTCTCAGCCAATCAAAACCAAGGATTTCACTGAATTTGTCAGCACTGACAATTAAGTCAGTGCTGACAACTTTCATGAAACACCCACCAGATGCTACCAGGTAATTAAAGACACACACAATATATCAAAGGGGAAGTTCATCCTGAAGAATATTTTGTTGTAAAAGTAGCAGAAAATTATAGAAAAAAATATTGGTAAAGGTTTGAGGATAATCCGTTAAAGATTGAGAAAGTTATTAAAAATTATCAAAAGTTATGGATTTGTGACATCATAAACGAGCAGCTGCCCCGTATGTTATGTCATATAAAATGCATGAATTTCATTCTTTAAATGGTTCTTGATGAATTTTTTTTTTCTTTTCATGATCGGGTGTGAAATGATTTGTCTATTGATATACAAAAAGGTACAGTAGAAAACATTTACAATTTTCTGAGAAAATGACATTTCATTGATTGTCTTTTAACATTCGCTATATGAGGAATGCTGCTCGCATATGACGTCACAAATAAAATAATTAACATTCTAATAACTTTTTAATTCTTTGATGGATTTTTCTCAAATCTTCGGCAATATGTTTTAAATTATTTTTCATAAACTTATTGTCAAAGTGAACTGCTATTCTTCGATGGATTTTCGTCAAACCTCCATTCATAATATGTTTCTCTTATTTGATGTTTTATTAAAATCAATTTGAAGTTAGGGTTGACTTCCTCCTTTAAGTAAATCAAGGCTTTGCTATTGTCACATTTGTGTATTTGCTTTAGAGATTCGTTGGCTCGTGACGTGTGAATAAACGGCGAATTCATTTTTCGAGGGCAGGGTTTTGAAAAAGACGCAGATCGGGATTTGTTTGCACTTATCACTGATTTGCTTTAACGCAGAAACAGAATGGTAATGATTCTATGCGACAAGTTGAATCATATTCATAATTCAGACTGTGAATAATCATGAACCTGTAGAAGCTAATTCAGTGCGTCTATTAATCTGTTACCATTATTATTCTTGAGATCGGGATCCACGATTTGAGAATGTGTGTGTCGGGTACAGGATGGTGGAGGTCACCCTGGATACCAGGGGGGGGGGGGGGGGTGGGGGGACAATCGCCCTATGGTTTTCTAATACCATGGTCACATTTTATCTACGGCGACCGTACGGCAAGTCGAAAACAGCCGTTTTATTCAATTTTTATATGTGTAGCTGGTACAAAAAAATGTTAAAACGGCTGTTTTCGACTCGCCGTACGGCCGCCGTAGATCATTTGTGACCAAGGTATAGGCAGTTGGAAAGGAAAATTAAATCAAATAGAAAAATAAAGAAACGATCGAGAAGAATGTTGGGAGATGTTCATGTAAAAATATACCTATTAAAACCTAATAGGGCCTGTAAAATAACCCTTCTGTTGTTGAAATGTGTAGGCATTCACTTATTCAATAACTCGGATCAATTTCAAATATTGATCTATGGAAGGAGAGAGATGGGGAGCGAGAGCGAGGGAGAGCGCGGGAAGAGGGGGGGGGGGGGGAGAGAGGGGGAGCGCGGGAAAACTTAGCGAGGGGGAGAGAGTAGTGACTATTCCTAAAAGAGTATGCTTGAAGTGTTGCTAAACTCTTATAGGCCTATCATGTAAACTTTAAAGTTTTTGTTGTTATTTACTTCCGGGTTTGATGAATAAACAATTAACGGAATAAATCTGTCATGATTTCCACTCTGCTCCGTCAATTTGGCTGCGAAATCCTTCTCTGAATCATAATTATATACGAAGAAAAGGAAACAAACCCAACAATTATTTCAATTTCTTCGATCATGGCGATTCAAATTATTGATTGTTTGTATTCGGGAGAGAGTGAGAGATGGATGAATGCCCCCAGGGCCGGCTCTTTTGTTATCCTTTAAAAGCTCTGTCCAAGAACCGGAGCAGAACGGACCTTGAAAATAGATCCCCAGTTCTTGTCCAACTTCTGCGTGAAGAGCTTTCTATCGAGGTAAATAATCGAATCATTAGACGCGCGGGCTACAAATTAAACAGATCGTGAAGCAAGCATGCAAGCGGTGAGCAATAAGAGCTCTGAGCGCTAGCGGAGACAGGAGCAAGAGAGACACATGCACCCCCATGCATATTTCGATCTCTCGGAAGAACTTGCTTATCTTGGTGATCGAGACTGTATGTTTTATTTTAATCAGGGAAGTATCCACGGTTTATCATTCTTGTGGGACCGAACTTCTCTAGATTTCTTTTCTTCGACCACACAATCGTCGTTGCAAAGTTGGTCTTTTGGATATTAATACTTGCCTGGTTCCGTTCCTGAAGTTGTCTGAGGCGTCTGATCATCTTCTAGTCGTGTAGCATCGGAGAACACCCGGGGACAAAATGGGAGGATGTATGAGTCGAGATCAAGGGATGGGGGGTAAGTCCTCATATCGCTTTCTGAACAAGTTTTGTCCATCATTATTGTCATGATTATCATGGTTATTGTGTTAATACACCTGTAGTGTCATCTTCTCTTTTTAATATACCAAGGGCGGAAATCCCTCCCCAAAGGGAGGGGGACCAGGGGCTGGAAATTTTGACAAGCAAAAAAAAGAAGAAAAAAAAAGAAGGAAGGTTATTACCTAAAAAGTAGGGTCATCTCGTCCAAAATACATGTTTTAATTCGATTTTGAATGATGTATTTCTTTCCATCATAAAAGACCAAAAATAGTAGGGGGTCATTTGATATTGTGTCCCCTACTATTTTGGGTATAGGGGCACGCTTCCCCCTGTCCACCCCCTAGGATTTCCACCCATGTTTAATACTTATGAAATCATTTCTTGAACGTTGCTATAATATAATTGCGTTTTGTTATATTTTTTAAAGCAATCTGCTAATGAATCCTTCTGCACAGTGAATGAATGTTACACATAGTATATCATTTCTGTTTGCAACGATATATTTCAATTTACGGCTCACGCCAAACAAGTCACCATTTAATATGATTATTAGAAATATGAAAAATTGTATTACATGAATGATATGAATTCATGCAGAAGAAAACAAAACAAATCAAATCAAGTGTAAGCTCTCTCCAACAAAAATGCACTATGTTCCCAGTGATCATATGTAATGCATCCGTTTATTCCTGAATGTTATAATGTTCCATCGTATCTCAAGCTGTTAGCCATGAGAGCAGCGGATATAGGCCTATAAACATGATAAAATGGGACACTGTACCTAGGGGCGGATCCAGGATTAAAGGGGGCACATTTTCCCGATGATTGACAAGCAAAACAAAAGAAAAGAGAAGGTTTTCACCTAAAATTCAAGGTTATTTTGTTCGCGAAAATTTGACAAGCCAAAAAAAGTGCCCTCCTGGGTCCGCCACTGTATGTACCACAATTTCACAGATAACAAGGTTATTTAGCTTCTATGAACTTTGCAACTACTACTACATGATTTTTTGTTTCGTTCAGTTTGAATTCCGACACGCATTCACGTGTCGATTCTACTCAATGTGATTTTATCCGCTAGATTATTTCTATTCATCGTGCCCTTTTCGCAGAAAAAATAGATTCGTATGCTATTCATTGAATATGAGACGCGAGCATGTATTGCCTCCTAGATTTACCAAGGGATTTGCATCAACTTGTAATTATTTACTTTGTAAATTTGCTATGAAATTCGTGGTTATAGTCAGGACTTTTTTACAAGTAGTTGCAAAAAATATTTCCAAAGACAGAGTTCACATTTATACTGCTATCATTAATTTTGTACAGACAGGACATTCAAACCCCTCTCCTTATTTTTACCTCCCTTCCAAGCCCCTTCTACCCCCTATCTCCCCTACCCATCCCCCTCTCTCTCTCACCCCTCCTCTTCCTCTCTCGTTATCCACCTGTCTCTGCCCCTCCCCATCTATCAGTCTATCTCTCCCCCTCTTTCTCTCTCTCTCTCTTCCACACCGCCGGAGGCACCCCCCTCTATACATCTCTTCCCCTGTCTAACCTCTCTCCCTCTTCCACTCCTCTAGAGCCCCCACCCCCTCCGTCTCTGTCTCTCTCTCTCTGTCTGTCCATGGAGGTAGAATATACCTCCATGGTCTGTCTGTCTGTCTGTCTGTCTCTCTCCCTCTCTCTTCATATCTCTCCCTCTCCCCACCCCTGCCCCGCCCTTCTCCCAGACAAGTCGACCCTTCTTTATCTTCCTCTTGTCTCGTGTGCAGTCTGCATGTTATCACTATAATTCCGTCTTCTTAGTGCGTATTGACATATCTGGAATTACTCATTCCACTGGTATTTACGACATAGGAACCACAATCATGTCAAGGGTTGCTCTTTGCCCCAGACATCACTAAACGTTTACTACGATTGTTAGTAAACAGCAATGATTTATATATGGACCTAAGTTGTAGCATAATTAGCATTCATTTCAATTAAATCCTCTATTTCATTTCCATTCAAACTTAATACAATGTTATTTCAATCAGGGACAAATTAGCGGATGAAAATCAAAAAATTATGAGACTGTTTAAAAAAAATCTCAAGATTTTCTCGATGATGCAGCAATCCATTTTCATTAATTGTATTTTCCTACAAAATGAAATATCGAAATTGTATCACAAAATACAGAAATGGCTCCTTAAAAATGCATTTTTTTTGTTATTTGCCCCATTTCGCTATTTGTCTATTTGGTTAGTTTTCTTTAGAAACCGATTTAGTTTTGATTATTGTGGTTGCAGTAAGTCAACATAACTAATTTCAGGGCTAATTAACTAATTAAACACACTGGCAATTACCTATAATTAGAAGGATTAAGATAAGATTCGGTTCTTAAGCAAGAATCTCTTCATAACAATATGTATATTGAATATAGTTGGGGGTGTTGGGGGGGGGCTATCTTGTCTTAAAGAAGTTTGCCCACTATCCCCCCCCTCCGACCCCAAACCAGAATAAATTATGAATAGCAGCACATTTTATTTTATATAATGGAGCTGTTCGGTAATTATACGTCATAGGCCGATTAAATTATTCGCACCAACGATTTTCAATTTCATTCTTGCAGTTTTCAAAGATGTTTGTGTATATTTGAGTTGGTTGCATATAATTTACTATAACTCGTACACATCAATTACAGTTGGAAAAAAAATACGCCAAATGCTTCTTGGCCGGTTATTTATGAGACATTCCGGAAATTAAACAGCAAATAGAATTCATGATTAGGACTATATACAGTTTCCGATCGACTGATTAATTACCGCCATAAATCAAAAGCCCGAGACATAACGCAGATAAAGGTACATACTTTTTTGCAAGGGGCATAAATCAGTTTGCATTTGACCATCTCTCAAGCAATTTGTGACGTGAATTTCTCCCCGCTTTTTGATAACTCTCCAAGCCAAGGGAGACTGGACATAGCCTCGTCTCACCATCTTCCTGCCTATATAAACAAACCAAGTGTCACTGTTTACCCTGATAGTAGAAAATCAGTGTTTACTATGGTGAATATAGAATGGGAGTGGGGGCACTGGACCCAAAAAATAGTGCGATAAATGAAAATAAAGGAGGAGAAGAGCAAAAGGAACTCGTGCAATACTATTTTCTAAATATTGTGTAAAAAATCTATAGATCATAAAATTAGATTTTTATTTTAAAAGGTCAAAACGTTCGTTCGCTCGCGACTTTTTAGTGAGAAATATATAAATATGTTTTCATTTCATATGAAAAAGGGCCCGAAAATTTAGTTAAGGGGAAAAAACTTTATAATCATTCGCATAATGTCTGTTTAATGTGAGCGACGGGATGTGGTCTCCATTATTGCCTCCTCAGTCTCGCCGCCCCCGGTCCTATGCCCTTCTATTGGTATTATTTCCATTTTACCTCCCTCTGTTTTCTATTCAAATAAAATGTTTCTTTTAGTCGATTTTGGTGGATTTTTCAGCGTTATTCTCCTTTTTAAAAATATATTTTTATTCAAAGAATTTTTATGTTGGGTTGTTAGAGTATACTTCCCCTTTAATGATCACTGATATGATCAGCTGGTAGGAAACTTCCTGTCGTGAATAACAGCCGAGTCAAGCTGAGAAAAATAAATGAGAAAAGGGGGCGTAGCAAGGGTACTTTTTTAACGGGAGCAACAAGGGACATAATAAAGGGACGTAAGTAGGGTATGGGGAAGGGTTGACAATGAGCTGCTCATCTGCTTCAAAAAGGGAGGGGCGGGATGGTATGGGGGAGATATCAAGGTAGGGTTATTGTTGGATGTTCAGCACCAGATGCGTAATGAACCACAATTATAAGGGGCCATACATGGTGTATGGGGCATTTTTTTTTTAAGTTGCGAGCGAGCAAAAAAAAAGACGATCTTTTAAATACAAACATCTTTTCAGGAAGAGGTACTATATTTCACCTTTTCCCTTTTCCTTTCTTTATTTTTCTCCCCTTTTTGGGACGTGAAACCATGTGAAATAAATAATCAGAGCACAGGGGATATAACAAAAATCAATTTTCACAAAAAATGAAACAGAAATAGGCCTACACGCTTGCACTATTGTTGCTGGGTCATGTCCGTTTCCTTCCAGTCCTATCTTTCCAATATAACATCATATTTTCTTGTTATACGAGATGTTCCTCAATGAGATTGCATCTTTGAACTTGTTCCAGAATATCATTTCAGTTGAAAGCAGAAACTATACTCATCACCTCACAGCGATTCGAATTAGAAGCCCGCAGAGCTCTATTCCTGAAAAGTTTCATGAGTCGACATAGGTCAGCATTTTGCCGACCCCCTTCCTTCCGAAAGTCAACCGGTTTTCCTTCATCTTTCTTTCCCTTTCTGCTCCCCACCCTTCCTGGTAAATTGCCAATTCGTCCACTGCCAACTCGTCCACTCACGACAGTCATGGTCTACCATCATAGTCTAATGCCATTCCGTCCATTATTTCGTCTAACAACCATATTTTGGTCAAATCATCACTTCGTCTAATCACCAGTTTTTATAAGCGACCCCCCCTCCCTGATTACGAATAGTGAACCTATTTTTACTATCTCTATTGTAATTGGCGACCTTCATTTTATAATTATCATTATGAATTGTGAGCTTTTTAATACGACTGCTGGTCCCACTCCTTATGAATAGCGGTCCTTATACGACTATAGCGGTTGGATGTTGTTTCGTGGTTAACAGTATACATTCCCATTGGCAGTCTCGATGGCTGCTCAACATACTCAAAGCAAATAGATATTATCAAGCTTATTTGTTTTCAATATTTGCGATCTTGACGGTTTTGCCTTGGAAATAAAGGCCATATTTTGCAAACTTTGGATATGTTTACTTATCGAGTATTCTTTTCTGTGCACTGTGCATTAAGCTAAAACATGTAAATGAAAAGTTAAAGGACAAGTTCATTCCAACAAAAAAGTTGATTTGAATAAAAAGAGAAAATTCCAAGAAGCATAACACTTAAAATTTCATCAAAATTGGACGTAAAATAAGAAAGTTATGGCATTTAAAAGTTTTGCTTAAATTCACAAAACAGTTATATGCACATCCTGGTTAATATGCAAGTGAGGAGACTGATGACGTCATCCACTCACTATTTCTTTGTATTTCATTGTGAAAAATATGAAACATTCAAGTTTTCTCCTCATTGTCAAGTGAAACCACGATTAAATTCCTCCATTAACGTGAAGATTTAGCCATGTTTAATAATATACGGTTCAGTCAAGTTGGTCCTTATTGTCAAATCTGTAAAAAAAATGAAATATTGTATAATTCAAACAATAAAAACAAAAGAAAAAGTGAGTGAGGGACATCATTGACTGCGTCATCTGCATGTCGCTGAGATGTGCATGTCACTGTTTTGTGAAAAATACGCGAAACTTTCATTAAATTTTGATGCAACTTCAATATCCATACATTACACATGAATGACCCCCCCCCCCCAAAAAAAAAAAAATCACAAAAAGTGTGCCCGAAAGCCTAATTCATTTCACTTTCAAAAGCGCCCCCCATGATCACAAGTTCGGTAGCTTCGCTCCCTCGATCGCCTTTGAGTTCCTTGAGAAGATGCTACCCCACCCCCTCCAGAGGGGGGGGGGGGGGTCTAATTGGTTGGTATCTAATTTTCAAAGTTAATTTTATGATTCTAATCTAAGAATGCAGCCCATTTCATTAGAATTCTGAATGTTTTTTAATGCTCTATATTAGAGGTTGGTTCTGTTAGTCATATAGGCCTTCTAATTAAATTCGAGTCACTGTGAACTTCGACTCGGACTGGGATAGAACAAGTCCCTACACGACAGCATTATTCTTGAAATGGTATCCACTTGCTTAAAGACATGCTACCTCATGGCTACGGACAAAGGAATAGGGGCAGTTGCCCCCTACCCCCCCCCCTTCCCCGAAAATAATCACTCACTTGAAAAAACCCCGCATTTCTCCGTTGTGTGCGTGTGTGGAAACTTTATATATTTGCAAAGCTTCCACCCAAATCGCGAACTCCACTGATCAAATACAAGTGGCTCGCCTCGCTCTCTCGCTGAATCTATAACGTCGATGTCCCCCTAATACTTTGTGGCAGGCCGTATCACATTCGATTCAAGAAGACGCAGCAGCTGTTGTGCTATTCCTGAATGTATCATTCTTTCCTCTCTCTCTCTCCCTCTCTCTAAGATACATTATGTGCTTGAAAATAATGAATGATCCAGATGTTGGAAGCCCCCCTCCCCCTCCCATTCCCAGCCTCTTCATCCTTTAACGTTTGAAGGCTAAACTGTTTGAGATGCATGGATGTGTTAACGCAAAGGAATACCAGCTGTTTTTCCATTTATGAATCATGAATGTACAAATCAATCGTCCCTAAACGTGACATTCGTGCTTTGGAATGATAATTGACCTGGGGTGACCCCCCCCCCTCCCTCGTAAAAATTTCCAGCCGGTTACTTTTCAAGTTCCTGTGAGAGTGTGAAGGAAGATTCGTGAATAACTCTCTGGCCCGTATTCTGATAGCAGGTTTAACTTAAACTCAGGTTTAAAGTTGTGGTTTAAGTATGGGAAGCCAAAAGTATCAACATTTTTATTAAGTTGAATGTTTCTTATGTTTACTGTTCTTTTTCCTGATTCATCGATGGTGGAGACAATCATCAATTTATACTTCCTAGACAATTATGAATGATTTGAGAGCCAAATGAGCTGGAGTATGATATATCTACTGTTAGTGATTAGTGTAACAATTGGCTATCCATACTTAAACCACAACTTTAAACCTGAGTTTAAGTTAAACCTGCTATCAGAATACGGGCCTCTGTGTTTCGTAAAACACTTAATTTGAGTATAATGAAGGTTAATGTACATGAAACAAGATTTCGATATGAAAACCTTTAAAAGATTTGAAGATTTTGAAATATAGGTAATTTAATCATCGTATAGTCGCGTGAATATAATTAATGAATATTATAAGCGTGGTAAGTAACCGTAGAAATGATATCGGAAAAATGAAATGACAGTATTTCCTATGGTTTCTGTATTTCATGACGTACATCACCCTCTAAGTGGTGTCATGTTGCATAAACAGGATAAAAAATGTTGAAGGGTATTCTTACTGCTCGGGAAAATATTTCAAATAGTCTTGAGCGAGTGAAACGAGCACGCAAATAATTGACCTTTCTTCAAATGAAAATCTGATTTTGTAACGGATTTCTTTACATAATTAGATTGCTTAAAAAGGTAGAAAGTTTGAAGGTTAGTCTTAGCTTTACGGGAAATATTTCAAAAAATCGTAAGCGAGTGAAGCGAACAATAAAATAATTGACTTTTTTTCAAATGAAAATCTGATTTTGTAACGGATTTTAACATAATTATTCTGAAAAAGGTTTGAAATTAACCTTTTCCCCTTTCATTTCATTTCCTTCGCTTCCTCCTTTTCTTTTTTCATCGGTCTAGGAATTTTGAAGGGTGCAACTTCCCCTAGCCCGCCCCCCCCCCCCGCCCCTACATCTGTATGCCAGTAGTGGCATCCAATGCGTCAGTGAGTGATGACTGTGTCACCTATTGGCATCACGTGATGCGTCAAACTTTGCGTAACCGCAAATCCACAATCACTCTCGAGATTTGCCTCCGATCCGTTCATTTCTCATGACTCATAATTATTTCGAATGTGTCCTCAATGATTGATACGTGTCTTTAAGTCTTGGGGGACCCGGCGAGGCATCTCTGGTATTTAGCTGGGCTCATTCGCGTCCAATACATACCATGCTGATCCTATGTCGTAAGGAGATACCCTCCCTTGTTGAGCCGGGGTCAGCGAACATTTCTGTCTACACGGGCTAGTCTTAGATTAATTCTGACTGTCTGCTCGAGGGGACATATTTTGAAGATGATACAAAAATGATAGAACTTTTTTCATAGGTGTTGGCCGCTAAGGAGAGAACACTCACAAAATATAAGATTACAATTTTTCTAAGAATAGAATACATATAACAGAATAGCCTTTTTTTCAAATTACATTTACTGATGAAATATCCCAAATATGCATTTTAAAAGTCTGTTGAAAGTGATTAAACTCACTGGTATTGGATGAAGACTATCATGTTGTTTCTGACAACATGATAACATTGGATGATAAACAATACATCCGTGATTGACAGGAAATTGGTTTCAGTTCGGATGTCAAAGACCTAATCCATTCGCGTTACCATGGTTATATGCCGTTTTAAATTTTAATATGAAAATATGTTTATCGCAGTTTTCAGTGGTGATAACAATTGCCTGCATCAAACTCTGGAAATCCTAAATAACATGGAAGTCGTAAAGATACGCCCACGAATGTCGGCATACACCCCCGCGCGAGACATAACCCCCCCGTAAAATAATGAAATTAAACCGATTTCTACTTCCGATCAGTTGAAGCAAAATCTGGCTACAATGTATCGTTCTTCTCGGGGGTTCTTCTTGACGTCCTATAAAAGGTTGCCTGAGATTTCCGACATATCAACATATATTTAGGTCTTAATCGGTTCCATGTGCATGATGTGGGTACCAGAATCCCCCTTGTAACCTGTCTCTACCTCGCCTTTCCAACTTCTCCCTACCCCAAGGGGGGGGGGGCAGTGGCGTACCTAAGATTTTCCACAGGGGGGGCAAAATCGGTCGCCAAAAAATTTGACAAGCAAAAAAAAAAAAAAAAAAAAAAAAAAGGTCTTCAATAAAAAAATTTAGGTTTTCGTACCAGAAAATAATTTAACAAGCAAAAAAAGAAAAAAAAAAAGAAAGGTCTTCAATAAAAAAAATTTAGGTTCTCGTACCAGAAAATTATTTGACAAGCAAAAAAAAAAAAAAAAAAAAAAGAAAGGCTTCAGGCTCTTCAGGGGGGGCATTAAAGGTCTTCAAGTTCGTCAGGGGGGGGGCAAAAAAGGTCTTTTAATCTCGTCAGGGGGGGCAGGTATATGTCTTTTGTATGGGTTGTGGCTCGTCAGGGGGGGGGGCAGAGTGCCCCCTCTGCCCCCCCCCCTCCGTAGGTACGCTAGTGGGGGGGGGGGGGAATTCGTCCGCCAAAAAATTGGACAAGCAAAAAAAAAAGAAAAAAGGTCATCAAGTTCTCAAAGGAGCCACTTCTGGCACGTCAGGGATCAGTTGTAACTCGTCACGGGGGCAGGGATACGTCCCTTGCATGGGTTGTGACTCGTCAGGGGGCAGTCCGCCCCCTCTGCACCCCCGTATGTACGCTAATGCCCTACCCCCTTGCTTTCTCCCCGACTCTCTTTTTTTCCCCCTCTCTCTCTCATGCACCCCGGCATCCCCTATATATCTCCAGCGTACGCTGTACGGTATTCTAAAGCATGCAGCTCTATAGTCATACAAGGGATTTCTTTATTACCATCTTTACGTTATTATAAGCTCGACCGCGGCATTGAACTTCCCCTCGCATAATTTGTCTTAGATCTCAATTTACCCCGGGGGGGGGGGGGATTCGCGACCATGCCAACTGACTTAATCTTGAACTATTTGTGTTCGTAGCTTTCGTTTCAGTCAAAACTCTAAAAGCCCTTTAGCCCTTTCCAAACGTGTTTTTATTTCCCAATCACTTTTATATTGATAAGAGTAAAAATCATAGCAACACAATGGCCTATTCAATTGTGATTGGGCTGTTGTGACATACAGCTTTAGATCAAGGATATAGTGGTCAGACCAATTAATTTCGGTCATTGACGACTTATATTGTACAGTAAGATTACACGTTGTAATTTGGGATCGTGTAAGAGGGGCCATGGGGCGGTCATCCCTGCGATTTTTCAAGTTGGTCCTTTTAAAAAGGGAAAAAAATAAAGAGATATGAGAGGGGGGGGGGGAGGGAAGGAAGCCAAAAGGAAGACAAAATGGGTATTAAAAAACTGGAAGAAATACGCTATATTTATGTTAACCTGCTCCCTATTAAAACATCATGACGTTGCCCCCTGGTTATAGGCCCTACTGCAAATTTTGGTCGTAGCATTCGGGGAAAATCATTTAAATATCCTTATTTCATTATAAACTGAATTCTTTCTTCCTTAGTTTCTTTCTTTGTGAATTTAATGAGAGCAAACCAGTATTATATATATTCTCTTAGCAGAAAATACAAAATAATTGTCTTTTAATATGACATTATTATACAAAAGAAATGGAGAGTTGTAGACGTCACCATCCAAGTCATTTTGACGCAATAGTCCTATTATAAAAAATGGTGTGGCTCCTCGTGATGCAATATATTTTAATCACAAGTGAGATATTCTGTATATGGGCATCTATGAAATGATTACATTTTTTTCTTATCCTTTGATTCTGTTAATGAAAATATTTTTGGATAAAATGAAGTGAAATAGAATCATTACTTCAAAATTCAAATTCGTGTGGACGCACTTTAGACTAATAACAGACTCTGATCAAATGTATAAGTCCCTTGGCATCTGACGGCAAGTTATTTTCAGGTTATACCATCTGTCTTGTAATGTCACAAGTATATCGATTTTGATAAAACGACTGTTTTGTTGTTTGTTTGTTTGCTCTTTTTTTTCTTCTATACTTTATATTAAATTGGACTTGATCTCAAGATGTAGAGCCCCTCCAAAACGAGATGACAAGTTTATGAAATTTTTTTTTTTGTTAAACACAAAGATTATCGACTGATTATACACTAATTGTAAAAGTCATCCGTACTATCTAGCGATCAAATCGCTCAGCTTCGATCGTGTTATGGTCCCTGCAGGGCATATTTCATCCAACTTGATATAGTAACAAATTTACAAAGTAAAAAAAGATATCACGCTGTTTAAGCCCGTCACTCTAACAGCAAGTTGTTTAAACTTTTACACAATTGTTTACACTTTTTTGAAATTGTTTAAAAGTTTTCAACATCTTGTTAGAAAAAATGAACAACTTGTTTCAAACTTTAAACAATTGCTGTTAGAGTAACGGGCCTAAACAACCTGCATGAAATTTTAAACATCGTTTTTACAGTGTACAATGACAGCTAAAAGCTCCTAAAATCATTCGAATTGATTGGCTGATTAGTTATAGAAATACCGACTTTGTTATTATATATAACAGGTCTTTAGGAAACAGGGCATGATGATTCGAGATGATATTAAAGACTCGTGTGAACGTACTTTTATACCAAGTCACACCGCTACACTGCAAATACGCCGGTGTTGATTTAACACCAGCCTGGTATCATTCCACACCAGAGAGGTGTTGAAACAACACCGGTTAAGAATCAAACCGATACTGGTTTAACACTAATTGGTGCGGCTGAAATGCCAAATTGGTGTTAGCCCTAACGCCAAACTGGTCGTGTGGACCGATATAGATACCAGGCTGGTGTTGAATTAACACCGGGGTTTTTGCAGTGTACATCCAACTCCAGCCCGATCGACCAAATCTATCACACAGTAAAAAAACAATTTTACAACGCTGTTTACTATATGAACCTTACAGTAATTGTTTAAACAGTTTAAACAAGTGTTTAAATCTTTAAATAAGCAACAAATTTTCAATATCTAATCCTCAATAAATTAAACATGATTGTTTAAACGGTTAAACAAACACTGTAAGCTAAGGTTCATATAGTAAACAGCGTTGTATAAAATCTTAAACAGCGTTTTTACTGTGTACGTTATGTCCAATGGCATGCCATATCGGTCGGTTAGGAATAGGTTTCGCTGATGTGACCGTAGCCTATTACAGGTCATGACAGGGGTCCATTCATCCTTTGGAATCCGAGACCAATTTATTTTTTTCAGGATAGCATCTGTGTCCTAATGTCACAATTATTTATTTAACTGACATTATACAGTCACTTTCATTAGCAATGTATGACAGTGACATCACGTAAACAGGTTTAGCAGTTGGAATGACCCGAATACATTTGTGCTTATTTCTTGGTATTAAAGCTCCACATGAATATATGGAAATGTTATTTGTTGTCATCAGTGACTTAATAAGCCAAAACATGGCGGATGAGGCAAAATTTCGGTGGCCTGAGTCGCTAGAGAACGAAGCGAGCGGGCGAGCTAAAAGTTTGACTTTTTGTAAAGAATGATCCAATTTCATGATAGATTTTCATAATATAAAGATAATCTTGTCATGCTTTACACTGTTCATTTCCTTTCGTTTCCTTTTCTCCTGTTTTCCTTTTTTTTTTTTTTTTTTTTTATCTCGGATTGGGAATATTTTTGGGGTCCAGCTAGCGCCCCAAGTCCCGCCCCCCATCTATATGTATACGCCACTGGTTGTCGGATGTAGAAATCATGAGTAGCTCATCACTGTGCTTGGAAATAACATTCTCAGACATAATCGTTCACCGTTAACCCGACACGTTCAGAAGAGATGAAACAAGATCGTGCCTTCCACATGCTATGGTGTGAATACAAAAGAAAGCATTGATTGACATGCTTCGTGATAACATGTCGTAATGATGCCATTCTCATCACAGTGGTTGGTGGTTTGACACGCGATATCTTTTACCACATCATTATGATCAGACACTGTCTAGGAAGGGGGGGGGGGGCTTTCATGACACCCCAGCCTTCCCACCACCCTTTTCACCAGATCTCCATCAGTATCAGATCTTGCACACTGTTGACCAATTCTTTGGTTAAAATTGATTTTAACCCCTCCTCAATTCCTCCCTTTATTATCTGCACCCCGTAGCGTAAAGATTAGGATGTCTAAAACCTGAAAAAAAAAAATTTCTGTCAAAAACACAATTATCACTTTGATAAAACTATTTCGTTTTGCTCGCTCGCGTCGCTCCTCCGCGATGATTTATATTCTGTGCCCCATTCTGTTTTATTCATTGAATGACCACGCCTCCCCTGTCCCCCCTCTTTCCTTTGTCGATTTCTCACTCTCTGTCCCCTCCATAATTATGTTCTTCTTGTACATTCTACTTAACCCATATCTTTACTTTTTAGCGTCAAGTTTTATTGAACATATTAGATTTCCCTTTTACCTCATCTTATATCTCTATCCAAATCAAGTCTATCTCCTCCCACGTCCCCTCAACTCATCTTCTCCCCCTTCCTCTCTCTCTCCCTTAACCTATACGATGTTTTAACCTCATTATAATGTTTTAATGAGGCATACGATCATCCGAAGAAGTCTGATCATTACAAAATAAACATCATTGTAATCACCTGATCACTGTCGTGAGCAGAACATACTGTTCCGTTTTGATAATCACCACACAACCACGCGTCCTGTTATTACAATTTAAAGCTCAGAATCAAAAATTAAAGCTCAGAATATTTAAATTTCAGAATCACGGGGCGCCCACCCCCTTTGTATTGTGTAAGATAAAAGGGAACATTGTAGTATAATCGCTTGTAAACTTGAAAAAAAAAACCGCTATTTGAAATTTAAGCACGTTATTTAAGCCCATCACTCATTGATTAAAATTATTTAAACAGGCTGTTTAAACTTTAAACTTTTAAATTTAAACAAGAAGTTGTTTGAACCTTTAGACAGGTTATGTAAACATTGAAACAAGTTGTCTATGAAGATTGAACAAATCTTTAAAGAAGTTCTTTAAAAAGTTTTAACAATTGTTTATAAGTTTAAAATATGCTGTTTAGAGTGACGGCCTTAAATGCAATTTGCCTAATAAAAACAGTTTTTTTTTTACAGTTAATATTGTTTATTTAATACGTTCCGATAAAATAATGTCAATATCTATGTTAACACATGACCTATAGGCCGACATGTACTACGAAAAAACATATGATAAATGGAAATACACACTTAAAAATAGGTAGTCAAAAATGACCCTATAACAGTCATTTTTGACCCCATTCTCAGGGTCAACTATACACCGAACCCATTGGGGTCATTTATGACCCACTAGATGTAGTCAAATGATTTTGACTACAATGGTAGTCAACAAATGACCCAAATGAAGTAAAAAATTACTACAAAAAGGTCAAAATTTGACTACATTTAAATTAAAAGGGGTCAAATGCAATAGACAGTAGGGTCATTTCATTCCTCCATCCTTTCACTTCAATGTAGTCAATTTCAACTTCAATGTAGTCAGATTTTGACTTCAGTGGTTAGTTGTATCCGACTACTTGTAAGCTTAACACATTAATTAGACACAAAAATTAAAAGATTATTGTGCATAAACAAATAATTTATTTATAAAGAACATATTAGATGCTTCCAAAACACTAAATAGCAATACAAGAGTGGTAACATTTAAAATTTGATCCTAAAAAGTACACTGTCAAATTGAAAAGCACTGAAGCATTTTCTAACATTATTAAGACATTACAGATTTTATAATTTGCTTTTCAAATAGTTGACCTTGATTGATCAATGATGTGGTAGTAGGCCAAATATCTGATCTGTATGCTTTTTTCTTGAATAAATTCATCTGGTTTGACTGCATTGACATCATAAATAGAGAAGATTCATCTTGACAAAACCAATTATCAATTACTGACCTGACAGTTATGATCCAATTCTCGTCGGAACGCCCTCTAGAGAAGATGGCTTTCGACCAGGATGGCCGAAACTGTCAGGTCAGTAATTGATATTGGTTTTGTCAAGATGAATCTTCTCTATTGAAGATCTGTATGCCATCTACAAAGTGTCTGCATCAGATTCACATGGAGTGATGGCATTTACACACGCATATGATACACCACATCTGACACCTAGATGTTATTACATGAATTGTCCCCAAGAAAAGCTGCATATCATCTGCATTCCTGTTTACCCAATTTTTTTACACTGATGTACATTAATACTGAATAAGTTACAGGATAACATGGAAGTAAATTTGCTTAATTAATTTAAAACAAATTCAATTTCAGTTCATATCGAAAAAGTACGAATTAAAACATGAATTTCTTCACTTGTGTTCGCCACCAATCAAGCTGTATTGCTGATCGATCCATAAACACTATGTATCGGGCTCATTTCATTGGGTTTTACACATGTATTGTACCATTTTAAAGTCATATTAATGTATTTACATTGGGTTTTTGAACAGGAAGGACCTTTTGGAAAATTCCCTCTATAAAATTATATTTGTAACTATTTCAAAGAAATACTTCTACACATTCTATGTAACTCTATTGCAACTCGGGAGCAGTAGCTGCAAGTCCAACATCTGAAAAATGCTTTGTCAGCAAACAGCAATGTACCAAGGGTCACACCAATTCTTAAACTGAAACTTGCTATAATTTACAATTCTATCAGTTACATCATTTTTTTTAATCAGTTAATAGTTGTCATTCTATCAGTTAAATTCAAAGTTGAAATTAATCAAATTCTAATAATGTATCAGTTAAATTCAAACTTGCTATTTGCAGTAATATCAGTTAAATTTAAACTTGCCGTGTATTATAATTCCATCAGTAAAAGTAAAACTTGCTATTTGTAACACTTCAATTGTAAAAAGGCAATACAACTCAATTACCACACATTACATCACTTATTCATAGATTCTAGTCATTTCACTGGCGCAATCACACCTTGTGATCACATGGTATTTTACCCCTTGTTTGGGGTGTTTTTTGTCAATTAAAATCCTTGTTTGGGGTAAATTTGACCACTTTTGGTGAATCCTAGCTTGGGGTCATTTTTGAAAGTATACACATGAGTGGCCACCCTCTCCTCTCACAATCACACCAAGGTTAGTACAATGATCCCAAGCTAAACATTGATAAGTATGCAGTTCAGCATATTATTTTCATTTTCATTAAATTCTAGTTTGAAGGGCCTATGTAGTTCAGTACATCCAGTGGTATAAATAACATCAACTCGCGGAACTCAAAATACGAATCACAATTTGGATATGCGCCTTGGTTATGGCATAGTATAATAAATGGCATAGTATAATGAATGAGGGCTAAGGTCTTTGAATTCTGCTACCAGAATATTAATGTCAAGAAAACAATATCACACAGTGGTAATTATGTCAAAACTTGCTTAATGTGTCTGCTATATATTAACTTATGTACATTAAATGTTATCTGTGCAAACATTTTGGCTTAAACCTAGTCTATAAATTTAACTGATCGAAAAACCATAATTTGCCACAAAAATGACAAGTTTGAGCTTTTTGTCACAAACCCATCTTCTAAAGCCACTAGCATTAATTTGCAGAGATACAATTTAAAACGCAGAGGTATTTAGCAGACAAAATGAAAATGTTGGCATACTTGCCACTTTGCAATTTTGTTTGTTTTGTTGCTTGCAAAATTTAAAATCAAAATGTGGTATTGGAATTTGGATACCCTTTGTACCCCCCTGTATACGAATGACTAAAATAGATTTGAAAAGGATAGGCAGTGAAATTGATACGCATTTATCTGATGTCACAAAGGAACCCTAAAGGCGCATGCGTACACACGCAAGCAATTGAAGATGCTGCTTAAGTACGCACGTGGAGCTGCTGCCTTGAGGAATTGACGTACCTCGATACCTGAACTTGTAAAATCCATTTTAGTATTGAATTTCATACATGGCATACAGACATATCCAAATTAGAATTTTGAGTTCTGCTGAACTGACATTGACCATTAAATGGTTGAAAATTAAGTATGAAGGACATATGTCCTTAATGACCTCACACAGGAGGAGGTGTTCCTGTCTTTGGCATTTACCTGGTACAGAACTTTTTGAATAAACTCCCATGTAGTATAGCACGCAGATGGATACTCCAGGTCAAGTACATAAAACAACTTGAAACACACATCAACAGCCTTCAGAAGGCTGTCTTGCTTAAGGGCACGGCCCTCAACCACAGCAAAATATTGTGCTGGCGCTTTCTGTGGGCCAAGGGCCAGGACAAATGGTTGCCGCCTCTTTGACATGAGTCCATCCAAGTATTAAGGGAGGTTTGTCCCTATCTGTAAAAAGAGAAAATAAATCTACTGATTAATTTACATTTAAAAAATAAATCTAGATATTTTCTGTCTGCGTACTTAATTCTTACTGGTAAGTGGGTTGTAGATAGATATAGCTTTAGCATGGTCCTGATGTACATTGTGTGCACACACTTTGCTGGTCGAGGAACAATATTTGACTATACTGCCTGGCGTTTGACATCATGGGTCAGTCTGTCAAATCTATATAGTGAGGGTAACTACTGTAACTTGACCATGATCATGATAGAAGTTGTCATATAAACTTAACCTTTCTTTATATCACAGTTCTAAAGATCTATCACAGATCTAGGTGTAGAGTGAGAGTCGAGTTCTATTAGGGACCTGTCAGCTGAACTTCAATTAGCAAACATGGAAAGTTTGGGCTGCATGTGGGATGTGCTACAAATGTTGTAGTGCGACAAGCATGCAAATTCTGCAGTTAATCGAACCATAATCAAAATGATACAGAGATGCCAGTGACTTTGGTCACATTTTCCTGAAACGCTAATAAAATTTCTTGAAAATATGAATTTTTAATCTTGTTAATTGTACTGGAGATGCTGAAAAAAATTTCCTGAAGTCTGGCATCTCCGATGATAACAATTAAGTAAAACAGATCTATGCAATACAAACTGTGTGAGCATCACATCAGCCAAACTGTTGTTGTCTTGATGAACGTGTCCCATTCTTTACATATCACTTTCAACCAAATGGAGTACTTGAGGCATTTCTTTCATTTTATGTGCAAGAAGATATACAAAAACATCCTCCAATTGGATATATCCCATCTGCATCCCACCTCTATACCCAAACATTTCATTTAGTAGGCACTAAAATTTACTCCATACTTACCGGCTGAAAATCAATGGACTCCATTGCTTCTTTCACCGTAGCCCTGGATTTCTTTGCGTTTGACAGTTTTCCTGTAGGCAGTATCAAGGGCAGTGCTGTCAGACCTGCATCCTGTGCACTTTGATCATCTATATCCGAAAGGAAAACAAACTTCAATTAAAATAGAGCAATTCCATGGTAAATATTTTAACACTGAATCGCATCTTTTTTACAACAGTATACAAAATTATTGAAAGGCAAAATATTACAGAAAATACCCCGGGTGGGGGTGGTGGTGGTGGGGGCACTCAATATTGAAGTTCGCACCATGTGCGATCAAAAAGACCCCCTTTTTTGGACTGCTGTCACCCAAAGACCCCCGTTTTTTCCATTTGATGACCCAATTTTTTTCTGTCACCCAAAGACCCATGAATTTTGCACTCTCTGACCCAAAAATTTCCCAAATTTTTGATTTTCAGAAAAATGCCATTTAATCACACTAAAAAAGAGCCCATTGTTTAGCTTGGTGTGTCACCGAAAAACCCAGATTTTAGACTGTCACTGAAAGACACCCTATTTTTTTACTTGTCACCCAAAGACCCCCTATTTTTCATTTGTCACCCAAAGACCCCCTATTTTTCATTTGAACGCATCACCGAAAGACCCCTATGTTCGAGATGTGTGATCTTACTCGTACGTCACTTTCATATTGAGTGCCCCTCCCCCCGGGGAATATATGTACCGGCTTGCACTTGTGGACTTTGCTTTTCTCCATACTGCAGTAGTTTTTTTGCCAGTTCTTGAGTCCATTTCATGATTAATCTGTCAGACACATCCCCATGAACTGCTCTGAAATCACCATCTATCTGTGATGCAAATTAAAATGCATAAAGAAGGATTGTAAAACCTTGATTCAGTATGGTAATTTTGGGGTGGGCACATGTGTAATGTCTAATTGCAAAATGAATATCCAGCAACCAAGGAGCTAGGCCTTGATTATGTTAATGACACCTGGCAAAAGATACATGTAGGGAAGTATATTATTATCAGTAGTACCAAATAAAAACAGGCAGAATTTGGTAGACTTTTGTTACTGGTCCTGGCAGGCAAAAAAGATCAATGAGGAATTTTATTTGGGTTTTTGAGAAGCACACCTCAAGAATTAATGCTTTACTGTACTTTTGACATAAACCAAGAAAACAAAAGTTACCCCATACCATGTTAGGGACATCAAAGAGTCGAGGCCATTGCAACTCGATGTCATGCACGGTAGATTTCTTCTCTGAGTGAATTTCTTCTTGTCTTTTCAGTGCAGTCTTCTTCATGAATTCCACCACTTTAGGGATAGGGCTATTATTATGTTGAAGCCATTGCTTCATTTCTTCCAAGTTCTCCGGCTCCATATCTTTTTCTGAAAAAGACAAGGTGATAAAAAACAAAATCAATAGTAGGCTACCTACAGCAAACCCTAAACTACCTTTTACAAAAAGTTAAAGTCCTTCTCAAGCCTTTCGGCCCATAGAGCGGCGCCTATCTCCATTTCAATAAACCTAGGCCACATAGGAAAGTAGAGAAACTACAGCAGGGGGTTAGTCCACTGGTAGCCATGTGTTTAACTTCCCTACTCCATTCTTCTAATGTCGAGTGCCTGACAAGAAAGCAGTAGGTACCATTTTTAAAGCCTTTGGTATGGCCCGGCTGGGGTTCAAACCCACAACCCCCCGATCATGAGGCGGACGCTCTAACCACTAGGCCACCATGCCGGTGACACCTGTTTAAGGCTCTAAAATTTGACGGCAATCAATCCTAAGATCTAGTGCACTGATGTAAGTCCCCGGGGGGGGGGGGGGGGTCTGTCCTCATTGAAAGGGGGGGGTATCATGCTTGACCAATAATTCACGTAAAAAGGGTGTTTTTTTACAATCATGCACGTAAATAGGGTCTCAAAATCACAAAAAATCAAGAAAAAGGGTCACTTTTTTTAAACCGATGAGTTACGCATTCAGTGTCTTAAAAAAAAATTCACCTTACCTGTGTACTTAGGGCTAATTGCATGTTCATTTAACACTACAGTTTATCACAATGATGGAATATTCCCAAATCCCAGCCAAAAACACTTTGCACATGCCCGCAAACACTTGAATTAGCCCGACCTCATGCACGGAAAGCAAAGCATATATCACTATTTGCTTGGTTTGAAAATAGTTATTACTTGCTTTGGGGATTACTTACTTAGGGTAGCAAATTACCGATAATCATACTTATTTAGGGTGTATATTTTTGCATTTGTAAATACTTGTTTAGGATGCTTTAGGCAAGTCCTTGGTCATGCATGATACCCCCCTTTCAATGAGGACAGACCCCCCCTGGGATGTAAGTTCCTGACCAGATGCACTGCAGGAATCAGACTAAGCTTCCTGTAAAAATTTATCTAAACTAGTTATAGGTTTCTTGTAAGAGGTTGGAACATGCCTTTGATGCAAGTTGATTAAGTGTTACAAGCAACATCAAAAAAAAAAAAAACATGCAGATGATTTTAAAGTGCGCTCTACAAATTTAAAGCGTAAACTCACAGCCTCAACACACTTTGAGAGAAATGGCATTGATCACTTTCACCCAAAAGACACTCCATTTAGCATCATCCAGGGATGCAGCTGCTATTGGGCACAGAACCCTATTCAGCCTACATCTAGAAGAACAATATTGCAACTGGGACCAGCTCTCGGAGTCCCCGAATATTATACCGGTAGCTGAGACAATAAGCAATTAGTTCCGTGGCCAAGGGAATTTCAATCAAACATACAAATCATGGCTGCGCTGGGACTTGAACACACAACCTTAAGATCTGGAGTACAATGCCCTACCGATTGAGCTAACTTGATCACAAGCAATCTGCTGAGCATCATGAGGTGAAAATTGGTAGACCAAAGACTGGTCTGTGGAATGTGGAACATTATAAATCATCTGATAATTCTGAAGATTGTAATCAAGTAAGCCTACCAAACCCAACTTGAACTTGAAGATGAGCCAGTAATAATTAAACATTCAATGTTCACAAAGCATGCAACAAAACTTAAACTAGGCACATTAACATACCTTTAGATTTTAGTTCTTCAATTTTGTCCTTGGTTGATGGTTCTTTCTGGTTCTCCTCACTTAAACTTGAAGGTTCCAAAGATGTCCACCCTTGCTTTGGCATTCTCTTTCTCACATTTTTCAACCTTTCTTCGATGAAGCCCTTTGCATGTTCACCCTCTACTGCTTGTGTATACCATGCTTCCTATGTGCGAAATTTATACAAAGAAATACATGTAACAGCAATGAGTGAATATACAGCACCTACTTTACAGAACAACCTAAAAAAGTGTAACATTTAAGTGTAAAAGTTTTGTTCAATTCAGTATTTAAACACTTATGATGGTGCAAAATAGTTGACAACGCATATTGTTGTTATCGAACAACAGAAAGAATATGGCACGAGAGAAACCGAAATGCCACCAATAAGCGTTAGATGAGTCCGGTATTTTCTCTTCTGTTCAAAGTTATTGTTCATGGGGAAAGCCATATGGTACAATGGGACAAAAACAACTTGTTGATAACAACACAATTTTCTGCTTCCATTGATGTTCTTTTAACGTGATTAAACTTATACTTACATAACCAGGTCCTTCAACATCTTTCAGTGCTGGAAATTGTTGAATCATGGATATTGCCATGCCCACCTTCTGTTCAGCAGATGGTCTATTATTATAAAGATCCAAGAAGAAAGGAAAAAATAATGATCTACTACAGATACCTATAAGATAATATAAGAACAAATTTGTCTTTTATTAGTAAATAGATTTTGCACTCATTCATCTTCCAGATGCTCCCTGCTGCCTTTAAACTATGCTGCATACTTTTTAGCAGCACAGCAAGGGCAATCATCTTCCAGTGATGTCACTGCACCATGACCCTCATGCATCTGAACAAGTTTGGAGATGAATATTGATTGTAACTGTCTTTTCATTTTCTATTGAAAAGTTATCTTCAGAAACCTGAAACAGTCAAAGTTTTGTAACAAAGCAAATATTTCAGTTAATTTTTATAATGAAACTTCCCCCCCCCCCCAATTTTAAGAGTTGTTGAATCATATCAGGGATATGAAAATCATCAATTTATCTTTTCTCCTTCTACCTGACGGTTGAGAACTTATATCCATCCCTCATATATCCCCAGACAGGGCATGCATAAGCTGGCAGCAAACCTGCATTTCACCACTTTTGTGAAAAATAGCTTTTGACTGGTCTAAGCTCCAACCCTGGTCTATTGATTTTGTTAGTTGTTTGGAAATTTTTGAGTATTTTCTTACTTGTTTCCATATTTCTCCATGAGGTGGGATACAACTATTCTCACCATTCTTCGTCTGTTAGAGGCACTCTGTGGTCCACCTTCTTCAAGTTCACCGAGAATGGACTGGCCACCAGCAGCCTTTTCCAGAATAGCACTTATGTCCTAGAATTTAAGAAAAAAACAAATATTTGAACGGTTATTTTTATTATACCAGTATTTTTTTTTCAGTTAGGCCAGAAAAAAATTATTTGTTACTCGTTAAAGTACATGGGAATTAGAATTTACTTCTTGTCAGAACTGTTTAAATTTATACCATGTGAGGCATTTTCTTGAGATTTGACAAAAATACTTTTTGTTATCAAAAGTTTTTGTTAACGAGTTGATATGTACATGTAATTATGTATAGTGCAATGAATAACGAAATACAAAATGTTTACATCAATCTGATTTTGTAGGCCTATTATTCAGCATGACTCCTATTTTGCTCAAAATATTGGGTTTTTATTATTGATTATTATTTTTTTTTATTGAAAGGCAGTCCTCTCAAAAATTTAAATGAACGTCCAATTTTGCAATTCTAAACATCCAATTCTAAAAATTTCAGGGTCCCAAATCCAATATTTGTCTATTTGTCAAAACTCTATTCATTTTCAAAATGCAATTTTTTGCGTTAATTTTCAACTGTCCAAAAATCTGACCGAACGTCCAATTTTGCGATGTAAGCTGTGCTTACGATTTAAAACGACGCTTGCGCGTCTTTTCTAACATTGGCGTACAAAATTGTACATGCCGGCTTAACATCAAAAAAAAATTTCAGGGTCCAAAATCCAATATTTGTCTTCATATCAGACACAAAACTCTATTCATTTTCAAAATGCAATTTTTTGCGTTAATTTTCAACTGTCCAAAAATTCAACTGAACATCCAATTTTGCGATGTAAGCTGTGCTTACGATTTAACTCATTCGCGACAGAGGGCCTGTCAGAGAGGATTTCAATGACCACTCTTCCCATTGGCAACTTGAGAGTCTAATCTATACTTAGTGTGGAACACAGCACTTACTTATGGGGATATAAGATTTCAGAGTAATAAGACATTGGCCCTATGCAACCTGTAGGAGCTTTACATGGGATGAATGATAGACATAAATCTTAAGAAATAACATCTTTATGAAAAAATAAATTCCTGCAGTTATAAGAATACATTTTACTTGTGAGAAAAACAATTGTTAGTACTTCCAAGTCATTTATGATGCACCACATACCTAACTGAAAATGGAATAGTCTAGACATACAGGGTTCAATAAAGTTCAATAAACTTATCATACCATATAGGTTCATCAATTTCGGAATAGGGGTATCAACATAATGGGGAAATATGTCAAACAGAAGATACAGTGGCTAAATATCATATTCATTGCATACACACTGGGTTGTGTGTATGCGTAAAGCACACAAGCACATAGACATTGCATGGGACATTGTACTGTGTGTTGTAGGCACAGAGATACGATCTTACGTATACTAGAGAGGGAACTCTTTCCGCGTGTTTTCCCATAGGTTTTGTACATAGCCAACATGGCTGCCGGCGGACAATTTGAAGGATGATTTTGGAGGGTCAATGTTTTATTCATGAGAATGACGTCAAAATACGCATAATGCACTTGTATGATTGGATTAAACGCTAATGTTTTATTCATGTACGGTACTCATGCATTAAACATTTTTTTCCGTCCCACAATTCCCTACGATATCTGTGCGAAGTGTCGTTCTTTTGGACTCTGCAAATTTGAAGTTTCTGAAACGAAATAGCTAGACTAATTATCTGTTTATAGAATTGATGTTCGAAATCATGGTTTCTGAGTGAACTTCATTGGAGCGGAAAATCTTGAAGGGAACATCAATACTATTCTAATGACATTCCATAGGAATAAAAGTAAGTTACGCTCATTTTCATGTTTTGATCTCACTTGCAAATTGTAATGTGTTTGCCGGGGTTCGGGGCTCATCCTGTATTACGCACTATGTAAACCTGAATTTCAATATTTCTTTTGCCTGATTTCCAAATAAGTGTGATCATTGAGTTTCTCAAAAAATACTATATCTAGGACTAGGGGTCTATATAGTTTGTCGTAGATCTAGACATTCATCGGAATGCTTCATGTAGGTCCAAAGTAAACCTTTATTTCAGTTTTATTGTGATTAGACAATTATCAGGGGTAGATGTGGACTTGTTTCCGACCTCCTGTTTTTTAGTAACGACAAACTGTCGATTTTAGGCCTATTCAAATTTAGGTCAATGTAGGGATATGGTCAGAGCGGGATCCGGCCTTTGATATCGCCGATGCTAGCCGGCTAGCGAGATTGTCGATGTAGTCATGGGGTATGAAAATAGCGGGGACGGACTAGGCCCAAACTTCGAGCTTGAAAGTTGAAGTTTAGGCCTAGTCCGTCCCCTCTATTTCATCTTCATATGAATAAGTATAATTCTCGGCAGTTTATTTTATTCAGGAACGCTTTACTTCAGAATAATCAGTGTTGAAATACGATTGACTTAGCATTAATGTCTGTTATGTTAAGTGTTACTAAGTCTTAGATTCTGGGCTCCCGCCCGCTGCGCGGGCGGGAGCTCTCTGGGTTACATGATGCCATGCACTGCAATGGCAATGCCAATGTCAACGTGTTATTTTGTGAAATTACTTAAGCTTAACGAAATACTACAATCATGTAAGTTTACATAGTAAAGACACAAATATGTTTGACACTCAAGACAAATTTCTTACCTTCAAACACAGCAACTAAACCACCTAATCCCCACTTATTTAGGAGCCTCTCCATCATCAACACCAACTAAGCGGTCGCATGCAGACTGCAGTAAAAAATTTGCAACTAACTTGCTTGAGACGTACGTACGGTATACGGTACCGGTACGCGGCGGGAAATTCGAAATCGATATACTCACCATACATTGAGTGATTCGACCTGAAGTAAAATAGTTCTTTGATAAAAATAATATATATCACAACGCAAATGAAGTGAAATACATGGAAAGTTTTAAAATGTTGTTTCTTTCACACTGATTAAATTTGTTTGCTATTACAACATTACAAGTATTAGCAAAATAACTATTGATTATTGAACAATGCACACAGTAATATATCCCTCCGCCGTTCAACTTCCATTGCAGTCATTTTGATGATGACTCTTTAGGCAAGTTATTTTTCCACTTCATACACCTAGTCATTTTTAACTTCCGGCGCAGTCAAAAAGCCAAAAGGCAAAGTAAACAGTGAAAGGTTGACCCCATATGCAGTCAAATTTGACTACATCCAGGGTTATTTTGAAATGACCTCCCAAACTAGTCAAATTTTGACTACCTATTTTTAAGTGTGTAGGAAGATAGTTAGGCGTATGATGGGAAATGGGAATCATCAGTGTTATTAAGGAATGGGATGCAACAAAGGGTACAAAAACGTCCGATACTCCAAAAAATAGAACCCTTCCTTTTCCCTTGCTGCCCCCCTCTATCTCTCTCTCTCTCCCTCCCTGTCCGTTTATTTCTGTCCTCTATTATTTAATATTTCGTACAAGTATTATCATTTATTCACTTTGCAATCAAGTTCAGATTTTATTTTCAAATGTCAATTTATTGGTTAAATAATCATAAAAACTCTGTGATTTTCCCAACTTTTTTTTATACAAAACTGTCACGATAGCTTCTCGGAAAGCCTTTATAATTGTGAAAGACACTCGTATTCATATTCGTGAAGATAATCATGGTAATATCACTATTCGTTATTTGCTCGATTATCTCACGCATAATGCCCGCCACGGATGGTCAATGAAGTCTATATACTCTAATAAAGAAAGCTCTCAGAGCAATACCATATTTTTTATTATCTCCATGCACGTTGTTACGATATTAAAGAAATATCCAACAGATAACAAAAATAATTTACTTAGATTATTTTCCTCTTTTTTATTTACATGAAAAATAAAGCACAAAGTGAAAAAAAGAATGATCTTAAGAGTCAGTTCTGGTTAATCCCAAAATAATAATCCGAATTAGCTGGCAAAGAGTTCTTAAGTTAAAGCCCACAATGCTGGCGATGATGACATTGATGTTGAAATGCCATGGATAATTAGAGTCACTGTAAGGACTTGAAATGTCCGTGAAGACAAAGTTGATAACAACAAAGTTTAATTTAATTTTTGATATTTAATTCTCAAAAAATAAAGCATGGCTGCTCAAACTGTTAAGCAACTACTGTAGGGCCGAAGTTAAGTTATTTCGCCTAGTCGACTTATAAAAAAGTTATATGTCGACATATCACTTTTTTACAAGTCGACTTAATTGGCAAGATAAAATATCTTGCCATGTCAACATGCCATTTTTTAAAGTCGACTCGGCAAGATAACTTATCTCGGCATGTCGACATAATTAGACTGCTGTCAAGTCGATGGCACTTTAAGATATTTCGTTATTATTTTTCTTACATCATTTTCGTTCACTCGAACTGCCTGCGAGGAGAAATCTGTAAGTTCTTTACTATAACAATTAATGTATAGGCTTCTAAACTGTGTTTACTGTAAAAGTTTGATATAATTTCTAATATCAATTTTATTGCCTGTTTTTTTTTTCAGGGTACAGGTCAAAGTTCAAGAGAGATGCGCTGAAGGCCCACAATAAGTATCGTGCGCAGCACGGCGCTCCTGCATTGAAACTGGACGGTAGAATGAACAAGTACGCGCAGGACTGGGCGGATAAATGCGCAAAGAAGGCCCAGTTATCACACAGAACTGAACACAAGTACGGAGAGAATATTCATTACGCTTACGACTCAACTGGAATTGAAAGCATAACAGGTAGGTTATATACACCAGGGGCCGCGGACCCCCCCCCCCCCACCTTCCCCTCTAACACACCTTTTATACAGTTAACAGGGGCCGCGGAACGATTTTCAAAGTGGGGGGGGGGGGGGGCTGACCATGCTAAAAATCAGAATCATATGGTCATTTTTACGTTTTTGTACACGGTTTTGAAAAAAAGTGGAGAGGGGGGGGGGGGGTGAAGCCCCCCCCCCCCCCCCGGTTCCGCGGCCCCTGGTAAATGTGTATATACAAAATTACAATCTTAATTATGATTTTGGTTTAACCTAATCAGTTCCCCACTTTCAAAACCGTATATCTGAGCGCACAATGTTTCTCCTAATCACCCATTTGTCTTGTATAAACAAAATATCAAAGGGCACTCGACCTCGAGAATTCAATCGACCTAGTTTACGATGGGATAACCAGCTTCGCAATTTTCTTCCATGAACAAAAAATACTTTTCAAAATTATTGGTCAGGCAAAAAAAGAAAAATCGTAGTCGGCAGGATTCGAACCTGCGCGGGGAGACCCCAATAGATTTCTAGTCTATCGCCTTGACCGCTCGGCCACGACTACTTGGTGAAGTGTCAGTATGTTGGAAAGATAATGATGGGATAATCCCCTATATGTTGTTCTATAATGTATCGAAGTTTCCTCAAAGGAATATTATGTGGCTTTATTTCATTTTTAACTCACACCAAACTTAAGACTTTTTTTGTTTATTTTTGGAATTCATATCATTATCACAAATGTTGTTATTCATTACTGTTGTTTTAGTATAACTAGTAGTAGTAGTAAGAGAAGTAGTATATAATAGTTCTAGCAGTAGTAGACTAGTATAGTAGCAGCATGCAGCGTCAGCAGTATAGTAGTATAGTGGTAGTTGTAGAGTAGTACCGTAGTATAGTAGTAGTATATAGTAGTATAGTAGTAGTAGTAGTAGTAGTAGCAGCAGCAGTAGTAGTAGTAGTAGTAGTAGTAGTAGTAGTAGTAGTAGTAGTAGTAGTAGTAGTAGTAGTAGTAGTAGTAGTATTAGTAGTAGTAGTAGTAGTAGTAGTAGTAGTAGTAGAAGAAGAAGTAGTAGTATAATAAAATATATAGTAGTAGTAATAGTATTATTACTAGGCCTACTTATGGGCATAATGATTATAATCATTATTTAAACCTAATAAGAAAAAAATGTGATTTGATTGTTAGCCCCATCATATGGCCTACTCAATCTCCATTTAACATTTTTGGAAATCTGTCTTATATTTCTTTAAAAAATAGCCCTTGGGAGGTTGGGGCGATATCCCAGTAATTTGGAAGGGGGCGAGGTAACTTGATTTCTTTTTATATCTAATTTACTTTTATGTTATTTTTAATGACTTATTTATTTTTCTTATTTCTATTCATTTTTTTTTTTTGGGGGGGGGGGGGCGGTATTGTAGGAAAAACAATTGTTTTCAAAATACTATTCTCTGTTTACTACTAGTATCATTCCATATTTCATTTGAAAGTCATAGTGGCGACCCTCTGCCCCTCTGTCCCGGAGCTGCCCCCGATCCAATTAGGTATAGGCATAATCATAATACTCTGATACTAGCCCCAGCCACATCAACGAAATGAATCCCAATTCAACCGATGGCATGCCATGCACTGGAAATAACGTAATCATATATACTGGTCTGACTGGAGTCAGTTTCACACTGTGACCTATTACATAGACAGATGTCAACTTCCACACGATATAAGTGGGAGATATCATAACACCTATTGATAGATAAACCATGTAGAGACCATAATCTAATTATGACGTAATAATGAGTGTTAGTTTGAGTTGTATATTCCTTTTGATATAATCATATGGTAGCGTGATGAGTACTTATACTGAGGCGAGTAGTAGGCCAAAGTTGCATTTGACCTCTATCATGTCTATATACAATAGTTAGTAGGTGTTTCATGCAGACAGCAGCATGCATAAGTTCGTCTTCGAATATTCCAATATGTTTTCAAAACAAAATTGCTTTGAGCAAATTAATTTGGCTACTAGAAGAAGAATGTTGCTACACCGACTCAGTGGCAGCGGAACGAATATCGAAGGGTGGGGGAGGAGGGGATAAAGCCCCCACTTTTTCACTAAAAGGTGAAAATGATCATCATCACAATGTCATAATTTCATGCATGGTCAACCCCCTCCCCCTTCAAAATATTTCCGCGGCTCATATCATTGATAAACCTTAGTGTGAATATATGGATCTTTGAAGTCATGTACGAGTGAATACAAACCAAAGGCAAATATTGCACTTGATATGTTGTGGTTAATGATTAAGCGTAATTGATATTTTATATTCATAATCTGTCTTTGAGCCCCCCCCCCGGCTTTACATCCCTTCTTACATTTTTTTGTCATCATCATAATGAATGATCAAACTTGGTCGACAGTGATTACGGTAATATGCATATATCATGCATTTTACCATCATCACACATCATTATCGTTAACACTCAAATATCATCCATCCATCCATCATAATCATCATCATCATCATCACCATCATCATCATCATCATCACCATCATCATCATCATCACCCCCATTATCACTCAATCATCATCTACAATCATCACCATCATCCATCATCATCATCATCACCACCACCCAAACCACCACCGCCACCAGTACCGAAAGCACCTTCACCAACGCCCAATAGCGAAATAAGCCCCCAACCCCCAAAATATATAAATCGATTTAATAGAAAAATGAATGAATAAATATATCTATAAATTCATCTACAATAAGTGAATTAACATATCTAAAGATAAATAAATTAATTAAATAATTCATAAATAAAATATATATAGCTTTTGTTGGCAGTATCCCCACCCTCGGCAGCAGTTCCGACACCACTTCCATTCATAGCTCAAAGTCAGGAGTCATTATCAATAGCACGATTATTTATTAACTTAATAAATAATCGTGCTATTTAAAATGTAATGAATCTCCCTCTACCGTTCTCGATTACGAGTAAGTACGGTAGTCGTGGCCGAGTGGTTAAGGCGATAGACTAGAAATCTATTGGGGTCTCCCCGCGCAGGTTCGAACCCTGCCGACTACGATATTTTTCCATTTTGTTGTCAATTTTATTGTGGGTGATTAGGTTTTATATGTCCAACTGATTAGACGAAAAATTCTGAAATGTGACATGAATGTACATGTCTATGTTTTAGCTGTTTCTAAAAATGTTTCTCATTTTTTCAACTGCAGGGCGTCGATCTTTGTAAACCGGTTTTTTTTCTCTTCAAAACTGTACAGACCAACCCCGACGCAGTATAAAATTAATGAAACAAAATAAGTGAATAGATAAGTAAATAAATGAATAAGATTTTCAATAATCCAAAGTCATCGATATTGGTACAAATGCAATGCATAACACAATGGCCGCGTAGAAGGGAGGGGGTGACTGAGGGGTGTGGAAAAAAGTGATTTTCTGTGAAAATGAAAGAAAATAAATGTTTATTTGAATAGGAAAAGGGGGAAAGAAAGAAAGAAAATGACCACCTGTTTGTGTGGTTTTTTTTTTTGCATTGTAGGCCGTCATACCCACTCTTTCAAAACAATTCTGTGACCCCTGTAGCACATTGGTAAAAATTATTTTCTGTTTTTTAGTACTAAAACAAATCTTTCCTTCTTTCCTTCTTTCTTTCTTTTACGTTTTGCTTTGTCTTCCTTGTCTTGTCTAGTAACTCGTGTGTCCCTGTTCTTTGTAACGTTCTCTGTTTTCGTCCTTGTCCATTTATGTAACTTTCTCCGAGCTCAGCTCTATCTTTTCTGTAACTATTTTTAGCTATCAATGATTACAATCAATGATTAATTATTTGTTAAGGGCCTATCCACAACAAGCTTTTGCTTTACTTTAGGTCCATCCACTTTGAATCTGCATTTATATTGTCATTATGCATACTATTTCGGAATGAGTTATATGTTTTTGTATTTTGATTGATTTGTGGAAAATAAATGAAATGAAATGAAAAATCAAATCAAATCAAATCAAATCAAAATACAATATTCCAATGTTTCCCTTTTCCCCATATACTTGTCTTGATCAATGCATGAACATCGAAACACCGCCCAGAACAACCAAATGCATATAACTTAAATCAGTATTTCATTAGTACTATTAATGGTAGTCAATATTTCCAGAAACCAAGCTGTCATCCTATAGAGTTTAATCTCTTCTAAAGACCAAATAGTGTAATATATATATTTTTTTAATTCATGGTGAGTTTACTATTGTGCCCTACCCCGACGTTTCTCAGAAATCAAGGCATTTTTAGGTGGTCTGTCTATGACAGATCACCTATTGATTTCGCCAGAATTTTCTTTCTTTATTATTCTTTATTCTTTATTAGGTGGTCTGTCAACGACAGATCACCTATTGATTTCGCCAGAATTTTCTTTCTTTATTATTCTTTATTCTTTATTTATTAGGTGGTCTGTCTTTGACAGATCACCTCTTGATTTTGCCAGAATTTTCTTTCTTTATTTATTTATTTCTTTATTCTTTATTAGGTGGTCTGTCTATGACAGATCACCTATTGATTTCGCCAGAATTTTCTTTCTTTATTTATTATTCTTTATTCTTTATTAGGTGGTCTGTCAACGACAGATCACCTATTGATTTCGCCAGAATTTTCTTTCTTTATTTATTTATTTATTTATTAGGTGGTCTGTCAACGACAGATCACCTCTTGATTTCGCTAGAATTTTCTTTCTTTATTTATTATTCTTTATTTATTCTTTATTTATTTTTATTTCTTCCGTACACTTTTTTGTACACACGTTCACTCGAAATCGACATGGTCAATTTCCTTCAAATTTCTGTCAGTCATCAGGCCCTATGATTTCAAGTAAAATCAACTTTTTCAAGGTCATCAGGTCATGATGACGTCATCCAGGCGCCATTTTGTAAAATCACATTGTCGATCATATCTCCATTATCAATTATCAAAAATCAATTAAATTAACATCACATCAACTTCAGGTCAAGGGTCAACAGGTCATGTCATCAAAGGTCACCTGGAGGTCATGACGCGCGCGTACGCGCTCGTCAAATTTTTAAAATGCTCAAAATCACTTTTTGACCAAAGTAAAGTACGTTTTAGGTCATTTCAAGCATTTCAAAAATTTGCGCACGCACACGTATGCGCGCGCGTTTCCGCGCGTAACGCCTTCAACGCAACGCAGAAACGCCATTTTTTTTATATCATTGCATTGATAATATAATTCTGAGCAATTTGATACCTTGATCAACCTTCTACTACCATTAATAACGAAATTAACACCGGTTAAAGTTTGCAGCACGTGTGCGCGCGAGCTCTTACTATAGGCCATATATGGGCAAAAACATGCCTATTAAAAATTCACTGTAGCTCCTTAAATAGTGCGTTGACCCCCAATTTTTTTTCATATATCGATAGAGTATGAGTTGTAAATTTGATTTCATGTCACCATTGTCCCTCAATTTGATCATGACGTCATCAAAATTGCGCCTAAACTGAAAATTTTATTTTTTCAAAAATGACGTCATAAAATTTATGCAAATTTGATCATAACTCCGTTAATATTGATCATTTGTCGCCCAAATTTCGATATGTTGTAGTTTAGAATGTACTCTTTCTCGTCAGTTATCATAAATTTTCATTTTGAAAAACGCATCATGGTGTAAAATTGCGATGAAAAGAGGCATATAATTTTTCCTCATTTTACGTGTAATCTCTATGGGACATGACTTTTTCTCAAAACTAGATTCTACATTCCTCTATTTCGTGAGCTATATCTCCATTTTTTCTTGTTAGTTATCCCTGAGCTTTTGGTATGATGTAGCTGAGATTCTAAGCTTTCGGTAGTGTGCCCTCCATTTTTCGATCAGATGTCAGGATCATGCCCGTTTTTCGCTTGCAAAATTGGATTTGTAATTCTCAAATTTGCTTACGTGTAATCTCTATGGGAACGTGTAATCTCTATGGGGAATATCGTGGCTCAATGGATAACGCACTTGACTTGAGTTCTCGGGGGCGCAGGTTCGAGTCCTGGGGGTGAACAAGATGATTTTTTTTTCATTTTTTTTTCTTTTTACCACCTCGTACATGATCCTTTATGATAATTAAAAGGTATTAAAGTTAAAATTTAGCAAGATTAAACAGATTATAATTACTTTTTTCATATCACATGTATTTTCATATATCAAAGAGACCCTTTTCACAGTGCTTTATCATCTCCCGTCTTTCACAAGTATTCCATCCATAATGAACATTCCGTTGTCATCATGAAGATCATATTGATCTGCTTGAACATGGTAATAGTGATCATGATGGCGAGAATAAGGACAGACCACCTAATTCGTCCGCATGACGAATTAAAATCTAGTTTATTTTTATTTCTTCCGTACACTTTTTTGTACACACGTTCACTCGAAATCGACATGGTCAATTTCCTTCAAATTTCTGTCAGTCATCAAGCCGTATGATTTCAAGTAAAATCAACTTTTTCAAGGTCATCAGGTCATGATGACGTCATCCAGGCGCCATTTTGTAAAATCACATTGTCGATCATATCTCCATTATCAATTATCAAAAATCGATCAAATTAACATCACATCAACTTCAGGTCAAGGGTCAACAGGTCATGTCATCAAAGGTCACCTGGAGGTCACGACGCGCGCGTACGCGCTCGTCAAATTTTTAAAATGCTCAAAATCACTTTTTGACCAAAGTAAAGTACGTTTCAGGTCATTTTAAGCATTTCAAAAATTTGCGCACGCACAGGTATGCGCGCGCGTTTCCGCGCGTAACGCCTTCAAAGCAACGCAGAAACGCCGTTTTTTTTTATCGTTGCATTGATAATATAATTCTGAGCAATTTGATACCTTGATCAACCTTCTACGACCATTAATAACGAAATTAACACCCGTTAAACTTTGCAGCACGTGTGCGCGCGAGCTCTTACTATAGGCCATATACGGGCAAAAACATGCCTATTAAAAATTCACTGTAGCTCTTTAAATAGTCCGTTGACCCCCAATTTTTTTTCATATATCGATAGAGTATGAGTTGTAAATTTGATTTCATGTCACCATTGTCCCTCAATTTGATCATGACGTCATCAAAATTGCGCCTAAACTGAAAATTTCATTTTTTCAAAAATGACGTCATCAAATTTATGCAAATTTGATCATAACTCCGTGAATATTGATCATTTGTCGCCCAGATTTCGATATGTTGTAGTTTAGAATGTACTCTTTCTCGTCAGTAAACATGAATTTTCATTTTGAAAAACGCATCATGGTGTAAAATTGCGATGAAAAGAGGCATGTCATTTTTCCTCATTTTACGTGTAATCTCTATGGGACATGACTTTTTCTCAAAACTAGATTCTACATTCCTCTATTTCGTGAGCTATATCTCCATTTTTTCTTGTTAGTTATCCCTGAGCTTTTGGTATGATGTAGCTGAGATTCTAAGCTTTCGGAAGTGTGCCCTCCATTTTTCGATCAGATGTCAGGATCATGCCCGTTTTTCGCTTGCAAAATTGGATTTGTAATTCTCAAATTTGCTTACGTGTAATCTCTATGGGAACGTGTAATCTCTATGGGGAATATCGTGGCTCAATGGATAACGCACTTGACTTGAGTTCTCGGGGGCGCAGGTTCGAGTCCTGGGGGTGAACAAGACGATTTTTTTTTTCATTTTTTTTTTCATTTTACCACCTCGTACATGATCCTTTATGATAATTAAAAGGTATGAAAGTTAAAATTTAGCAAGATTAAACAGATTATAATAACTTTTTTCATATCACATGTATTTTCATATATCAAAGAGACCCTTTTCACAGTGCTTTATCATCTCCCGTCTTTCACAAGTATTCCATCCATAATGAACATTCCGTTGTCATCATGAAGATCATATTGATCTGCTTGAACATGGTAATAGTGATCATGATGGCGAGAATAAGGACAGACCACCTAATTCGTCCGCATGACGAATTAAAATCTAGTTTATTTTTATTTCTTCCGTACACTTTTTTGTACACACGTTCACTCGAAATCGACATAGTCAATTTCTTTCAAATTTCTGTCAGTTATCAAGCTTTATGATTTCTAGTAAAATTAACTTTTTCAAGGTCATCAGGTCATGATGACGTCATCCAGGCGCCATTTTGTAAAATCACATTGTCGATCATATCTCCATTATCAATTATCAAAAATCAATCAAATTAACATCACATCAACTTCAGGTCAAGGGTCAACAGGTCATGTCATCAAAGGTCACCTGGAGGTCACGACGCGCGCGTACGCGCTCGTCAAATTTTTAAAATGCTCAAAATCACTTTTTGACCAAAGTAAAGTACGTTTCAGGTCATTTTAAGCATTTCAAAAATTTGCGCGCGCACACGTATGCGCGCGCGTTTCCGCGCGTAACGCCTTCAACGCAACGCAGAAACGCCGTTTTTTCTATATCATTGCATTGATAATATAATTCTGAGCAATTTGATACCTTGATCAACCTTCTACGACCATTAATAACGAAATTAACACCCGTTAAAGTTTGCAGCATGTGTGCGCGCGAGCTCTTACTATAGGCCATATATGGGAAAAAACATGCCTATTGAAAATTCACTGTAGCTCTTTAAATAGTCCGTTGACCCCCAATTTTTTTTCATATATCGATAGAGTATGAGTTGTAGATTTGATTTCATGTCACCATTGTCCCTCAATTTGATCATGACGTCATCAAAATTGCGCGTAAACTGAAAATTTCATTTTTTCAAAAATGACGTCATCAAATTTATGCAAATTTGATCATAACTCCGTGAATATTGATCATTTTTCGCCCAGATTTCGATATGTTGTAGTTTAGAATGTATTTTTTCTCGTTAATAAACATAAATTTTCATTTTGAAAAACGCATCATGGTCTAAAATTGCGATGAAAAGAGGCATGTCATTTTTCCTCATTTTACGTGTAATCTCTATGGGACATGACTTTTTCTCAAAACTAGATTCTACATTCCTCTATTTCGTGAGCTATATCTCCATTTTTTCTTGTTAGTTATCCCTGAGCTTTTGGTATGATGTAGCTGAGATTCTAAGCTTTCGGAAGTGTGCCCTCCTTTTTTCAAGGTCATTAGGTCATCGTGACTTCATCCAGGCGCCATTTTGTAAAAATCAGGTCATTATCATATCTCGATAACGAGTCATCAAAAATCAACTATATTTGGTATACATCAACTTCAGGTCAACGGTCAACTAAAAATTTCATCAAATTCCGCGAGCGCACCTCGACGCGCACGTACGCGCGCATTAAAATTTTAAAATGCTCAAATTCGTTCCAAATTAATTTTCCATACGTTTCAGGCCATTTTAAGCATTTTGCAAAAAAACGCGCGCACGCACATGCGCGCGCGTTTTCGCGCGTAATTGCATCTTCCAACATAGAATCGCCAATTTTTTTATATCAATGCACCGATAATATAATTCTGAACAATTTGATACATTGATCAACCTTCTACGACAAGTAATAACGAAATTATCACCTGTTAAACTTTGCAGCACGTGTGCGCGCGAGCTCTCACTACAGGCCATATATGGCCAAAAAAAAGGGGCAATTGAAAATTCACTATACCTCTTTAAATAGTCCGTTGACCCCAATTTTTTTTCATATATCGATAGAGTAGGACTTGTAGATTTGATTTCATGTCACCATTGTCCCTCAATTTGATCATGACGTCATCAAAATTGCGCCTAAACTGAAAATTTCATTTTTTCAAAAATGACGTCATCTTAATTTATGCAAATTTGATCATAACTCCGTGAATATTGATCATTTTTCGCCCAGATTTCGATATGTTGTAGTTTAGAATGTACTCTTTCTCAACAGTTAACATAAATTTTCATTTTGAAAAACGCATCATGTTGTAAAATTGCGATGAAAAGAGGCATGTCATTTTTCCTCATTTTACGTGTAATCTCTATGGGACATGACTTTTTCTCAAAACTAGATTCTACATTCCTCTATATCGTGAGCTATATCTCCATTTTTTCTTGTTAGTTATCCCTGAGATTTTGGTATGATGTAGCTGAGATTCTAAGCTTTCGAAAGTGTCACCTTTTTTTTCGATCAGATTCCAGGATCATGCCCGTTTTGCGCTTGCAAAATTGGATTTGTAATTCTCAAATTTGCTTCCGTGTAATCTCTATGGGAACGTGTAATCTCTATGGGGAATATCGTGGCTCAATGGATAACGCACCTGACTTGAGTTCTCGGGGGCGCAGGTTCGAGTCCTGGGGGTGAAAAAGATGATTTTTTTTTTCTTTTTACCACCTCGTACATGATCCTTTATGATAATTAAAAGGTATGAAAGTTAAAATTTAGCAAGATTAAACAGATTATAATTACTTTTTTCATATCACATGTATTTTCATATATCAAAGAGACCCTTTTCACAGTGCCTTCTCATCTCCCGTCTTTCACAAGTATTCCATCCAAAATGAACATTTCGTTGTCATCATGAAGATCATATTGATCTGCTTGAACATGGTAATAGTGATCATGATGGCGAGAATAAGGACAGACCACCTAATTCGTCCGCATGACGAATTAAAATCTAGTTAGGTGGTCTGTCAACGACAGATCACCTCTTGATTTCGCCAGAATTTTCTTTCTTTATTTATTCTTTATTTATTTATTAGGTGGTCTGTCAACGACAGATCACCTATTGATTTCGCTAGAATTTTCTTTCTTTATTTATTTATTCTTTATTTATTTTTATTTCTTCCGTACACTTTTTTGTACACACGTTCACTCGAAATCGACATGGTCAATTTCCTTCAAATTTCTGTCAGTCATCAAGCCCTATGATTTCAAGTAAAATCAACTTTTTCAAGGTCATTAGGTCATCGTGACGTCATCCAGGCGCCATTTTGTAAAAATCATGTCATTATCATATCTCGATAACGAGTCATCAAAAATCAATCAAATTAAAATCACATCAACTTCAGGTCAAAGGTCAACAAGTCATGTCATCAAAAGTCACCTGGAGGTCACGACGCGCGCGTACGCGCCCGTCAAATTTTTAAAATGCTCAAAATCACTTTTTGACCAAAGTAAAGTACGTTTCAGGTCATTTCAAGCATTTCAAAAATTTGCGCGCGCACACGTATGCGCGCGCGTTTCCGCGCGTAACGCCTTCAACGCAACGCAGAAACGCAGTTTTTTTTATATCATTGCATTTATAATATAATTCTGAACAATTTGATACCTTGATCAACCTTCTACGACAAGTAATAACGAAATTATCACCCGTTAAACTTTGCAGCACGTGTGCGCGCGAGCTCTCACTACAGGCCATATATGGGCAAAAACATGTCTATTGAAAATTCACTGTAGCTCTTTAAAATGTCCGTTGACCCCAATTTTTTTTTCATATATCGATAGAGTATAAGTTGTAGATTTGATTTCATGTCACCATTGTCCCTCAATTTGATCATGACGTCATCAAAATTGAGCCTAAACTGAAAATTTCATTTTTTCAAAAATGACGTCATCAAATTTATGCAAATTTGATCATAACTCCGTAAATATTGATCATTTTTCGCCCAGATTTCGATACGTTGTAGTTTAGAATGTACTTTTTCTCGTCAATAAACATGAATTTTCATTTTGAAAAACGCATCATGGTGTAAAATTGCGATGAAAAGAGGCATGTCATTTTTCCTCATTTTACGTGTAATCTCTATGGGACATGACTTTTTCTCAAAACTAGATTCTACATTCCTCTATTTCGTGAGCTATATCTCCATTTTTTCTTGTTAGTTATTCCTGAGCTTTTGGTATGATGTAGCTGAGATTCTAAGCTTTCGGAAGTGTGCCCTCCATATTTCGATCAGATGCCAGGATCATGCCCGTTTTTCGCTTGCAAAATTGGATTTGTAATTCTCAAATTTGCTTACGTGTAATCTCTATGGGAACGTGTAATCTCTATGGGGAATATCGTGGCTCAATGGATAACGCACTTGACTTGAGTTCTCGGGGGCGCAGGTTCGAGTCCTGGGGGTGAACAAGGTGATTTTTTTTTCTTTTTTTTTCTTCTTTTTACCACCTCGTACATGATCCTTTATGGTATTTAAAAGGTATGAAAGTTAAAATTTAGCAAGATTAAACAGATTATAATTACTTTTTTCATATCACATGTATTATCATATATCAAAGAGACCTTTTTCACAGTGCCTTATCATCTCCCGTCTTTCACAAGTATTCCATCCATAATGAACATTCCGTTGTCATCATGAAGATCATATTGATCTGCTTGAACATGGTAATAGTGATCATGATGGCGAGAATAAGGACAGACCACCTAATTCGTCCGCATGACGAATTAAAATCTAGTTTATTTTTATTTCTTCCGTACACTTTTTTGTACACACGTTCATTCGAAATTGACATGATCAATTTCCTTCAAATTTCTGTCAGTCCTTAAGCTCTATGATTTCTAGTAAAATCAACTTTTTCAAGGTCATTAGGTTATCGTGACGTCATCCAGGCGCCATTTTGTAAAAATCAGGTCATTATCATATCTCGATAACGAGTGATCAAAAATCAACTATATTTGGTATACATCAACTTCAGGTCAACGGTCAACTAAAAATTCCATCAAATTTTGCGCGCGCACCTCGACGCGCACGTACGCGCGCATTAAAATTTTAAAATGCTCAAATTCGTTCCAAATTAATTTTCCATACGTTTCAGGCCATTTTAAGCATTTTGCAAAAAAACGCGCGCACGCACATGCGCGCGCGTTTTCGCGCGTAATTGCATCTTCCAACATAGAATCGCCAAATTTTTTTATATCAATGCACCGATAATATAATTCTGAACAATTTGATACCTTGATCAACCTTCTGCGACAAGTAATAACGAAATTATCACCCGTTAAACTTTGCAGCACGTGTGCGCGCGAGCTCTCACTACAGGCCATATATGGGCAAAAACATGTCTATTGAAAATTCACTGTAGCTCTTTAAATAGTCCGTTGACCCCAATTTTTTTTGCATATATCGATAGAGTATGAGTTGTAGATTTGATTTCATGTCACCATTGTCCCTCAATTTGATCATGACGTCATCAAAATTGCGCCTAAACTGAAAATTTCATTTTTTCAAAAATGACGTCATCAAATTTATGCAAATTTGATCATAACTCCGTGAATATTGATCATTTTTCGCCTAGATTTCGATATGTTGTAGTTTTGAATGTCCTCTTTCTCGTCAGTTAACATAAATTTTCATTTTGAGAAACACATCATGGTGTAAAATTGCGATGAAAAGAGGCATGTCATTTTTCCTCATTTTACGTGTAATCTCTATGGGACATGACTTTTTCTCAAAACTAGATTCTACATTCCTCTATTTCGTGAGCTATATCTCCATTTTTTCTTGTTAGTTATTCCTAAACTTTTGGTATGATGTAGCTGAGATTCTAAGCTTTCGGAAGTGTGTCCTCCTTTTTTCAAGGTCATTAGGTCATCGTGACGTCATCAAGGCGCCTTTTTGTAAAAATCAGGTCATTATCATATCTCGATAACGAGTCATCAAAAATCAACTATATTTGGTATACATCAACTTCAGGTCAACGGTCAACTAAAAATTTCATCAAATTCCGCGCGCGCACGTACGTGCGCATTAAAATTTTAAAATGCTCAAATTCGTTCCAAATTAATTTTCTATACGTTTCAGGCCATTTTAAGCATTTTGCAAAAAAACGCGCGTGCACACGTATGCGCGCGCGTTTCCGCGCGTAACGCCTTCAACGCAACGCAGAAACGCAGTTTTTTTTATATCATTGCATTTATAATATAATTCTGAACAATTTGATACCTTGATCAACCTTCTACGACAAGTAATAACGAAATTATCACCCGTTAAACTTTGCAGCACGTGTGCGCGCGAGCTCTCACTACAGGCCATATATGGGCAAAAACATGTCTATTGAAAATTCACTGTAGCTCTTTAAATAGTCCGTTGACCCCAATTTTTTTTGCATATATCGATAGAGTATGAGTTGTAGATTTGATTTCATGTCACCATTGTCCCTCAATTTGATCATGACGTCATCAAAATTGCGCCTAAACTGAAAATTTCATTTTTTCAAAAATGACGTCATCAAATTTATGCAAATTTGATCATAACTCCTTGAATATTGATCATTTTTCGCTCAGATTTCGATATATTGTAGTTTAGAATGTACTCTTTCTCGTCAGTTGCATGAATTTTCATTTTGAAAAACGCATCATGGTGTAAAATTGCGATGAAAAGAGGCATGTCATTTTTCCTCATTTTACGTGTAATCTCTAAGGGACATGACTTTTTCTCAAAACTAGATTCTACATTCCTCTATTTCGTGAGCTATATCTCCATTTTCTTTTATCAGTTATCTCTGAGCTTTAAATATATTGTAGCTGAGATTCTAAGCTTTCGGAATATGCCCCCCATTTTTTGATCAGATGCCAGGATCATGCCCGTTTTACGCTTGCAAAATTGGATTTGCAATTCTCAAATTTGCTTACGTGTAATCTCTATGGGAACGTGTAATCTCTATGGGGAATATCGTGGCTCAATGGATAACGCACTTGACTTGCGTTCTCGGGGCGCAGGTTCGAGTCCTGGGGTGAACAACATGATTTTTTTTTCATTTTTTTTTCTTTTTACCACCTCGTACATGATCCTTTTTGGTATTTAAAAGGTATGAAAGTTAAAATTTAGCAAGATTAAACAGATTATAATTACTATTTTCATATCACATGTATTTTCATATATCAAAGAGACCCTTTTCAGTTCTTTATCATCTCCCGACTTTCACAAATATTCCATCCATAATGAACATTCCGTTGTCATCATGAAGATCATATTGATCTGCTTGAACATGGTAATAGTGATCATGATGGCGAGAATAAGGACAGACCACCTAATTCGTCCGCATGACGAATTAAAATCTAGTTTATTTTTATTTCTTCCGTACACTTTTTTGTACACACGTTCACTCGAAATCGACATGGTCAATTTCCTTCAAATTTCTGTCAGTCATCAAGCCCTATGATTTCAAGTAAAATCAACTTTTTCAAGGTCATCAGGTCATGATGACGTCATCCAGGCGCCATTTTGTAAAATCACATTGTCGATCATATCTCCATTATCAATTATCAAAAATCGATCAAATTAACATCACATCAACTTCAGGTCAAGGGTCAACAGGTCATGTCATCAAAGGTCACCTGGAGGTCACGACGCGCGCGTACGCGCTCGTCAAATTTTTAAAATGCTCAAAATCACTTTTTGACCAAAGTAAAGTACGTTGTAGGTCATTTTAAGCATTTCAAAAATTTGCGCACGCACAGGTATGCGCGCGCGTTTCCGCGCGTAACGCCTTCAACGCAACGCAGAAACGCCGTTTTTTTTATATCGTTGCATTGATAATATAATTCTGAGCAATTTGATACCTTGATCAACCTTCTACGACCATTAATAACGAAATTAACACCCGTTAAACTTTGCAGCACGTGTGCGCGCGAGCTCTTACTATAGGCCATATACGGGCAAAAACATGCCTATTAAAAATTCACTGTAGCTCTTTAAATAGTCCGTTGACCCCCAATTTTTTTTCATATATCGATAGAGTATGAGTTGTAAATTTGATTTCATGTCACCATTGTCCCTCAATTTGATCATGACGTCATCAAAATTGCGCCTAAACTGAAAATTTCATTTTTTCAAAAATGACGTCATCAAATTTATGCAAATTTGATCATAACTCCGTGAATATTGATCATTTGTCGCCCAGATTTCGATATGTTGTAGTTTAGAATGTACTATTTCTCGTCAGTATACATGAATTTTCATTTTGAAAAACGCATCATGGTGTAAAATTGCGATGAAAAGAGGCATGTCATTTTTCCTCATTTTACGTGTAATCTCTATGGGACATGACTTTTTCTCAAAACTAGATTCTACATTCCTCTATTTCGTGAGCTATATCTCCATTTTTTCTTGTTAGTTATCCCTGAGCTTTTGGTATGATGTAGCTGAGATTCTAAGCTTTCGGGAGTGTGCCCTCCAATTTTCGATCAGATGCCAGGATCATGCCCGTTTTTCGCTTGCAAAATTGGATTTGTAATTCTCAAATTTGCTTACGTGTAATCTCTATGGGAACGTGTAATCTCTATGGGGAATATCGTGGCTCAATGGATAACGCACTTGACTTGAGTTCTCGGGGGCGCAGGTTCGAGTCCTGGGGGTGAACAAGACGATTTTTTTTTTCTTTTTTTTTTCTTTTTACCACCTCGTACATGATCCTTTATGATAATTAAAAGGTATGAAAGTTAAAATTTAGCAAGATTAAACAGATTATAATAACTTTTTTCATATCACATGTATTTTCATATATCAAAGAGACCCTTTTCACAGTGCTTTATCATCTCCCGTCTTTTCACAAGTATTCCATCCATAATGAACATTCCGTTGTCATCATGAAGATCATATTGATCTGCTTGAACATGGTAATAGTGATCATGATGGCGAGAATAAGGACAGACCACCTAATTCGTCCGCATGACGAATTAAAATCTAGTTTATTTTTATTTCTTCCGTACACTTTTTTGTACACACGTTCACTCGAAATCGACACGGTCAATTTCCTTCAAATTTTTGTCAGTCATCAAGCCCTATGATTTCAAGTAAAATCAACTTTTTCAAGGTCATCAGGTCATGATGACGTCATCCAGGCGCCATTTTGTAAAATCACATTGTCGATCATATCTCCATTATCAATTATCAAAAATCAATCAAGTTAACATCACATCAACTTCAGGTCAAGTGTCAACAGGTCATGTCATCAAAGGTCACCTGGAGGTCACGACGCGCGCGTACGCGCTCGTCAAATTTTTAAAATGCTCAAAATCACTTTTTGACCAAAGTAAAGTACGTTTTAGGTCATTTTAAGCATTTCAAAAATTTGCGCGCCCACACGTATGCGCGCGCGTTTCCGCGCGTAACGCCTTCAACGCAACGCAGAAACGCCGTTTTTTCTATATCATTGCATTGATAATATAATTCTGAGCAATTTGATACCTTGATCAACCTTCTACGACCATTAATAACGAAATTAACACCCGTTAAAGTTTGCAGCACGTGTGCGCGCGAGCTCTTACTATAGGCCATATATGGGAAAAAACATGCCTATTAAAAATTCACTGTAGCTCTGTAAATAGTCCGTTGACCCCCAATTTTTTTTCATTTATCGATAGAGTATGAGTTGTAGATTTGATTTCATGTCACCATTGTCCCTCAATTTGATCATGACGTCATCAAAATTGCGCCTAAACTGAAAATTTCATTTTTTCAAAAATGACGTCATCAAATTTATGCAAATTTGATCATAACTCCGTGAATATTGATCATTTTTCGCCCAGATTTCGATATGTTGTAGTTTAGAATCTACTCTTTCTAAACAAATTCATAAATTTTCATTTTGAAAAACGCATCATGGTCTAAAATTGCGATGAAAAGAGGCATGTCATTTTTCCTCATTTTACGTGTAATCTCTATGGGACATGACTTTTTCTCAAAACTAGATTCTACATTCCTCTATTTCGTGAGCTATATCTCCATTTTTTCTTGTTAGTTATCCCTGACCTTTCGGTATGATGTAGCTGAGATTCTAAGCTTTCGGAAGTGTGCCCTCCTTTTTTCAAGGTCATTAGGTCATCGTGACTTCATCAAGGCGCCATTTTGTAAAAATCAGGTCATTATCATATCTCGATAACGAGTCATTAAAAATCAACTATATTTGGTATACATCAACTTCAGGTCAACGGTCAACTAAAAATTTCATCGAATTCCGCGCGCGCACCTCGACGCGCACGTACGCGCGCATCAAAATTTTAAAATGCTCAAATTCGTTCCAAATTTATTTTCCATACGTTTCAGGCCATTTTAAGCATTTTGCAAAAAAAAGCGCGCACGCACATGCGCGCGCGTTTTCGCGCGTAATTGCATCTTCCAACATAGAATCGCCAATTTTTTTATATCAATGCACCGATAATATAATTCTGAACAATTTGATACATTGATAAACCTTCTACGACAAGTAATAACGAAATTATCACCTGTTAAACTTTGCAGCACGTGTGCGCGCGAGCTCTCACTACAGGCCATATATGGCCAAAAAAAAGGGGCAATTGAAAATTCACTATACCTCTTTAAATAGTCCGTTGACCCCAATTTTTTTTCATATATCGATAGAGTATGACTTGTAGATTTGATTTCATGTCACCATTGTCCCTCAATTTGATCATGACGTCATCAAAATTGCGCCTAAACTGAAAATTTCATTTTTTCAAAAATGACGTCATCAAATTTATGCAAATTTGAACATAATTCCGTGAATATTGATCATTTTTCGCCCAGATTTCGATATGTTGTAGTTTAGAATGTACTCTTTCTCGACAGTCACCATAAATTTTCATTTTGAAAAACGCATCATGGTGTAAAATTGCGATGAAAAGAGGCATGTCATTTTTTCTCATTTTACGTGTAATCTCTATGGGACATGACTTTTTCTCAAAACTAGATTCTACATTCCTCTATTTCGTGAGCTATATCTCCATTTTTTCTCGTTAGTTACCCCTGAGCTTTTGGTATGATGTAGCTGAGATTCTCAGCTTTCGAAAGTGCCAACATTTTTTTCGATCAGATGCCAGAATCATGCCCGTTTTTCGCTTGCAAAATTGGATTTGTAATTCTCAAATTTGCTTCCGTGTAATCTATATGGGAACGTGTAATCTCTATGGGGAATATCGTGGCTCAATGGATAACGCACTTGACTTGAGTTCTCGGGGGCGCAGGTTCGAGTCCTGGGGGTGAACAAGATGATTTTTTTTTCTTTTTACCACCTCGTACATGATCCTTTATGATAATTAAAAGGTATGAAAGTTAAAATTTAGCAAGATTAAACAGATTATAATTACTTTTTTCATATCACATGTATTTTCATATATCAAAGAGACCCTTTTCACAGTTCTTTATCATCTCCCGTCTTTCACAAGTATTCCATCCATAATGAACATTCCGTTGTCGTCATGAAGATCATATTGATCTGCATGAACATGGTATTAGTGATCATGATGGCAAGAATAAGGACAGACCACCTAATTCGTCCGCATGACGAATTAAAATCTAGTTTATTTTTATTTCTTCCGTACACTTTTTTGTACACACGTTCACTCGAAATCGACAAGGTCAATTTCCTTCAAATTTCTGTCAGTCATCAAGCTCTATGATTTCAAGTAAAATCAACTTTTTCAAGGTCATCAAGTCATGATGACGTCATCCAGGCGCCATTTTGTAAAATCACATTGTCGATCATATCTCCATTATCAATTATCAAAAATCAATCAAATTAACATCACATCAACTTCAGGTCAAGGGTCAACAGTTCATGTCATCAAAGGTCACCTGGAGGTCACGACGCGCGCGTACGCGCACGTCAAATTTTTAAAATGCTCAAAATCACTTTTTGACCAAAGTAAAGTACGTTTCAGGTCATTTCAAGCATTTCAAAAATTTGCGCGCGCACACGTATGCGCGCGCGTTTCCGCGCGTAACGCCTTCAACGCAACGCAGAAACGCAGTTTTTTTTATATCATTGCATTTATAATATAATTCTGAGCAATTTGATACCTTGATCAACCTTCTACGACAAGTAATAACGAAATTATCACCCGTTAAACTTTGCAGCACGTGTGCGCGCGAGCTCTCACTACAGGCCATATATGGGCAAAAACATTTCTATTGAAAATTCACTGTAGCTCTTTAAATAGTCCGTTGACCCCAATTTTTCTTTCATATATCGATAGAGTATGAGTTGTAGATTTGATTTCATGTCACCATTGTCCCTCAATTTGATCATGACGTCATCAAGATTGCGCCTAAACTGAAAATTTCATTTTTCAAAAATGACGTCATCAAATTTATGCAAATTTGATCATAACTCCGTGAATATTGATCATTTTTCGCCCAGATTTCAATATGTTGTAGGTTAGAATGTACTCTTTCTCGTCAGTTAGCATGAATTTTCATTTTGAAAAACGCATCATGGTGTAAAATTGCGATGAAAAGAGGCATGTCATTTTTCCTCATTTTACGTGTAATCTCTATGGGACATGACTTTTTCTCAAAACTAGATTCTACATTCCTCTATTTCGTGAGCTATATCTCCATTTTTTCTTGTTCGTTATCCCTGAGCTTTTGGTATGATGTAGCTGAGATTCTAAGCTTTCGGAAGTTTGCCCTCCATTTTTCGATCAGATGTCAGGATCATGCCCGTTTTTCGCTTGCAAAATTGGATTTGTAATTCTCAAATTTGCTTACGTGTAATCTCTATGGGAACGTGTAATCTCTATGGGGAATATCGTGGCTCAATGGATAACGCACTTGACTTGAGTTCTCGGGGGCGCAGGTTCGAGTCCTGGGGGTGAACAAGATGATTTTTTTTTTCATTTTTTTTTTCTTTTTACCACCTCGTACATGATCCGTTATGATAATTAAAAGGTATGAAAGTTAAAATTTAGCAAGATTTAACAGATTATAATAACTTTTTTCATATCACTTGTATGTTCATATATTAAAGAGACCCTTTTCACAGTGCTTTATCATCTCCCGTCTTTCACAAGTATTCCATCCATAATGAACATTCCGTTGTCATCATGAAGATCATATTGATCTGCTTGAACATGGTAATAGTGATCATGATGGCGAGAATAAGGACAGACCACCTAATTCGTCCGCATGACGAATTAAAATCTAGTTTTTATTTCTTCCGTACACTTTTTTGTACACACGTTCATTCGAAATTGACATGATCAATTTCCTTCAAATTTCTGTCAGTCATCAAGCCATATGATTTCTAGTAAAATTAACTTTTTCAAGGTCATTAGGTCATCGTGACGTCATCCAGGCGCCATTTTGTAAAAATCAGGTCATTATCATATCTCGATAACGAGTCATCAAAAATCTACTATATTTGGTATACATCAACTTCAGGTCAACGGTCAACTAAAAATTTCATCAAATTCCGCGCGCGCACCTCGACGCGCACGTACGCGCGCATTAAAATTTTAAAATGCTCAAATTCGTTCCAAATTATTTTTCCATACGTTTCAGGCCATTTTAAGCATTTTGCAAAAAAACGCGCGCACGCACATGCGCGCGCGTTTTTGCGCGTAATTGCATCTTTCAACATAGAATCGCCAATTTTTTTTATATCAATGCACCGATAATATAATTCTGAACAATTTGATACCTTGATCAACCTTCTACGACAAGTAATAACGAAATTATCACCCGTTATACTTTGCAGCACGTGTGCGCGCGAGCTCTCACTACAGGCCATATATGGGCAAAAACATGTCTATTAAGAATTCACTGTAGCTCTTTAAATAGTCCGTTGACCCCCAATTTTTTTTCATATATCAATAGAGTATGAGTTGTAGATTTAATTTCATGTCACCATTGTCCCTCAATTTGATCATGACGTCATCAAAATTGCGCCTAAACTGAAAATTTCATTTTTTCAAAAATGACATCATCAAATTTATGCAAATGTGATCATAACTCCGTGAATATTGATCATTTTTCGCCCAGATTTCGATATGTTGTAGTTTAGAATGTACTCTTTCTCGTCATTTAACATGAATTTTCATTCCGAAAAACGCATCATGGTGTAAAATTGCGATGAAAAGAGGCATGTCATTTTTCCTCATTTTACGTGTAATCTCTATGGGACATGACTTTTTCTCAAAACTAGATTCTACATTCCTCTACTTCGTGAGCTATATCTCCAATTTTTCTTGTTTGTTATCCTTGAGCTTTTAATAAGATGTAGCTGAGATTCTAAGCTTTCGGAAGTGTGCCCTCCTTTTTTCAAAGTCATTAGGTCATCGTGACTTCATCCAGGCGCCATTTTGTAAAAATCAGGTCATTATCATATCTCGATAACGAGTCATCAAAAATCAACTATATTTGGTATACATCAACTTCAGGTCAACGGTCAACTAAAAAATTCATCAAATTCCGCGCGCGCACCTCGACGCGCACGTACGCGCGCATTAAAATTTTAAAATGCTCAAATTCGTTCCAAATTAATTTTCCATACGTTTTAGGCCATTTTAAGCATTTTGCAAAAAAAACGCGCACGCACATGCGCGCGCGTTTTCGCGCGTGATTGCATCTTCCAACATTGAATCGCCAATTTTTTTTATATCAATGCACCGATAATATAATTCTGAACAATTTGATACCTTGATCAACCTTCTACGACAAGTAATAACGAAATTATCACCCGTTATACTTTGCAGCACGTGTGCGCGCGAGCTCTGACTACAGGCCATATATGGGCAAAAACATGTCTATTGAAAATTCACTGTAGCTCTTTAAATAGTCCGTTGACCCCAGTTTTTTTTTCATATATCGATAGAGTATAAGTTGTAAATTTGATTTCATGTCACCATTGTCCCTCAATTTGATCATGACGTCATCAAAATTGCGCCTAAACTGAAAATTTCATTTTTTCAAAAATGACGTCATCAAATTTATGCAAATTTGATCATAACTCCATGAATATTGATAATTTTTCGCCCAGATTTCGATATGTTGTAGTTTAGAATGTACTCTTTCTCGTCAGTTATCATGAATTTTTATTTTGAAAAACGCATCATGGTGTAAAATTGCAATGAAAAGAGGCATGTCATTTTTCCTCATTTTACGTGTAATCTCTATGGGACATGACTTTTTCTCAAAACTAGATTCTACATTCCTCTATTTCGTGAGCTTTATCTCCATTTTTTCTTGTTAGTTATCCCTGAGCTTTTGGTATGATGTAGCTGAGATTCTAAGCTTTCGGAAGTGTGCCCTCCATTTTTCGATCAGATGCCAGGATCATGCCCGTTTTTCGCTTGCAAAATTGGATTTGTAATTCTCAAATTTGCTTACGTGTAATCTCTATGGGAACATGAAATCTCTATGGGGAATATCGTGGCTCAATGGATAACGCACTAGACTTGAGTTCTCGGGGGCGCAGGTTCGAGTCCTGGGGGTGAACAAGGTGATTTTTTTTTTCTTTTTTTTTTTCTTTTTACCACCTCGTACATGATCCTTTTTGGTATTTAAAAGGTATGAAAGTTAAAATCTAGCAAGATTAAACAGATTATAATTACTATTTTCATATCACATGTATTTTCATATATCAAAGAGACCCTTTTCACAGTTCTTTATCATCTCCCGACTTTCACAAGTATTCCATCCATAATGAACATTCCGTTGTCATCATGAAGATCATATTGATCTGCTTGAACATGGTAATAGTGATCATGATGGCGAGAATAAGGACAGACCACCTAATTCGTCCGCATGACGAATTAAAATCTAGTTTATTTTTATTTCTTCCGTACACTTTTTTGTACACACGTTCACTCGAAATCGACATAGTCAATTTCCTTCAAATTTCTGTCAGTCATCAAGCTTTATGATTTCTAGTAAAATTAACTTTTTCAAGGTCATCAGGTCATGATGACGTCATCCAGGCGCCATTTTGTAAAATCACATTGTCAATCATATCTCCATTATCAATTATCAAAAATCAATCAAATTAACATCACATCAACTTCAGGTCAAGGGTCAACAGGTCATGTCATCAAAGGTCACCTGGAGGTCACGACGCGCGCGTACGCGCTCGTCAAATTTTTAAAATGCTCAAAATCACTTTTTGACCAAAGTAAAGTACGTTTCAGGTCATTTTAAGCATTTCAAAAATTTGCGCGCGCACACGTATGCGCGCGCGTTTCCGCGCGTAACGCCTTCAACGCAACGCAGAAACGCCGTTTTTTCTATATCATTGCATTGATAATATAATTCTGAGCAATTTGATTCCTTGATCAACCTTCTACGACCATTAATAACGAAATTAACACCCGTTAAAGTTTGCAGCATGTGTGCGCGCGAGCTCTTACTATAGGCCATATATGGGAAAAAACATGCCTATTAAAAATTCACTGTAGCTCTTTAAATAGTCCGTTGACCCCCAATTTTTTTTCATATATCGATAGAGTAGGAGATGTAGATTTGATTTCATGTCACCATTGTCCCTCAATTTGATCATGACGTCATCTAAATTGCGCGTAAACTGAAAATTTCATTTTTTCAAAAATGACGTCATCAAATTTATGCAAATTTGATCATAACTCCGTGAATATTGATCATTTTTCGCCCAGATTTCGATATGTTGTAGTTTAGAATGTATTTTTTCTCGTCAGTTAACATAAATTTTCATTTTGAAAAACGCATCATGGTCTAAAATTGCGATGAAAAGAGGCATGTCATTTTTCCTCATTTTACGTGTAATCTCTATGGGACATGACTTTTTCTCAAAACTAGATTCTACATTCCTCTATTTCGTGAGCTATATCTCCATTTTTTCTTGTTAGTTATCCCTGAGCTTTTGGTATGATGTAGCTGAGATTCTAAGCTTTCGGAAGTGTGCCCTCCTTTTTTCAAGGTCATTAGGTCATCGTGACTTCATCCAGGCGCCATTTTGTAAAAATCAGGTCATTATCATATCTCGATAACGAGTCATCAAAAATCAACTATATTTGGTATACATCAACTTCAGGTCAACGGTCAACTAAAAATTTCATCAAATTCCGCGCGCGCACCTCGACGCGCACGTACGCGCGCATTAAAATTTTAAAATGCTCAAATTCGTTCCAAATTAATTTTCCATACGTTTCAGGCCATTTTAAGCATTTTGCAAAAAAACGCGCGCACGCACATGCGCGCGCGTTTTCGCGCGTAATTGCATCTTCCAACATAGAATCGCCAATTTTTTTATATCTATGCACCGATAATATAATTCTGAACAATTTGATACATTGATCAACCTTCTACGACAAGTAATAACGAAATTATCACCTGTTAAACTTTGCAGCACGTGTGCGCGCGAGCTCTCACTACAGGCCATATATGGCCAAAAAAAAGGGGCAATTGAAAATTCACTATACCTCTTTAAATAGTCCGTTGACCCCAATTTTTTTCATATATCGATAGAGTAGGACTTGTAGATTTGATTTCATGTCACCATTGTCCCTCAATTTGATCATGACGTCATCAAAATTGCGCCTAAACTGAAAATTTCATTTTTTCAAAAATGACGTCATCTTAATTTATGCAAATTTGATCATAACTCCGTGAATATTGATCATTTTTCGCCCAGATTTCGATATGTTGTAGTTTAGAATGTACTCTTTCTCGACAGTTAACATAAATTTTCATTTTGAAAAACGCATCATGTTGTAAAATTGCGATGAAAAGAGGCATGTCATTTTTCCTCATTTTACGTGTAATCTCTATGGGACATGACTTTTTCTCAAAACTAGATTCTACATTCCTCTATTTCGTGAGCTATATCTCCATTTTTTATAGTTAGTTATCCCTGAGCTTTTGGTATGATGTAGCTGAGATTCTAAGCTTTCGAAAGTGTCACCTTTTTTTTCGATCAGATGCCAGGATCATGCCCGTTTTTCGCTTGCAAAATTGCATTTGTAATTCTCAAATTTGCTTCCGTGTAATCTCTATGGGAACGTGTAATCTCTATGGGGAATATCGTGGCTCAATGGATAACGCACCTGACTTGAGTTCTCGGGGGCGCAGGTTCGAGTCCTGGGGGTGAACAAGATGATTTTTTTTTTCTTTTTACCACCTCGTACATGATCCTTTATGATAATTAAAAGGTATGAAAGTTAAAATTTAGCAAGATTCAACAGATTATAATTACTTTTTTCATATCACATGTATTTTCATATATCAAAGAGACCCTTTTCACAGTGCCTTCTCATCTCCCGTCTTTCACAAGTATTCCATCCAAAATGAACATTTCGTTGTCATCATGAAGATCATTTTGATCTGCTTGAACATGGTAATAGTGATCATGATGGCGAGAATAAGGACAGACCACCTAATTCGTCCGCATGACGAATTAAAATCTAGTTTATTATTATTACTACAAGACATACAACATGTACAAAGAACTGGAAAAATAAATCACGATTTCAATTAAAATGAGCTTTTCATGGGTCAAAGAAGTCAAAATTATATTAAAAGCAAGTATGACTTTAGGTTTTAGGCGATGTTGGCAAACCTCGATATTTCTCAGAACTCAACTTAAAGCCACAATAGAAATAATTTTGTATTCACATTTCTTGGGATGAAGAAAACGATTTAAAAAGAAAATCTGTAAAATGACTGTAATCTAAATTGAATAGACTTACATTTATTCAATAGATTAAGATCGTTTTAAAACTATTAATCCTTTTTTAATATTTGAGCACCTCAGGCATATCTGATCAACACAATCATGAAAGAAAGCAGTTCTGAAAATTTCCTGTATAGATCTCTCTGATGCATCAAGCGATATGAATGGATTTAACTAAAGTGGAACTATTTTCAGGTTTATTGTAATGTTTATGATATATCTTATTTTCTTAATTGAATTTATTTGCAGGTGAAAAGGCAAGCAAAGCATTCTATGACGAGATTCAACGATATAACTTTGGTAACGCTGGTTTCTCATCGGGAACAGGTTTGTATATATTATACCCCACCCCACCCCCGTCTGCCCCACCCCCCCCCCCCCTCTGTCCCTCCATGTATTTTTGTCTCCGTGTCTCTCTATCTCCCCTCAATATCTCCTTCAATCAATGTATTGCTTATAGAAGGCTTGTAATCTATTCCATAATTTAGGTTGATTTATGTTTGGTCTCTACTATCGATTATGAGAAGGTTGCACCCTACAAGCTCGGGGGGGGGGGGGGTGGGGGGGGGGTGGTTACTAGCATCCTCCATTCTCAACCTGATTATGATAATTGCGACTATCATTTTTGTACGTAAAATTTGCTGTATGTTTTATTGCTTATAAATCTGTATATCGAAATGTTTATGAAAAATTTTAAATGTTCGAAATGGAAATAAACGGAGTGAAATTTATCAAATACTCACAGTCGGACACAGCATGTTCAGCAAAAGCTGAACAGAGTGGTTACTTTTAGAGGTTGTTGTGTGCTTAACAATATCAATTGATATCCATTATTTATATAATTATTCTGTTAAAGGGAAATTAAGATGATTTGTATAATTCTGTACTTTGGAAATTATCTATCTTCACCCTCTGATTTTCATTCATTTCACTACTTCCATTTTCGAAAAAAAAATTGTATTATAATGAAAGAACCAACCTTTAACTATATTGGAATGTGAGTAACATGAAAATATTGGAGGTTGTTTGTATTATACTTTGGTATGTTCATATTGTCATGATTGTTTAAAAAAATTAAAGATTAAACTTTTTTTAAAGAACTTTATATATATTTTAGTAATATTTCAGTATTTTCTAGCCACATTTGGATTGGAACACCGTCGTTTCTGAATACAAATTGGGGGGTTTTTCGCAATCGCGACAGGGACCGATTCCACAACATAGAAAATCTATTGCCAAAAGCCCTTTATGAAAAAGCAGTCTTTGTCGAAAAACGGTGAATCCAACCAGCAGTTTCGCCTTGGACTCTGGACAAACGACATATTTGCAATTTTTCGTCAGATCAGAATCTTACGACGGTCGGCTGTCCCATTTTACCAGTTTTCGACAAAGACCTCTCAGCTCAGTGTAGCCTACATTTTGAATTGACGGGTATTTTCAATAGATTTTCTATGCTGTAGAATCCGTCCCTGCCGTCGCGATTGTGAAAAATCGCTAATAGTGTGAAATGTATAAATGTTACTAAACGTATCAGTTGCAACAAACTGACTCCTAATCTAATCATGTAATTTAGCTTAAGTAGACATTTCGAATACAATCATGATAATTATACATCATTACCCTTTGTTTCTGATTGCTGGGTAATTTTCATTTTCATTGCAGGTCACTTCACTCAACTTGTTTGGAAGAAAAGTCGACGTCTCGGTATAGGAGTCGCCGTCAATCCTAAAAATAAAAACCAAGTCTTTTCAGTCTTCAATTATGACCCACCAGGCAATGTTCAAGGAGACTACAAAGATAATGTGCTTCAAAAGAAACGATAGAGGGCAGCAAACGCGTTTTATTTTTTATTTGATGGAAACCACTTTACGAACATAAGATATTTTTCAAGTTCAACTTCCTTTTCCTTTCTCTTCCCCTTCGTGAGTGTTGTACCGTTTTTTTTTAATAAAGAATTGATATGTGTGATGTTCAACTCAAAATCTGTCTTAATCATTCATTATACAAGTATAATTCTCCTATATACAAGTCGCATGTGTTTTCATTATTATTATTATTATTATTGTATCTTTTTCCCAGGGGGGGGGGGGGGGTCAAGTCCTCTCAGTATATCAATAATCTTGCCCCCTCAAGTTATGACTTGTAATCATCTGAAATTTTGCCTGGGTGTTTTTTTATTTGGAGCTTTTATATTCACTCTGAAAATTGAAGCGTTTATGACTATCACGGGCTGAGGACTGACTGATGTTTTCAATAGGTTTGATTAACATCCTCTTTTGATTTGCTGAATATAAAGTATTGTATCCACTGTGCGAAAGCTTTAAGGTGCCTCGACTTGACGAGATGGTGTAATATCTCATCTTGCCACGACGACATATAACTTGCTTATAAGTCAAACTGCAAGATAATGTACTTATAAATACATGCTTCTTATTCGACCTGTTGAGATACGTATCTCGCCATATTGGCATAATATCGTTATTGTGTCGATATATCGACAAGATATTATAATTCGTCATCTTGTCAAGCCGATGGCACTTTAAAGCTTCCATGCCAACGTATATGATAATTTACCAAATTTATTCAGCAGTGGAGCCAGGACTGGGGATACACATACTCCCATGACCTATATCTTCCACTTAATGGGACCCTGACGAAGAGTCTTTTTTTTGTGAAAAGAGCAGAAAAACTAATAAATCATTGGTGAAGGTTTAAGGAGAATACATTAAAGATTCAAAAACGTATTAGAATTTTTTTTTTATTTGACGTCATAATGCAAGCAACTTTCCCAGATATCGTACAGTAAAATATCAATAAAATGTAATTTTCTCAAAAATTTCAAAATGGTAAGCCTATTTATTGTACATTCATGATATCAACAGACAAATAATTTCACATCCACTCCTGAAAGAAACAAATTTTTATTCATCATGAACCATCACAAATTGAAATTATGCGTTTTATATAACATGAATTATGGGGGAGCTGCTCATATAATGAGGTCACAAATTAGAAACTTAAAAGTCTCATAACTGCATAATCTTTGATGGATTAACCTCAAACCTTTACCAATATTTTTCATTATTTTTTCTGGTATTTTTACAACAGACTTTTCGTAAGAGAAAACTTTCCCATCAAAAATGTTTGCTTTAAAATAGTATCCGTAGCCATGTATGATCCCCTTATTGATTTGTAAATAATAATAATTATCACCTGGGTCCGTGTGTATAGTGTATTTAGTGTTTGTACATATATTATTTTGATTTGTTAAATATCTCAAATAATATAGCTTGAGCTTGATGCCCCTGTTCTTAGCGACTATTATTGTTATTAGTCAATTATGCCTGACTTGTTTTCACTCTTTCTTATGTGTCTATTTGTTATTAGTATATAGGAAAACATATATAATGCTTCCTTTTTAACATTGCTTATTTTCAATTTTATTGGTAGCCTGTGACTTCATCGACAAAACGTTGTGCTTATATGGAGAAATGTTGGCCTACATTGTAGAAAGAAAACTACATTGAAAACGTACAATGTTAACGATAATTTAAACAACGCTGTTTACTACACAGTAAAAAAAATATACAACGCTGTTTACTGTATGAACCTTACATCAATTGTTTAAACAGTTTAAACAATTGTTTAAATCTTAAGCAACAAAGTTTAATTTTCAATATCTAATCTTCAATAAATTAAACATGATTGTTTAAACGGTTAAAAAAATACTGTAAGGTTCATATAGTAAACAGCGTTGTATAAAATCTTAAACAGCGTTTTTACTGTGTATGTGAATCACACAGTAGTTGTTTAAACGGTTTGAACAAGTGTTTAAAATCTTAAACAACCATGCTTAAATTAATGATGATTAAATATTTAAATTTAAACTTTGTTGTTTAAGATTTTAAACACTTGTTTAAAATGTTTAAACAACTACTGTGCGATTTACATAGTAAACAGCGTTGTTTAAATCATTTTTAACAGTGTACTATATACAAAAAAAAAGAAATAGATCAGCGAGAGAAAAATGATAGCACGAAACATGATTATGGAGCAACAAAGTAAATATTGCTAAGACAAACCTTATTGGGATCTTAATTTCCACAAAAATTAGGCCGAAGTTCCACGAGTCTAAAGATTACGTCTGTCTAAATCATGATTATTTTCTGCTGAACCTTCTCTTAAAAACCTTGCTTTCGGTTTCAAATCATGCCCCGGTGGTCGGGTGCATAGTCGCCTTCTATACTTGGTTGAAATGACTCGAGAGTGCATATTTCTGTTAACATTGAAGTTTCGATTAATCAGAAAATATTTGATGTCGATAAACTACATAACACTTGAGCTCGTGAATCCTAATTGGGCTCGTGACCTCTCCACTGAGTCATAGCCTATGCATAATATTTCTGAGACTGAGACCTCATGAATTTAGGCTTGTCAACGTATGTCTGTTTTTATTTGCAGTCCCGGGATAACTATTTTGTAAAACTACTTAATTCTAATTACCAAATAGTTATATAAAAGTATTCAGTGTTAGTAAATGTGAAGTACAGTTGTTCTTTCTTTAAACGATTTGATTAAATGCAACCTGTCTTGTTAGAACCCCCCCCCATCCCCGTGGCAGATCGAGGGGTAGGCGAAGCCCTTCCGTTATTATCGGACCCAACCTTTCTTACATATTGTCTGTTTTTATTATAAATTTATTTTGATAATTAAGGTGATCATTTATTTTCAAAAAGCAATAACACTATACAATAATATACTGTACGTATATAAGTATGAATGCAAAGTACTAAAATAGTGATCTTATATATAGATGTATTATCAATATTCATGAGTAAATGGGTTCTATGCAAATTTTCCAGTGTCTTTACAATTCAGATCCAAGTATTTACTATTAAGATATATAGTTAGTACAACTGAATTTAATGAAAACTGTTTTGATGGGCTTAAAAATGTTTTTTCTAAATTTCTAAAATCATATTCGATATATAGTACTCCAATACATGTTGTAATGTATTGCGATTTAAACGTGTATGAAATCTTACTTTTCAGATTGTACTGGACTATTTTGTAAATAAATATAAATGTACATGATGTAATTATTGAATAATGAATAATTATGATATTAACTATGTGCTCAGTTTAGTTTTGACTTGCAAATTGGTTGACTCCCCCTCCCTTAATTGACCCGTCTCTCCCCGATTTCCCTTTCTTTCTTTCTTTTTTTTTCTTTCTTTCTTTCTTCATCCCATCCTTCCTTCCGTCCTTCCTTCTCACCCTCCTCCTCCTTCTAATTCTTCTTCTTCTTCTCCTTCTTCTTCGTCTCTTTCTTCTTCTTTTCCTGTCACTTTCTCTACCAATGTCGTATTTATAGTACCACCCCTCCCCTCCTTCATCTGATTAAAATCATGTAGGCGAGTTTGTTGGAGTTCGGCAGTTGTAGTTGGGGGGGGGGGTGGATTTTGTGCAGGGATTTGTCGGATACTTTTGACAAAGTATTTTTATCCGACAGTTTCCATAGAAAAAGTGCTACTCAGTCATTCAGGTTCATGGGTATTCGTTAAATCTGACAACTTGTCAGACAACAGAATACCGATGGAAATTAATGCTCTCTTGTTATAACTCAGTTTCAATTAGTTTTCCGGTGTTTGTTTTGAGTTTGTACTATCAGTAATGTTGAGAATGTATTGATTTTATTTTAATGAAATTTTGAGCTACATCAGCTTTCAAATTGTGTATACAACTTAAATTGAGTATCGAGTCTTCCTTGTATTGCTTGTTTATAAAAAAAATGATAAGAAAAACAATAAAACCCAATGCATGCAGGAGTGGTGTTTTTTAACGTCGTTAATGTTAACCAATATTTAGTAAAAAAAGGAACATGTATGTTTGGGGACACGACATTTGCTTCGACGACAATTGCTCCGGCCCTTATTTCATCTAAGATATAGGGTAAGAGTTGTGATGAGGTCTTATATTAGGTTAAGGGTTAGGTTTTGGATAGGGAATTTGGTTGTTCAATTTGTGTGGAATAGAAGGAACATGACATGTTTGTTGGGTAAAATTCATGATACCAAATAGAAATACTGTATAAATCTTTAACCAATTTTGCTTTGCAATTAACCCAACAAACATGCAATTTGCATAATATGGGACAAAACTTCTAATATTATACCCAACCAATTTATAAGCTTGTTCCTTCCACCCAATATTGCGCGGGGGTGGGGAATATCAATCTTGCAAATCGCACACAAAGATGCCTGTTAGCAATTCTATCCTAACATACACCCTTAAAATGTTGGGCAACATACTGTCCACTCAACAATAAAATTGGTTTTAAAAATTTATAAAATTCTGGGTAGTTTTGGATCCAGGGGGGTGGCGCAGGGGGCGCGCGCCCCCCCCCTAATATTTGAGCGGCGCCGAAGGCGCTGCTCGAAAAAAAAGTAAAAGAAAGAAAAGGCGCTGCTTGAAAAAAATATTTAAAAAAAGGAAAGAAAAGAAAAGGCGCCGCTTAAAAAAAAATACACTGATATAATATTAGCAAGAGTAAGGACAGACTATCCCCCAGCAAAGCACAATCATATCATCTTCCTTATCTTTTCTTTTAACTACCCTTTTCCCAACAACTTCGCCGGTTAAAAATAATCAGCAGTGCGCTGCCTGCATATAACTGGCGCTAATCAAGAATAATCAGCGCCACCTTAATCTAAATCGGCGCCGGACAAGAATAATCAGCGCCATTTGGTTATAAATCGGCGCCAGTCAAGAAAAATCGGCACTGCCAGAGTCTTAACCGGCGCCGATCAAGGATAATCTGCGCCACCTAAATCTAAATCGGCACCAGATAAAAATAATCGGCGCCATCTGGTTATAAATCGCTCGCTCCGCTCGCTTGGACTCGGTCGCTACGCTCCCTCGCATACCACCCAACCCCCCCCCCCCTTTATAAAAAGCTGGATCCGCCCCTGGAAGGGCCTATTGCCATCCAAATCTAGATCGGCGCCGGTCAAGAATGATCAGCGGCACCTGGTTATACATCTTATTGTTGAATGGTCATAACGAAGCTTATCGCATGCCCTTACAGAGTGGACTGGGGCGGGGCAGTTGCCCACAGATGTCATGAAATCTTTAATTTATTCTAAAAATCCCAGAATCATACAAAAGCGTAGAGCAAATCCTTTAATTTTGATCTTATTTTCCAATGCTTTAACAAAAAAAAGGGTCAGTCACTTTTCTTCTTTACACATTCCACATTGTGCCACCTCTATGGCCTTTAGTGCAATACAACTACTATAGTGTTTTATGACGATGATTCGATATTTTAGTCCAAAACTTTGCTAAAACCCGTTGCTAGTACCGAGTGTATAATTACGCAACCAGTCGTATATTGAGATTGAGCTACACAACTCGTTCTTTATTTAAAATCGTGCTAAAATTATCAGTTTCTCAGATTGGAATATAACAATTTTCAGCTCGCGCTTCGCGCTCGCATCATTTCTGTAGTAAAAACCCATACTTTTCATGATTAAATAAGTGAATAAAATGTACCGTTTTCAGTTCTTAACGTCAAAAAAACTCCCGCTTCGATTTGCAATAATCTTGTTCTTTATTACAAACGTCCATTAAACTGTAATTTTTTCAGATCGAAAAAAAAAAAAAAAATTTAGATACCTATCTTAATCATTGGTACCAAAAATGCATAGACTATCAAGCTTTCTGGTCAGAATATAAAGAAATTTCAGCTCGCCCTCGGCACTCGCATTATCTGTGTAGTGAGATATGTATCCTCCTCATGAGTTACTACAAACAGTTCTAAACAGGCACCTTTTTCCTGTTTTAAGGTCAGTATACTAAAAAATTTCAGCTCGCACTTCGCGCTCGCATTAATTTGTTGGTGAGATATGTGTCTCTAGCATATGTGTGTGTGTTTGTGTGAGTTTGTTTGTTTTGTGTGATATCGAGAGCCTTTGAAAAGTTGATTCATGATTTTGCCCCTCAAATCTGAAAAAAGGATCGACGCCCCTGTATATATATATATATATATATATATATATATATATTAATGAGGCAAAGTGGTAATGCATTGTACTTAGTTCCAACAGTTTATTTTGAATTATTATTATTATTACAGTTTATTACTGTAATAATTATAATAATAATAATAATAATAATAATCATAATTATTATTACAGTTATTATTATTATTATTACAGTTTATTTTATTGTTATTATTTTTATTATGTTGGTGATGTTGTTTTGTGCGCGGTCCCATGACTATCACAATCATGAATGTTATTATTTCAGTTCTTGTCTCTGTGAGCTTTATTGTATCCCTGAGGAAGACGTATGTTTAACGTCGAAAATTTGGAATTCAAAATAAACTGTTGGAACAAAGTACAATGCATTACCACTTTGCCTCATTAATATCTTCTATGTCCAACACGCGGAACGTAATATCGTCATATCGTCATATATATATATATATATATATATAAATGTGTGAAGTTATACATGTACAACAGCTTTGGCAACTCTTTTAATTTTAAATATTGTAAAGAAATGAATGAAGAGAACAATGGTAGGCGTAGCTTAAATCAAGGTTCCCCAGAGCTTTCTACCCTTTGGAAAAATTGGTGATGCCGAAAAAATGTCTCTGCCGGGAATCGAACCCGGACCCCCAGCTTTGAACGCCGGTGCCTTAACCACTAGACCACAGAGACGGGTTAGTGGCTAGGGCGACCCCGATCCGATTGACCGTCAGATAGACAGATTTTCGACACTATACCAATTATAATTTCCTTTGTCGGGGGAAGGTGGGTTTTGAACAATGACAAGCCGCCATGCCTCAGCTGGATCAAAGCCATTGCTTTGATACAGTACACGTATGGGAGAAAGTATACAAATGTGTGAAGTTATACATGTACAACAGCTTTGGCAACTCTTAATTTTAAATATTGTAAAGAAATGAATGAAGCTACGCCTACCATTGTTCTCTTCATTCATTTCTTTACAATATTTAAAATTAAAATTCGCGATCTGCTGTTGTGAAAAACAATTTTTTGTTCCTTAACATTTCATGAAAACTATGAAAAATGTGCAAATTGTGCAGTTGCCCACAGATGTCATGAAATCTTTAATCTATTCTAAAAATCCCAGAATCATACAAAAGCGTAGAGCAAATCCTTTAATTTTGATCTTATTTTCCAATGCTTTAACAAAAAAAGGGTCAGTCACTTTTCTTCTTTACACATTCCACATTGTGCCACCTCTATGGCCTTTAGTGCAATACAACTACTATAGTGTTTTATGAAGATGATTCGATATTTTAGTCCAAAACTTTGCTAAAACCCGTTGCTAGTACCGAGTGTATAATTACGCAACCAGTCGTATATTGAGATTGAGCTACACAACTCGTTCTTTATTTAAAATCGTGCTAAAATTATCAGTTTCTCAGATTGGAATATAACAATTTTCAGCTCGCGCTTCGCGCTCGCATCATTTCTGTAGCAAAAACCCATACTTTTCATGATTAAATAAGTGAATAAAATGTACCGTTTTCAGTTCTTAACGTCAAAAGAACTCCCGCTTCGATTTGCAATAATCTTGTTCTTTATTACAAACGTCCATTAAACTGTAATTTTTTTCAGATCGATACAGTACACGTATGGGAGAAAGTATACAAATGTGTGAAGTTATACATGTACAACAGCTTTGGCAACTCTTAATTTTAAATATTGTAAAGAAATGAATGAAGCTACGCCTACCATTGTTCTCTTCATTCATTTCTTTACAATATTTAAAATTAAAATTCGCGATCTGCTGTTGTGAAAAACAATTTTTTGTTCCTTAACATTTCATGAAAACTATGAAAAATGTGCAAATGTGAGAAGTGCACCAAATGTTCGAGTCTTGCCTCCCCCCGGAAATAATATCTGCGTGTGGTCATGCAAAATGGCATGACTGGAAATCCTACATTTTGAAAAGAGCATTTGAACATTTTTCAACATTTTCTTTTATGGCGCCGGTGAAGTGCAAAAATATGTGCGCCGCTCGGCAGTGCGCCCCCCCCCCTTTCGCCAAAAGCTGGATCCGCCTATGGTTTATACTGTAAGAAGCGGAAACACCGCCTCCCTGCACCCTCCCCACCCCCCCTAGGGAGACGTTTCGTGCGCGCAGTACGTGTTCCGCACGATTTGCGTGCTCACCACCGCCCCCTAAAATGAAATCCTAGCAACGCCACTGATTCTACATTTAGTTACCGGGAATTATTTGCCCCCCTGATAAGAGCCACCTGTTACGCCGCTGCAACGAGGCGCCTTAAACCACTCGACCTCGGCAACCGATGAAGGGGAAAAAAGTAGGACTCGCGGACTTTCGGTCTCGCGGGCCTTCGGTCTCGCGGACCCTCGGTCTCGCGGACCTTCGGTCAAGTGGTCGGACCCCATATTTGAGAACGTTATGAAAATACAGGAAAATAATAGTATTTTAGTATTCAGAAGATAAAACAAATTCTTACAGAGCGCTTTTTAAAAATGATTTTTTAAGCAAACAAAATAATGAGAGTTCGAATATCCGAGCTGAAATATGTTTTGTATTATTGACTTCAAAATTTGATATTTAAGCTCCATATTTAGCAAGATATATAAATCACCTTTAAGGCAATGCGAGCGCGAGCGAAATTTTATACTGTACAGTGACATGAAAGATTTTAAAAATTAGTCTTCCCCTCATCTTATTTTATTCACTCGTCTTCCTCCTCTTATGTTTCCCCTTCTTTTTTCTCGTCTCTTTTCCCTTCTTCTTTTTTTCTTTCTTACCCCCTTTTTTGCTCCGCCAATAGGGGGGGGGGGGGGGCTGGCCCCTCGGCCCCCTGGATCCGCCTATGCCATGCGCCTACGCACTTCAGTTTTTTAGCTCAACTATGAATAATTAATGTACCATAGAGTTTCCATGTACCTACGGAAAATATATTCGCGGACCAAAACTACGTCTTTGTAGCTACGTGCTGAACTTATCGTTCGGATATTTAAAAAAAGAATGCCGGCGGTAAGTTGCAAAGTTTGAGGGTTTTTGTGGTAATACAACATCTGATCGATGAGGTTCGACTTAGTTCAAAACATTCTCGTATCTGTCACCGTATTAAATTGGCGAGATCAATAACATAATTTCTACAATCACTCGAACTTTTTATAAAATAAAAAAAACATGCACGGGAAAATAATATTGTGCTATACAAAATTATTACATTTAAAACTTACATCGTGTACTTTGAGGTCCATGATAATCTATTTTACAGATACGATCTTCTCACTCGTATAGTCCGGGTTATAATTGAGCAAGGTGCCACTCGGAGAAGGAGAAATTTTCATATAGTGCTCCTAGACCAGTTTTTTACGCTGAATATGAATATATGAGGTAAACGGCAGTTTATAATCACTCGCGTCGCGTTCTGGTTCGTAATCACTCGCGTTTTGAATTTTTGGCGATTTTTTTTATTTCGGTGCGATTTTTTTTTTACGGTGTCTTCAATGGGACAGACATGCAGGGAAATTTGAGTTTCGTTTTAAGCCGGCAATTAAAGAATAGAAAACAAGCTTGATCCGCCCCAGACAGCTGGCAGCAGTCTGTTTCGAGGAGTTTTTTTCAAACATTTTTAATTTTTTTTTAAATTTCTCTGTATTTGGTGAGCGGAGCCAACGGAGTTCAGCGGAACAACCAACATAATAATTAATAGACACAAAGACCGAAGCTTTTGGTCAAGATCCGCCCCTGTGGCTGTGCGCGCTCTCACGGTAAAAATTCGCGCGACGATCAAAGCCAAGGTACCGTACCGTCCCGGTGCCTTCCTGAAAACAGAAGTTGTCGGCTACGATATTTATCCAGGCCCCTTAAACAACTCCAAGCACGAGGTAACTCAGATTGAGTCAGAAATAATGGATTGGAAAACAGAAGACATATGGCTTCAGGGAGTCACAGGTAATAAAGAATTCCTAATATTACCGGTATTTGTTATTTACTTCTTTATAACCAGAGTGCACTTTACTCCCCCTCCTACTTCTCTTTCTTCTCAGTCTTCTTTTTATTCCCATTATTATGTCATCTTATTCTTCTCCCTGTTCTTCTACTTCTCAATTTCTTCCCTTTCTCCTTATTGTTCATCTCCCTTCTCACTTCTTCCTTTTCTCTTCTCAGTCTTCCCCTTATTTTATCTTCTCTTTCTCTTCTTCTACATCCTCCCCTCAATTTTCTCTTTTTAGTTTCATTTTTACCCCCTTATGTCCTCCATCTTCTTTTTTCTTCTTCTACTTCTCCTCCTCCTTCCTTCTTGCTTTTCTTCTTCAGCACTTTTTTCCTCCCTGATTTTTACGTTAGTGTAGAATAATTCACAAAGAAAGGGAGAAGCAAATAAATAGTGATATTATGAAATTGTAGCACCTCACTATGCTTTATAAAGAATACCACAGACTTCAGGAAAATCCTCCAAAGGCAAAGCTAAATCGAGAGTAGCCTTTCCTCCTTTTTCTTCTTTATTCCTTTTCTCCTTTCTTTCTCCTTTTTTCCTTGCTTCTTTCTTTCTGTCTGTCTTTTTTTTCTTTCTCTTTTCTCCCTCTTTCCCTTCCTTTCTCCCCCCTCTCTCTTCATTTAGGGGGAGCCCCCCCCCCGCTTCCGCCGCCTATGGCTCTAAGATTAAAGATGTGGAATGTGATTATGTTAAAACAGTAGTCAAAATTTGCTTGTTATCTTAAAACAGTGGTCGATAATGTTTTATTTAAGGCACTTACCAGCTTAAAATAAAACGAAACTCGAATTTCAATTTCATTTTATTTTTCCAGTACGTTTGTCCCATTGAAGACACCGTTAGAAAAAAAATCGCACCGAAAAAAAAAAAATCGCCAAAAATCAAAAACGCGTGTGATTACCAACCCGACGCGAGTGATTACGAACGCGAGTGAATATAATAAGCCAGGTAAACAGGCTGTATCCTGAAAATTAACCTGTGAGGGCGCTTTTTTCAAAATGGCTGCCGAATTTTCATAAAATTTGAATATTCGTTCATAGATTTTGACACAAGCATCCAATTACCATGAAATTAGTGTCATATGAAAGCCAATTAAATTTCCTACAATTTGCTACTATTTATAGGGGATAGGTAGGTCATTTGACTGAGATTTTAAGTAGAAAACTGCATTTTTTGTAATTTTTTCCCAAAAATTGAAAATTTTGCAAATACATGATTTTACATAATTCTAAGAAAAATTAATTAATTACCTTGAAATGTTCCAGAAAACATTATTGATATACTATTATCATGTGGATGAAATTTAAACTCTGTATCATTTTTTAAAGCAAATTTATAAGGTATCAAACTTGAATTCTTCAATATCAGAAATGTCACTTTTTGTATGCATTTCCATAGACTAATACGTATAACACGTATAATTCATGTATGCATAATGTATACCGGTAGTTAAAAATTAAATGCAATTATCTCCACTTTTTAACCACTTGGATAGTTAAGAGTAGGCGTTTCTTTATCAGCTACATAAAAAAAGTTGGCACTTCAAGGCCTGATCCTCTCATGGGGGTGGGGGTGTCGAATTCACCCCCCTGCCCTTTGCTATATCATGTTGTTGTATATTGCTTATTTGTTAGAAAAATAACTGGTTTTTTTAGCACCAATGGAGGCAAAAACAGGCATTTCTGCTATACAGTACAGCCACTTTGATTGCTTTGAAACCACTTGGAGAGGAAAGAATAGGCTTTGTTCTACAAGCTACATCAAAAGAAGTGGCACATCGAAGCCTACCCCTCTCGGGGGGGGGGGGGAGCTTTTGCTTAACATTGCCAATTTATTTGAAAATTCACAATTTTGGACCCAACACTGAGGCCAAAAAGCGTTTGTGCTTTGTTGCACACCTCATTTTATTGATTTGAGAGCATTTAGAGAGGAAAGAGTAGAGTTTACCAGCTACATATAAATAAGCGCTGGCACATCGAACCCAAGCCCTCTCAGGGGCTGTCTAAGTCAACCCCCCCTCTCTATATCATGTATATTGCCTATTTTATTGGATATTTCACAATTTTGGATCACCCATTCAGGCAAAAGGACGTTTCTACTATATAGTACAACAAATTATATTTTCTTGCAATGACTTGGAGAGGAAAGAGTAGGCTGTGCTCTATAAGCTCCATATAAAAAAAGTGTTAGCAAATCGAAGCCTATCTCCTTCAGGCGGCTGTAAAAGTTACCCCACTAATTTTCGGTATTTGGATACTTGTTGAAAATTCACCATTTTGGAGCCCCCATTGAAGCAAAAAGGCGTCGCTGATATATAGTTCTGCCACTTTTATTGCCTTGAAACCGCTTAGAGAGGAAAGAATAGGCTTTGCTTTATCAGCTATAAAGATGTGCTGGCAAATAAAAGCCTACCCCCTTTTGGGGGCTGTCGAAATCACCCCCTCCCCCTTTGCATTATTGCCTATGTATTGGAAAATTCACCAATTTTGAGCCCCCATTGAGGTAAAAAGGCATCTCTGATATATAGTTCTGCCACTTTTACTGCCTTGAAACCAATTAAGGAGGACAGAATATGCTTTGCTCTATCAGCTACCTATAAAGAAGTGCTGGCACATTGAAGGTTACCCATCTGTCAAACCATCCCACCCCTTTTGCATTATTGCCTAATTATTTGAAAATTCACAATTTTTGAGCCCCCATTGAGGCAATATGCACTTCTGCTGTATAAACACCCGATTTCATTTTCTTGAAACCATTTGGAGAGGAAAGAGTAGGTTCCCCTCTTTCAGCTATATATGTCGAATTGCTGCCATATCGAAGCCTGACCCACTTCAGGGGACTATAGATGTTACCCCACCTTTTTTACGATTTTTGCCAATTTATTGGAAAAACTCACCATTTTGGAGCCCACATTGAGGCAAAAAAGGTGTTTCTGGTATATAGTACAGCCACTTCTTTATATATAGCTGATAGAGGGAAGCATACTCTTTCCTGTCCAAATAGTTTCAAGGCGGTAATAGTGGCAGAACTATATATCAGAACCGCCTTTTTGCCTCAATGGGGGCTCCAAAATGGTGAATTTTCAAATAAATAAGCAATAATGAAAAAGGGGCGGGGTGATTTCAACAGCCCTCTGATGGGGATATGCTTTTATTTTCGAGCATGTCTTTATATGTAGCTGTTAAAGCAAAGCCTTTATTCTTTTCTCTCCAAGTGGTTTCAAGGGTGAAAAAAGGCAGAACTATATATCAGAAATGCCTTTTTGCCTCAATGGGGGCTCCAAAATGGTGAATTTCAAGAGGAGGGTTATTTTGACAGTCCCCTGAAGGGAGTAGGCTTTTATTTGCCAGCACATCTTTAGATGTAGCTGATATAGCAAAGGCTATTCTTTCCTCTCCAGGTGGTTTCAAGGTAGTAAAAAAGGCAGAATTATAATCAGAAATGACTTTTTGCCTCAATGGGGGCTTCAAAATTGTGAATTTTTCAATAAATAGGCAATAATGCAAAAAGGATGGGGTAATTTCGACAGCCTCTCGGAGGGGGTAGGCTTTTATTTTCCAGCACTTCTTTATATGTGCCTGATAAGGCAAAACCTATTCTTTCCTCCCTAAGTGGTTTCAAGGCAGTAAAAGTTGTAGAACTATATATCAGAACGCCTTTTTGCATAAATGGGGGCTCCAAAATTGTGAATTTTCCAATAAATAGACGATAATGCAAAAGGGATGGGGTGATTTCAACTGCATCCCAGAGAGGGTAGGCTTTTATTCGCCAGCACTTGTTAATATATAGCTGATAGAGCAAAGCCTACTCTTTCCTATCCAAGTCATTGCAAGTAAATAAAATTGGCTGTACTATATAGTAGAAATGCCCTTTTGATTCAATGGGTGATTAAAAATGGTATAATTTCCAATACATAGGCAATAAACATAATATAGAGGGGGAGAGGTTGACTAAGACAGCCCCTGAGAGGGCTAGGTTTCGATGTGCAAGCGCTTCTTAATAATGTAGCTGAAAGACCAAAGCCCATGCTTTCCTCTCCAAGTAATAGCAAGAAAATAAAATTGGCTGTATGATATATAGTAGAAATGCCCTTATGCCTCAATGGGTGATCCAAAATGGTGAAATTGCCAATAAATAGGCAATATACATGATATAGAGGAGGGGGTGACTTAGACAGCACCTGAGAGGGCTAGCGTTCGATGTGCTTGCGCTTATTTTATGTAACTGGTAGAACTGTTTCAAATCAATAAAATGGGGTGTACTATAAAGCACAAACGCTTTTTTGCCTCAATGCTGGGTCCAAAATTGTGAATTTCCAAATAAATTAGCAATAAGCAAAAGGGGGAGGGTGACTTCCACAGCCCCCCCCCCCCCGAGAGGGGTAGGCTTCGATGTGCTACTTCTTTTGATGTAGCTGGTAGAACAAAGCCTACTCTTTTCTTCTCCAAGTGGTTTTAAAGTAATTAAAGTGGCTGTACTGTATAACAGAAATGCCTTTTGCCTCAATGGGTGCTTAAAAAAATAGTGATTTTCCAATAAATAGGCAATATACAACAACATGATATAGCCACGGGGGGGGGGGGGGACTTCGACACCCCACCCCCTGAGAATGTTAGGCTTCGATGTGCCAACATTTTGTTTTATGTAGCTGATAGAGAAAATCCTACTCTTAACTCTGCAAGTGACTAATTAGCGGAGATAATTGCATTTAAGTTTTAACTATACATTATACATACATGTATTATACATGTTATACGTATTAATCTATGGAAATGCATACAAAAAGCAACATTTCTGAAATTGAAGTAGTCAAGTTTGATACCTTATAAATTTGCTAAACAGAATTTTATTTATTTATTTTTATTCAAATATATTTATTCAGGATGACAAGATCAGTTAAAAACTGTTTTACATCATGGTCTTGACATTAAAAAACATAAATACATATAAAGAATAATACATTTAAGATGAGATAAAAATCAAAGTAATATCTAAAAAAAAAAAATTTGCTTAAAATAATAAAATGCAATACAATAAAATTTACAAAATGTTATACAAAGAAATAAAGTAAATGTGATTAAATATAAGTATTTAACAGCGAATTAAAGTACAATATTCAGAGACAAAGTATATGAATTAATGGTTACAGAACTATATAAAAATCGATAAAAATCAGGATAATAAAAAGTATTCAGAAGTTGAACACTGATATGAGATAGAAATTTAAAAAAGTGGTATAATTTACATAAAAGTATGAGAATACATAAAAAATTGTGTTTCATGTATTTAAGAAGCAAACTGAATTATAAATATAAAAAAATGATACATAATAAATTGTAACAAATTACTACAAAGATTGTTTGGATCGAAGTGTATTTGAACAAAATGGTATATAAAATGATCATGAGACTGCATATTGGGGTTTGGGTTACAAATTCTATCATTTAACAATTAAAACTCTCAGGTAATGTAGTACATATGAATTGCACATCAGGGTTTTAGAATTAATTTCTTGTATTTAAATTTAAAATTATCGAGTGATGTTGCATTTTGGAGACTGGGTGGAAGCTCGTTCCATATTTTAGCACCAGCATATTTAAATGATTGTTTGAATAATTCTAGCTTAGGTTTAGGGATTATTACATTTAAAGAATCGGCGTTTCTTGTGTTAAATCCATGGCGGTCACAATACATCTCAATTTCATTACATAATGGTCCAGGAGCAGTGCCATTAATGCATTTGTACATAAGTGTTGCTAGGAAGTAGTTGCGTCTTTGTTCAATGTTTGGCCACGACAAGTCCGTCATTAACTTAGTTCCATTGTATTTCTCATAATCAAAGTTTTTCGTGACTATTCGTGCTGCTCTTTTCTGTGTTCTCAACAATTTCTTTTTGTACACTTCTGGGCAATTACCCCATACAGAGCATGCATAATCATAGCATGGTTGAATTGTGGATTTATACAATATGTTCAATAAGTTAGAGTTAACAAATTTACTAAGTTTGGCAAGAATATGGACTTTGTATGCGACAGATTTACATAGAATATTAGTGTGAGCATTCCATTTCAACTTATCATCAATCATGAGTCCAAGATATTTTATGTTATCGACTTGCTCAATCTTGTGCCCTTCAATATAAATGTTAAGTTCGTTTAAGGATTTTGATTTTAATAGCATCACCTTAGTTTTATCTTTATTAATTCGAAGTCTATTATTAACATACCATTTATTGATTTCAACCATGTTTGCTTGTAATTTTGTATTTGCATCAGTATTATCTTTTCCACTAACATAAACAACCACATCATCAGCGAATATATTGCATGAACCATTTGTGACATATTCCGAAATATCATTAATAAAGATGAGGAAAAGGGTGGGGCCAATGGCACTACCCTGAGGAATACCTATTGTGAGGTTCCTCATCTGTGACCGTTTACCTTGATGCTGTACAGTTTGCTTTCTATTAGCAATATAACTCTGAAACCATTTAAGCTGATTGCTACGTATTCCATACTTCTCTAATTTATAAATCAGTAAATCATAATCGATGCAATCAAAGCATTTGGAAATATCTAAGAAGCAAGCAGCTACTTTTTCACTTTCATTTACGGCTTCATAAAAATCATCGAGTATGCGGTGGAGACTAGTAGAGGTAGAGTGATTAGGTAAAAAGGCTGATTGGTCGACATTGATCATGTCATTTTCATTTAAGTATTTCAATAGTTGGGATTGAACCTCTTTTTCGATGATCTTAGCAACATGGCTAACAACAGAAATAGGCCTGTAATTATTTGTATCTTTCTTGGAACCCTTGCCTTTATAAACCGGGGTTGTTCGTGCTATTTTCCAGTCGTCGGGTATTTCGCCAGAAGATAAACTTTTATTGTAGATTAGGGTTAGAGAGTCACAGAGTTAGAATTTCATCCACATGATAATAGTATATCAATGAAGTTTTCAGGAACATTTCAAGGTAATTAATTGATTTTTCTTAGAATTATGTAAAATCATGTGTATGCAAAATTTGTAATTTTTGGGAAAAAAATTAAAAAAATCAATTATTCTACTTAAAATCTTAGCTAAATGACCTACTCTTCCCCTATAAATAGTACTAAATTGTAGGGAATTTATTTGGCTTTCATATGACACTAATCTTATGGCAATTGAATGCTTATGTCAAAATCTATGTACGAAAATTCAAATTTTCGGAAAATATGGCGGCCATTTTGAAAAAAGCGCCCTCACAGGTTAATTTTCAGGATACAGCCTGAATATATCTTCGGAGAAAACTGTTTAATGATAAATTTAGATATTATTTGTTGTTTAGCACTTCATGCCATCCAAGTAGAGAAATTTTCATTGAACATATGAACAGACACGAATAGAAGGAAGGGGAAAGACCTTTTAAACTTCGAGCCTGTAGTGATGAGGTACTTGTAAAGAAGCAAGACAACTTATTAACAAGAATCCCGGAATGGCGTTTGTCCCGCCCTCCTGTGTCGTTTTGTGCTCATCGTATAATTAGAAAAAAAGATATGCTAACGGCCGAGATGAAAGCTATCGTTCTAGAAAGAATTGGAATTGTGTGGAATGGTTATTTACATATATATACTGATGGATCCAAACAGGAAAATTTTAGAACGGGGGCAGCATATTATGTTCCTCAATATAAAATAAAAAAGTATTTCAGGTTATCCAATGTAAGTATCATGAGAGCGGAACTCCTGGCCATTTTAATGGCACTTGAGTGGTTAGACTCCTTTGATAAACCATGTTCAGTTGTAATTTTTTGCGACTCTTTGTCAGCACTGAATGTGATTGATTCATATTTCATTAAATGCTCCATTGTTAATGAAATTTTATTTAAAATTCATAAACTCAGTTTGAAAGATATCTGTATTAATTTTGAATGGATTCCCTCACATTGTGATGTTAACGGCAATGAGATCGTCGATAAAGCTGCCAAGAAAGGAGCCGCGAAAAATTTTGTAGACATCGTTTTACCAAACACTATAAATGAACTCACATGCTCACGCATGACATTTTATAAAAGTGTCTGGCAAGCAGATTGGAATGCGTCTAGAAATGGTAGATTTTTTAATGCTATTCATGATAATGTTTTTAAGCAGGCATATAGAAAAGGTTTTTCTCGGAAAGAGGAATGCCTCCTTCATCAAATCACAGTAGGTAAGTGCAAATTAAACTATTATATGTTTCAAATTAAACAGCAGTCTTCCGGCCTCTGTGAGGTGTGCAAAGAATTTGAGACTATTGAACATTATGTTTTATTTTGTTCAAAATATGTAAAGGAGAGACGCATTATGTTTAATAAACTTAAGATGAATGACCCGAATCTTAAACAATTGTTAATTAATCCCGATTATACACGGGAACTACTATGTTTTATATATGCCACTAACCGTTTTTACAGTTAGGTGTGTGTCCTTATTTTAAGAAATTCTATAAATATATAATTAGTAGCCGATTGGTTAGCTGGTGTGCCCTTTTTCACGAACAATCATTTAGCACGCGCGATATTTAATTTGTCTATTTGTATTGAAGTGTTATTCCTCGAAGATGTTTAATCTTGTAGGACCTACTAATATAATAGGTGGATGGGTGACTAATCTATATTAATATGTCATATAATCGTCACCAATGGTTTAACGTCGTATGGATCGCCTTTGCCGACGACGTCCTACTTACGAAAGTGACTGGCGCGTATAATCTGGAGAGATTGAAGAGCGCCATCATATTCAACAACAACAACAACAACTGTTTACCTCATATATTCATATTGAGCGTAAGAAACTGGTCTAGTGGCACTATATGAAAATTTCTCCTTCTCCAAGTGGCACCTTGCTCAGTTATAACCTGGACTAGTAGTACAATCCCCGAAAAAGTTGCCATCTTGAAAATATCGAGTTTCGCGGGATTTGACTTCCAGGTTTTATTTTCTCTCTCATTGCAAATCGATGAAACATCAAAAAAAATTCTTTGCTAACATGATTTCGAGTTCGAAAAGTTGTTTTGATGCTGGAAATACGAAACGGGTAAGCAAAATTGTGTTTTTTAAGAGATTTTTTGTTTGCATAATTCATGAATATTTTCGATTTTTGTTTGATTTGATTTGATTTGATTTGATTTATTGTTTTCTTCTGCATCCATAACATTCGTATAATACATTTTTCATAACATAATAAACATAATATGCTAGCATGTTTGGCATGAATCATAAATAAAGAGTATTAAAAAGATAATTTCAGACAAAAATGATTAACTATATGATATTCACAATTTGCAGGAGAAGGATTGTCATCAAAGCAGATTGCTTGAAAAAATGACAATCCCAAACTTATAATTGAATTAATTAATACATTTATAAAGCAGAATAGGCATACATTTTCAAATACGAAACATGAGATATTTCGATTTTTCGATTTTTGTTTGATTTGATTTGATTTGATTTATTGTTTTCTTCTGCATCCATAACATTCGTATAATACATTTTTCATAACATAATAAACATAATATGCTAGCTTGTTTGGCATGAATCATAAATAAAGAGTATTAAAAAGATAATTTCAGACAAAAAATGATTAACTATATGATATTCACAATTTGCAGGAGAAGGATTGTCATCAAAGCAGATTGCTTGAAAAAATGACAATCCCAAACTTATAATTGAATTAATTAATACATTTATAAAGCAGAATAGGCATACATTTTCAAATACGAAACATGAATTCATGCAATATTATAGTATGAAGATGAAGATGATAAAGCTGAGGGTGACGGTGATATGGTGATGTTGATGATGATGATGATGATGATGATGAAGGCCATGGAGATGATGGTGGTCATGATGAAGATATTGGTAATGACTAAATCGAAGGAGGAATAAATTCACGATAAAAAGGATACGACACATAAATTTTACTTCAAATATTCTGATAATAACATAGATTTAACGTTTGCCTTAAATGAGTGAAGAGACGAAGATTGTTTTACAGGCTCTGGTAGAGAGTTCCACAAATCTGGACCATGGTGTCTTATGGATCTCTGCGCAATAAGCAATTTAGGGTTGATTAAATGGAAATTTGAAGAGTTACGGGTAGGGTAAGAATGAATAGATGTATTCAGAGTATAAAAATTGTGGAATGAAGGTGGGAGCATGTTATTTACGTACTTAAACATAAGTAGTAAACTTTGAAGAGTATTTATGTCAAATACTGTTAGAGTCTTTAGTTTATGGAATAATGGATTTGTGTGTGATAAATATTGGGAATCAGTACAGATTCGAATTGCTTTTTTCTGTAATAAGTATATTGTATTAATTTTAGTTTTTGCAAATGTTGCCCAAACTATGTTGCAATATGATATATAAGGCAATATTAATGAATTGTAGAGTATGACAAGAGTTGTATGTGGAATTATGTTTTTCATTTTGTAAAGTATACCAACGTTTCTAGAAATACTAGTAGTTATACAACGAACATGTTCATTCCAATTTAAATTTTCATCTATTGTGACACCTAAAAACTTTGATTCTCTTTTCCTTTTGAGAGGAGTATTGTCTATGTTTATATTTATATAAGGAAATTCGTTATCATGTGAGTGTGTATGCTTGAAATATACATAAAGTTTGTTTTATCTATATTGAGTGAAAGCTTATTACACTTAAACCACAAAGATAGTTTTGGTAATTCACAGTTAATTATATCTACTAAAGTTTCTAAGCTATTATGTGAACAAAAAATGTTGGTGTCATCTGCAAATAATACATATGATAATAAAGGTGTTACAGAAGTCAAATCATTGATATATATTAAAAAAAGCAAGGGGCCTAGGATTGATCCTTGTGGAACTCCGCATTGTATTAACTGAAAATCAGAAGGAATATTATTGTGAATTACATATTGTTTTCTATTGGACAAATAACTCTTAAACCAAGATAGTGTAATTCCGCGAATTCCAAAATTTTCAAGTTTTTAAAGTAATATCTGGTGGTCAAGAGTGTCAAAGGCTTTGCTTAAGTCCATGAATACGCCTATTATATGTTCTTTTTTGCCATTGCATTTGTAATTTTATCGTATATTTGTATTAACGCCTGATCAGTCGAATGTCCTTTCCTGAATCCATATTGGTTAGAATTTAGAAAATGAAAAGTTTCTAGAAACTTATAAAGTCTATTGTAAATAATCTTCTCTAATATTTTGGAAATGCTGGGAAGAATAGAAATAGGCCTGTAATTTGTTATTTCATGCGGATTGTCTTTTTTAAAAACAGGATTTACCTTTGCAATTTTTAGGGAATCAGGACATATTCCGGTGCTAATCGACAGATTAAAAATATGACGCAAAGGAGAGGCAATATAGTGTATGATCTGCTTAAGAAGGAAAGTACAAATTCTATCAATTCCCTGTGATTTAGTGATGTAGTTTTTATGGTGCTGTTAGATTTATCTGCCGCGTTTGATACAATAGATCATAACATTTTCATATCTCGGTTATTCAATAGAATAGGCGTTAGGTCCAAAGTCTTATCCTGGTTCCAATCATACCTGTCTGGATGGACTTCGCAAGTTGATATTGATGGCACATTGTCAAATCCCATAACTCTAGAATTTGGACTACCTCAGGGGTCAATAGTCGGACCCATAGGCTACTCAATATACACTCTTCCAGTTGGCGACATCATCCGAAATCACTGTATCAATTATCATTTTTATGCTGACGACATACAACTATACGTTTCTTTTGATCCGAAGACTCCTGGAGCTCTCAATAATGCACTGGTTAAACTCCAGAATTGTATATCAGATATAAGACAGTGGATGATAGTGAATAAGCTAAAATTAAATGACAAAAAAACTGATTTTTTTGTTGCGGCCTCTACTTATAACTTGCGCAATCTTCCAAATGTTCAACTTGATGTTGATGGTACACTCTTTAGACCATCAGAAAAAATAAGAAACCTTGGTGTCATATTTGATTCCCGCATGTCAATGTCGTACCATATCTCTCATATCTGTAGCACAGTCATTTTTTATTTAAGGAACATTTCTAGAATCAGAAGGTTCATTGACCAGTCTGCCTGTCACAATGCTGTTCGTTCATTGGTTCTGTCTCGTATTGATTATTGCAATGGGCTCCTTTCTACAATTCCCTCTAATCAATTAATTCGTATTCAACGACTACAAAATTGGGCAGCACGATTAATTTTACAGGTTTCCCGAGATCATCCTTCCCAACCACTCTTTAATTCTCTTCACTGGCTTCCTTTTAAACAGAGAATTACGTTCAGATTGCTATTGATTGTCTGCAAGACACTGGATAGACAGGCTCCGCAGTGTTTGAGTGACTGCTTGAGTCTGTGTACGCCAGCTGGAGCACTTGGGTCGGCCGGTGATCACCTTCGCCTCACATATTCATTAACTCGTACATTAGCTGGTGACAGAACTTTTACAGTGTCGGCTTCAAAATCCTGGAACGACCTGCCACTAATAATTAGACAGTCTCCAACATTAGCAATTTTCAAAAAGTCATTAAAAACTCATCTCTTTCGTACTTGGTAGTTTTTAAAATATTACATTTAATTAATTCATTGTAAGCGCTTTGGGCCTAATGGGAAAAGCGCAGTACAAATAATAAGTAATAATAATAATAATAATAATTTGCTTGATTTTAGATTTTTTGTTATTTCAATTAATTCCTGAACATTTGTTGGGTTAAAGAATAAAGAAGAGTTAATGGGTGTGGGAAGAAATTTTCCAAAATTTTCATCAGTTCTGTCAAGTTTGTTTGCCAATGAGGGTCCTAAGTTAACAAAAAAGGAATTAAAGGTATCAGCTACATCTTCTGAATTTATCGCAACATCATGAGCTGTGAAATTATCTTTGGGTAATATTTTGGGTTTCTTGCCAATCAAATCATTTATAATCTCCCATGTTGCTTTCATGTTTGATTTGACTTTGTGAAGCTTCTCGGAATAAAATAATTTGCGAGAAGCTCGAATTGTATTGGTTAGTCTATTTCTATAAGTTTTGTATTTATTTTTGTTTTGAATAGAAGGGTTCTTTATTTCGGGTACGTATGGATCTTAAATTTGCTTTAGAAATCCATGGCATTTTTGCCTTCTTTAATTTGACCAGTAGTATCAGAGGAAAATTTTTCTCGTAAAATGTCTGCAATTTATTGTTAAAATTTGTGTAAGCAATGTTTGAATTAGACTCATGAAATACATCCAACCATTCTTCAATAGCAAGATCCCTTTTAAACGATTCAATGTTATTTTGAGATTCTTTTCTATACATTGTCGATTTGAGTATATTTTCTTTTGGAATATCATTATCGCAAAATGAAAAAAACGGCAAATGATCCGATATATCAGATATTAACAATCCGCTGCTAATATCTCTGTTTAATATATTTGAAAAAATGTTGTCGATAAGTGTTGATGAATGGCTATCAATTCTGGTCGGTTTATCTATATGGGGATAATAGCCAAATTAATGCATTGTGAGTAGGAATAAATCATGTTCATTATTTTGGGATAACAGGTTGATGTTAAAATCACCCATTAAATATATTTGTTTCTCTTATTTTCTAATAGTATGAAGGCACGTTTCAAGGTCTTCACAAAATAAATTTACTTTATCATGAGGGGGTCTATAAATCAATCCAATAATTATATTTTGCTTTTTGGCTTCGTGATTTCTATGAATAGAGTTTCACTCTGTTTTAATGATATTTCTTTCCTTACTTTGAATTGTAAATGTTCACTGATGTAAAATGCTACACCTCCTCCTCTTTGATCTTCCCGGTCACGCCTAATGAGATTATAGTTTTCCAAACTGAATATGTTAGGTGAAGTATTGTGAAGCCATGTTTCCGTGACACCAATAATGGAAAATTTGAAATTGTTTAAAGTGAAAAGTAATGATTCCAATGACTCAAAATGTTTGTTCAAACTACGAGCATTAATATGAAGCAAACTGAATTTATGTTCCATGTCTCTAAATCTAGAAGTAAAATCTTCGGTTGAGTAATAGTTATTATCAGACGATATATTGTTTGTATTGAAAATAGAAAAAATGTCCATGTCATTACTCAGGAGGATAATTTGATATTACCAAAAACTTAAGATTATTGGTATGATATGTGATTTGTGTGTAAATTTTCTGTGTCATAACAGCAAGATGGTGGTAGTAATGGTGATGAGATGAAGAGAGGATGAAGTTTAAAAAAACTAATAAAGGATGAATGTGAAATCGAATTTGCTGTTGGTGATTATGATGATGATGATGATGAAAATGATGACAATGATGACAATGATGATGGAGGTGATGATTGGAGAATTGAAATCCTACAACCGGAACCTGATAATGAATATTCATAATCGAAATGTAATGAACACTCTTATTTCTGAGTGTCTCAGCCATGATTTTGTATGTGAAGGAACCTTTTAAACACGAAGTATCAGTGGCACTGTAATAATAAAGATACAAAATAAAGGTTTCGATCCTATCGAATAAAAATATACATTTATATATATATATTGATATAATTGGTCATCGACATCACGAAGTGACTCAGAGGTCAGATTCAATACAGAATCAAAGAATAATTTTAATTTGTTAATTTCTAATGTGATGTCAATTGTTGAATATCTCGTAAAATTTTATTATCTTTTATTTTTCTTGATCGATCACTTGTGTTGCTATTCAAAAAAAAAAAAAGTAAATTCTAAAAGCTAGAAATTAAACACAAGTTTCTCAAAATTGGTTCATGACCTCTGAAAACATAAGGATGGTTCGTGAAAAGGATGATAAATTAGCACATAATGTCATGTAAAACCAAAGGGTGGTGCTATAATGGATATACTGCATGCGTGCTGGTATAATCACATAATGCATGGTTGCATAGGGCCTATACACATAATGGCTGCATACAGGTTGATTCAGCAAAAGCTGGTGGATGTAAGAAAGGGAAAATTTCACAATGTCCAATAAATTTGCTACTATTGTCAATAAATGTCTGGACGATTAAATGATTATCATAAAAACTGCCCTGACCTGGTAACGGGTAATCTATGGACAACATGATGAGTTTATTCACCGATTAATAACAATGGAACACCCCGTCACGTCACATCCCAGAAGGAAAAACCAGTTCCACTGGACCAGTTAGACCAGTATAATTTTAACTGGTAACTCTGGAAATTGGAACATCGGTTTACTGGTCTAACTAGTCATACTGGTCCAGTTAAAATTTTACTGGTCCAGTTAAGAATTAACTGGTCTTGAACTACTGGAATTTTATACTGGTCTTGTTTCTGGTGGCTGTTACTGGTCTCACTGGTCTTCGTACTGGTTTCCAATTTCAGCTGGTCTTTACTGGTATTTTTTTACTGGTCTGACTGGTCCTCGAACTGGTCGAACAGGTCCTCGTACTGGTCTTACTGGATCAATTTATTACATGCATTTGGTTTGTTATATACCATGGTCAGTGAAATGTGATGGAAAAAATGGTTAGTAAATTAATCTTTCAGCTGTTATTTTAAATGTGATGTATGAAATTACACATTTTCATTGTGAATTAGTTCACACACTTATTTAGAAAGTTTTTAAACAACAATGAGTGCCATTGCAAGGATATTCCATTCTAAATCCTGATTTTTCTTTTAAAAACAGGAAATATGCAAATGAGGTAAACCACATGATCAGCATCATCAGAATTACTGGTATTACTGGTCTTGACCAGTTCAATTTCAAACAATGAATTACTTTAGACCAGTTGACTCTATCAGAGGAATACATATTTAACTGGTACAGTATTACTACTTTGTTTGAACTGGTCTCCAGTTGATTTTTACTGGTCCAGTTTAAAATCAACTGGTCCAGTAAACATATACTGGAAACCAGTAAAAATCTACTGGAAACCATTTATTGGACCAGTAGCATCAGCTTGATGAAAAACAATTTAACTGGTATTACTAATTGCTTCAACTGGAATGCAGTTGTTGGAACTGGTCTCCAGTTGATTTTTACTGGTCCAGTTAAAAATCAACTGGCCCAGTAAAAATCTACTGGAAACCAGTAGAAAAAAAATACCGGTCTTACTGGTTTTTCCTTCTGGGATGGCCACCGAGATAGCAAGAAACATGTATAAAGGTACGGTCCAGTAAACCGCCATAGGCACAGTTGATATTATCCGGGGACAAAGCAATGAGGTGTCCCTAAACTCACTCATAATAGTGAATTGCAGCAATCAGGAAGTTGATTACATAAAACATTTTTTTTTTTTTGGTATTTCCCTTCCCTTTGTTTATCGATTTAGTCTAATTTTTCACTTGAGGCGCCAAAAACAAGATAAAATAAAATGTAACAATTCGAGCCTTCCAATTTAGAGTTCACTTTTCCCGTAAAAGATTGATATCAGCTCACGGTGAATAAACTACATCCGCGTGTGCACCTTCACATTCTAGTTCTACAGCAATAAAAAAAACGAGATCCACAAAATACATCCACATGTCTTCATATTAGAGTCTCACAATATGTGATGTAATATGAAGTATACTAATGGTAGTCACTTCTTTAACAATTTCTGCAGAAATTTCGCATCTCCAGTATGAAGAAAAAAAGATTCACATAGAGCTAGATTTAGCGTACACTTTCACAACTAGTTAAATGAATCTCATGATATATTGAAATTGAAATTTAATTGTGGTGTTTACAAAGACAATATAATATATTTAATATTTTCCTTCGAGATAATCTAGAAATTATCGCATTTAACTGAAGCTCTATAAAGACTAACAGGTAGTTGTTTTCCCTCGAACAAAACACAACCACATATTTTCATATTTTGTTGATTGAATCTAATAATGTATATTGAAATATAATTTGTATACTGATGATAATCTTATATGTTTAATAAAAAATATCTGCAGAAAATGACAAATTTCAAATATTAGATCCACATAGAATTAGATATGTTTGGATAAAATATTACCTCATATCTTCACATTTGGCAAATGCATCTCACTGTATATATGGTTTGTATACTAATGATAGTTCAATGTTTAACAACTTTTGCAGAAATTGTCGGATCACATATAAATAAAAGATTTAACTGGAGCTAGATATATTTGATACCAAAAATGACATATTTATTTTTTAGTTATGATTGAAAAAAAGTGTCTACAGAGTCGTTACATTCCAAGTAAAAGATTGATAATGAATCGAATGTATTTAAATAAAATGCAACCGCGTGTAAACATTCACATCTAAGAGTCTCACGATATATTGTCAAATTATTCAGATTTGGTTGTTTACAAAAATAATTTATTTAGTAATTTCCTCGAACAAAACACAACCAAATATTTTCAACTTTTGGCTGAATGGATCTGATAATATATAGTGAGATATGATTTATATACTAATGATAATCTTATGCTTTGATGACAATATCTGCAGTAATTGTCACATCTGAAACAGAAGTTCCACATTGAATTAGATGTTTTTTAGGATTATATATATTTCACATTTAGTGAAGGATTTATAAACTTATAATAGTCTTGTGTTTAACATCTGCATAAATCGTCACTATTTACATTAAAGATAGATCCCGACTCGGATGTATTTGAGCAAGCTATACAACCGCGTGCAAATTCATATGTAGTTGGATGAAATACACACTGTATCTTCAATTCATTCAAATTGATTTGTTTACAAAATGTTTTTTCTCCATATTCTTCCATTATACAATCTATATGAATTGTGACATTTATAGTTTTTCTTTTCCCCAAACAACAAAACCACATAATATCTGCACATCTGGCTGAATGGATATCATAATAAGTGCATAGTAAGGTATGAAGATAATATTATGTTAAGCAATCTCTGTAGAAATTGACAGATTTCAAATAAAAGATTCACATACTAGTACAAGTCCTCACATTTTGGCGAATGCATCTCACAATATGTATTTTTTGTTTACTAATCATTGCAGAGATTGTTTTTTTTAATATTTGCTTTAGGTGAAGGACTTATGAGGCCTTATACTCGGCAAACAAAATGACAATACAAAATAATATGCGATTATGTCGTGGCTTTATTCAATAGAGATGAACACTTTTCCGAATCCGGTGTCACAATCACATAAGTATAAAACATGGATATGAATACCTCTGATTAGAGACTTACATTCATGTATGTCTGGAACCAACCGATAGCCTTTGTTTAGCTCCCCGAAGGGGGGTTAAACCCCCGGCTAGAAGGCCCCCCTCCCAGAAAATTCAACGTTAAATTTCACGGCTGCTTTCCCACTGGTTCTCTGCTAGCCGGACAGGAATACCAGCACAGCTATTAACTACACGTATGAGCTATCGGCAAATCGGTGGATTACAGATGGCATACTTATATCATATAATATAAATATATATACCAGCCTTCCCGCATGAGAACTTGGGTGAGGCCAAAATTTCACGAAAAATATAAATGTATACAGAATACCAGCCTCCCCGCCTATGAGATCAGGTGAGGCCTAAACTGAAAGTTCGAGCGTGACACCCTTACATTCAAATTACAATTGCGTTCCTAAAGTACTATGTAAAGTTATAAATAAATCCCCTTCGTCTAGGTACCGAATGAGGACCCGATTCAATATGAAATATTAATCAACGTACATGGCATCAAAGTGGAAAATCTAATAACTAGAGGCTAAAATATAATTCACTGCTTTACACACCTTGCAAAAGTGACCATTGTGGATTAAAGAACATATTCCATGCCAATCTATCTTATGACAACAGTGTTTAGGCGGCATAATTTGACAAATTACCGCCAAACGAGAATATATTTTATATATATGATCGGCCGCCAAAACACTTCATTCATTTTTAAGCCTTCGTTCATAATTTACTCCAGTTTTGTGTTAGCTGGCCAAGCTAAATCAGTTATCATGCATAATCAAGAAGGCCTCCAAGCCCTCCATCAATAAATTAAATGAATCAAAAATATACATCTTTGTACAACCTTTGACGTCGCTGTCTTTCATGACACAATTACCTGAAGGCTTGCATTCTTTGCCTCTAGATATCATTATTATTATTATTATTATTATTTTTTTTTTTTTTTTTTTTTTTTTTCAGAATACCTGCTTTCTATCCTTGACCAACATACCAGCCCCCTTTTAAACCAGCATGACATGACATTTAAAAACCAGATAGAAATATTCAATACAAGTATATGAACAAATATCCATCTCAAGTTTAATGAGAGCATGGAAAACACTTCTATGTATTCAGTTGTTGGAAACAATCTCCCAATAGAAATACATTAAACATAAACCGTGTCAGAACTTCCTTCACAATTAAGATCTGATTACCATGCACAAAACTAAACAAAACATATGAAGGAAGACAAGATAATATGCAATTTTAAGTATCATGGTTTTGATACAAACCTATTGCAAGCTTCAAAATTGAAATTCATTGCATCACTAATTTTGATAAGTTATCAATGGTGGCTGAACGTCATCGGTTTGACCTTGATATAATTAACAAATACTAGCATCCTAACATTGCTAAACTAGCAATGCATGCCGCACTGAGGTACTGCCTCATTCTTGTTGCCCCATTTGCCATACATTTATAACAGTGCATGATTTAACCCTATGCACACAAATAATTCAATTGTGGACAATCGATCAATAAAATCCAACATTTAGCATTTAGCATTTAGGTAGCATTTAGCTACCGTAGTCACCTCACACTTAATTCCAACAAATACATATCATACCATTCCTGAGTTATAATTGTATTTTCATGGATTTTGTATACTGTTCTGTTGGAAATGAGATAAAATAAAATCTGAAACTGAAAACTTGAGTAACATCCACAAAATAACCCCATTGGATTATGGGGTATAACCATGATAACTGAAGGCACTAAAACTAATAGAAGCATCCCAACATTGCTACACCAGCAATGCATGCCGCACTGAGGTACTGCCATTTTCTTGTTGCCCCATTTGCCATTTATAACAGTGCATGATTTAACCCTATGCACAAATATACTTCAATTGTAGACAATCGATCAATTAAAATCCAACCACAGCATTTAGTTAGTCACCTCACACTTAATTCCAACAAATACATAATTATACCATTCCTGAGTTATAATGGATTTTGTAAATTGTTCTGTTGAAATGAGATAAAATAAAAACTGAAAGCTTGCGTAACATCCACAGAATAACCCCATATAACACATGGAGTATAATCATGATAATTGAAGGCACTAAAACTAATTTGAATATGAAACCTTCCCGATCAGGACTACTCGGTTAGAGCAACACTCCTCAATTAAATATGCTGTTAAACTAAGAGCCAGTTAACATCAACTGGAACTTTACCCGGGATGAATCATTTCGATAATGTTTTCACATATCAACGTAAAACATGACTGCCTTTTTATTGTTTTATCATCCTCACCACATCCATGAAATAATTATTTATTTAAAAAATTAAATAACATCCGAACAAGTAGTCCTTCAAACGATAATGAATAAAATTTGAAGTGCCTTATACATTGATACATTCATATATGCTTATCCTGAACAATATGTTCCATTCTTGTTGGCAAAAGCATACGTACAAAGGGCTTTCTTCATATGTTCAAACATGTTCAAGTTCCAATCCCATCCAAGTGAACAATATGGGGGACCTCATAAAAAGTCTGAAACTGAAATCATGACGAATTCATCCTCATATTATATGAACTTATCCTTCAAGACAGCCCACTGTATCATGATGTTTCAAATATGATCTTTCCCTGTTGCTTGAAGGCTAAAATGTTTGTTCACCAGTTTTTTGACTGAAGAAAAACCTCTATTCCTTGGAATACGTATCAAAACCACCTTGTCGGTAAATTAGTTCTATGAAGATGAAGAAGTTGACCACTGCTCCAATTAGTGTCATTGCTGGCAACAATACCCAGTTCAGTTCTATTTATTATAAGAGCGTATTAACGCCCCAAAATGACATCCTTTACTATGGACTCTAAGCTAACTGGTCAGGAAATAGATCCAACCAAAGGGGAACTCTTTGGCAGCCAGACTTGGAGCGTTCTAGATCATACTATAGTAGGTCTACCGTCTAATTGTCATCAGACTTTCCTGCCAGCCTACCTTGCCTCGCAGTAGCCCACTTGAATCCCTTTCATCCAAAGATCCGGCACTGCAAAAGAAAAGAAGAAAAAAGCCTGGGCAGAACACCAAATTCTATATCTAGTACCAAAACGGGTCTGTCCCTTTGCTATCCTTTTCGATTTATCACTCTTGTCGGCCCGAAAACCGAAGGACGTATATAACAGAGGTTATGAACATTTCTTCATCTACTGCAAACACACAAGCACTAGTGAAAAGCATATTAAACAATTTGGAAGATTACAATCCTCACCAGTATTGGGGAGGGGGCTCAATTGAACCCCCTAAATGCCTATGGAGTTGTACCATTTATTCAGAAATAACAAATAAAATATATACATGTATATCCTTCGCCCTCTTTATCATAGCTTCCAATATACGCGTACTTAAATTTTTAGCTTTATACGAAACGAGCAGCTTCCCGAAACATCTGAAACCGCCTTCACAGAGTAATCATTAGTCCTGCTCCTTATGTTTCATTTATAACTGCTATTTTCAAATTCCTTACAGTATAACCCCAACCAGCGATGCAATATCATATGCATATATGTGCGTGTTGCAACTTCGACAATATTTCAAAACCAGATTCAATAAGCTTCAAATAATCTGTTCCATTTTAGACTATAACTTCTCTTATCATTTTTATTATTTATTATTCTTATTTCAGTATTCGGTTTTACCTCTACACCACTGCAGAAATAATCAAGCCAAATAACTGCATCCAGCCCATTAGATACATTTTCATAATCAACGGGCCACCAGCACGAATATTTCACACGCTGTCCAATTCCAAGAAGAAGATATACTTTTTGGAACCTGGTTTCTGATTGAGCAATCGGTAAATTTCGTTGATTGGCCAGTATACCTATATGGCTTATTGCATTATTAAGGGGAAATGACAGTATGGTACAATATTTCAGACACTTTCCAACGCAGGCCCATGCAACACAGGCCCATGTCAATCGACTACATCAATTTCTACTGAATGCCTTCAAGAAATTAGCTCATAATTATAAGCTCATCATCATTATTTATTATTTTATTTGCCGCCTTGATCATGTATACCAAATCTATAATATATTATCATTATTTTAAATGATACTATCGATATTATCTCAGTTCAAATCATTGATCAGCCAAATAGGCCTATTTGATATATATCTTGAACCATGAGGTGTAAGGTTCAATTCTGAAGCGCTTTGAGCGGTTAGAGGTTGATAAAGCATATAAAAACAAGTAATTCAATTCCAATAGGGCCTAAGCATTTCCATTCTTTCAGTTTCATTTCCACAAGATATAAACCATACAAAATCATAAAAATCAAGGTTCCTTGTTAGGAGGCCCATACTATTATAATAACTGCTCGTTGAACCCCTTGACTTCAATCTAAACTAAATTGGGGATTCCAAGCTAATTCGAAATTACATCCGATTATCATGTGCATGGTAAGTTTACTTTTACATGTACCGTGTTTCCTCGAAACTTCGAGCTCACAGTTCTACCAAGCATCGGCATTTAATTCATGCAAAGTGAATTCCCAAAACCAACCTCCTTTCAAGGCGTACATGTTTAAACAGAACTGCTTGGTGCAAGTGGAGGTATTTATATTTATAATGCTTATCAAAGTGTATTATTACAAAATGCTAATGACATAATCATAATGATAAGCATCATCTGCTACTTTCCAAAATAATGACTGATTCAATAATAACATTTGAAAGCTGAGTAGAATCTATAATTATTACCGCTACCGGTCTATCGCTGGCCCATAATCCAGAAAACGTCATATAGGTCAAATTATAGGCCTAACTGAACCATCTGATAATAGGGTCTATCCCCAAACAGACATGTAAAACCGCGTCTACTGTAAGTAGATCTAACGTTAGGCCGAGCCTAGTTTCACTCTGTGGTGTCACCATGCACTGCTGCAGTGCAGTAGACTACTTGTAAATTTATAACAAAGTGACATTTCCCACTCAATTATTTATCAATAATACCGAAAAGTTTGAACTTTTCGCCAATCACTAGTATACCCTCTATTTATTTTATTATTCTCACCATTTTTCAAAAACGGTGGCTTAAAATTAATCATGGTCCTAAATAGATAGGCCTTTTAAAATAAGCTGTTAGTGTTAGCGCCAATATAGACTACAATTTCCTTTTGATTTTCCATCGTATACATATTATCGATACTAGCAGAAATTTTAGAACCGCAATGTTGGCATTCACTGGGCCAAATCCAAACCACCGGCTTCGAAATTGTATATTACAACCGTATAACCATAGGCCCTAGATCTACTCATCTAGTCATGCAGATGCACTAGGGCCTACGCCTATATACGCTACGGTAACCAACGTTAAATTAAAATTGTTGAACTCATTCTCAAAACCTCCAATCTCCATCATGACACACCTGGACCTGGTTCAGACACCAAAACAAGTAGTCAAGTAGGACCAGGTCTAGGCCAGGCTAGGCCTGTGCTTAAATTTTGAAGCTAACCCCTCCCTTTTCCATCATGATCATAATTAAAACACTTGGACCAAGTTTAAAATTAATTCCAGGCCAAGTCCAAGTTATGTCTAGGATCGACTATGGCTTGACATTTGACCTAGGACCTACAGACCCCAATACTAAATAGCGTTAGCAAGCCAAATGGCAAATAGACCCCCCCCCCCTGTTTGCCTGACTACATTAACTAGGGCCTAGGCTTTTAATTTGCCTAGCACATGGGAATGGGATCTTCGCGTGCTAACGTAAAAACCGGGGGGGGGGGTGTATTGAAGGGCCATGAAATTGAATTTGAAAGAGATTTGTGTCAGACTCAGAGCGTAACTAATCGACTTCTGACCAATAAGAACATGATTTTTTTTTTTTTTTTTTTTTTTTTTTTTAATCTCAGAGTCAGACTAGGGCCTAGGCAGGCCTACCTGCGCTAGTCTAAAGAAAACTCCACAAGTTACAAATCACCCCGATACTCCTACTACTTGTACTAGCAGTATCACTGTACTCTGTTACTCTGTAAGACTAAGACTGAGCAGGCCTCGATCATTCAACAAGCCTAATTAACAATAGGCTTAAGTTAGGCCTAACTTAGGCCTAGGCCTACTACTGGTACTAGTACTAGTAGTAGTAGTAGTACTAGCACCTACTCCCTTGTAAAAAAGTACTGCGATTACCGCGGTACTACTGCGGTACTACCACAGTACTACTGCGGTACAATTGAAGTACTTGTAGTACCGCGGTACTACCGCGGTACTACCGTGGTACTTATGCAGTAGTACCGCAGTACAATTGAAGTACTTGTAGAACCGTGGTACTATCGTGGTACTACCGTGGTACTTATGCAGTAGTACCGCAGTACAATTGAAGTACTTGTAGAACCGTGGTACTATCGTGGTACTACCGTGGTACTTCCGTGGTACTTATGCAGTAGTACCGCAGTACAATTGAAGTACTTGTAGAACCGTGGTACTATCGTGGTACTACCGTGGTACTCTTGCAATAGTACCGCGGTACAATTGAAGTACTTGTAGAACCGTGGTACTATCGTGGTACTACCGTGGTACTACCGTGGTACTCCTAATCACTAAATATGGCTCAGAATATGCTTATTATCTGTATCAACATCCATTTTTACTAAATAAACTGGTTTTTAACATTACAAATTGTGATAGCCAACAAATTCCTCATGTATTTCTTGGATTTTTAATTTCTTATGTATTTGTTTGATATTATATTTTTTTTGTTTTTCTTTTTATGGAAAAAATATTGAACATTATTCAACAACTTTTAGCCCCAAATCAAATGATTGCAGTGATGAAAAAGAAAAATAATGAGGGTTTTGACTATTCTTTGAAAAAAAAAACAATTCCCACAGGATTTGTACACAAATTTATATAGGCTAATTAATCTTTACATGCAATATGGACATTGAACAGTAAAATCATGCGATGTAATATGTACGCGATTGTTTGACAATCGTGATCACCTGAAGGACGCATGCGCGTATCTCGAAAAATCACGTGACGCGCGTGCACCTTTTTTATTGGATCGTAGAAAGGCGCGCGCGATCGTCTATTTTTCATTCAAGATCTCAGCGCTTCACTATGCCGCCACCAGCTTCAGACGAGTTCTTCTGTCTTTTTGAATTTGAAAGCGATGACAGCGTCGAAATTGGACCATTTTCTTGGATATTAGACACGGACAAGGATGTGGATCCTGAAAGCTATGTCGATCAAGCTGTTGAAGTTATGTGGGTCAGTGGCAGCAAAACGGAGAAGTATCGAGCAACAGTGTTGGCTGTAAATAGTAAGTCCGTACGGTGTACCCATGCAACTCAGGTCTCAGTCCCATGCATGCATCATGCATGCATTACTATACGATAATTGTGGTCATCATACATATTTACAATGACGTACATGTCAACGAATAATGTCAAAAATACATATTCTCTGCATAAAATCAAATTGAAAATTATATGATCGGCTGCACAATCTCATAATGAACACATCTGATGTCATACAATATTTAAGTCTAAAGAATTTAACGTAGGCCTAGGCCCCTACATAATAACATATTTTTCTTCAACTTCAAGTTCAAATCGACTTTCAAATACTAGATCTAAACCTTCCAAAAAGAAACTGCGTCTGCGAAGCCGAAGACAAACGTGTGCATGGCCATGGGAATGTAACATTATTGTTGACATGCTCACTCACTGCCACCATTCCTAATCCTATATATTCTTGTCATATGTGTAAAACACCTTGTGTATGTTAGTACTAGTAGATCTACTTGTGACTCATTAACCCATCAAGGACGAGAGCTATTTAAAGCCTAAAGGCTAAAGGCCAAATTGATCATTGTTTTCCTCTACAAATTGGCAACTCGTATTTGTCGTAAATTTTGTTGGCCATTATTCGTTAAAATATCACTACCATCCCACAAATATGCGGGGCTTAGCCTTAGGCACTGATGGGTTAACAGTCAATTGACATGGTCCATTGACTTGTACCACTACCAGTATTACAGTCAATGTACTATTAATTAGATCTATATTGATTCAAATTGTTATTTTGGTAAAAAAAAGGTCTACAATTGCACACCCCCCTGGCATTTCAACAAATATTTGGCCGATTGAAATTTGCACAAATTGATGCTCTAACTAATAATGATTGATATGTGACAAAAATTTCAAAGAAATTCGAAGGCGGGAACTCACGATATCGCCTTATCGGTGTCAACATGGCAATGGCTGCGATTGCGATGCCGATGGAGAGTAGTTGTTGCCTCCGATCGTACAACCAATTGTGATGGATCACAAACAATTATAACGCTGTGAGTGTGATAACATTAACAAGACTTTTTACATTTTTTTCTGTTATTTTTTCCCTTATAATTTATATTCATAATGGAAAAAAGTTTATCACATGTTATGATCAGCGTTATTATTGTTTGGGATTGATCACAATTGGTTGTACGATCGGAGGCAACAACTACTCTCCATTGCGATCGCATTGGATGTCGATGCCGATATCGTAATGTATTAATCATTATTAGAGCATCAATTTGTGCAAATTTCATCTCAATCGGCCATACACTTTTGAAATGCCAGGGGGGTGTGCAATTGTAGACCTTTAGGCTTTACCGTTATTTTTGTTAACTGAATTTGACTTTGTATTTGAATGTTCTACTAGCTACTCTTCTATATTATAAACATTGTCTGTGATTTATGTTCTGATGTTCGTACATTGCCATGATGTTGGTATATTGCAGTGAGTGCGATGTAAACAGTGGCACTGACCACATGATCACGTAGTACTAGTAAATTTCCAAGACCAAGCCTCACATGCATTATCAACATGTCTGTTATTTAACTCCGGGCATCGCTAGCAGATTTTTTTTTTTTTTTTTTTTTTAATTATTTTAAAGCAGTTTTTCGCTGCGCATTACTCCCATTAGACATTTTTGGCTCCGGATCACTAGCGCTGTCGCGCTAGCGATCCCCGGAGTTACATGTCTGTTAACTCCGAGGATTGCCACGCTGCGCGTGGCGATCCGAATCCACTCAAAAGTGAACAAAAAAAGTTCACATTTGTGCAGCTGAATTCAGCTTTAAAATAATAAAATCATGCAATACTTAATTACCACCAAAATATGACGCAATATGCTAGCTTTGCTGTGCCTCCATAAAAGAATCGGATTTCCCCCTCCATTCGGCACAAATTCAGTCATTTAATGGCTTCCGAGACTTCCCTCCCGTGGCCAACTGCACAAATGTGAACTTTTTTAGTTTTTTGTTCACTTTTGAGTGGATTCGGATCGCCCCAGAGTTATGTCTGTATGTGTGGCGCTGACGAGCTGCATGAATGATGAGGTAGGTACTAGAAATTGACAATCTGACATAAACATGATTATGTGCATGATTATTTTTTAGAAGTGCCCTAGCCTGTTAAAAAAAATTTTCGGGGTCTCCCTGATATGTTAAAGCAATTATCATGATTATGGAGACATTTGAAAAGTGATTTTTGTATTAATTATTTCCATAAACCAAACCAAATGAGGAGTGGGAAAGCTCCAAGTGAGTTTGTTTGAAATTGTATAGTTAATTTTTTAATTTGTTTCAAAATTGTTTAAAGGATCCAAGGATAATCTCATCAGAAAAAGGAACAAGATGTGTGACGGGCAATCAATGGAGACTGATAAGGAAACTGGGAGAGGGAAGAGAAAGAAGAAACCAACACGCACATACATGTATTCATCTTCGGAGTTGGAGACGGATGATGAGGAGCCTCAACCAAAAGAAACAAAGGTGTGTGTACATGTGTCATATGATATCCCAACACTGGAAGTAATTTTTGATGACTGACAGATTAACAAAATCTTTCTATCCAGTTATCATTTACAAACTCATCAACAAACATAGTCAATAAATCCTTTACAGTTTACAGAAATAACATTGTTGGCTTTGTTTCAATATTATGCAGCTCAATCATATTTATAAACAAATGTTCTGGTTAAAATGTATAAGGAGGGATATTTGTTTTCAATTTGTAGAAACAGAATAACATGTCTTTGCTCTTTTTTTAAATTTCTTGGGTGCTTAATACAGATGGTTCTAAGCGTCTACATATTGCTAAATTTTTCTTCATGAAGTAACTGCAATCGCCAATGGTTGTGTAACTTGTGTGCCTAGACAATTCCCAAGATGCTAAACAGTACTATTTAAAAAAAATCATAAAATTGTTTTTACTTCTATCTTTTCCTTTTTCAGAAATCAAAATCAAAAATTTCACAGTGCAATGAGATGGCCAGGGATCTCAGGAAGCAAATGTTTGGTGCCAATGAAACGGTATGTGCAGCTATTTAAACACCTTGGAATTGCAACTTGCAAGCGTGATTAATCTAAGGTACCTGTTGATGCATAGTAAGCTATAAGTTTGTTCACATATGCAAAGTGTCCTAAAATCACTGTTATATGACAATTAACTAAATGCTCAGTCCTGGGCAAGTCCAAGATAACGCGCGTGTTACGTATGGGACATTTCAGAGGCTTTTATTTCCAGAAAAATGGTGTAAAGGAACTTTGATTGCATTGAATTTAACCATGGTGATTGATATCCAGGAGAAGTGTATTCATGTAAAAAATTGTGAGAAATGACCTTGACAATGAGATTTTAGAAGAGAAAATGTGTGCTGTTACGTATGGGACCAGAAGAAAAGAGATTTTTTTAATTTCTTTTTCAAGTTGAAATTGCTCAGAAAGTATTTCATTTTAAAACCTTGAAACTCACTGTGATAAAAGTCACAGCACTCAAGTTTACCAAGGATAAATTTCATGTAAAAAGGCAGAAAGCTCTAAGTACAGGCTCTGATTAAAGACAGATATGACGTGTTACGTATGGGACATTTTTTCCCCTATTCGTTTAGTGTGTGGAAAGCGTATATTGGATTTTTGGTCTGGTTACCAAAGTGAAATAAGCTGTAATTAATCAGATTTGTTTGCAAATTGTCAGGAAAATGAAATTCCAATAAAATTTACAACCATAATCATATTTGATTATATTTTTCATTTTTATCTATTTTGTTTCATACGGGCATGCTGCTAATCAACCACTAACTGATTTGAACATGTATTTACTAGTGCTAATTATTATAGAAGTTTTGATGATATTTTTTTGTTTTTTTTATTTGGGGGTGGGGGCAATTTTTATACATTCACTGGGCTTTTAAGTTGTATAATTAAACTGTGTGAAAATGCCTTTTCTATTGTTCAAGAAGAACCACTTGAGTAATACCAGCTATAGATCTACAAACAAGTATGATCATTCTGTGCGAATATAATGAACCACCGTGCACCGTTCTTGGTCTATATTAGTGTATTTTCCCTAAATATGAAATGCCATGAAACAGTTGCATGATTTCTAAAATGAAAGCATACACACCCTTGCTTTTATCAAATACATCTTTACTACCTGTAGATTTAATCTTGAACAGGGGGGCCACAATATGAAATAATACACAGTTAAAATTCTTAATGTTGTCACAGTTTCTAACAAAACTTTTCTGAAACTTTTAGAACTTCCCAGAATAGCACTGCAATAACTTTTACAAATTCAGAAATAAACTAAAAAAATGTCCTCAATTTGTTACGTATGGGACAATCGCTGATAGGACGCGACCTAATTTGCATAATTAATTGCGTCGTGCATAAATTTTCATACCAAATTAAAATAGATGATGAACCTCTTAGGTCCACATATTAATAAAATTTCAATTGTGTTCCTTTAAAGGTGTAGATCAGTAGTGGTTTAGGAACTCGAAATGTATTTGAAATCAGGTTAATGGGTATTTATATAAAGAAAACATCATTAAAGAACTATCGTGGAATTTTGGACACCTAATTTTACTTCTGTGTGATTTTATGAATGAAAAAAGGTTGATCTTGTATCCATCGAAGAGCGAAAATTCGTTCGTAAAATTCAAATATCAATACACACGGCCGTTATCGACTTTTGTACGTGGGCCACGTACAAAAGTAAATATCTGTTTTCTTTGATATTTCAGCCATTTCTGAACCGATTTTGATCAAATAAACGTGACATTTGTTTAAAATTAATGATCTTACTTCAGTATTTTTAGTTATTTTCATTCCAGCTCCCAAAATAGTTAAATGGTTCCAACGCCCTCTCGCCCACTACTGATCTTCCTCTTTAAATAATAATGATTTTTTATATTTGTCCCATACGTAACACAGCATTTCTAATTTATGCAAATTAAGTCACTGAAATTTGCATAAATTTGCATGATACAATTTATTCCTTCACAGAATTTTAAATTTCAACTATCATGCTTCAAAATGACACCAAACATTTCAATGTTGAGCAAAGATGAAATTTTGTCTTCTCAGGGGACCTTATCTTGGACTTGCCCTCCTATTGATTGCTACAATTTTAACACATTTGAATGAATCCTTTAAAATTTTCATTGAACATATTTAGCTAAGTAATTAAACATTATAAATGTACAAAGTCAATATATTTAGTTAGATAAGTATGCTAATTGCCATGTAAAATCTTACAAATCCTAATTCACAGTGAAACCTTGTTATTGGTCAAAATTAACTAAATCCTGTTATGACGAGGTAATTGCGCTGGTTCACATTCATAAACCATACTTTTTAACTAGTGTCCGATTTGTTATCATTCTGACAGAAAAAATCAAATGGACGTACGGCAACGGGAAGTGGAACAAGTGGTGAGATAATTGACCTGAAAAAGCAGTTGGAGAAATCAAGGAGAGAGACTGAGGATCTGCAGGTGAAGCTGACTAAGGAGAAGGCAGTTAGGGAAAAGATACAGCAACAGCTGTTGTTTTTGCAAGGTACAGTATTTCCTCCCATTATTTAGTATTCAAATGCTTGGACAATACCTCATAGTCATATACCTCACATATTCGTTAAACAAACCTTTAGTTTATGGTGCCCTTTTGAGCCCATTTAAATAATTCATGTTGAATAGTTGGTAAAAAAAAAAGTTGGAATGAGGGGACTTGTTCCATATGTTAACAACTCTGTATAAGCCTTCTGAACTTTGTGAAATTCATGGAGTGGCTTCTTTTTCTGAGGTATCCCAATCTCTCAAAGAAGTTTTCTACTTTTTTTTATCTGTGTCATGATCTTATGTTTGTATTAAATCTCCAGCTCTCTTCTCCATTCTAGAGTATTCAGCTTCGGTTTGGCAAATTTTTCTTCATATAATACCTTCATAGTTTTAAATAGTTCAATTTTTAGTGGTATGAATAAATATCTATGTTATTTTGTTTTTGTTCAAGGAGTGCCTAAATTCATCGAAACCTTTAAAGGGTTCATAGTGGATATGGAGGAGATGTCGAGACTCAAGGTATGTTGTGAATCTTAAGGGGTGGTCACACTGGACATGACTATACCCACGAATTTGCTGTATGCATGTGGTACGAACTAGTGCTCTATGTCTACTGTTCACATATTTGCCAATGCCATGAGAAAGCAGTAAGAATCCGATAACACTTCCATCAAGAATGGAGAAGAACCAGTACGATGTCTTGCGAACTCAGTATGATTGCAGTAAGAATGGTGGACAATACCTATGACATTCTTACTGCAATTGTACCAAGTGTGTAACCCTCGTACTGGTTCTTCTTTCTTGATGGAAGAGTATCGCATATTTACTGCTGTCTCACTGCATTCTTGTGGCATTCGCAAATATGCATACAGTATGCATTGAGCATATGTAGGTATGGTCGATACATGGCGAACTACTATCGTACAGGTTAATACCGCAGGCAAATGTGTACAGCATTTGTGGGTATAGTCATGACTGTGTGATCACTCCTTTAGGCAAAGCGATTCCAGGCCAGCGTGCATTTGTGTTTATGATGAATTACTCTGGATGGATCGTTATATTGTATAGGTCTATGAAAACTGAATCAGTGGGAATTAGTAACTATTTAGAAGTCATTTTTTAGAGGAGGAAACATGCATGCAAATCTCTTATGCTATTTGCTATTTTCTGTTTGCTTTTGTTTCCTTTGATTGCTTGACCTACTTTGCAGTAAAATCTTGGTAAATATTTGATGGTATGAAATATGGATTTTCGTTTTCATTGGCAGGCTGATCATGAAGAGATGCACTGTCCATCAGGAGGGTCATCTACATCATCCTCGCCCGCTCGTTCCTCGCCCGCTCGTTCCTCCACCCAGTCCTCCACCCAATCCTCGCCATCATCAGCACGACCACAGGTAATTACTTCATGTATAAATATTTTAGTTCGACTAAGTGGCCCAGATTCAAAAAGAAAATTTGTACATAACCATGATTAACATTGATTACTGCTCGTATACAAGATAACAATTTCTAATTATATGATGGTTCGAGCTTGCAAATCGGCAAAATATTTCAGAAACATTTATTTGTTGCATTAAGTGTGTACTGTCAATATTGTTAACAGTATTTAGTCCTCACCAGGCCAGGTTAGTCTATAGCCCGCACCCCCCCCCCCCACAAGAAATCTCGGCCCCTTATAACGAGGTGTTTGGGACCATCGATTTTACCTTGTCATAAGCGGTATCTCGTTATAAACGGCAGATTCAATAACACATATAGAAACACATTTACAATTGGGACCAAAGGATTCTCCTCGTTATAAGCGGTACAGGGAAACCCCGTTATAACGAACTCGCTTATAACGAGGGGAATCCTTTGGTCCCGATCGTAAATCTGTGTTTTATATGTATTATTAAATCTGCCGTTTATAACGAAGTACCGCTTAATATAACGAGGTAAATTTGATGGTCCCGACCACCTTGTTAAAACAGGGTTACCTGTACTTCATTATAAGCGAGCTCGTTATAACAGGGTTTCCCAATATCATGATAACTTCTGACAGATGTACCCGTCCATTATGTAATTTTTACTCAGATTACAAAGCTACCAGCAATTTTGATTTGATAATATTTTCTTCATTCATTGTTCGTTTATAGTGGAAAATGTGTGCCATCATGGACATTACATATTTGGGCAAATTATGTAATGGATCCTGATGGTACACATTTTATGAAATAGCTGAACATTTGATGAGCCAAATGTTTGTAAACTTGTAGTGTATAAACTTGTTCATAGCTTTGTATTCAAAGTACAAGTTACATCCTTTAAATTGTGCGATAGCGGAAGCAGGATTTTTTATAGTTCGCAATCGAAGATCCATCTAGTTCATATTTGTAATGTCTTTGACTCTGGAATAGCCCGTATCAGCCTACTTATTATAAAAAGATATCACTGCCCAATCTATGCAGGGCTAGTGCTTAGCTTTTTATTTACAGGTGAACATAACACATTAAATATATTTGATCATAGACTTGTGTGTTGTAGAACCTAACAAGTTTGTGGCTAATACAGAGCTTCTTTCTTATTTCTAGTGGCCAAATAAAATTTCAAGTGGCCATTGGCACCCAAGTCGTGCTATGATTCTCATTTACCTACCTTGACTATAATCTTTTTTTTTTTGTTTTTTACGTGTTCCTTTGCAGGTCATGTCAAGTCAAAGTTCCCAGGAGTGTCATCATCGGAAATCCGCATCGTTATGCGGAACAAAGTTGGCAACGAAATTAAGTTGGCCAAACGTAGATCTCAACCGAAAGAGAACCAAGCCAAAGAAAACCAAGCCAAAGAATTAAACCAAGAACCACAAGATGAGACCGAATGAAGCACTTTGTCAAGATGACTAATTAATTAATAATGAGCTAAGTCTTGTTACTTACTAATTATCCCCTGTTCACTGTCCAGAGGAGGCAAATTTGCGCGACCTGCCACATTCTTCGCACCATTCAGTGACGAGGTCAGTAACATGGGCCTGCCGAACACTGCCAGCATCAGAGGACTTAACAAGCACATGCATATTCTGTTCCAAATATAATTTAGTATGATCATCATGATGCGACCTATCCGAGTATGCCATGTTTGGTACGTTTCTGGCACTTCTGAATCGCCCGTCGCTCCTGTGTATTTTTTTGGTTGATTGGAATATGTTTTAGACCACAGGCATTGCTATAATGCTTGCTACAGACCAACATTAAAAAAAATAATAATAATGTTTTAATAGGGGCCAGAATTATCCTTATCTGATATATTAAAGGTGCTCCTGCATCGTTTATCATACACACAGTGCCATCTTGCGCACAAACTAGCCTAGTTCAAAATGGCGATCTGTAGCGTAGCATCCCAACGCTTGATGATCTTTAACATTTCACCTGTTTCTAAAGCTATTTTGATAAAAAGCTCTTCATGGGCCATCACATCAATTCTAGGCATGTATTGTGTTTTCCGTCCAGCTGGTACTAATATATTAAATTTTATGTTTTGGCATGTGGATATCAAATGACAGTGCGCACGCATCAATCAGTGTTCTTTGTTGGCACCCTTCTAAACAAATAAGTGTCAAGAACTTTCTTGTTGAGTAAATTTTGATCTGATAAGGAAACAATTTGAGATTTTATTGTGCAAAAAATGGCATTTATATATGATCTACGGATAAAAGCCCAAATTCACCTTGAAGAATGGAATCAAATCAGACTAACAAGAAACTACGTCTCTTGGAAGACATCAAAATTTATATGGGGAACCTAAATTGCCTCAAACATGCATTAAAATTTGAGACATTTGGTATTGTTAATCTGGTTTTTAAACAAAAGCGAATGGAATTAAAATTGCTTTTGTTATGATTTTGAATGACGGGAATATACCAAATTATTTCATGTTCCTGATTGTTCCGTACTCTATTTGCCAAAGATATTGCTGAAATGTATTCATTGTGTGCTGAAAAATAACTTTGATAATGTGTATGCGTTTGACGCCATTTATTTAAGTGGCAAATTTCCTCTCGTCCTTTAAAAACTTTGCCTTGTGCCAAATAACAAAGTATGCTCATGTAACATTTTAAAGGCATTGTCTTCTATATGTGTACACAATATATTTACCCTACTTATTTGTTGTGTAAGGTCACATTGATAAAGTGCTGTAACAAATATTGTTATATTATTGATAGATTATCTGTAGTAGTTATAAAAAAGTACTAAAGTAGAGATGTTAGATATCTTCATGTTTTTGTTGCAACTCAGTACAGATGTTTTTAACTACAGTTTTGAGATATTATTGATAGATTATCTGCTACAATTTCTACATATATGATTCATTTATTTATTTATGATTCATTATTTTAAATAATCATATTTTACTTCTATTTACTTACCTTGTCAAAGATTTTCTTTGCTCTTCATTACCTATAATATATATTTATGTTCAGTTTAATTCTCCACTCAATTCAATCTTTATTTGGAAATAAAGATTGAATTGACTGTATTATTCGTGTTAATTATATATTCAAAAAGCTGCATCACTTCGCCGTGATCCCTCGCATAGGCCTATAAAGTTGATTCTATCCTTTGGGTTTATGTCAGGTTTCTATAGCTTCTGACCATACGAGCATTGAAAGTTAAGGGGTTTATGGGACGAATTATCGACTAGGGCCGTCCATAGCTCAGTCGGTAGAGCACCGGGCTAGCAATCCGGAGGTCTCGGGTTCGAATCCCGATGGAACCCCATTTTCTTTGCTCTTTATTACCTATAATATATATTTATGGTCAGTTTAATTCTCCGCTCAATTCAATCTTTATTTGGAAATAAAGATTGAATTGACTGTATTATTCGTGTTACTTGTCAAAGATTGGAAGGAACTTGATTGATGTATGTTTTTGTTCCAACTTGGATACAAGTACGTGTTTTACAACTCAACAGTTCTTGAAAATTTTATAGACTTTATATGAAGCGTAATCTCAACTTGCCTTTACCATAAACATTGTGCTCGAACCTAAAACTCGTTAGTCATAGTAGTTATAAAAAAGTACTAAAGTAGAGATGTTAGATATCTACATGTTTTTGTTGCAACTCAGTAGAGATGTTTTTAACTACAGTTTTGAGATATTATTGATAGATTATCTGCTGCAATTTCTACATATATGATGCATGTGTTTAGTTTTAATGGTTTTAAATAATCATGTTTTACTTCTATTTACTTACCTTGTCAAAGATTGGAAGATTTATGTTTTTGTTGCAACTTTGATACAAGTACGTGGACAGTGTTTTACAACTCAACAGTTCTTGGAAATTGTATAGACTTTTTATATGAAGCGTAATCTCAACTTGCCTTCACCACAAACATTGTGCGTGAACCTAAAACTCGTTAGTCATAGTTGTTATAAAAGTACTAAAGTAGAGATGTTAGATATCTTTGTTTTTGTTGCAACTCGAGTACAGATGATTTTCACTACAGTTTTTATCATGTAAAATATTAAGCATATAACTTTAACTTGCCTTTACTTCAACCAACCATTCAGCCATTGTGTGTGCTAAAACTTCAGGAATCCCGTTACCTCAACCAACCATTTAGCCATTGTGTGTGCCAAAACTTAGTCATGTTAGTAAGAAAGTACATGATTACAGATGTTAAAACATATATATATATATATATATATATACATATCTCAAAATAAACTTTTTATATTAATACTTTTGTAATTTTCTTATTACTGTGATTAAGCTAAATGAAATTGTGATCGTTTTCATAAAGGTGTGCAAGTACCGCAGTAGCACCAGGGTAGTACCATGGTACAGGTACCACGGTACTATCGCAGTACTATCGCAGTACAGGTTTACAGGTACAGCGGTACTACTGCGGTAGTACCGCAGTATAGGTACTGCGGTACTACCGCAGTACAGGTACCGCGGTACTACCGCAGTACAGGTACTGCGGTACTACGGCAGTACAGGTACCGCGGTACTACCGCAGTACAGGTACCGCGGTACTACCGCAGTACAGGTACCGCGGTACTACCGCAGTACAGGTACCGCGGTACTACTGCGGTACTACTGCAGTACTACTGCGGTACTACCGCAGTATAGGTACCGCGGTACTACCGCAGTACAGGTACTGCGGTACTACCGCAGTACCTGTACTGCGGTACTACTGCAGTACTACCGCAGTATAGGTACCGCGGTACTACCGCAGTACAGGTACTGCGGTACTACCGCGGTACTACCGCAGTAGTACCGACCAATTTACCACGAGTACTACCGCAGTACTTGTACTGCGGTAGTACTGCGGTACTTGTACCGCAGTACTACCGCAGTACTTTTTTACAAGGGCTAGTACTACTAGGCCTACACTAATCCAGACTGAGTCTAGCCTAGGCCTAGATCTATTCCTGCTTCCGTACTCACCGGATAGGCTAGGTCTTGCAGAGACTGGAACTTGTAAATTGTCTGGTACCGACCCCGTTCCGTCTGCTAATCCAGAGTCCAGACCGTTGCCTCGGCTCAGCCACAGGCTTCACATCATACTCGATCTCGGGAGCTAGTAGTACGGTACTAGTAGTAGGACCTCTGACTCGGGCTCTGACTACCGTAACATTCAATACTCATAATCATGATGAATCCCAGTCGACCGTATGTCGTTGAACGGAATTCCATCTAGCAGCTCGAGTCAATTTCTCATCGTTGCGGAAACCAAAAAGTTCTAGGACCCAGCCGATCTGCTACTAGTGTTATACGGTACTAGTTATAGCGACAACACGTAGTCGTAGCGTAGGCGTAGCTCCTCGTACCGTCGTATAAAACTCGGTTCAAAGCAGACGGTTAATCGTTAGGCCAGGCAAGAAATAGAGAATCCTCAAGTAATTCGGACAGCATTTACAGCTGCATTAAGCAAAATTAAGATGATTCCCGATCGATGATGGTTTCAACAAAATTTCTTGTAGATCTCGTTGTACTTTGTAGAAAAATTACAAGCGAATATTTTGGACGTTCATCTCCGTTGAAGGCCAAGACTAAAATGAAGGATTTTTCGCGCCTTCGCCTAGGCGCGCGCGCCAAAATATGGACGCTCCTTGCGCCCAGTATAAATTATTGTCATTGTGCGCATAAACAATACCGTCTGGCGCACCATTGTGACGTATCACCTCGTAAACCGCGCCATTCCAAATTACAAACACCTTCATGACCTGGCTTTGTTCGCCGACCTATAAATCATTTTAAATCGCCGAGTCGTCTTTAAAATATATTATCTTTTCAGTTTCTCAGGCGACCCCGGGGGGCCACTTCCATTGACGAGTGGATACCGTGCGCGACCATGGGGTCTCGAAAAGCACCCTAAACACGTAATTTTCATATTCTGAAAATGCACCCCTTAACAAGTATTGGCATGTGAAACCCAACACTTAACAAGTATTGGAAACAAAACGATACTCTTAGCAAATATTCCCTGAAATGAACCCCTAAACGAGTATAGGAATATTTTATTGTTATGTCACGGGTCCTTCGGTCGTCGGTTTTACCTTTATACACAATTAGTACGACCCCACGTTCTACACCTCGCGCAAATCGGACTCTAAACACGTAGTGGTTGGGCAAAAAGGACATCCATTATAAAACATTTTAATTTTGTTTTATCATCCCCGCAAATTTGACCCTAAACACGTAACTTTCCTAGTTTATTTTTGTGTTTTTGACACCCTTGTCACGTTACGTGCCCTCTCTTGAAAAAGACAGCTTTTTACGTGTTTTTTTGGTCGCGCATGCTATCCACTCGTCAATGTAAGTGCCCCCCCCCCCCCCGGGCGGCGAAATTATTTTTCCCACCGCGTTCTGGACCAACATATGAATATTCATGACTTGCGTCTTCGGATTGAGAGTACGCGTAAGACGCAAGTCATGAATATTCATATGTCGGTCCAGAACTCGGTGGGAAAAATAATTTCGCCCCCGGGCAGGCGACGTTTTCTTGACGCCGATGTTTGAACTCCCAGAAGGATTGATTGATTGATTGCATTTTATTCTTTTTCATTCCAAAATTTAACAAAAGTTACAATGTATAGCAAAACACAAAAGTATAATATACAGAAATGAAAAAAAGGGAACCCACTGGAAAGCAAAGCTTGTTAGTATGGGTTCCCTGCAATAAATAGTTAATTAAAGTATATCTTTGATCAATGAAATTCAAATCGTAAATTAAAAAGGTTTGTACAATGAAAAAGAATACTAGTGGGGTCAAGCTTTTTATGCCTACTATGTTACAATTAACAAAAAATATTATATCATATATACCCCTGCTGTATAAAAAAATACATGAGTTCAGGAGTGTGTGAACAGACAATCACTTGGACAAGACAGGACAAATACTAAAAGCAAAACAAAGACAAAAACAAAAAAGGCACACAAACAAAAACAAAACAGGACAAGACAGAAAAAAAAAGGAAAAGAAACAAAACAAAACACACTACAAAACATAGACAAACAGGAAAATAAGAAAAGCAATAGAACTAGACATTAAGGTGATAGGAAGAGAGAGAGAGAAAAAAAAGAAATGTGAGAGGGAGGGGGAAAGAGAAGAAGGAAGAAAATAAGAAGGGAAGAAGGACAAGAGGTGGTAGCTGCTTATACAGAAATGTTTAAGTTCTGGGGTTTATACCCAAGGATAAGAATTTTCTTTAACCCTCGACTGAAACTTAAATGTGTTGGTTTGTTACGTAATGATTCTATAAGGGAGTTCCAAAGTTTGATACCTGTAACAATAAATGTTTTATTTAAAATGATGGTTCTAGCTCTTGGTGGATGAAAGAGCCCGGCGGACCTAGTAGGATAATGATGAATATCGACATTTTTTGTAAACATGGAATAAAAAATATTTGGAAGTTCATTTTTATCTAAATTATACATGAGTTTTCCGAGATTGTATCGATACAAGTCACCAATCTTCAAAATATTATATTTATAGAAAAGTTCGTCAGTGTGTGAACGAAAATCTGCATGACAAATAATACGAATAGCCTTTTTCTGTAAAAGTAAAATTATGTTCAGGAGGCAGTCAGCACAATTCCCCCATGCTGTTATACCGTAGTTTAAATGAGGCAGGATCAAAGTTGAATACAAATTAAATTGTATATGAGTGGGAAATAAAAATTTTACTTTGTTTATGATACCAATATTTCTCGAAATAATTTTACAAATGTGATCAACGTGCTCTTTCCAGGAAAGATTATTATCAATGGTTACCCCAAGAAATTTAGTACTGCCAACTCTTTGTAAATTAGTATTTTCGAAAATTATATTACCTGGAAGTTCATCTATGATATTACTAAAGAGCATATAATTTGTTTTTTGGAGATTAAGGGATATTTTATTAGCTTTGATCCATTCAGATACATGTACTAGTTCGTGATTAATGGTGGCAAGCAAATGGCGTGGATCCTTATGGGAGAAAAAAATATTAGAATCGTCAGCAAACAGAATAAAGGATAAATTACTGGAGGACTTACAAAAATCATTTATGTATATAAGAAAAAGTAGGGGACCCAATATAGAGCCACAAGTAACAAGTTTTGTTTCGGAGTTAAAGTTTTCGAAAGAGACAAATTGTTTTCTATTGTCTAGGTAGTTCCTGAACCACTCCAAGGCTATTCCCCTGACTCCATAGTAATTAAGTTTGTGTAATAAAATGTCATGATTGATGGTATCAAAAGCCTTGGAGAAGTCCAGGAACACCCCAACAGTATGTTGAAACTTGTCGATTCCGCTGGCAATCTAATCAACTATTGTTAATAATGCATGTGTAGTATTATGATTTTCACGAAAACCAAATTGCAAGGGATAAAATAAATCATGCAAATTAAAGAATTTCGTCGTACGAACAAATATCAATTTTTCAAGTACTTTAGACAAACAGGTCAGCAGTGATATGGGTCGATAATTACCTAACGCAGTACTGTCACCTTTTTTAAATACAGGTATAACTCGAGCTAGTTTCAGCGATGAAGGAACAATCCCAGTAGACATACATAAATTATAGATATATGCCAAGGGTTTAGCAATGGTATTACAATTCTTTTTTAACAAAATGTTATTGATGCCATTATGCCCCGAGCTTTGCTTATTTTTTAAGCCATGAATTATATCCGCAATTTCTGCCTCATCTGTAGGAGAAAAATATATTGAATTTGGGTTGGGGTCATGAAGAAAATCAGTAAAGTGTTTTGGAGAGTCTGGAATGAGTCTGGCAAGATTTGGGCCTATACTGGAAAAATAATCATTGAAAGTGTTGGCCAAAGTAAGTGGATTTTCTATAATTTCGCCATCAACATTTATTTTTGAAACAATAGATTTTTTTAAATTACCATGCAAAACATTCTTAATTATTTTCCAGGTATTTTGTATATCATTTTTGAATAATTGAAACTGATTACAAAAATACTTTTATTTACTTTTCCTAAGTATACCAGTAAGAATGTTCTTGTAATCTTTGTACTTTTTCTTGTTCTTATCACATGGTTTAACAATTGATTTCAAATAAAGATTATTCTTCCTGTTAATGGATCGTAAAATACCCTTGGAGACCCATGGGGACCTTGGAATCTTTTTGTAGTTAGATTTTTTTTTTCGGATTAAAGGAAAACAGTGATCCATCTTAGAAGATGTTATGCTCATGAATGATTCAAAGGCAGCATTTGCATTTTCTATAGTGTAGATTCCAGACCAGTCTGTGTTTTCTAGCTCTTGCATAAAATGTTCTATATTGTTTTCAGAAAAATCACGTTGTATGTGAAATGAAGCCGAGTTTGCCGAGAAACCATTATTGAGTTGGAAATGGAGGAATATTGGAAAATGGTCAGATAGATCGGAAAGAATTATGCCAGATGACAGCGCAAGTCGTACATTTGTAAAGACATTATCAATAAGACTGGCCGAGTTGGTAGAAATTCTGGTAGGTTTAGTAATTGCTGGTAAAAAACCCGCAGTAAGAAATGAATCCATGAATTTTTGTATGAATGCATCTGAATCATATTTAAAGAGATCTGCATTAAAATCCCCTAGTAAAAAACAGTTTTTATGAAGCATGATGTGGTGATTTAGTAATTCATTGAAATTGTTCAAAAAGTCATCACGAAGATAGTTTGGAGGTCTGTAAATAACCCCAATTACAATGTTTTTATCATTTGGAATAACTACTTCAATAAATAAACTTTCTATAGAGTTATTCATGCGGTTCAATTCTGGCCTCAGCCTATACTCGTACCGTTCAGAAATATACAAACATATACCGCCACCTGTTTTTTCTGTCCTATTATTCGTAATCAAATTATAACCAGGAAGTGAAAAAATGTTAAATCAGTTTCAGAAGTAAACCAGGTTTCTGACAAACCTATAACTGAACAGTTGAGTTTCGAATTAAGTAGAAGGGAATGCAAAGCATCAAAATTTTAATTGGCACTGCGAATATTGCATTGTAACATTACGAAATCATCTTTACTGTTGTTTAAATGTTTACTTGCAACTTGACTTTCTGAAAAATAATAGGAAGGTGCATGCTGATAGGTACTATCATTTGGATCGGAGACAGAATCAAGATTATTGTTTTGGGAGTTCATGGACTGGGCAACGAAATTGTGAAAAGCTTTATTTGAATTTTCATTGAAATTGGTATCTAGATCAGACTGAAAAGCGTCGTATAATTCATCATTATCCAAGTAGTGAAATGGAGCATTGGTGTTAGCAGCCATAGTTAAGGAAATAAAAGTGGAATAGAATGTGAAGAACAGTTACACAAAAAACAAGACAAAACAGGACACACAGTAACACATGAACAATCACACAAAAAGGCAAAAAACGAGAAAAAACGGCAAATAAACAATACATTAGGCATTGGCCAGCTACCCCCAATTAACAAATAAAAAGAAACCAAATAGACTAGAGCCATTCTGGAAAAAAGAGGCCTGTATAAACTTTAAGAAGCATTTTGGGGTAAAAGTTGGGAACCGGACTATTTCACACAATTCGAATATGCTGAATCTGATAGGATCAGTTCCCAAGCTAATTTCTCATGTTTTGACCACCTAATTTGCATAAACAAAATGGCTGCCAAATTGACAATTCAGAATATTATTTCGACAATGTTCTTTAATTATATTCGCTTTCACAGACATGAATACTGCAAAATCCTGCATACATACGTGTACCTTTCGGGAAAATTTGTTATTTTTGTTTCCGGCTAATTAATTATGCAAATTTATGCTTATTTTGGATCATTATGCTTTAATTTGATAATTTCAGCTCAAATGTTTATATTTTTGGTACAAATAGCATTTGCATAATTATGAATAATTGTACGGCCCTTAGAATATAATATCACAGTGAATGTTAATGTATTTTATTGTTTTTGAATTTCTTATGTATTTCTTTGTATTTTGTACCTTTTGTTTCGTGCATGTTTTGTTATGGGATCTGTCAAAGTATTGATTGTCAATGGCAGACAATAATTAGTTTCAATGATTTTTACAGGTTTGTATTCGTATATATCCATGGGCATTAACAGATGCACCGACTCCCACACTCACATCTGCATACAAAGGTAAATTCCTGCAGGGAGGGCCTTCCCATTTAAAAGCACACTGGTGGTGATCCAACGAATTTCATGAACCTATCTGTATTCAAGCGAATGTCACTATTAATTGCTTAAATTTTCATTATAAAATGTTTTTTTGAATTATGATATCAATCAATTCATTCATATTTACAATTTTAGATGATGGATTATTATATTTGAATCATGACAGTACTGTAAATCTCAACTCCTAATAGTCAATCAGTTGCATTTAATATCCTTTGGAGTAGTTATGTACCCCGACCAACAGAATCTGATCACACATACATGTATATAATATATATATATTTAGTGCGTTTTTCTTTAGCAAAATGAAAAGAAAACAGTCTGCTGAAAATGAGATGTCTTGTGTGTTCTCCATTATGCTTGTCAAATTGTCCCAATTTTGAAAAAAAAATTCTCAGAACTGAACCCACATATTAATAAACCATCTAATGTCTCATTTTGCCTATCAATTAGACCGTTTTCCATGTTTTAAGAGCCAGACTCTGGTGTTCTAAAGTTCCACAAGTGACAACGAATAAGTCACTGCATGTCCTTTTAATAACAAATTTTGATAATTGGACTTCATTAACTGATTACATGTGCATCTCCATAATATATATTTTCCAATGCAGTACTACACCTGTCCTATCAAGGATTGCCGCTTCATCCAACTTAGAGGCATCCAGCTTCCCCCCCAGCTTGATATACACTTTTACCTTCGGGGTGTTGAATGATCAATGTCAGTTATCATCGTGCTGGTGTTCCATTGGATGGCTTGATTGATAGGGCAGCCTCATATTATAAAAGTGATCTCTAATTGTTGAAATCAAATCAATTTAGTACAAGTATTCTGCGGAGGCAGTTCGGATCGAAGTCATCGTGTTTGTGTTCTTGAGATATGACCGATTCTCATGTCACAGATCCATAGAGAAAACCTAAACTTTTGTCTTGAGAGAGAATCTGTTGTCTGACCAGATCTTGTTTCAGGTGTTAAAATGCTCGGAGTGCACCTTTCAATACCGCAGTGAACTGTGTAATGTCCACTTGGCCATTTATCGAACTTCTAATATTCACACATCTTCATATCTTCATAAGATAGACTATTTATAATTGATAACGAAGATATCTTTCAGAGGATGGTGGGTTCCTGACAGTTTTGGTGTTCCTGTAGGTTATTATTAATCCACTTCTTACCCAGCTCTGATAGGCTGCATGCGAGTCTGAGATATCACCATCAAAGTCTAGGTCGAGAATTTCTTAGACTGTAGAGCCAGGAGATCTCTTTCTATGAAGAAAGCAGTTGCCTAAGTTTATTTTTACTTGTCAACCGGTTTTGATACCACTGAACTTGTCATTCTTCTTGGGATACTGACAGTCTGTTTTGGAATTGATGATTCTGCACTCCAATGGCTTTCCCTTTACCTTTCCAACAGAGGACAAGCTGTATTCATCACTGGCATGCAGTCTCCTGTGACTACCCTTTGCTATGGAGTTCCTTGGGAGTCTGTCCTTGGTCCCGTGTTTTTCAAACTGTACATCACTCCTCTTGGCTCTATAATGTGGCAACATGGTCTTGGTATACACTTCTATGCTGATGACATCCAGCTGTATACCTCACTTTTGATCCAAAAGTTAAAGATACAGAGGTTCGTGCATCTGCTGTTGTTGGTGCTGCCATTGAGGATTCGATGTTGGATGATGGTCAACTTCCTGGAGCTTAACGATTAAAAGCGAAGTATCTTGTTCTGTCATCTCCATATGCGTAATTATTATGACTACAACTCCAGTCTTAATAGGTGAGGAAGATATATATCTCCAGTATGCAAGGCTAGATATCTTGGCGTAGTCTTTTGATAGAACAATGAGCATGAAGAAACACACATCACATGTCTGCCAATCTGCATATTACCAGATTCACAGAATTGCTGAGATCAGACATTGTCTTACATGAGGTGGTGCGGAAAATATCATCCATGACCAGATAACCTCTAGACTGGACTTCTGCAAACTGTCTCCATGCTGGATTACCTTCCTCAGGCATCCCAAGCACTTTTCAACCATAGGACGCAGTGTGAAAATTTGTTCTGCATTGGGCAGTGACTGGGCTGGAAACCTTCTTGTTTTGCCCATGTTTTTTACCATAGATCTAATCTATGTTTAGCCCCCTATTTTTATCATTTCCTCTTCTGTATTCAGTATCGTTCGGCAAAGAATCTTCAATGGCAAGGATTGGATAGAAGCTGTGGTATTCAGTTATTACTTTGATGGTTGACTCAGGGGAACAAAAATAAATCGGTAATGACCAAAAAAATGAGTAAGTGATCCGGTAGTACAGAATTTTGCTACAAGGATGTTAACAATGTACTGATACTTATGTCCGTTTGATAAACTACACTGCATAAATCATACGTTTAATTGATTATTGGGTCTGTTATCTAATTATAGAGGATATATAAGACATTTTAACATAAATTTTTCAAGAAATTTAATTCCAACATGAACAGATTTTCTAACTTCAAAATTCTTCTTTTCTTACGGGTTCATTGAATTTGGTAATTGTCATGATTATAGGATCAGCATCAATTTGTTTTATATTGGGCATGTATAATATACCTTGCAAGTATATTACTTTCTATATACAGGTTTGAATGTGGGAGCATGTGTGTGTGTTTGTTCCTGAGTACAATTAACAGTTGTGGCAAAAGAAGTTAATCAAATGATTCAATGATTAAAGCTTACTATTTGTCTGCCATTGATATCATTTTTTTTAAAGGTCATATCAAACATATACAAAGAAGATGGTTAAAAATACAAGAACATAAAAAAATATAAAAGAATAATGAAATACATATAAAAATTGACTTAAATATTATATTTAAGGGCCAAACAGTTATCATAATGATACAAATGCTATTTGTACACAGAATAATATTTTTTTAGGAGTAATTATCAAATTATAGCACATTTTTGCAAAATATGCATAAATTTGCATAATTAATTAGCCGCAAACAGAGATAACAGATTTTTCCTGAATGGTACATGTTATGTATGCAGGATTTTGCAGTATCCACATTGGTGAAAGCGAATATTATCAAAGAATATTGTAGAAATAAGATTATAAATAGGCAATTTGGCAGCCATTTTGCTTATGCAAATTAGGTGGTAAAAACATGAAAAATTGGCTTGGGAACCGGTCTTATCAGATTCAGCACATTCAAATTAGGTGAAAAAGACCGGTTCCCAACTTTTACCCTAAAATGCTTCTTGAACTCAAATTTTCCCCATATTGGTCTTGTCTAAAAAACAGATCCGAACGGGATCCTAAACAAACCGATGACATATCATGACCTTTTGGAATGATGGTCACCATGGTTCAGAAACCAAAAAGAAATATACATCCCGGTTGAGAAAGTCCTCAAGAATCAAGATGTTTAACATTCATTCAAATAATGAAAGATGAACTTAATAGAATTTGAGCCTGCATGCTTAGCATCAGTAGCGTACCGTGACTCGGAGGAGACAAAGCATTGGGGGGGCAAAGCATTGTTCACAGACAATGCACTGCCCCCCCAATGATTTGTCTCCTGCGGTTCACGGTACGCTACTGCTTAGCATAAAGTCTGCAAAGACCTTCTACAGATTATAACTAAGTGCGTCATTCTAACCCTACAATTTAGGCAACAATCAAATGTAAAAAAAAAACCGCAATGCTCGTGATTGTGAAGAATTCAAATCATAATCACATAGTGATTTCGTTGCCATGCGTGCAGAGCAATAAATAGCGAAATAAACGGGTGCCGTACCTATAAACTTGTCATAGCTATATATGACCGTCTGATGCAACATAAATACGGCAAGGAACCGAACCACACAAGAGCATGAGCAAACCAGCACCCCTTGTTTTATGAGCAAGAAAAAAAATGATTTAAAGGGATAGAAAATGCTTGGATGTTCCAGGTATGATTGACGCACTGAGTGTGCCTACACATAAAAAAAAAATAATAAAAATTATACAACGCTGTTCACCATATGAACCACACAGCAATCGCTCAACAAGTGTTTAAATCTTAAGCAACAAAATTAATTTTCAATATCTGATCTTCATGAAATTAAACATGATTGTTTAAAAGGTTAAACAAACACTGCAAGGCTCACATAGGAAACAGCGCCGTCTCCTGATTATGTGCATATTAATGATAACATACAGGTGCTTTGACAATAGCGACTACCAAGGCGAATCTGATCTTCACAAAGGAATGTTTTGCTCTTTTTGCCGTTTGTTGGCTGATGTCTTGTAGCAGATTATACCTTTCAATTAAGACGTTTCAGATTTGGAACAGCAAATTGAGAAGCAGACGATTTTTGTGATATCAAATTTATTATTATCGATTTGCACGCTTCTGCACACTCATAGTGACTTTTCTAACAACGAGAGGGGGACGACCCTTACAAGAAACCCACCATGTTTCTTTGGAATATTATGAGGAAATCTTTAAAATGTGATTATAAATTACAATCAATCAATTTCATTTCAGCCTCTATCTTGAAATATTCATACATTTTTCCAAATAAAAACCATGGAACTAAGATAACCATTTGTAAACCAGAACTGCACATTAATTTCCGAGAATTCAGGCAATTTATTACCTTCTGCGCATACAATTTGTCTAATGTTAAATGTCTAATCACCGAAAGCTTCTGTAACTCATGGTTTAATTGACGGCGACCATGATGGTATCACAGGAGATAAATATGAAGAGAATGTTATTCACATGACAATGACAGTCAGATGTTAGTGAATTCATTAACTAACCGATAAATGTCCAGCTTCCATAGGTCCATGTTAAAATATAATGAAATGACGATAGCAGCTCTCTGTGGTAAATGCAGATAATAGATTATAAATACCAAATGCACCATTTTTATGATACTAAAAATTATATGAAATACAACTCAGTATGTTATCCTAAGAAGGTCGAGGCTCGTTAGCAGTGTAAAATGAAAACTTTGATTCAATCTCTAAGTCGTTTTTCAATCAACATGATATAACATGGTAAAAATAGGTTTCATAGTAGATTTCAGTATCATTTTGATGATATATGATGTGAGAGAACTTCCAGAAGGGGGAAAAAAACTCCATATCATCAATCTTCTGAACCACCTCATTTTAAAGTAAATCATAACATCTGGGAAAAACTATTTGCTAGGCAATGTGGCTGGTGTAGTACACAGTAAAAAAAAAATATATATACAACGCTGTCCACCATACGAACCCTACAGCAATTGTTCAAACAGTTTAAACAAGTGTTTAAAGTTTAATTTTCAGTATCTAATTTTCAATAAATTAAACATGATTGTTTAAACGGTTAAACAAACACTGCAAGGTCCATACAGTAAACAGCGCCGTATAAAATCTTAAACAGCGTTTTCACTGTGTATTATTCAATACAAGGTAAGGGAAACTAGGAGAATATAAACTCTGAAAGAAATTTGAACAACTTCTGCTAAAATTACTGGCTTTAAGACCAATAAACAACCATCAATCAGAAGAACATTAGAACTTATCTCCAGTATCAATTTGGAAATGATTAGCCATGTGGAGATAAAGACCTAAAGAAACAATATTCAACAATGTTTTCATAAAAAAATCCAACCTTTCTACAACATCAAGGAAACCTGCCTATGAAAAGCTTGACCCCTGCTATTGAAGGAATGGAATTGATGTGGCATATTAAACAAGTTAAAGAGACCATCATCCAGTACATTTAAACCAACCTCAAGCATAAGTTAGGTATTCTGTAGTATGAAGACAAAAAAAAAAAAAAAAAACCACAGGGATCCGTATTAAACACCATTCATCTATGGTAAACAAATGAAAACTATACCCAAGCGAAAGGTACATATTTTAAAAAATTTGTTTGCCATAAAATAAGATTGACATTTTTATGTAAAAAATGATAAATTTATTTATACAGTATCATTTCATCCTACTCGCTAAAGAAGACAAAATTCGCCCCTTTATGTGGAAATATGGTTTTTACATCACAAAAGACTACATTTTAGGAAAACATTGTAATTTAACTCAGAGATTATTTTAGAAGTATTTTTTGTGTGAAGATACACATCTACAGTTGAAAAAAAATCTACAATTATCAAAATCGAAGACCGCCTTTATAGGAACAACTTCAAAATAGCTGCACTGGGTAATGTTTGTTTAATGAGGAAATAAAAATGGCAGAACCATTTAAGGAAAAACCAGTAAGACCAGTAAGAATTTTTACTGGTTTCCAAGAGAATTTACTGGTTTCCAGTGTATTTTTACTGGGCCAGTTGATTTTTAACTGGACCAGTAAAAATCAACTGGAGACCAGTTCCAACAATTGCATTCCAGTTGAAGCAAAGCAGTAATACCAGTTAAATTGTTTTTCATCAAACTGGTGTTACTGGTCCAATAAATAATTACTTGATTTCAAGGCAGATCATTTGACGAATTATGGAAAATGAATCTTCCAATTCAGAGAAAGTTATTATTGTTATCATTATTCTTCTTATAATTATCATTATTATTATTATGATTATTATGATCATTGCCTGTTATATCATTCTTATTACTGTTATCATTGTTATTGATATTGTAATTATTATTTATATTAATATTATCATAGTTATCAAGTATTAACATTATCATTAAAATAATTATTTCCTTTAATTATGATTAAGATCAAAGCAAGATATATTCCTCTGATATAGTCAACTGGTCTAAAGTAATTCATTGTTTGAAATTGAACTAGTCAAGACCAGTAATACCAGTAATTCTGATGATGCTGATCACGTGGTTTACCTCATTTGCATATTTCCTATTTTAAAAAGAAAAATCAGGATTTAGAATGGAATATCCTTGCAATGGCACTCATTGTTGTTTAAAAACTTTCCAAATAATACCTTGGTCACATTTGCACTACGGCGGCCGTACGGCGAGTCGAAAACAGCCGTTTTATTAATTTTAAAACCACTGACCTATATGTAGTCGGGAAAAAAACGGTTAAAACTGCTGTTTTCGACACGCCGTACGGCCGCAGTAGAGTAAATGTGACCAAGGAATAGTGTGTGAACTAATTCAAAATGAAAATGTGTGATTTCATACATCACATTTAAAATAACAGCAGAAAGATTAATTTACTAATCCTCTTTTCCATGACATTTCACTGACCATGGTATAAACAAACCAAATGCATGTAATAAATTGATCCAGTATAAGACCAGTACGAGGACCTGTTCAATCAGTTCGAGGACCAGTCAGACCAGTATAAAATACCAGTAAAACCAGCTTGAATTGGATATCAGTATGAAGACCAATGAGACCAGTAACAACCACCAGAAACAAGACCAGTATAAAATTTCAGTAATTCAAGACCAGTTTAGTTTTTGACTGGACCAGTTAACCAGTAAGACAAGTAAACCGATGTTCCAATTCCCAGAGTTGTGATGGTTATTTTCCAACTTCACTAAATTGTGTCGCATATATCGCCCTCAAATCTAAAACGCAAGGCGATGTCGGACTAATGAGTCATTAGCCCCGGGTCATTGGCCTATTTTTTTTGAGTTTGAGCGAGGATGAGCTGGTTTGATATGAATAACAATTCGTACCTCTTATGAATAATAAATGTCGCATTGAACTTGTGCAGTGATGAGGTAAATTAAAATGAATGCCTGTGTGTCACTAGCTAGTGCATATGGGCAGCCAAAAGGGCCAAAAATTAACAATCTACAAATTAAGAAACTCTCAAAAATAAATGTATAGTATCCCAGTCTTTCAGAAATAAATGCAGCCTCTCAGACTCTCTTAGAAATTAATTATTTTTGTGATAACATGATTATATCCCCGAAAATTGTGATTATGTTTATTTCCAAGAATTGTTTTAATTCCGTGTGAACTTCTGCAGTTGTCTTTATTTCTGTGGTTGCTTTACTTCTGTAGTTATCTTTACTTCTGGAGTTTTCTTATTTTTGACATTGTTTTATTTGCGAGGTCATCTTTATCTGAACGATGACATTCATTTGTAAATATACTGCTATTTCAATTACCATATTTTTTTCTAAATGTGTCCTATAATTCTAAATCTTTATCTATGATTGACAAGATTTATTTCGGAGTTGTCTTTTATTTTTCAATTATATCCATTTCTGGTTAAATGCTTGTATTTCTGACTTATGTACTAGTCGTCCAAAGTAATGTATTCATTTCTGAATGTTATATTTCTGAAATACATTTATTTCAGAGAGTTCCTTTATTTTTGAGATTGTTAATTTTGGCCCTTTTGGCTGCCCATAAAGTACAGTGGTCACGGCGCGGGTAGAACACGTAATCTACACGTGGAGTGTGTGTGTGTGTGTGCATGTATGAATTACAAGTCATGTGCAATCATCAGGTGTGAAGCCAAAGGAGACAAAGGGGGTATGTTAGCCCCCTCTTCAAATACAGTATATATTTTTTGACAGCAAATGGGTTACATCAGGGGGTGCTAGGTAAAAATGACAGAGGTAAAAATGGCAGAGGTAAAAATTGCAAAGGTAAAAATGGCAGAGGTAAAAATGGCAAAGGTAAAAATGGCAAAGGTAAAAACGGCAGAGGTAAAAATGGCAGAGGCGTCCAAAATGATGTAATATGGTTATTTTTTATAAAGAAGTGAAGATTTTGGGAATATTTTTACCATGGATGTGAAGGTCAAAGAAGAAATGAACTACAAAGAAATATTAAGCAAAATAAAAAAAAGGTGTTGAGTTGTGGAAGCAAAGAGATTTGACCATATTAGGGAAAATTCATGTTCTAAAAACTTATGCACTTTCAAAACTGATTTATGTCTCATCTTTGATTGTGGTCCCGAAGTGGGTTTATGTGGAAATAGAAAGAATCACATTCGAATTTATTTGGAATGGACAAGATAAGATAGAAAGAAACACAATGTATCAAAACTATGAAAATGGAGGTTTTTATTATAATAAAGTACAACGTGCAATGTGGATGAAAAGATTAATATATTGTAACAATCAAATGAAATGGAAAACGCTGTTCATTATTTCATGTAAATCAATTGGTGGTGTGTTCATTTTTCAATGTTATTATAATACCGCCAAGATCAAAGCAAAGTTACCAACATTCTATGTTGAAATGTTAAGAGTTTGGCAAGGGATGGAAGAATGTAGGACAAAGGAGAATGATTGTGTTTCAAACACTACATGTATATTATAATAGCAAACATGTATGTATTGATAGCAAAATGGTATTTGATATAAAACTCTATACTCATAACATATATAAAACTTATTCATTTGATTGATAGAAACGGCCACTTATGAGGCCAGTATCTTACTTTTCAAACCGCGGTTTGGACTCTAATGATATTTTTATGGTATTATGATGCTCTGCCAATTGGATGGAAACGTTCACTGTAAAAACTGTGGTGTTAAAACTGACACCAATTGGTGTTAATAGAGGACCACACCGTGAGGTGTTAAAATAACACCCTAGAGATTGAACATAAAACCAAAGAGCGTAAATGTAACAACCATAGGTGTTGTAATAACACCTATAGGTGTAAAACTAACACCACCAATTTAACACCGGTGTAAAATAACTGGTGTGGTCCTCTATGTACACAGGTTAACACAACAGTTTTTGCTGTGTTCATTCAGGCTTAATCCATTACAAAGTAATCAGTCCCATGACGACCATATCTCTTTAGAACTATTGGGAAGAAATGTAATCTAGACAAGATCTGTTTAAAGCAATTTATAAACGGTTTAAAAAAGACGGATGACATGCATAAAATCAATCGAATTTTTTTCATGTTTAACAGTAAAACAAATTCGGCATATTTTCATGAAACCGCGTTTTTCTACCGTGCATTGTAGGGAAGTTCAGTTTAAACAGCTGCACATTTACACATATGATGAACTTCAATATTTCATCTAACAAATTTTCGTTTTGTTACCAAGAAGTTGAAACTCTTGATCACTTATTTATACGTTGCCCGAATGTTCAAGCACTTTAGAAAAAATATTGGACATAAACTAAGGTTAAAAGAATTGGAGAATCTCTCCATGGAAGACACTTTTGTTAGGGATTGATGGAAGTTCAAATAGGATAAAATGTTTAAATACCGTAATTTTAATAATTAAAAAGGAGATTTATTCTGCAAGGCAGGAAGCTGTTTTGCCACCTGTTGGAACCATAATAAAACATTATAGAAAATATAGAAAAGAGGAATATAAGATTGCACAAGAGAGGAATACCTTGGCAATACATCTACAGAAATGGGAACAGATTGATTTAGAGTGAAGAATGATGCGTATTATGTCATTTTTATTATTGCTTTTTTTCTTTTCCAAGTATGTACATGTATTAAAGAATGTTTTGTAATAGTCTTACGTTATTATGTAATTTTCAAGTGTGATCAAATGTTACCTTTAATAATTATTTGTAATATTTATTTCGTCTTGTAATGTTTTGTGATACATGTATGATATGATTGATTATGAATATATTGAAATAAAACAAAAAAGTTTCAAAACAATAAAAAAAAAAATATACAGGTTCAAATGTTTGCCTTGGTCATTTGCCTTTGCCAAATTGCTGGTAATTTGCCCTCTCACTATCATGGAAGAAGAGGATGACATTCCGTCACCGTTGTTGGTCGCCGTCGTCGTAGTCGTCATAGCCATGTAGTTGTTAATGTAGTTATACATTTATTATTGTTGTTGCTATTGTTATTATTATCATTATTATCACTATCATCATCATCATCATCATCATCATCATCATATTTTATCATGATTATAGTAGTAGTAGTATACTTTATTATCATAAGCATCATTTTGAAACTGTTATAAGATTGTTATAAATTGCATAGTTTGTTATCAATATTATTATTATTATCATTACTATTATTATTATCACTATTACTATTATTATTAATATTATCATTTTTATTGTTATCGTCATTGTTATGAACAGTAGGAGTCACGTAGTAGTAGTAGTAGTAGTAGTAGTAGTAGTAGTACTTATTATTAATTATTATTTTTGTGATCTTTTCCGGCCTTTTTCTTCTTCTTATCATCATCACTTTATCATTATACCGGGCATTTATACATGTATAATTATTATTAGTGAGTAATACTTAGTATAGTAGTAGTAGTAGTAGTAGTAGTAGTAGTAGCAGCAGTAGTAGTAGTAGTAGTAGCAGTAGTAGTAGTAGTATTAGTAGTAGTAGTAGTAGTATCGGTGGTAGTAGGAGTATATATATTTTAATTCATCGCTTAATTAGAATCATTTTGAAACAATTATACGTGGAAACAACTGGACTTCGATCTACATGATGTAGATTCTTCTCGGTTTTGTTTGGCTTATCACTATTATTACCGCTTACTAAATTAATTTTGGCTATCGCCCGAATTCCAAGTTTTCCACCTCCTTGTGTATACGCCACTGCAAAACATGTTCGGATTTAATTCATATGACTGCTCTCTGTACATGAAGGGCCGTGTAGCCACCGAACAGTGGCTGTAGATTGCATGCGGTGGTTTGGGGAGACTCGCCAGTGTATGATGCTCATATCTATAAACCAGCGACGTGTGTAGACTCTTCACTAGTCGCTTTGATGCTATTTTTGCGGAGATTGCCTTCGCCCCTAAAGCCAATTTTCCCCCTAGAGCCAATATGGAACATGGTCTATTATATGTCCAGAACACTGTATGCAAGTTTTCGATATGTGATCTTCTTTTAATGTAAAATAGCCGGTTTTCGATGGAAGATGGTTGAAGTAGTCTAGAACTCGTACAGTATCCTCTTCATCGGCAGCGAATGATTGAGGTGTGTGGTGAATTGGGCAAGAATAGACCAAACTCACTTCTCGATCTCAGTGTCAAACGACATTTAATTGGCAACGTTCTATGTACGAGACGCTTCATCGTCAAATTTCCGAAAACCAAATTTTTTACCAAAACATTTTTTTATTTCACAAGCCTTTGGTGTCTTAACCCTTGTTTTAGGAGTCATTTGATGCATTTGTGCATAACAGAAGAGTAACGTATTTGGAAATTGACTTGATACATTTTTTTTCCATATTTCATCAGTCTTTTTGCAGAAATTTGCATATTTGACATAGGATGCGAGGTAAATGAGTGGTATTTCAAATCCCTGTCTGACCTAACTTATTTGAAGCGGCTTGTTGTCCTGATAAAAGTAACATTTCATTAAAAAAACTGAGTGAAAATTGTGACATTGTGAACCCCAAAACCGGATTTAGAAAGGTGGACGTTGGACCGGGGGAGGGGATGGGGATAAACTCTGGTTTAAATGCTAAAAGTATCAAACAGTTTTTTAAAAGGCTTATTTTCATAAAAGTAGCTGTTGAGATGTGCAGCGTAAGGTTGTTTAGTCTGATGTATCATAAACAAAATTAAATTGATGGTATAAAAGGGTAATACAATATTCAAACACTGTTCAGTGAGCACTAGTGGTCCAATGTATACAAAGTTTTACTCCATACATTGTACATGCCAATCATTAAATCAGTCATTGTCAATAACTTTTTAAAACATAGAAATAAATATAAATAAGTGAGTAAACCAAAAGAGGAAATTACTGAAAAAATAATTTGGTTTAAAATTGGTGAATTTAGTGGATACATGCATCCCATGGCACCTATATATATTACTTAACTTTCTTAATACTTGTTATCCTTGGTTTCCTTTAAACACTATTGAAATACAGTGTATAGGTTTTCCAGGTCAAATGTCCGCAGATTGGAACCGATCGTCCATATAGGTATTTCAAATGTCCGTGTACTTGAACAAATGTCCGCATAAGAATATGGATGTCCGATTAGGGAATTCAAATGTCCATGTAGGTTCAAAGTGTCCATATAGGTAAATCAAATATCCGAGTCGGGAGTTGAAATGTCCACGTAGGTTCAAAGTGTCCATATAGCTATATCAAAATTATATCCGATTAGGGAAACCAAAAGTCACATAGGGAACTAAATGTCCAATTAGAGAGTGTAATATCCCACTTGTGAAAACAAATGTCGTATGGGGATCTCGATTGTCCACGGTTTGAAATAATGATTACTCGAACATGATAACTTCATTTTTTCATCTTTCGCTTTTTTTCATTTTCTGTCACTCAGTTTTCCCTTTCCCTTCCTACTCGATCTATCCATTCATCAGACAAGGGATCCCCCACCCCTCATTTCACAAATTTGCTGACCTCCTTGAGTTTTATCCTTATTTTTATTTATTGATTTATTCATTTTTTTTTTTATTTTATTTTTTTTTTTTTGGGGGGGGGGGGGGGGTCTTGGTCCTGTATGTTGTATTCGTCTTATTTATTTATTTTTGTACACAATCATATACTTCTTCCCTTTTCATTCTACCCCGCCCCTGTTTTGGAGCCGTTTGTGTCTTAGTGGAGATGGAGCGCCTTTTTGTATCAGGCTCTTTTCTCTTCCTTCCATTCATTCCACCTTTTCAACTTTTCCTTCTCTACTCATTTGTTATAGGTAAACCAAAAAAATGTCATATAGTGATTTCAATAGTCTCTATGGGTGTAAAATGTTATGTTTCTTACATATTCTGTTGCTTATTTACCAAATTATTATAGTCCTTCCACTAATCGAACGCCACAAAACATGATCTACGGACAAACTACGGATATTATTTACAATATTTTTTACTCAATCCCAGAAAAAATCAATATATACATCTTAACTTGGCATTTAATTGCATAATTCATATGAAAAACTCATTATTTGTAAAAACGTTTGTTCTTTACAGTTATGAAACCTATTTAAGTCATAAAATAATTATTGTTTAATTCTTCTTAAGTATCAGATTATATATACAGTGCGTCCCAAGAAAAACTATACAATTTTGAAATGGCTGCCAAATAACACGTATATCACTTTTGGGGGAAAGACTTATATATATGGAAAGCCAATAAAGTCATCTTTCAAATGACACCAAAATGTTGGAAAACTATTCATGCTTGAGTGAACACTACCCACTTAACATAGTGTATGAAAATTAGGGTGGGCAGGAATTAGCATTTCGGTTTCTTTCAGTTTTTGAGAGGCGAGTCCTTTGGAACTTACAAACTTGAGGTAATAAATGGCCATTCATTATCAATTTAAATTGTCAGAGAAAATTTCATGAATTATAAAATAAAAATTCCATGCATGAGTGAGCGTGAATTGCAATCTTTAGCATTTTAACTTTACAATGTGGGTCTCAGCAGTGTGTTCATTGGAGTCAGGAGAGGGGTAAGAAAGGACTTCAGTGCTGATGGGAAAAGGGTCAACAGAACGTTAGCCTCCCTCCTACAGGTTCGTACCTCCCCCTTCCTGTTGAGATTGAGAGTGATTGCTATTACGTGTACGCATTATAAGTCCAGAGCGGACTTTCAATTTGATAATAAATTCTGAAAATTAGGTCATCAACGTTTCAGTGGGCAGTGCTCGCTCAAGCATGAATAGTTTTCCAACTTTTTGGTGTCATTTGTAATGAAAATTTGAAAATGCATGTTAATTCATAACGGTTACATTTTATACACTCATTTGAATTACCTGAGACATAACGTGCAATGCTGTCAGAAATCCACTTAATTATATTTTGGTAAGTCAGATAAACGTCTTAGACGATATAATTTCCAATGCTGGGATTGATTTTAATTACTTTAAGTCAATTTAATTAGACGGGGTGGGTAGGGTGTATCTAGCTCGATAAGAAGTAATCATTTTGATAGGCTCACTCAGGCAGGGTAGTATTTCGAATTCTTGTACTTAAAGAAATACCATTATGCAACTAACCTTGATTTATTAAAATTACCTCTTATTCCTTAATTAATTCAAACAATACTTCCGTCATCTTTATTAACAATTATTCATTTTTTTCATATCTTTTTCATTATCGGTTAATTACCTTGTTTTGGACCCTATATGGAAGACTAGCAGAGTGATGCCTACATTGTCAATGTTCGATGAGAACAACTATTTAGACATAACAATCAATTTCCACGAATTTTACTTTAAATATTCTATTAATGTTACACTCTCGGTATGAAGCATGTTTGTTTCTGTTAAGCTTTCCATAAAATTAATGTTCAAGTATTATAAACCAAATTGTAATTGGCTTTATACCCTATTGTTTGAATAATCTTTACTACTAAACATAATTTCGATACTTAATGAGTACATTCGTCATACATTATAAGAAAATTTCAATCTCTTTTCAGCATCATTAGCAAATGGACATTTGAATTACCTAAACGACATTTGATTTACCTATGTAAGACTTGATGCCTTAATTCATGCATGATTATATAACAATTGCTATTGAACGGATATTTGAATTCCCTATGTGGACGTCTTATTTACCTATTAGGACATTTGATTTGCAAGATGGACATTTGATTTACCTATTGGAAATAAATTCTATTGTGCGGACATTTGACTTATCTAAGGACATTTTATTCATCTATTGGGATGCAATTCTGGCTAATGGGACATTTAAATTCGCTATTGACATTAGAATTACCTAATCGGACACTTGCTCTGACACGGCGGACAATTTGACCTGGAAAACCTGTATAACAATTTTTTATTTAAATTTCCTGATATTGTTATCCTGTTCAAACACACAACCTTCCATAAAGACGGGTCAAGAAGATGTCATCCCAAGTTGATGATATAATGCTCTGAATAGCATTCGGATTTGCGGGATGAGGGGATACTGTGTTCCCTTTTCAGCAATTTCATCAACTTCAATGATACACTATATACTTGTACATTTAATGGATAAAAAGACAATTTAATTAGATACATGTTCATCCTTGGTTGAAGTTGTTAATGAAAATTGAAAAAAAAAAACGTAATGGTGAAAATTTGGCAAAATCCATCAATTATTCAAGTTTTATTGATTTCTATTTTTTTTTTTTAGAGGACCGGTTCTTTAACATCACATACATGTACATGGACGAGCAGCTACTACATTGTTTATGTGATACAGATTCAATAAATTACTGTTTTTAAAGATATATGAGAATTACTTTACCTGTCGCCTCATTATATATTATCAGGTACATTTCATTTCCACTACTTTAAGACAAATATATTCAGTCAGCATGAGCTATTATAAAATGGGGAATTATTGAATTCATATATAAAATGACATAGGGAGCCACTGCTTGCATATGACATCAAATCTTTTGGTCAATTTTTGTCAAACCTTCACCAATATGTTTCTCTAGGTTTACTGACGGATGGTCTATTATCACTTGGTCTAATCATCAGATGGGTTAACAACATTCGGGCTAAACCCAATGGTCCGTATTCTGATAGCGTGGTTTAACTTAACCCTAGTCTAAGTGTGGTAATAAACTGCCATATTTAAACCTAGGTTTAAATTTCATATTCCGATAGCAAGGTTTAAGTTAACCCTGGTCTAAGTGTGGTAATAAATCCTCAAAAAGTTAAACTCGCGCAGGGGGTAGTTTAAGCCTGGTTTAAATCCAACAAATCATGGCCAACAATTTTTTAGAATTTATGCCTATATTGCATTTCGAGCTACTTCCTCAGTTTTTAACAGATTCTCATGAAATTTGGAACACACTTTGGTCTCAAGGTAAGGAGGTGTAAGATTTTTTTTTTCCCTTTTTCGGAAATTGTGTTGCCATGGTAACAGTATATTATGGTTCAAAATTTTGCCGTTTAAAATACTTAATCAGTTTTCTACCAATTCTCAAGAAAGTTGGCTAACACATTGATTTTGAGGTAAAGATGTGCAAGACTCATTTTTGCATGTGTCGGAAATTGTGTTGCCATGGTAACGGTATAGTATGACAAAAACTAAGCATAAATCTTGCTGTTCCAACTACTTCCTCAGTTTTTAACCAATTCTCGTGAAATTTGGCACATACATTAGTCTTAATGTGAAGATGTGCAAAACATATTCTATGCCTAAAGTATATAAAAAATCGCGTTGCCATGGTAACATATCAAATATCGAAAATTAGGTGAAAAACTTGTGGTTTTAATTACTTTATAATTTTCAAACCATTTCTCATGATATTTGGCACAGACATAAGTCTTGAGGTGAAGATTTGCAAGACACATTTTTGCATGTGTTGGAAATTGTGTTGCCATGGAAACGGTATATTATGGCAAAAACTATGTAAAAATCTTGCAATTCCAACTACTTCCTAAGTTTTAACCAATTCTCATGAAATGTGGTACAAACATTAGTCTTGATGTGAAGATGTGCAAAAAATATTTTATGTCTTTATACAAAAAAATCATGTTGCCATGGTAACAAATCAAATATAAAAAATTAGATGAAAATCTTGTGATTTGAACTACTTTATCAGTTTCCAACTGGTCAATTCTCTTAAAAATTTGGCACATACATTAATGTTGAGGTGAAGATGTCTGACATATTTTTGCCTGTATCAGAAAATAAGGTGAAAATTTTGTAGTTCGAACTCCTTCATTAGTTTTCATTTTTCAACCAATTCTTATAAAAGTTGGCTCACACATTGGTTTTGAGGTATAGATCTGCAAGACATATATTTGGGTGTATCAGAAATCGTGTTGCCATGGTAACAACATATTACATAATGAAATTAGGTGAACATCTTGCGGTTTGAACTACTTCATTAGTTTTCATTTTTCAACCAATTCTTATAAAAGTCGGCTCACACATTGGTTTTGAGGTATAGATCTGCAAGACATATATTTGTGTGTGTTGGAAACTTTGTTGCCATGGTAACATCATATTAAATCAATAAATGTGTAAACACATCTCGTGGATTGAACTTCTTCATTTTATGACATAGGCCTATGCTCATGAAATTTAGAACACATAGGTTTTGAGGTAAAATAATCTGCAAGACACATTTTCTCATTCATCAAAATATGTGTTTGTATGGTAACTACACACACCAAAATAAGATTAAGACAATAGTCAATGCTAACTGTTGTTTGGCTACATAGAGAACTACATGTAGCTGTAGGCTTAGTTCTAGTTTTAAGGGGGGTGCTAGACCTCTAGATCTCGAACTACAGTCCCTAGCTTTAGATCTAGGCCTAGATCTACATTCTTTAGATCTAGTAATAATCCGTTAGATCTCTAGCCTACTTCTTTTGTCATGCCTAAGCTAAGGTTAGATGAGTAGATCTACTGTAGACTAGCCTACATTTACTATTTTTCGATTTAGAATCTAAATTGAGAGTCTACAAATCTCTAGATCTAGACCTATTACATGTAGACCTAGATTGATACAGATCTAGTTCTAGATCTAGATAGGGTCCAAGTTATTTAGTCTAGAACTAGGCCAGCGTTAGAGATTCTAGATCATACAGTAAGTCAGTAGACTGGATAGCACAGACTAACGTAAGGCCTAGATCTAAATTCTTACATAAATCTAGGCCTGGCCTAGTCTAGTCAAGACTAAGCTGTTGTTGGTCTAGGTTTAGGCCTGTTTTTTAGTCCTGGACCTGGAAACCTAAACAAGTCCCCAAAAATATTTAAATAAAATAAAAACTCTTCAAAGAAACAGATATGGACCTAAAACAGGAGTAGGCCTAGAGAGATGTCATTTAGCCAGGCCTAGTTACTTGGCAAGCAATGGCAATGCATAGCGATAGTCAGATCTAACACTGTAGTCTGTGTAGACAGGAATAACCGTCGTTTCTGGGGATTTATTGAAAAAATTCTGACATTTTATTGTCATATCACATTGCCTTGGTGAGAGAGGCCAACGGCAACGTAGTCGTAGACTGTCATACTCATCATAGACTCAGCGGAACAATACAGAGACTGAAGCTTTTTGTCTAAGACAAATCAGATCTATTCTACTAGATTCTAACTAAGAATAAGGTTAGAATATAGATCTATATCTATCCCTGTCCCAAGGCTAAGCCAGCCTAATTCCTGAATGATGTTCTAGGCCTAGACCAATACTATAAATATGTATAATGTAGCTTCAGTCTCGGTTGCTCCACTAGACTACGGTTTGCTTCAGGAAAGTAAAAAAAGTCGAAACAATGTTCAATTCTCCTCCAAACAATTGGGCCTAAGCTAGATCTAACTATACTAGCCTAGGCCTAATGTTAGACCCAAGACTACTCTCAAAAGTTACAAAAATTTCCCCTTACATAAAGTTAGAATAAAGATGTCGACCTCTTAACTTATTGTTTTAGATCTATAGGACTAGAGTCTAGACTCTAGTCTAGAGTGGGTGAGGTGAATCTATTCAATTTAGATTTTGACAAACATGAAAAGCAATCAATGGGACTGATACACACAAAACTATGCAGGTCACTCGGTTTGGGATTGAAATGTTTTAGTAATTAAAAAATATAAAGATAATCTGAATGAAAATTTCTTACCATATATGGGTGATGAATGCTTTTCTTTCACTACAATAGTTGTAATTAGTTTCCATAAAATCCAAATTTTTAAGAAAAAACAACTTTAGTGACATTTTTTCAACTTTGTTGCAGTCATCCCTGCAGCACTAATTTACCAAAAAGGTGCTAGTCTTGGTTAAAAGAGGATTATTATTTCCAAAAAGAATTTAAACCCGGGTTTAACCCAGGTTTAGTTAAACCTGGCTATCAGAATACCAAAATAATTAAACTACACTTAGACCAGAGGTGAGGTTTAGAGGAGGTTTAGTTAAACCAGGGTTAACTTTAGACTAGGGTTAAGTTAAACCTGCTATCAGAATACGGGCCAGTTAGTCCAATTCTCTTTTGGTCTAATGACCACTTGGTCTAATAGCCAATTAGTCTAATGACCACTTGGTCTAATATCCACTTGGTCTAATGGCCACTTGGTCTAATAGCCAATTGGTCTAATGACCACTTGGTCTAATAGCCACTTGGTCTAATGCCCAGTTGGGCTAATCGTCACTTGGTCCAATTTTCATTTGGTCTAATTGCCATTTCGTCTAATGTATTTTATTGTCACTTGGTCTAATTGCATTTGGTCTAATACCAGTTCGTCTAATAGCCGGTTGGTCTAATACTAGTTGGTCTAATACTAGTTGGTCTAATCCTCACTTGGTCTATTATTCATTTGGTCTAATGTGCAGTTGGTCTAATTTCCATTTCGGCTAATTTCCACTTGGTCTAATTTCCACTTCGGCTAATTTCCACTTGGTCTAATTTCCAGATAGTCTAACATTCATTTCGTCTACATGCCATTTGGTCTAATTTGTAAAGTCTGCATGGTGACTTCTTTTCAATTTTCTGGTGAAATTTTTAAAGTTACTTTCCGCGCGCCGGCTTCGAATCTTCACACGCGCGCCCCTCGATATTGGAGTACAGTTAGAGTGACGTATATTTCGTCCCCAACTGAATTTTGAAAATATGGGGATTTTCGAAAGCCTGTGGGGACGAAAAAAATATTTGGGGATTAAACAAACTTTGGGAATTTTTTTGTCTGTTTCAGGGGATTTTTGAAGGTTTTGGTGAAAACAACAAAATTTGCTATTTTTCTGTAAAATAATGCTAATATAGAGGTGAAAAAATACGTTTATTTATTCACCTCTATGTATACGATCTACTGTAGATAGTTAACGCTGGCTTAACCCAATCATGGTTCCCAACTTTTCAAGAAAACAAAAATCCCTGATATCTCTGATGAAGTTTAAAAATTCCTTGATAATTATTTAAACCCATTCCCAGTTTCTCATGTTTTCTAAGTTGTTGCAGTGAATTACATGTATTATTATTATTTTAGTTATGCATGTATAATTAATGTACCAGTAGGCCTATACTTGTATTGTAGTAGAAGAGGCTACACACAAAAAAAAACCATAACATGTCATTCAATGAATGTTGTTTTAATATACAACAAAATATAACAGAGTCTCACTGACTATCATGCTTTCGACTTTTGGGCCGATCAAAATTCCCTGATTTTGCCCTCATTTGAGGCATTTTCCTCGGATTTGAGGCAATCCCTGACTGGAAAAACGTTTAAAAAATCCCTGATTTCCTTGATTTCCCTGATGGGGTGGGAACCTTGCCAATCCATTTTAAGGAAGAGGCGAAGAAGTAGAACAAAAACAGAATGAGAAGATATATAAGATGAATGACTACTGTGGTGATAACTGATAAAGGTCTGCAAGCGTAGGCTACATGTATACTATGTTATTACACGTCAGAATGATGTAGCTGCTACCAAGATGGTCGCAGTGATGTTGTCGCAGCTAACCCAATAGACCTGTATAGTGTTATCAAACTATATCTAACTGGTCTGTTATTTGCCTCCAAACTTACTATTGAAATAACTAAACTAACATTCATAACAAAATTGCATGATCTAATGGCTTTGTAAGTTTTGGAATCCCCCAAACTGCATAACTAGGCCATCAGGTTCAAGAGTCGTCCGTAATGGTGCATAACAATTATTTAAAAGAGGCATAAACATGTTTACCAGATACGTATCCACACAATCAATTACATTATATTTTCGTTCCTTTCTTCATAACAATTTTATTCTGATGAAACCCCGCCATTCGACCATTATAAGCTACAAGGTCCCCAACTTATTGTTCTGTAAATGTGCATGCGGTGATGTAATGATTATGAGTATGATATAATTTTTATCATCATCTTATAATCGATATACAGGCCTAATTATGAGAATTATTTTATTAGAATAATTAATTTGATGAGCGACTATCTTGTCATCGATAGTCCTTCACGGTGAGGTTTTGCGCCCACCAGCTCTACCCCTCCGGATCCTGGCGATATGTATTAACTGATGCATGGTATTTATCCATTATATACGTACCATATTTGCTAATTCTAGATAAAATGAATAATAATGATGCTATATTAGAATAAATGGACATTAGACCAAGTGTGAACTAGACCAAATGGAAATTAGACCAAGTGACGATTAGCCCAACTGGTCATTAGACCATTTGGCTATTAGACTAAGTGGTCATTAGACCAATTGGATATTAGACCATGTGGAAATTAGACTAAATGGAAATTAGACCAAGTGGAAATTAGACCAAACGGTCATTAGACCATGTGGCAATTAGACAAAGTGATAATTAGACCAAGTGGAAATTAGCCAAAGTGTAAATTAGACCAAGTGGTGTTAGACCAACTGAAAATTAGACTAAATGATTTTAGCCCAACTGCTCATTAGACCAATTGTATATTAGACCAAGTGGGAATTAGACGAATTGGATATTAGACCAAGTGGAAATTAGCCCAACTGGTTATTAGCCCAAATGGAAATTAGTCGAATTGGATATTAGACCAAGTGGGAATTAGACGAATTGGATATTAGACGAACTGGTTGTAGACGATATGAGTTTAGACTATGTGAAGTTAGACGAACTGATAATAGACCATGTGGTATTAGACCATCCGATAATTCACCGTTTCTCTATTTTGTCTACCTTAGTGACTTTGTCACACAATCACATTTATTGTCAAAGTAAACATCCCATTAAACGACCCTTAAAATCAGGTTTTTGGTCTGTAATTTTCCTGTTGCTCATTTAAATTAGTGTCATTTTAATTGGGACAGCAAGACATTTAACTAGGATATGTCAACTTGGTTCATTCAGTTATTGCACAACCTGCAGTAAATATGCAAATTTCTGCAAGAAAATATGAAATTTAGTAAAAAAAAAAATGTATCAAGTCATATCATCTCTTCCTGTATGCATGAACATGATTAACCATTTCCCTGACCAACTGAAACTAAGGTAAAGAGACCAAAAGGTTTTTTAATATACAATATAAATAACTGGCAAAAATGTGATTTTCTGGGGAAGTGGCGGCCATCTTGGATTTTTGGCCTGCATACTTTTATTTCGAACCTGATACCAAGAAAAAAATGCCATTTCACACATGAAAACTGTTTCCCCAGAAAAATAAAAAAATAAATAAATACCCCCCCCCCCCCCATTTATAGCCCACTTCTTTGTTTCATCTTTCGGAGACTGGGAAAAGTGCCCGGGGGTGGGCCACTTACATTGACGAGTGGATACCATGCGCGACCAAAAAAACACGTAAAAAGGATGTCTTTTTCAAGATAGGGCACGTTACGTACGTAACGTGATAAGGGTATCAAAAACACAAAAAATATGAAAAAATTGTATCTATTTTGCTAGGAAAGCTACATGTTTAGGGTTAAATTGGCGGGGATGATAAAATAAAATTAAAATGTTGTATAAAGGATGTCCTTTTTGCCCCAACACTACGTGTTTTGAGTCCCGATTTGCGCGAGGTGAGGAAGGTGGGGCCGTACTAAACCAAATGGTGTGTAAATTAGGTAAAACCGACGACCGACGGACCTGTGACACAACAATACAATATTGCTGTATACTTGTTTAGGGGTTCATTTCAAGGAATACTCGCCAATAGTATTTGTTTCCAATACTTGTTAAGGGTAGGGTTTCAGACGCCAATACTTGTTAAGGGGTGCGTTTTCAGAACATGGAAAATATGTGTTTAGGGTGCTTTTCGAGACCCCGTGGTCGCGCATGGTATCCACTCGTCAATGGAAGTGGCCTCCCGGGGAAAAGTGCTCAAATAACGGTCAGTTTCAATATCCAACGATGGACCAGGTGAGCGTTTCATAAAAGTACATGTCAGAGGTTTATCCGACAAGTCATGTTTTATCTTATATCATCTTTAACTGTTGATACAACTGTTTTCCCTTTTCACTATTGCTGTTTGCCCTCCTCGAATTAGCACCTGAAGTAAATGTTATACATTATCCATTTATGTTTGCATTTTTGTTTTCACATTTCCACAGATGTTATCCAGAGCCAAAAGAGCTGCTGTCATCTTATTCATCGTTCTGTGTCTGTTGATATTCTTAGAGACATTTTACTGCCAAACATTGATCAGTGAACCAGTGACCACGTCTCTGAAGCCTATAACTGGGGGATGGCAGGGTAAAAATAAATCTACTGTTCAAGGAATTTACCAATTATCTTCTTTCGAGTATTTTTCGCAAGTCTTACATGGACACTCAGAATTTATAGCAAATGAAGATAGGCGTGGTGAGTTAAATACTTTGAAGAACTCATCGCCAGCATGCACAAAGCGGATTCAAATATGGAGAAGCGATAACCTACCGCAAAGAATTGAGTCTTGTCCTGGATTACCCTGTGGAATCAAGTTAGTTTTTAACACTAGCTATGAAACTTTAAAGGATAGCGATGCTGTTTTGCTGTTCCATGCTTCCAGTTGGGATTGGGCTAGAATAAGGAGCAACAAAGGAGACGGGCAGAAATTAATCTTTTTCTCTCATGAAAGCCCTCCAAACACGGGACAACACGTTGCCCCTCCTGAGAAATACTTCAGCAGAGCCTATGACTATTATATGTCGTTCCGTTCTAGAGAACAGGGACAACTTTACGGCAGTTACGGATACTACGACCCCCTCATACCTTCGGTTAGTTTGAACGACACACGTAATTGGGCAGCTGGTCGGAAACAAAAAGTTGTTTGGCTTGCCTCCAAATGTAAATTCCCGGGTGAGGTTTCATGGGATAGGACAGGGTTTGTCAAAGAACTGTCTCAACTCGTTGATGTGGGCATATACGGGGAATGTGGTAAAAAACCTCCATGCCCATCACGTTATGAAAATGTAGGGGGGAAGGACTACTTAACAAGTTGTAGTGAATTTCTACACCAATTTAAATTTTACCTTGCTCTTGAGAATTCCGCATGCCGCGACTATATCACTGAAAAATTCTGGAATAATGCTTACATGAACGATTTAATCCCCATTGTATTTGGGACTCAGCGTACCGATTACGAAGCAGTAGCTCCACCTAATTCATTCATTCACGTTGAGGACTTCAAAACGCTTCAAGGCCTTGCTGATTATATCAACCTCCTGGATAGGAATGACAATTTGTACAACGATTTTTTTCATTGGAAAAAACATGGCTCGGTAGTCGTCACTCGGCAGGATTGGCTCTTTGAGCCAAGAAATATGTGCCAAGTTGTTCACAGAATTTTAGCTGACGAAAAAGCTGAAAGTGATGGTAAAAAATTCAATCATTTGAAAAGCCCTACAGATTTTAATGATTGGTGGGGTCGTTCATGTAGGCAGGTTCCAAGAATTTCCCTTTCATAAACCCAATAAAACCTATCCTCCAATTAGCCGCCTAAGAGTAATGCGGATAATTCAATAAAAATTGCGTTCACAATGATGGTTCAAGTACTCCGAGGTTATTTAGTATAAAATTGATACATCGTCGGCGCTCATCCGAACCGTCGTATCACACATACGACGGTGCAAACCCGGGGGGGGGGGGGTACTCGACCAAAAAGTAGGTTTGTGCCGCGGGCGAGACAAAAAACGGGGGCCTTAGAGCGGGCTTTTTGTAAAAGGGAGGGTCCTCGGAACGGGCTTCGGAACTACAAATGTTTGTGAAAACGGGGGTCCTGGAACGGGTCGCCTGAGTGTGAGTGCGTATGCATCCCTATGGAACGTACATGCAGCTAGCCCGGCGGTCGGCACCGTGCGCCGGGTGCGCTAGCGCAGAGGCGATGGTCGGACAGCGCTCTGCGGCCGCTTTTCACCAAAATTGCGGCTCATTTTAGCAGATCAATGCGGCAGGAACGGCGTAACGGAAAATATGTGAAGCTTTGGAGCGGATTTCTTTTTTTTTTCTCGATAAGAAGAAAATGCTATGCTTTGGAGTGGCTTTCTTTCTTCTTTTTCTCAATAAGACAAAAATGCTATGCCTTGGAACGGAAATTTGAGTGTAAAAATGGGGGTCCCCTCCCCGGCACATGCCCACTATGCATTATATATACTGAGTCCCCCCCCCCCCCTGGGGGTGCAAACCCATTTCAGAGAAAATCGACTTCAAAGTTTACAAAAATTTTCATGCTCAGTTCTCAGCCTAACAACATATTCATTGCTATATAGACAATAGTAAATACATGGTTGGAAAGACCAAAACAATTGCTTGACAATGGTATCCTTATTTTTTACACAAAAGCAAGGATCAGAGAAAATATCGCAAAAGAGCTTCAAAGGCCTACTTGTAATTTCGGTTTAGATTCCCCCGTCCAAAAACGCTATAGGGAATACAACAACCCTGACCGCGATTTCAATGCGCGCGGTTGAAAGTATATAGAAACGTATCGCTTTTCACGTGCAAAGTCAGTGAATTCTATTCTATTTATTAAGCTATAAATACTTTCAGCCCGGACTATCCCTTTAAGTATATTATAAACATAATTTGCACTGGGGCGAATCCATACGTGTCGTACGGGACATTTAGAGATCATTTGACAGTTGTCCGACAAAAAAAACAATATTCCAGTAACTGAAGGTGATCATCAAGTACTAACAGAGTGTTAGGAAAACCACGACTTAACATGACTTGAATTCACATCCTGTATAATACAGATAAAAAAAGTAGGCCTAATGCTTCGCACGGGATGCAGACGAATTCGTTGGCGTTCATCCGAACCGATATTATCCAAAAACGACGGTTGAAAACCCATTTCAGAGAAAATCGACTTCAAAGTTTATTATAATTTTCACACTTCGTTCTCCCGCCTTACAACATATTCATTGCTAGAAAAATACATGGTTATAAAGACCAAGACAATTGCTTGACAATGGTATCCTCCGTGGGTATCCTTATCTTTACACAAAACCAAGGATTATAGAAAATATCGCAGAAGAGCTCCGTGCTTGCAATTTCGGTGTGAGCGGTTTAGATTTCCCCTGTACAAAAACGCCAAATCGCGGTCAGTCAAAACGTCGTATCGCTCTGCTACAGTACACGTTTCCAATGGGATTTGCGCTTTTTATTTAAAAAATTGGCATCTCCGTGAAAATCCCCTCATATATCTCAGAAACTAAAATAATTTGCTGGCTAGAAATTCAATTATAAATAAAATAGGACTTGTACATTCATTTTCTGAAAAAAAAAAAAAATCAATTTTTTAAAACCAAAATTGACTGATACGACTGGTCGGATGAACGCCGACAAATTGGGAGCAATATATCATCATTTTTCATGATGGGAAATGTACAATGGTTTACAGCATTTTTAAGAGCTAAAAATCTTGAGGTTTTGTGTGAAGTTAAATTTTAGTGAATTAAGTGATGATTTCCAATACACTATTTTAAACAATGAATGAATAAAACTGTCTTTTGTAAATTATGGGGCTAAAATGTTATGATTTTTCATATAAAATGTATAAACATGATTATATAATAATAATAATAATAATAGTTGGATTTATAAAGCGCTTTTTGCCAGAGGATACAAAGCGCTGCCGGCGCTCAGTGCATGCAAGGAATTACTTCTGCCGGGTACCCATTCACCTCACCTGGGTCGAGTGCAGCACAGTGTGGATAAATTTCTTGCTGAAGGAAAATACGCCATGGCTACGATTCGAACACACGACCCTCTGTTTCAAAGGCGAGAGTTATATGTCACAAATAGCTGTCACTTGTAAAGCGATTTTACTTTTTAAAACTTTTCTGCATTTCATGAAACCATATGCTTTGTCTTATTTTTAAGGGACGTCCAAATAGAAGATTGATGTATTTTTTTTTTACATCTTATAATAATTTCACAATAGCATGCAAGGGGAAATCATCTTCCATGCTAGGGTAAATTCATTAAAAAGATTTTCTTTTCATACTCAATGACAAAGAAATTAAGCAGCTCTGACCAGTGAAAATCACCAGTTTAGCTGAAGGGATTCACAAAAGAATAGGCCCACATGAAGTCAATTAAAATGGTTAGAATCACCCATTTCATATTCTATGGAGATAAAAAAATACCTATTTAGTTCACTTAATGTCAGATTAATTACTATATTACTATATATATTAATTACTAATTACTATATATATACACATCCGACTTCACTTTTGGTTAAAACTCAGAATTTTCATAAAATGTAGGTATCATAGTAAAATATCACACTAGTTATGACCTATTGAAAGCATATCGAAATTAATGATATCTTTTAAGTTCTAGTGTGGAATCGCCCACTGATTTCATATCAGTGTTCTAGTGTGGAATCGCCCACTGATGGAATATTGATGTCCTATATAATCTTCATCATAATGTAATTCATACTGGAGGAAATAATACGCGGTGATAATGCAATTTTCCTTCTGAGTGGTTTTTACTGAAATGAATTATATTGATATATCTGAAGCAAACGAGATAATGCATACATGTACCTGAGAGAGAGAGAGAGAGTACTGAACTTTTGATCAAGAGTTTAAAAAAAATTACTTAGTGAACTATTTGTAAAGTACGCAGTATTGTTGATATCCCTGAGCCAAGTTTCTAATTCAACACATTCAGCTTTTGGATATATTTTCAACAGATCAGAGGCAGTAATTATGGTTTACATGATCATGACAAAAATAGCTGAACAAGGCTGTAATGTGTCTCTAAAATTGAAGTCTTATCTGTTTTGAAACTTTTGAGATGAGAATTTGTCCATTTTTAAACAGCATCTTTGAGATACAACAAGGTTTGTGGGTTTAACGAGTTGATTTATGTTTTGCAAGAAATCGCAGTCATTCTTTTTTCTTTGTTATAAAAGTGCCACAGTTTGTCTTTGAGGCAGTTTTAGATACCGTAGTTGTAATCACAAGGTGAGTTTTGCTCAAAGTTGCTCAAATTTGTTGTTGTTTTTTATACTGCTAGCACCTCAGACCAGGGTTGTGTGTGATTTGAAGCATTTGGTTGTCCCTGGTGCCTTGGTTTCCCATCACTACTTTACTTCCAATTGTTTGTTTATTTGATGTTTTTTCTTTTGTGTTTTCGATTCGTTTTTAATGTTATCCTGATGGTATTTTGTAACAGAGCAGTACATATAAATGTGTATATTCAATCCTATGTTTCGTCTTGGGCAGATACATGTATGATGAGGTGTCTTGAATGATTATACTTCCATTTTCGTTTAATGTACGTATTTAGTTATAATGCTTACCAAAGTGATATTTTTCCTCTTGAACCATGTATGTAACCTTATCTACTTTCAATTGTCGTGCAATTCAGGACCTCATTAAAAGGAGAAAAATATTTCATTATTTACGCTCTATCGAAAGTGATATAATATTTCTCCAAGAAACACATTCATCACCTAATGATGAAAAGTTTTGGTCACAGCAATGGGGAGAGCATTCTTGGTTTTCTAGTTTTTCTTCTAATAGTAGGGGGGGGTTGCAATTTTGATTCGCAAACATCTTGCTCTCACAAGACATAACATATATAGTGACCCTAATGGGCGTTATTTGATCATGTCTATTACCATACATGATAATTATGTCTCTGATTCTTTGTAATATAAATGCTCCTAATGAAGATGCTCCAGATTTCTTTTTTGATGTATTTAGTAGAATTAACCAATATCCCCATGCCCCTCCTATGGTTGCAGGAGACTTTAATGCAGTATTAGGTCCATTAGATTATCAAGGTAAAAAACTGAAACATTCCAATGTTAAAGCAAATGAAACTGTTAATTTCTTGATGGACGAATGATTTAATTTATATTTGGAGATATTTCCATCCAAATTTACGTCAATATACGAGACATCAAGATAATCCGAAAGTGTTGTCCAGATTATATTTTATACTTGTTTCTAATACCTTGGTTAACAACTGTATTTCTTTTAAAATATATCCAGGTATACAGTCAGATCATTCACCAGTACTGTTGAAATTTAAAGATGCCCAACCCCCTAAAGGTCCTGGTTTTTGGAAACTCAATTGTAGCTTTTTGTCTAGTGATCCAGATTTCATTCAGGTAGTGAAACAAGGTATAAATGACTTTAAACTCGATCATCAAGAGTCAGAGTACAATCCAAATATAATTTGGGATGCCTTAAAATGCAAAATAACTGGGATATGTATGGAATATGGTGCAAGAAAGAAGAAAGAAAGGAAAAGGGAGAAAATTGATTTATTGAAAGAGATTGATTCAACTCAAATGCAATTAAACCAGCACCCTCTTAATAATGATCCCATTGAAAAATTGAGTCAGCTTAATAATAAGCTCAATAGGTTACTTGACAATGAAACAAAAGGTTTGATTATTCGTTCGCGATTTCGTTGGATAGAAGATGGCGAAAAAGTTGCAAGTATTTTTGCAACCTAGAGAAAAGACCTGCAGAAAAGAAATCAATATATCGAATTAAAAATGACCAAGGTCAAACAATTTCTAATCAGGATGATGTTTTGAATGAAATTCATAGATTTTATCAAAACTTGTACAAAAAACAAAATACCCAACAAACTGATATTATTGATTTTTTAGATACAATTGAAATCCCCAAATTAGCTGAGAATGACAAAACTTTTTTAGAACAACCAATTTCTAATGGGGAAGTTTATGAAACCATAAAGTCAATGAAACGTAACAAATTTCCTGGTTTTGATGGATTGCCAATATGACATTTTGGCCTGATATTTGTGACTTACTTTTAAATTCATTTAATTATTCAAAGGAAAGAGGCATGATGTCGAATTCTCAAAGAAATGGCGTAATAACTTTGATTCCAAAGAAGGATAAAGATGTTAGTTATTTGAAAAACTATAGACCATTTTCGCTTTTAACTGTTGACTACAAAATGTTTACCAAGACTCTTGCAAACCGCTTGAAAAAATGTTTAAACCCCTTAGTTCACCAAGATCAGTCTGGTTTTCTAAAAGAAAGAAATACTGGTTTTAATATTAGGTTGATTTTAGATTTGATTGAATATACTGAGGCAAATAATATCCCTGGAGCTATTTTACTCCTTGATATACAGAAAGCATTTGACGGTGTAAACCACGATTTGTTGATAGAAGTTTTGAATCGCTTTAATATGGGAACAAAAATTTATTACGTGGGTAAAAACCATTTATTGCGAGAGGAAAAGTTATGTTATGAATAATGGATTTTTAACTAAGGTAATTAATATGGAAAGAGGCATATTCCAAGGGTGCCCAATTTCCCCCTATCTTTTTTTTTTACTTGTAATTGAAACAATGGCTTTAGCTGTGAGACAAAATGACAATATCAAAGGTATTCCAATCCAAAATGAAGAAGTGAAAATTTCATTGATGGCGGATGATTCAATTTGTTTTTTGGATGGTTCCTTGGAATCTTTTAATATTTTATTTCAAGTGCTTGATAAATTTGCTAGTAGTTCAGGGTGTAGGCTTAACTTATCTAAGTCAGAAGCTATCTGGATAGGAAGGAAAAAAAGTTGTCAAGATTTTCCATTTGCTGAAAGAGGTCTAACATGGAGAGATAATTCTTTCAAAACATTGGGTATTCAATTCTCGTTGAATTTTAATTCACTGTATGGTCTTAACTATGTTCCTAAACTGAGGCAGATATAGAATATATTGAATTGTTGGCGCTCAAGAAATTTGTCTTTTGTTGGAAAAATCTGTGTTATTAAAACTTTATTAATGCCTCAGTTGCTGTATTTATTATCTGTTTTGTGTATTAAAATTCCGAGCAAATTTTTTAAAGATCTAAATACTTTATTTTACAGATTTATTTGGAATGGAGGCAAGGACAGAGTAAAGAGGAAATATTTTTGTAATAACCTTTCTGCCTGTGGGCTCAAGATGGTTGATCCCTATACATTTTCATTGGCTCAGAAAATGATTTGGGTAAAAGTTTTGTTAAATGATAATTACAATAGTGGATGGAAATTAATTGAAGTTTCCTTTTTAGACAAATTTAATGCAATGAGGGACATTTTGTGGAAGGCCCATGCACTTGAACAAATTTTGAATGATTTAAATTGTTTCCTACTTGCAGACCCAATCCGTTTGAGTTTGGTTATGATTATTTGTATTTGGGTTATTCACATTGTATTTGGTTTAATAGAAATGTCAGATCCAAATTTAAACAATTTTTCTTTTATGAAAATTGGTTTAATAAGGGCATAGTTTTTATATGTGATCTCTTTAATCCACCCCATCCAGGTTACAAGTTATTTGAAGAGTTAGTTCTCGACTTTGAAATTTCAGCAAAAGATAGAAGAAAATACAATTTTTTATTACAAAATATTCCTGGTCCATGGTTAGATTGGCATAATAATCCAGATTTAGATATCCATTCCGAAGTTGTAGATAAGTTATTAGAGAAAAGGAAAGTTAGCAGTTATGCATACTCGATATTTTTCGATCAGTGTCTCCCAAATGATTGTATTTCATTTTGGGAAGAGTCGTGCCCTCCTAACGACAAAGTAGACTGGGAGAAAATACATATGCTGAATTTTAAGAGTACTATTGATAGCCGCCTCAGATCATTTTATTTCAAGGTGTTTCATAAGACAATTGCCCTTAATGCATTTTTATTTAAAATCAAGAGAAAAAATTCCCCAAACTGTTCATTCTGTAAAAGAGACCCTGAAACAATTGTTCATATATTTTGTGATTGTCCGGTGGTCAACATTGTATTGGACGATCTTTTATCTATGATAAACAAAAAACAACATCCGAATATTATCCTTTCCCCCTTTGTAAAGATTTTTGGTATTCAAGGTGATAATTTTCTAACATTCCTTTTCCTTGCTTTCAAATAATATGTTCACTTTTGTAAATTTAATAACAAAACCCCCAAAATTGTGGAATTCAAAGCTCGTATCAAAAGTATTAAGGATATTGAATATGTTTTGGCGAAGAAAAATGGTAAATTACCTGTACATTTTAAAAAGTGGTAATTTAATATCTAATTTGTTTTATGTATCTGTCTTGACAAGTATATACCTACATGTATGTAAGTGCTGCTCTGTTTAATCATGTAAATAGCTTGTTGATTTGTTTGATTTGTACCGTGATTTATTTTTGATCAATAAAGATTGAAAGAAAAAAAGAGATAAATGCATACATAATTTGCCCTAGTGGAAATTATATCCTATATATTAACGAAATTCATACTGAAGAAAATTATGCAAGGTTGATAATGTAGTATTCCCTCTGACATTCCTGAAGCAAAAAAGCAAACGATACATATGCATTCATAATTTACATTGATGGAAATTTTATCGTATAAAGTAATGTAATTCCTACTGAAGGACATTATACGCGATCGAGAATGCAGTATTCCCTCTGAGTAATTTTTACTGAAACAAATTACGAGGAGCAAACGATTATGCATATATAATTTGCACTGATGGAAATCATGTCCTATTTACATGTGGTAGTGTAATTCATACTGAGTGAAATTATACGCTATCAGTAATGTAGCGTCCCCTCTGAGTAATTTTACTCAAATTATATTAAAATACAAGGAGCAACGAGAAATATGCATACATTTTTGGGTTACACTTCGTAATTCCGAAGGTTCGTAATTCCGAAACACGTAAATTGCCTATACCTCGATGTTCGTTAATCCGAAAACGTAAACGGGTTCGTTAATCCGAACATTTGTGGCATTATTCCGAAGGTTCAATAATCCGAAAACGAAATAAGGTTCGATGTTCGAAGGTTCGTTAATCAGAAAACAAAATAAGGTTTGTTGTTCCGAAGGTTCGTGAGTCCGAAAACGAAATAAGGTTCGTTAATCATTTCGTTTTCGGACTAACGAACCTTCGGAATTACGAACCTCATTTCGTTTCGGATTAACGAGCCTTCGGAATTACGAACCTCACTTCTTTTTCGGACAAACGAAGCTTTGGAATTACGAACCTCATTTCGTTTTCGGACAAACGAACCTTCGGAATTACGAACCATCGGAAATACGAACCTTTGGAATAACGAACCTTCGGAATATCCGAACCTTCGGAATAACGAAGCTTTGGAATTACGAACGTATGCGCATAAATTGCACTGATGGAAACCATGTCTTACATGTATATAGTAATGTAATTCATACTGAGTAAAATTATTAATGATGCAGTTCCCACTAAGTAATTACTACTGAAACAAATAATATTACGATGCGGTTGAGGACGTTGTGTTGCCACTTTTCACTTAAACAAATTAAGGGAAGCAAACGCTGTATAAATAAATTGATGCACGTTTTGATTCATCTAGGAAGAAAGACAATCAAGGAATAGAAATAAATATGATCATATGGGCTTGTGATTGAAACTATGTATAATTAGAAATAAAATTCACATTGGACAAAATTATAGGCGATTAAGTACCTTTGTATGATTTTAATGAAGCAAAATTACTAGAAGCAAACGCAGAATACTAAATTATGTATAAATTTTATTATTCACTTCGAACGAATTTCCCCTCACAGTGATGGTTTGAACACGGAAAGAAAAATCGGCCAAAGAAAACGCTGGAAATTTGACCAAAATCGTATGGGCACCCGGCAGGATTGATTCCATTCATGCAATGAGCGCTGGTGATGGAAGCTCGGGCTAAAGCCGGGGTAATAATAGCAGCGCTTTGTATCCTCAGGCAAAAAGCGCAATATAAAAAACAGCTATCTCATTACTAGCATAAATTACCCGTGGCAGCACAGGAGGGCTGTCTGCACCATCCCGAAGTTTCAAATTAGCGCGCTATTTCTGATCCGGCAAATTATCCCGATCTGAAAAATCTCGAGATAGTTGGCGGTGCAGACGCAATTATCGCGCTAGTTCGTAGGATTAATCTCGAGATTGCAATCCCAAGTCAACTCGGGTTTATTTGCAAAATAGCGCGCTATTTTACGAATTATCCCGCTAATTCGTCGGTGCAGACGCACTCGAGATTGGACTCGGGGTAATTTATTCATGACGTCAGTCCATAATGCAATTCGCGTTCCACTTCCGCCTTGGTCAAAACATAAACACGTGCGAAAGTCAACTTTATACATGCGAATAGCGTTCATAAGCAACGATGGTGTCCCCACCAGTGAATGGATTTTGGGAGAGACCCCGGGAGAGACCAGACCGAAGGGGGAGGCGCTCATCGCATCGACGATGGTCATATTCAATATTCCTTCGCAAAATGTGAGCAAATAGCATTTCTTTCCTCCTTCTCCCTCTCTCTCTCTCTCTCTGTCGTTGCCTCCTACTCTGCCATCATATTTCACGAAGAATACATCACTTCTTTACTCGCTGAGCTGAAAGGATTGTTGCATAACACCGGTTGAATTCGGCGAAAGTATACTAGTGAAAGGAGTTCATTGCTTGCATATCGCGGGAAGTTATTCAAAAGCGCGGGCCGTTGAAACTCCAAGATCCGAAAGTGCGCATGCCCGGAATATCGGGCTTGTTGCCTCGCTCGAGCAGATATAGCTCCTCGTGGGATGGTGCAGACGGGGTTTCTTGAATCTCGAGATTAATCGCGAAGAGGGCTGATCGGGCTAAAATCTCGAGATTGAGCAAACTCGGGATGGTGCAGCACCGCCTAGGGAGTAGGATTCGTTTTTGTTTATCAAGGTGTGTGAGGGTGTGTGTGTGGGGAGAGGGGGTGACATTCTTTTATGTACAGCTAGACTCTCTATTCACACTGAAAGCCAAGCAGTTTATTGATGGCATATAACAACTGATTCACATCAGACTTATCTTTCAATATAAATGGGAGGTTCAATTACGTTAAGCATCTTCGGTTGAACTGGAGGAAGAACTTCAATAATCATTACAGAGTGAAATCCAAATCTAACTATAAAATGGAAAAATGTATTAGAACACGGTGTATTCAGTAAGCAGTCAACATGCAATTGCTGTGATAAAGAAATGTTATCATTAATGTATTGGGTCAGAAATAAGCATGTAAGTACATTGCACATGTACCATACAATTTACATTAGACTGCGGTTGTTTGTACTTTTTACATTAAAGGTTGTCCAATCATAGTACAGCGGGATGTCGAAAAGAAGTGAGAGTGAGAGAAAGGGGGGGGGGGTGATAAAATGAGTTAGACAGAACCAGTGGTGGGAAAAAATGTGTCAGAATGTGAGAGACAGTAGGAAAATCAAAGAGGGATGAAGAGATAGATAGAGAAATTATAAAGAATACAAGAGAGATAGAGAGAAAAGGTTTTAGATGTTAGTTGTGATAAAAGATATTATTTTGTATGGCTTCCATTGGCTTTTTAAATGTTATTTTTTTAAAGATTTTAGATATCTATTTTTGGTGTGTCATATAGTTATGCATTGAAATAATTGATAAAAATCTTATAAAGTACACTGTATATATCTCATGGAATTGTTGTGTCTTTTAAAAGTTATATGGGCATCTTCACTGCTTAGAATACAAGATTGATTTCATTCAAGTAAATAACAATATCGATACGTGTATGTTAGATTATGTCTTTTTTAATAGATATGTAGAACACAATGTATAAAATATAATCATGTTAATTATTATAAAGGGCAAGATATGCTCCAAGTATTTAGATGAAAAGGTCACAATATTTGAGATGGCATGTTATAATGCATAAAACAGGTCCCTGTATGTCTGTTATATACACAACAAACAAGTACGTCCCCCTAGATCAAAATGCTGTAACTTTTGAGGGAATGCTTTTTATATGTAATATTTCATAAGTGGTTTTCTACATACTCATTGGGCGACTCCATGGGAACAATAGATTGGTCGGTTGAGTCATCCATGAGTAATCAAAGTAATCAAAGATTGAATAAAAAATGATCATTTTCTGAAAGTCACAAGAGTAATTTTTCAGATTATGTAAATAATATGATAATTGGGCGAAGATTGTTTTTTTGGGGTGAATTTTAGGGTGCTAATGCTGTTTTATTATCCATAAATAAATGTATCCCCAAATCACCTTCATTTTGCAGCGAACTCTTTTTTTGCTTGTTAAATTTAAACCATCACCCCTGTTAGAAAATCGTTCCTACCGGGCCCTGAATGGCGGCGGTCAGCGCATACATTCGTAATTCCGAAGGTTCGTTAATCCGAAAACGAAATAAGGTTCGTAATTCCGAAGGTTCTTTAGTCCGAAAACGAAATAAGGTTCGTAATTCCGAAGGTTCTTTAGTCCGAAAACGAAATGAGGTTCGTTATTCCGAAGGTTCGTTAGTCCGAAAACGAAATAAGGTTCATGATTCCGAAGGTTCGTTAATCCGAAAACGAAATAAGGTTCGTAATTCAGAAGGTTCTTTAGTCCGAAAACGAAATGAGGTTCGTTATTCCGAAGGTTCGTTAATCCGAAAACGAAATAAGGTTCGTAATTCCGAAGGTTCTTTAGTCCGAAAACGAAATAAGGTTCATAATTCCGAAGGTTCTTTAGTCCGAAAACGAAATGAGGTTCGTTATTCCGAAGGTTCGTTAGTCCGAAAACGAAATAAGGTTCATGATTCCGAAGGTTCGTTAATCCGAAAACGAAATAAGGTTCATAATTCCAAAGGTTCGTCAGTCCGAAAACGAAATGAGGTTCGTAATTCAGAAGGTTCGTCAATCCGAAAACGAAATGAGGTTCGTTATTCCGAAGGTTCGTTAGTCCGAAAACGAAATAAGGTTCATGATTCCGAAGGTTCGTTAATCCGAAAACGAAATAAGGTTCATAATTCCAAAGGTTCTTTAGTCCGAAAACGAAATGAGGTTCGTTATTCCGAAGGTTCGTTAGTCCGAAAACGAAATAAGGTTCATGATTCCGAAGGTTCGTTAATCCGAAAACGAAATAAGGTTCATAATTCCAAAGGTTCGTCAGTCCGAAAACGAAATGAGGTTCGTAATTCAGAAGGTTCGTCAATCCGAAAACGAAATGAGGTTCGTAATTCCGAAGGTTCGTTAATCCGAAAATTACATAAGGTTCGTATTTCCGAAAATGAAATTAGTTCATTTTGGTAACAAAAACGGTGTTGTCATTACAAGATAACATGATATTATGCAATAATAGTAATAACGAACGATGATACATGTGTGTGTGTTGTGGCCAAAGCATGTATTGCATTAAAAATAGGCGCCCGGATCAAGCATAGGCTTAATTTCGATTTTATCTGAGCAAATGGTTTAAGGATGGGATTAAGTGTGTTGGTTGCGTGCGAGTAACCTCCAGATAATAGCATTTGTATTGGAGGGTATGTCATTTTTAATAACAGCTTCTGCTGGTAATAAAAATGAAAATAATACTAATGATGATCATAATAATCCAAACGATATGATCATAATAAAAATGGTAATAAAGAATATAAATGTAAATAAAATTTTACTGATCGTTACGCCTAGTTCTGACAATGTTAATGACGATAAAAATGATAACAGCTTAACATTTAATGTTCTTTAAAAAAAAAATCATAATCCATGTGAAATTTAAAGGGGAATGAAACCTTTGGAACAAGTAGGCTTGTGTCGAAACAGAAAAATCAAAGAATAAGAACAAAGAAAGTTTGAGAAAAATCGGACTAATGAGAAAGTTATGAACATTTGAATATTGCAATCACTAATGCTATGGAGATCCTCCTATTGGCAATGCGACAAGGATGTGTGAACAACTTTCCCTTTGATGGACTATAAAATACCCCCAAAATATCTCTTTTTGCTTTTTCTTATGGTGATACAAATTCTTTATCCATGATTTATTCTTTAAAAATCTATATTACATGCCCTCCTATCGAAAGAACACATGATCTACTGATAGATGTGATAAAGAGGCAATTTAAGTGAAATATATACTAAAGTAATGGGGAGAGTAATTTGTTCACAAGTGACATCACACATCTTTGTCGCATTGCGAATTTGAGGATCTCCATAGCATTAGTGATCGCAATATTCAAATGCTCATAACTTTCTTATTATTTGTCCAAATTTTCTCAAACTTTCGTTGATCTGTTTCTTTGATTTTTCTGTTTTCACACAAGCTATCTTGTTCCAAAGGTTTCATTTTCCTTTAAAAATGGAATACATTTCAATTCGTATCCACCGAACAGTAGGCCTATGTGTGTGTATGTTGCATGAGGAATGCTCATGGGTGTTGTGTTCGTGCATATCAGGGCCGAAGCCATGATTTTCTACGAGGGGGTTCCGAATTATTTGATTTGATTTGATTTATTTATTTCCACATTCCAAAAAAAGTATATACAAGTGTAATCATTTTTTTTCTTAGCATAACATAATAAGCAAATGATATAATTAATAACATATGCATAATATACAATCTAATTGAAATATACACTGTTGGTCATAAAGGTGGAATATTTATTTTTACCCCAGTTTAGGGAAGGATTTTTAAAAATTATTTATTTCTAATAGATCTAGATAATGGCATACATTCTCAGATTTTATTGAATACTAATTTGCGAGTATTTGTTTTGCGTGACTGCTTCATCATATGTGTGTTACTATGCTAATCAGCTAAGGGACCTACGTCCTTAAGTCATGATTGACAGTAATGAGGATTAATGCCTCACAATAGGGCACTGATATATAGCTGATCGACACGATTTTTATCCTGGGGCCTCACAGTAACGAGGCCATTGCTTAGCCCCTGAATCATGACTGTACGCAGTGTTTGCTAGGGTACGCGGCCCCTTCCACAAATCCCCCAAAACGAAGAAAATGCAATAAATTGTCAAAAATTTATTGCATTTTCCCCCGGCCCCCAACAGGAAAAATTCCTCTGTAGGGCCATGCATTATGGTTCAAGGCATGGCCACACAGAGCCTCATTACTGTCAATTATGATTTAAGGACGTAGGTTCCCTAGCTGATTAGCATAGTAGCACACATATGTTTTAGCAGTCACGCAAAAGAAACACTCGCAAATCAATATTCAATAAAATCTGAGAATGTATGCCATTATCTAGATCTATTAGAAATAAATAATTTTTTTAAATCCTTCCCTAAACTGGGGTAAAAATAATTATTCCACCATTATGACCAACAGTGTACTTATACCTGATAAATTTCTTCTTTTTTTATTGTTAAAAAAATAGCAGAAAAAATATATATATACATATATCAACAATAATACATTTTGAAATGTGGGAGACCTTCAGCTTAAGCTTAGAGCTTGAAATTGATAAAGGCCTCAAAAGGAAAAGGGAAGGAAAATCAGACAAATAGTGCAATAAAAGAGACTTATCTTTTATTGCACAAAATAATAGAAATATTACCAAAAAAGTAGATAGGGAAAGAAAAATTAAAATGAGGAAGTTATAATCATGTTGATATTAAGAGATGCCAACAAAGAGTGAACCCTTTGTAGATCATAACCGGGGCTGATCCAGCTTTCCACAATGCGGGAGGGGGGAGGGGGATTCCCGTTACATTATCCCCGATCGGCCGCTTAAATATATAATGCTCACCAACGGGAGGATTGGTGTGTATAACATTGAGAAAAGAGGGACACGATGAATGTTTTTGTGTTTAAAATGATGGAAATGGGAGTGATTGATTAGGGGTATAAAGAACAATGCACGAAAGCATTATTGGTGAGTTTAGCAAGAGTACAATAATATGAACATTTGTAAAGCGCCGGTATTCATCATAAAAAGATGCTCATGGCGCAATAAAGAAAAGAAAAGAAAAGGAAAAGAGAAAGAAAGGAAGGAAAATAGAAAACCTACTAAAATGAGGGGGCGAATAACAATTACCTTAAAGCTTGTGTGAATAACCAGGTTTTCAGAGAACTTTTGAAAGTGGTGAGACAAGAAATATTGCGGATTTCTTTTGGGAGTTTATTCCAAAGGAATGGCCCAGCATGTTGAAATGATCGATCCCCCCATGAATTATGAGATTGTGGTACAGTGAGTAAGGATGAACTAGAAGACCTAAGGTTGCGAGAGGGATTGTAAGGAGTAATCAAGGAAGAGTTGTATTGAGTTGCAGTTCTGTGTATTGAATGGAAAACAAGTGGGAGAATTTTAAAAGTTATGCGCTGTACAACAGTTAACCAGTGAGGAGATTTGAGAATGGGGGTGTGTGATTCCTCTTGGGGGACATGGTGACGATACGGGCAGCATTATGTTGGAGTTTCCTAAGGCGATCTAACTGAGATTGTGAAACATTATTATACTAAAGCATTGCAAAAATCAAGACGGGATGTAATAAGTGCCTGTGTAATCTTCTCTGTACAAGACTTAGTGAGATACTTCCTAATGCAGAGGCGTCGATCCTGGGGGGGGGGGGGGGCCAGGGGGGGGGGCGATCGCCCCACCAATGAAAATATTGGGGGGCAAACATATTGTTTTGCCCCCCCAATAATTCTGGATGTGCAAAAATAAAATAAGATTGTAATGTTCAGCAAGCGAGATTGAGATACACAACTCGTTCTCTATTTCAAATCGTGCTCAAAATGTCAGCTTTTTTTTTCCGATCGAAATATCAAAATTTTCAGCTCGCGCTCCGCGCTCGCATCTATTTTGAGAGGTTGTAGAGAGAGATTTGTTCTTTTAAATACCAATCTTAATCATTGGTACCAAAAATATTTAGAATATCAAGCTTTCAGGTCAGAATATAAAGAAATTTCAGCTCGCTCTCGGCACTCGCATTATCTGTGTAGTGAGATATGTATCCTTCTCATGAGTTACTATACAAACAGTCCTAAACAGGTACAGTTTTCCTGTTTTAAGGTCAGTATATATACTAAAAAATTTCAGCTCGCGCTTCGCGCTCGCATTAATTTGTTGGTGAGATACATGTCTGTATCTCATGAGTCATATATATATATATATATATATATATATATATATAATATGCCTATGTGTTTGTGTGGGGGGGGGGGTGTTTTGTATGATCGAGCGGAGCGCCTTTGGAACGTTCATTCATGATTTTGCCCCCCCCCCCCATCTGAAAAATGGATCGACGCCCCTGTCCTAATGAACCCTAAATTTCTACCCTTCACCCTTGCATTAATTAAGTAAATTAAAGTAAACTAAAGTGAGTGCATACAATTTGGTGAAATTATATCAACGAGCAATACTGACGGGTTTTTTTTTCTCACATTCAGTAGAAGAAAAGGACGTAAGTCTTGGGTTTCACAAAAGAACAACATGTTGAATACCGCAATTCAGACATTTTGTATTGAGCATACATACATGTAGTGCATTTAAAAAAGGAAAAGTTTAAAGAATGTGTAACAATTTCAAAATGTGGAACGGGCCTATTATTGTAATAGTTTGTTTTTTTATATTTTTTTGGCGCATGTATGCTCCAAGTGTTAGTTTGCTTAGTTTTTAAGAAAGAAAAGAATACCAGGTGTTCCTTTTGTGTAAGATGGAACTAAATATTCAGAAGGTTATCCTCGATACAATGTCCCAAACTGCAAGGTTTGTTGTTTTGAACCAATGATTAGGTACATAAATGTATTACCTACAGTGGAATTTATTGTCACATAAGTATTTCGTCCTTTATTCCTGGCATTAATGATGGAAACTAGTGTGTGTGTTTTTTTTTCTTTAAAGTGTAACACCTTTAATAAGCTTATATGTAATCCAATATCATGACTTTTGTACATTGTTATATAGGGATTGGGTGTTTGGTTACCAATAGGTGAATCTCGGGACTGTTTGATTTTTTTTTCTTTATAGAAACAGGGGGATTGGGAGTGCTTTGGGACTTTGTTTGGCTGTGTTTCATTTGAGCACGTGCCAATGTTTGCTTGTGTTGTTTTTGTCGGGGATATAGCCCAGGCGCGGATCCAAAATTTTGTGGGGAGGGGGGCCCAAATTTGACCTGATTTTTGGCGCCCATGTGTACTTTTCGAAAAATGGCGCCCCCTCCCTCCCGGCCAGGCTAACTTAAATGTAGCTTAAATGCCTTGAATGTATTTTGAATTATCTTATTACATAATCACATAAAAAAAGGCAATTAAAGACCACTTTTTTAATGTGTTCTTGAACAAAAAATCCATGAATATATAATGTAATATAATTGGGAGCGCGAAATTTTATTCTTAAAAACACATTGAGGTATCTCACAAGGCCTAAATAAATAATGATAACGCGAAGCGCGATATATTTTGACATAAAATTTGGAAAATAATATTATATTTCACCATAATCCCTTTCCTTTTCTCCCTTTTTTTTCTTGGTCGTGATTTTTTTTTTTTTTTTTTGGGGGGGGACAAAACGCCCATGTCCTAACAGTCATTTCCTAGCTTTACTTTATAAACAACATTAATGTGCAATAATCTCATAAGCCCTATGCGAGGAAAAAAAAATAAATTTCATGTATTTTGACCTGAAAATTGAACATTCTGGGCAATGTTTGTGAACCTGAACAAGATGCGTATGTAACTAGATAATTACTACGAGCGCGAAGCGCGAGCAGAAATTTTTAATGTGCGTTCTGACCTGGTCGAAAAGGGACCTGTTAAGGAAGTTTTGCAGTTAGCCATTAAGACAATACATATTTCAACGATTAAATAATGCGAGCGCGAAGCGCGAGCTGAACATTTTTGATATTCCAACCTAAAAAATTAGATTTCAAACCCCCAACGGGACACTCGATTCATGTTTTGTCACTCATGAAAAATGATGGGTAGTTTTTGGTATCTTCCTACATTAATAATGCGAGCGCAAAGCGCGAGCAGAAAATTTTAGCACGTTTTTAATAAGATCAAGATGCGTATCTCGATAAACATGCATGCACGTGTTTTAGAGTTAGACAAAATCTGGGCATTCTGAATACATTTCATTTTTCATCATGAAAATCAATAATGCGAGCGCGGATCGCGAGCTGGAAATAATATTTGAAATTCCGATATGAAATGGGTCAATTTAAGCAATATTTAAAGCACTGTGTATATAGGGGAATTGTGAAGTGGATGTGGAAAGTACTTAATAAATGATTCGAGCGCGAAGCGCGAGCTGATATTTTATTATTATATAGGATCGAGACATTTTAGGCCTAAGGACATTTTGTCATATAAAAATGATGCCTATCTTTTATTCCTCTTCCTAGAACGTGTCGATATTTTTTTTTGAAAAAGGACAATTTAGTTATGAATTCATAAAAATTGTATTTCATATTTGAAGAGTTTAGTTGCAAAAGGGGTTAGGTCCACTTTGGACCATTCCGAGAAAAACCATGTTTTTTATTCTCACTTATTGCAAAAGTCTTATGAGAAACTAAATTGTCATGATGTACTACCCTATCATGTGAACATAAAATTGGGTATAAAAGAAATCTACCTGTCTTCAATTTTTTTCTATACAGTGCGTCCCAGAAAAAACGAAACCGAGATTAAGCGATGATTTATCATAACTTAATCACAAATACAATAGACAAATGACCTACCAATGTAAAGCTTAGAATCTCCTCTTTCATCTGATATTACTTAGATTATTCCCCATTCACGCATGAGTGAGCAAAAACAATTTGAAGAAAGAATACCAAAAACTCATTTGGCGGGGGGTATCTGAATTTCAAAAAGAAAATCACATGCCTAAAAAGTTCAATATCTGCTCTTTTATTTGATACCTTAATCATCAAAATTGGTCAACAAGTAAACAAGTTATATTCCCTCAAAACAAAGCTTGTATTTCCATAATTTCATTAAATAAACGTGTTTCCAGCGGTTTCCCACAGAAGCTATCGCATGGTTAACAAAAGACTTAATGCATGGCTGATCGTCAACAAAACGGAGTGTCAAGTGAGTTTGAAAGCTAGCCTGCAGAACCTCTCAATTTTATGAAATTATTGAAATTCAAGCCTTATTTCAAACAACTAGAACTTTGTTATTTCTTGACCATTTTCTGTAATTGAGGTATCAAATTAAAGAGCAGATATTGAATTTTTTTTAAATGTGGTTTTCTTTTTGAAACCCAGATACAGCCCGCCAAATGACTTTTTGGTATCCTCTCTTCAAATTGTTTTTGCTCACTCATGCGTGAATGAGAAATAATCCAAGTAATTTCAGATAAAAGAGGAGATTCTAAGCTTTACAATGGTAGGTCATTTGTCTATTTTTTTTGGGATTAAGTTATGATAAATTATCGATAAATCTCGGTTTCGTTTTTTGTGGGACGCACTGTATATCTTTTAAAAAATTATCATTGTGGACCTAACCCCTTTTGCAACTAAACTGAAATGAGTCCAATCTCTTTTCATAAGGTTCATAAGGTTCATAAGGTAGTATTTATTGTCCAGATAAATAAATAAGTGGAAATTTGCATTTTTACATGGTATTGAACATACATAACATAGCATAGAAAATGAACATATTTACAGAAAATCAAACAATCACATATAGTCAATTATGATATACACGTGCAAATGCTACCCACTGGGTAGCATTTGAAAAAAATACTGTTATTGACATTAAAATTAAGATTGAAATGGAAATCTGAACTGAAAGTTAGATATCGGATATTGAATTGAAATTGCATTAGAATTGTAATAAATCAGTACTATAAATCTTCACAGCATTGTCCACTTGTAATTGTTATTGTTATCAGTATTTACATATTATTTTTATTTTCAATATTGTTGTTTTAAAGAATTAACATCAACTACCCGACAAGGTAAATTTACATTATTAGGCATATCATTATTCTTATACAATCCCTTCCTCATTCAGCATTCGGATTGAGCTTGGCACGAATGAGTTTAAGAACCTATTTGTTCGACAACGTGCCGACCGTAGTCTATTATCAGATCTCATCCTTTCGTAGTTTACATTCAATGGGTGATCATTATTGTATAGTATCTCTTTTGCCTTTTCAAGTATTCTGTTTCGACATACATCAGTGAGGTTAAGGTCGGGTCCTGTTATTTGTTCTGCTTGTCTGACCATTCTACTTAGTATATTCATATCTTTTTTGCGACAGCTTGTGAACCAAACCACACAATCAAATATGAGGATGCTTTCAATAAGTGATCTATAGAATAAAACCATTATGGTGCGGTCAACATGGAATGACTTCAATTTTCTTATGAAATACATCCGTTGTATTGCCTTCTTGTAAATTGAATTGCATTGATCTCCCCATTTTAATCCATCGTCAATAATGGTACCTAAGTATTTGAACTTATGAACTATTTCAATTTCCTCTTCATTGATTAAAATTGTGATTTTTCTTTGCCACCTTCATTCACGTTTTCATTTGAATTTCAAATTTTCTTTCATATCATCAGAGTGACTAAAAATTTAGAGGTTTAGAGACAGAAAACAATAAAATTTATGAAAAATGGACTTAACCCATTTTGACAAATGAGTTCTTCAGAAGAGTTTTGTTGCAAAAGGGGTTAGGTCCACTCCAAGAAAATATTTTTTTTAATTCTCCCATATTGCAATATTTTTATGCGAAACTGAATTTTCATGATACCCTTCCATGAGAACATTAAATTGGGTATAAAAGAAATCTACCTGTCTTCATATATTTTATAATATACTTTTCCAAAAAAATTATGTTTGGACCTAACCCCTTTTGCAACTAAACTGAAATGGACCTAAACCCTTTTGAAAAAAAGTGGCTTTTCTTTGCCATTTTAGTTCACTTTTTAATAGGAATTTCAACTTTTCTTTGGTATCATCTCATAGAGCTACTAAAAATCTATACATTGAGACATAAAAATCAAATTTGATGAAAAATGGACCTAACCCCTTTTGCAAGTGAGCTCTTCATTTATTAATTTAATAAGCCTAATGAGTGTGTGAAATCTGTTGACAGTGCATGAGGCCTGAAAAACTGGATATTTTATATTTTTTGTAATCATGAACAGCATTCATGGGTTGATACATTTATAGCAAATAATGCGAGCGCAAATCGCGATCCGAAATGTTTAAATGGGGGGAATTCAAGTAGTTTGTTACAGAATATATAGGTACAGTGACGTACCGTGGGTCACGGCATTGGGGGGGGGGGGGGGCACCACCACAAATTTGGTGTCACTTAGGGAGCGCGCTCAGTTGCCAGGTATGCTGACCTAATAGAGAAATTTTAAGGACATGCAATGCCATTAAACAGATAAGTATGTCACTGATTAAATAATGCGATCGCGAAGCGCGAGCTGAAATTTTTTGATATTCAGACCAAAAAGAGACATTATAACATTATTTACCATTGTATTTTAATTTTTTTTTTCTCTCTCTCTTTTATATATACATGGAGTAATTTCCTTTTCTGTCTTTTGTAATTGTGTGTATTGGTTTTTAATGTGAAATAAATGAAATGAAATGAAATATCACTTTGCCCTCCCCCTTCTGAAACATGTCGCCTTATGGTCAAACATCAAATTAGCGCTCTCCTAGTTCGAACATCAATTTGGCGCCCCGCTAGTTTGAACATCAATTCGGCGCTCCCCTAGTTCGAACATCAATTTGGCGCCCGCCCAGTTCAAACATCAATTTGGCGCCCCCATCTAGTTCGAAAATTAATTCGCCCCCTCCCCCTTGTTCAAACATCAATTCGGCGCCCCATAGTTCGAACGTCATTTTGGCGCCGCCTAGTTCGAACATCAATTTGGCGCCCCCCTCGTTCGAACATCAATTTGGCGCCCCAAGTTCGAATAGCAATTCGGCGCCCCCTAGTTCGAACATAAATTTGGCGACCCTAGTTCGAATATTCAATCGGCGCCCCCCTACGTCGAACATCTATTTGGCCTCCCTAGGTCGAACATCAATTTGGCGCCCCCAGTTGGAACATCAAATTGGCGCCCCTAGTTCGAATATCAATTCGGCGCCCCCTAGTTCAAACATCAATGTGGTGACCCTAGTTCGAACATCGATTCGGCGCCCCCCCCCCCTAGTTCGAGTATCAATTCGGCGCCCCTACATGTAGGTCGATCATCAATTCGCCCCCCCCCCGTTCGAACATCAATTCGACCCCCAGTTCGAACATCAATTTGGCGCCCCCCTAGTTCGAACATCAATTCGGCGCCCCCCTAGTTTGAGTATCAGTTTGGCGCCCCCCTAGCTCGAACATCGATTCGCCCCCTCCCCCCTAGTTCGAGTATCAATTTGGCGCCCCCAGTTCGAACATCATTTTAACATCCCTTCGAACATCATTTTGGCGCCTTCCTAGATCGAATATCAATTCGGCGCCCCTACATGGAGGTCCAACATCAATTTGGCGCCCCATAGTTCGAGTATCAATTTGGCGCACCCTAGTTCCAACATCAATTCTGAGCCCCCCTAGTTCGAGTATCAATTTGGCGTCCCCCTAGTTCGAACATCGATTCGGCCCCTCCCCCCCCCCTAGTTCTAGTATCAATTTGGCGCCCCAAGTTCGAACATCATTTTAACATCCCTTCGAACATCATTTCGGCGTCCTCCTAGTTCCGAATATCAATTCGGCGCCCCTACATGTAGGTCCAACATCAATTTGGCGCCTCTAGTTCGAATATCATTTCGGCCACCCTAGCTCGAGTATCAATTTGGCGCCCCCTAGTTCCAACATCAATTCTGAGCCCCCCTATTTCGAGTATCAATTTGGCGTCCCCCTAGTTCGAACATCGATTCGGCCCCCTCCCCCCCCCCTAGTTCGAGTATCAATTTGGCGCCCCCAGTTCGAACATCATTTTAACATCCCTTCGAACATCATTTCGGCGCCCTCCTAGTTCGAATATCAATTCGGTGCCCCTACATGTAGGTCCAACATCAATTTGGCGCCCCTAGTTCGAATATCATTTCGCCCCCCCCCCCTTGCTCGAGTATCAATTTGGCGCCCCCTAGTTCCAACATCAATTCTGAGCCCCCCTAGTTCGAGTATCAATTTGGCGTCCCCCTAGTTCGAACATCGATTCGGCCCCTCCCCCCCCCCTAGTTCTAGTATCAATTTGGCGCCCCAAGTTCGAACATCATTTTAACATCCCTTCGAACATCATTTCGGCGTCCTCCTAGTTCCGAATATCAATTCGGCGCCCCTACATGTAGGTCCAACATCAATTTGGCGCCTCTAGTTCGAATATCATTTCGGCCCCCCTAGCTCGAGTATCAATTTGGCGCCCCCTAGTTCCAACATCAATTTTGAGCCCCCCTATTTCGAGTATCAATTTGGCGTCCCCCTAGTTCGAACATCGATTCGGCCCCCTCCCCCCCCCCCCTAGTTCGAGTATCAATTTGGCGCCCCCAGTTCGAACATCATTTTAACATCCCTTCGAACATCATTTCGGCGCCCTCCTAGTTCGAATATCAATTCGGTGCCCCTACATGTAGGTCCAACATCAATTTGGCGCCCCTAGTTCGAATATCATTTCGCCCCCCCCCCTTGCTCGAGTATCAATCTGGCGCCCCCAGTTCGAACATCATTTTGACATTCATTCGAACATCATTTCGGCGCCCTTTTGGTTCGAACATCATTTTCTTTCCTCCTCTTCCTCTTTTTTTCTTCTCGTCCTTCCCCTCTTCCTCTCCCCTTTTCTTCTTTTCTTTCTCTCTTTTTTTCTCTTCTTTCCTCCCTCTTCCTCTCTCCTTTTTTTCCTTTTCTTTCCCCTCTTCCTCTTTTTTCTTCCCCCTCTCCCCCTCCCTTTTCTTCTCTTCCTTTCCCCTTTTCTTCCCCCCTTCTCTCTCTTTTTTCTCTTCTTTCTTCCCTTTTCCTCTCTCTCCTTTTTCTCCCTTTCCTTTCCCTTCTTCCTCTCTCTTCCCCCCATCTTCTTTCCCCGCTTCCTCTTTTTTCTTCCCCCTCCCCCTCCCTTTTTCTTCTCTTCCTTCCCCCTCTTCCTCTTTTTTCTCTTTCTTTCCCCTCTTCTTCTCCTTTTTTTTCTTCTTTTCTTTCCCCTCTTCTTTTTTCTTCTTTTCTTTCCCCTCTCTTTTTTCTTCTCTTCTTTCCTCCCTCTTCCTCTCTCTCCTTTTCTTTTCCCCTCTTCCTCTTTTTTCTTCCCCCTCTCCTTCCCCCTCCCTTTTCTTCTCTTCTTATTTTTTCTCCTTTTCTCCTCTTTTTCCTCTCTCTCTTTTTCTTCTCTTCCTTTCCCCTCTTCCCCTCTCTCTCTTTTTTTTCTCCTTTTCCTTTCCCTCTCTTTTTCCTTCTCTTTCTTTTCCCTTTTCCTCTCCCTTTATCTTCCCTTCCTTCCCCCTCTTCCCTTTTCTTCTTTTTTTCCCCCCCCTTTTCCTCTCTCTTTTTTCTTCACTTCTTCCCCCTCTTCCTTTCTTCTTTTCTTTCCCCTCTTTTTTCTCTTTCTTTCCCTCTCTTCTTTTTTTTTTGCCGAAGGGGGGGGGGGGCCAAGGCCCCCTCGGCCCCCCCCCCCATGGATCCGCGCCTGATATAGCCTATACCCCCGGCGGAAGCAATGCGGGTGGGGTAGTGGTGCATGTTTGAGTGGGGCGCGGCCCAGCAGGGTCCCGGGGCGATCCTAGTCCCAAGCTTGTTTCAATCACATAATTTCTTTTTAACAGGAAAAACATACACTGGCTTAGTATGTTTAAAATTTAACTTATTATTGCGGTATATGCTGATTGAATGTCAGTTTTTTCCATCTATACAGCTATTTCGTTTCAATTTTATAAGATTAAAACAAAGAAAAAAGACATGAAGGGGTAGATTATTATTATTGGAAATACTACAGCAACCTGTAAAGAAGGGTGAGCTGTGAGGGAGTGCTGCTTTGGAGAGGGTCGTATAGATGGGATTCCTTCCCTTCTTTATTTACTTGCAGGAATTACGAGCACCTTATTTAGGATTCTTAGAGATAATGTTATACAGTGCGTCCCAGAAAAAACGAAACCGAGATTTAGCGATGATTTATCATAACTTAATCACATTGAAAATACAATAGACAAATGACCTACCATTGTAAAGCTTAGAATCTCCTCTTTCATCTGAAATTACTTAAATTAATTCTCATTCACGCATGAGTGAGCAAAAACAATTTGAAGAGGGGATACCAAAAAGTCATTTGGCGGGCTGTATCTGGGTTTCAAACATAAAACTACATTTCTAAGAAGTTCAATATCTGCTCTTTAATTTGATACCTCAGTTACAGAAAATGGTCGAGAAATAAGAAAGTTCTGGTTATTTGAAATAAGGCTTGAATTTCTATAATTTCATAAAATTAAGAGGTTTTACAGGCTAGCGTTCAAACTCACTCGACACTCCGTTTTGTTGACGATCAGCCATGCATGAAGTCTTTTGTTAACCATGCGATAGCTTCTGTGGGAAACCGGTGAAAACACGTTTATTTAATGAAATTATGGAAATACAAGCATTGTTTCGAGGGAAAGTAACTTTTTTACTTCTTGACCATTTGTTGTGATTAACGTATCAAATTAAAGAACAGATATTGATCCGTTTAGGCATGTGATTTTCTTTTTAAAATTCAGATACCCCCCCGCCAAATGAGTTTTTGGTATCCTTTCTTCAAATTGTTTTTGCTCACTCATGCGTGAATGAGGAATAATCTAAGTAATATCAGATGAAAGAGGAGATTCTAAGCTTTACATTGGTAGGTAATTTGTCTATTGTATTTGTGATTAAAATATGATAAATCATCGCTAAATCTCGGTTTCGTTTTTTCTGGGACGCACTGTACATGGAAGGGATAACAATATTCGAATTGATCGACATTCTTTTTGTTGTGAACAATGGCGCAATAAATTAGAGTTTATCATTGGATTATGTACTGCAGTTACACTAGGAAATATGTTGGTATGTCTAATCCTCAATCTCCCTATAAATAACGTAGTAAAAATCTTAAATTTTTATTTAATACAAAAAAAATGGTGGAATGATCTTTTTAGATTTTCTTTATGAATAGATGTTTAAATTGTAATTTTGTTTCCTTAATGTTAGAGGAATAAGAGAATGCGCGAAAAGGGGACGAATATTTTCATGGTGCAAAGAAAAAGGGGATGTAATTTTTTACAGGAGACGTATAGTACAAAAGAAGTAGAGGATAGATGGAGTTCTGGGTGAGATGGGTCATGTTACTATAGTCATGGATCAAATCACAGCAGAGGAGTACTCATTCTTATCAAAACCTCGCTAGACTTTAAACTTATAAATATAAAACAAGATGACGAAGGGCGATATACTCATTGATTGTGAAATCCAAGGACATAAAATGGTCCTTTGTAATGTATACTTACCGACGAGGGATAAAGAAAATCATCAAATCTTTTTTTTTAAGGATATGATTATAAAATCAAACAAAATTAATAGTTGTAACAAACCTGTTTTAATGGGAGGAGATTTTAATATTATTATGAATTCTTAATTAGATTATAATGGAACAGTGAAACAAAAATTAGATGACAAGGTTAGTAAAGAAATTAAGTAGAAAATTTCATGGAGGAACTACAATTGATAGATATATGGAGGGAGAGAAATCCATTGAAAAGACAATTTACCTTCACTATAATCCATTTATGCAAAGCAGATTAGATCATTGGCTAATATCAGATGATTTGGTAAATGTTGTTATTAGGTGCAAAATTTTACCATCTATAGCTCCTGGCCATTCAGCTATATTTTTTGTTCTTGTATGATAAAACTGATAAGGAAATGCGTAAAAAGAATGGTTCTTATTGGAAATTTGATAATAGCCTTTGTGGTAATGAAGAATATGTGAAAAAGATGAAAAAAGAAATACTTACACTAAAGGAGAAAATAAAAACAGAAGTTAAAGATAGAAGAGTTGTATGGGATTATTTGAAAATGAAAATAATGTCTTTCACAAGAACTTTTTCGAAAAAACTGGCTAAGGAAAAAAAAATTAAAAAGAATCTCTCGAAAAGGAATTGGAATGTTTAGAAGGTAGTTGCGTAAATTTAGTAGATGAAGAATTAATTAAAATGATAGAAAATAAAAGGAAAGAACTTGCAGACAGTTACGATTACATTAATGAAGGTATTAAAATTCGGTCTCGTGCGACAAGGTACGAAAGTTGGAGAAAGGGATACAAGGTATTTAGTCAACTATTACAATCTAACAAGAAGAAAAGTACTATAACAAAATTAGTTAAGGTTAACGGAGAAATTACTGAAAATGAGAAAGAAGTTTTAAATGAAATTAAATCATTTTATACCCACCTTTATGCTAGGGAATACACGGAAGATTTTAGGGATTTCTTTAAAAATGTACCAACGTTATCATCTGAAGATTCTGAAAGCTGTGAAGGCACTAGCGTACCTACGGGGGGGGGGGACAGGGGGGCACTCTGCCCCCCCCCTGACGAGCCACAACCCATGCAAAGGACGTATACCTGCCCCCCTCTGACGAGCTCGAAAGACCTTTTTTGCCCCCCCCCCTGACGAGTTTGAAGACCTTTATTGCCCCCCCCCCCCCCCGACGAGCTTGAAGACCATTTTTTTTTTTTTTTTTTTTGCTTGTCAATTTTTTTTTCTGTTACGAAATCCTTCATTTTTGATTGAAGACCTTTTTTTTTTTGCTTGTCAAATTTTTGGGCGGACAGTTTTGCCCCCCCCCCCCCCTGTGGAAAATCCTAGGTACGCCACTGTGTGAAGGGGATATACTACATAGAAGAAGAGTGTATTTCGGTACTGAAAGAAATGAAGCAAAATAAATCCCCTGGAAACAATGGGTTAACAGTTGAATTTTATTGTACATTTTGGGCTGAAATAAAGGATGTTTGATTGGGGCATTCAATGAAGTTTTTGCTCTTGGAGAACTTTCTGCATCACAAAAACAAGCAACTATTATTTTATTAGCTAAAGAAGGGAAAGACCCACATTACGTAAAGAATTATAGACCCATTTCGTTATTGAATACAGATTATAAGATCATATCCAAAGTTTCAGCAAAACGAATTAAAGAGGTTTTGGAGAGCGTTGTATTAGCAGATCAAATAGGATTTATTAAAAACAGGAATATAGGAGAAGCTATCAGATTAATTCATGATATGCTTTTTCATACGTTATATAATAATATCCCTGGGTATATGATAGCAATTGATTTAGAAAAAGCTTTTGATTCGATATCCCACAAATTTTTACATCAAACATTAGGTTCATTCGGTCTTGGCCAGCAATTTCGCAAATGGGTCAAAATATTATATACAAATAGCCAAAGTTGTATTTTTAATGGAGGAGATTCTACAAGCTATTTTCATGTGGAAAGAGTGGTAAGGCAGGGAGATTCGCTTTCACCATATCTTTTCATTTTATGCATAGAAGTATTAGCGCATAATATAAGCTATAATAATGATGTTAAAGAAATTTCCCTTGGAAAGGAAGAAGTAAAACAGGTTATGTATGCAGATGATATGTCTATTTTTGTCCGAGATCTAGATTCAGTCAAAAAAGTAATAGAATTTTAGAAAAATTCAGAAAAGTGTCAAGTTAATAGCGATAAGACGAAGGTTTTATTACTAGGTTCCTCTCAAGGAAAATCATATGATTTATCTTTTGGCCAAAAGGTGGATTTTATAAAGATTCTTGGTGTATTCTTTTCTTTAGATGTAGAAGTAAAAGAAAGATTGAATTATAAAGAAATATTAAGTAAAATAAAGAAGTTGTTAAACTGGCGGAAGCAAAGAGATTTAACTTTGATGGGCAAAATACAATTATTAAAGCAGTTTATCTTTTCAAAATTCATAAATGTGACATCTCTCACACCAATCCCAGAATGGGTTTATGTTGAGCTTGATCAGTTGGCTTTTACTCTTTTGTGGGGTGGCAGAAATAAGATTAACAAAAGAACGATGTATTTAGATTACCATCAAGGCGGCTTAAAAATGATGAATTTCCAATGGTTAATAAAGGCACAGAGAGTTATGTGGATTAAAAGACTAAAAGAAAATAATGCAATGAAATGGAACCAATATTTCAATTATGCCACAAAACATCTGGGAGGAAATTTTATATTTTCATGCGATTACTTGCTTGGATTGTTGGAGATAGCATTGCCGCAATTTTATATATTGTTAGAAGTATGGATAAAGACGAAGGATTTTCGATTAAAATCTGAAACATTTAAAGGAAATGAGATATTTTTGTTACAATAAATTTGTACGAATTGAAGGGAAATGCATATTTAACCAAAAAATATATGAAAAAAATATTTACAGATTGAAACATATTATGGATTATGATGGAAACTTAAGGTCATTTTCGTACTTCCAAAGACAGGGTTTAAACATAAATTATTTTCATTTGATAGAGTCAATTTATAAAACTTTTCCAGTCAGCTGGAGACGAAATGTGAAAATAGATAGCAAAGAGGCTTCTCTTAGGGAAGAAATATCATTTATATCTGGAAAAAGAATTTTGTCAATAGAGGAGTTAGTATCTAAAAACGTTTATGCAAATTTTATGAAATGTAACTTCGCAATACCTGATGTTTTCGAAAGGTTAAAAACAAATATAGTTTTTCTTATGAAAAGATTGAACACATTTTTATGAGACCAAGACAATGTACTCTGAACAGTAGATTAAGAGAGTTTCAGTTTAAAATGTTGCACGGCATTGCTTATACAAATCATCACTTGTTCCGTTTAAAAATCTCACAAAATAACATTTGTTGTGTATTGTAAAAAAAGAGGAGGAAACATATCGCCATCTATTTTTGGAATGTGAATATGCTTGTCTGGTATGGGGTAATTGTAAGGAGATGTTTGGTTTTATTTCTACGGGTAATTTAAGCTGGGGGGGGGATTCTTGTAGGTGTAGAATTAAAGGACGAAGGAAAGGAACGTTTAGTCAATCATTTTTTTATCTTTGTTAAAATGTTAATCTTCAAAGGGAGGGAAAAGGGTGCACTTGTTAAATTAAAAGGAAATTTAAGGAAGAAGAATGGGAAGAAAGAAGGCTGGCGCTAGGTAGAGGTAAGATTTCTCTACATTTAAGGAAATAGGAAAATCTTGATTAAAAGAATAAATAGGGAGAGTGAGGCAAAGGTATATATACAACGAGAGACAAAACCACAAAACAAAATAAATAAAAACAAAGAAAGAAAAAAAAAAAAATACGGAGAATTGGAGTCCCTTCCATGTAGAGTATATAAAGGGGATGGTGCTCCTAACCTGGGGACGGGGGGGGGGGGGGGTTGGGAGGTAGAATAACACTTTTTATCTTTTTTTTTTCTCTCTCTTATCATGTCATATATCTTGTTAATATTTCATTTTGTAATTGCTGAAACGCATAAGTATTAATTTCTGGTATCTTTGAAGTTTGATGTATAATTTGTATAATTATATTTGTTATGGATTTATTGTATAATTCATAATTATGTTTAAAATAGTTTGTACAAATTGTTTATAGAATGTGATTGTGTATTTTGATTTGAGAGAATACAATAAAACATCCTTAAAAAAATAATAATAATGCGAGGGCAAGATCAAATTGTCCAGTTTTAAGGTTGGAATATTACACATTTTGGCTCACGTTTTGCGCTTGCACTAATTATTGCTCATTAAGGTAGTCATTCTGATCCTGGTTAACTAAAATGTCTATAAATGTCCAGTTTCATGGATAGAATATCACAAATCTTCTGCTCGCGCTTCGCGCTAGCATTATTCGATTGGTGAGATATGTAGGCCTAGCACATTTCCCATTCATGAGTCACCAAATGCAAAAGGTTCCTTTCCTGGTCAGTATATGAAAAATTTCAGCTCGCTTTAATTCTTTAGTTAGATTCACATCCTTTTTTCATGATTACCAAAAAAAAAAATCGGAACGTTTACTTTTTATGTGGGGCGTTGTGGCCCAGTGGATTAGTCTTCTGACTTTGAAGCAGATGGTCGTAGGTTCGAATCCAAGTCATTGCGTTATTTCCTTCAGCAAGAAATTTATCCACACTGTGCTGCGCTCAACCCAGGTGAGGTGAATGAGTAACCGGCAGGAAGATATTCATTAAATGCCTTCTTTTAGGTGCCTAGGCAGCCCAGCTAAAGCCGGGGTAATAATAATAGCTGGGAGAACAGTTTTTAGAACCGAAGTGGCTTCCCTGGGTAAATAATAACTGTATTATTATTTTCTTTTATTAGGCCTACATGAAATTTCCAAAAGTTTGAGCTCGTGATTCGCTCGCAACATCTCACAAGGATGCCCTTTTAACAGTAATTAGGTCCATAATTTATCAAAAAGGCGAGTTTTACAACTTCAGATTTGATTTTTTTTTCCAAACCGCTTGCCCGCTACGCTCGCAAAAATAAAACCTAAATATATGTATCTTATCAATCAGAATTCACTTCAAAAATCTGCTCAACTTAATTACTACAAAACACACAACTTCTTTACACAGATGATAATCTCATGGTGAAAATATCCGTTTGCACCAAAATGCCCTTTTTGGCATATAAGTGCCCTATTTCGGCTTGCCCCCCTCCTACTCCAAAGGAAAATACGTTCCACCGCCCCTGGTTGAAACATGTATCGTCTTCATGGCTAACTGCAAAAAGTCCTTAACATGTCCCTTTTATATCAGGTCAGAGCTTATATTTAAAATTTCTTGCTCGCAGTCATTATCTAGTTACATACTTAGGCATCTCGTTTTGAAGATCACAAACATAATTTATATGCCCATCTTAAAAAAAAATTATAGCTGGCGCTTCGCGCTCGCATTATTTTAAAAGGGCTTATGATGTTATTACATATTTACTTCATTTTATAAGAATAAAGCTAATTATTGACTGTTAGGACTACACTTTCAAAGAAACAAATAAACAAAAATCAACTTTGAGCAGCCGAACGGGGAAAATTTGGGTGGAAAAAATTTCGCCCCCCCCCCTATTGGCGAAAGTTGGATCCACCGGGGGGGGGGGGTAGTGGGCACTTGTCCCCCAAAAAGAAAAAAACAGGGAAATGCTTTTTTTCCAAAATGGGAAATTCCCTTTTTCAATAAAAAAATGTGCCGTTTTTCGAAATAAAATACTCTTTTTAAAGTATAATGTTAGATTAGTTTTCAAGCTGGAATATTACAAATTTTCAGCTCGCGCTTCGCACTCTCAATTATTCGATTGGTGAAATTTTATTTTCATTTCTCATTTAAATGCCCTAAAGTTTTAGCTTGTGATTCACGCTCGCAACACCTCGTAATAATGCCATTTTAACAATAATTGACCCCCAAAAAAGAGTTTTACAACTTCAGCTTTGATTTTTTTTCTCCAAACCGCTCGCTCATTATACTCTCTCGCGAAAAATAAAGCCTAACTATACATCTTTACTTAATCAGAAGTCACATCAAAAAGGCTTTTCTCTACTTAATTACTATAAAACACACGAAGACTTCACGCAGATGATAATCTCAAGGTGAAAATATCACCAAAGTGCCCATTTTGACGTATAAGTTTCATTTTTGGCTTTGCCACCAAACGAAAATTCGTTCGGCCGCCCTTGCCTTCCCATCCTCACAACAATTGAACAGCAACGGTGTTTCTCTCCCCCTCTCCCCACTTGCCCCTGCCTCTGCTTTCCCGGTTTTCATTTTTCGGATTAACGAACCTTCGGAATAAAGAACCATATTTTGTTTTCGGATTAACGAACCTTCGGAATAACGAATCTTATTTTGTTTTCGGATTAACGAACATTCGGAGTAACGAATCTTATTTTGTTTTCAGGGTAAAGAACCATCGGAACAACGGATCTTATTTCGTTTTCGGATTAACGAACTTTCGGAATAACGAACCTTATTTAGTTTTCGAATTAACGAACCTTCGGAACAACGAACCTTATTTTGTTTTCGGATTAACGAACCTTCGGAACAACGAACCTTATTTCGTTTTCGGATTAACGAACCTTCGGAACAACGAACCTTATTTCATTTTCGGATTATCGAACCTTCGGAACAACGAACCTTATTTCGTTTTCGGATTATCGAACCTTCGGAATAACGCCACAAATGTTCGGATTAACGAACCCTTTTTCGTTTTCGGATTAACGAACATCGAGGTATAGGCAATCTACGTGTTTCGGAATAAAGAACCTTCGGAATTACGAAGTGTAACCGGTGGCCGGGGGGGGGGGGCAAGAGCCCAACATTTTTCGGTCATATTATCATGGTATGATCAGGCGTTATGGTGTAATGAGGCGACGATTTTGAGAGGGCCAGACATTGCGTAGGCAGAATTTATCTTAAAAAAAAAAAGTTGCGAGCGAGCAAAAATTTTGACATTTTAAATACAAAAATCAAATTTTGTGATAGATTTTGACATGATGTCCAGAGAATGATATATTTCACTCTTCTATCCTTCCATTCCTGTTTTTGTGTGGTCTGTACGCCACTGTGAACAGGGTTCTTTGCGGCAGTAGCGTGAAGAGTAGAAAATAAAAAACGAGGGGCGCAGTATAGCGCATGTGCTAAAAAGCTGCTTAATATAAGTCTCGAGCGAGCGAAGCGAGCGAGAAAAAAGTCACATTTTCATCAGAATCTAACTTTGAGATATTTTAGACATTATATTCAGTAAATAAATTCATATCCTATACTTTTCCTTTGCTTTTCTTTTCTTCTTTTTTTCTTGGTTGTAGAACTTTTGGGGACCATGGCCCAACCATTCCATACGGCAGTGTTTTGCGGTTAGGGTCCGGGGCGGAGCCCCCGGAACTTTTTGATATCAAAGCCATTTAAACCTCGCTGATTGCCATCTTTAATCAAATCGCGGGTATATACAGAATATAGCTTTTACACAACACATATATTTAACCCAGTTGAACCAAATATTTCGAGGGGGCAAAACATAGCATTGTGGGATAATTTGTAAAAAGTTTCCAGCGAGCAAAGCGAGCTGGAAAAAAAATTGCCTATTGAAATTAAATTCTAATTATGTGATAGATTTTTTCCATTATATTCAGCAAATAACACAGTTCATTTATATTTCCATTCAATTCATTATACGTTGTCTCCTATAATTTCTTTCTTGGGTGTGGAACCAAGACCCCCCCCCCCGCCTGTACGCCAGTGATTGAACGTAAAGCTTAATGTAGGAAGGGCCCCTACAGGGGGGGGCGTTATATGTAGAGCCATTTGAAAGTTATAGATGAAGAGCCTCTACTGCCTCAGTGGGGTCTGGGACATAGCCCCGGTAACTTTAGCTTATTTACATATAATTTAGCAAGCTTATAGCACAATGTTGTATGCAGTCGATTTTTCTTCCCGCTCTTTATTTTCAATCCTCGGCAGCCCGGTCGTGTTATTAATTTTTTTTCTCGTCCCTTTTCTTTGTTTTCCAATTTAGCTTTTCACTAATTCCATTCTACCTTTATTTCCCGCTATTGTTTGCCATTTTGTCATCTTTTAATTTACTTCCCATCATGCTATTGCATTACATAGGCCTATTTCGGAATGATTTGTTCTTTCTCAAATGTTCTTCTTTCGTTCCTTTTCCCGCTTTACTTCCTTTTCCATTCCGTTTTCCCCGTCTTTTTATTTTCCCGGTGAAATCCGACAAGGGGGGGGGGGGGGCAGCTTGCCCCCTGCCCCCCCCCCCCGCCTGTTACGCCAACGTCCCTGATATGTAATATAGAACCATCTAGGCAAAGGTCTTTCTGTCCGAAATGTATAAAATCTGACAATTTTTTCTTTATTACTGATTTAAAGCAAATTTAAATAATCGTGAGTGATATTCGTTACAAAACAAAATAACATTCCAGGCTATTAATGGCAATAGACTTTGAAAAAGCATTCGACTCTGTGTCCCATTCATTTTTACAAAATGTTCTACGTCATGTCGGTTTTGGAGTATCTGGTGTAGGTGGATTAAAACATTATAAGCCTCAAGCTGTGTTTTTAATGGAGGCATATCTACAGGGTATTTCTGCGTTGAAAAGGGTGTAAGGCAGGGGGACCCCCTCTCTCCCTATGTATTTATGATTATTATGTATCGAGGTCTTAGCTCATTCGATTCGTAAAAATTCCGATATAAGTGGAAATCACTTTGGTGATTTTGAAGTTAAACAAATACTTTATGCAGACGATATGACCCTTTTTGTAAAAGATCCATTATCAATAGATAACATAGAAAAATCCTTTGAAAATTTTGAAAAAATATCAGGTTTGAGAATAAAAGACAAAACTTTTATTTTGCTGTTAGGCCCCCTCTCAGAGGAAAACGTTAGAATGCCTTTGGTAAAATAGTAGAAGTCATGAAAATATTGGGTATAACTGTTTCATTGGATGTGGAGGTACAGGAAAGGATAAATTATAAAGAGATCTTATAGATAAGCAAAATTTAAAGTTTGTTGAATAATTGGTGGAAACGGAGAGATCTCACTCTAAAGGGAAAAATTCAATTGTTGAAAACATTTGCACTCTCGAAAATAATTTTTGTATCGTCACTCACCCCAGTACATGAGTACAACCTTGGGGTTTTCATGATATTGAAACGTTAGTGTTTGAATTTTTGTGGAATGGGAAAGACAAAATGAAATGAAACGTTATGATCATGGATTACGAAAAGGGAGGGCTTAGAATGATAGATTTTCACCGTTTTATTTGCACAAAGGATTATGTGGTTAAAGAGACTCATACTCGGAGATTCGAAAATAGGATGGAGACGATTTTTTATAAATAGGACACGTAAGAAGATAATGTGTGGAGTTCCGCAAGGGTCCTTGTTAGGGCCTTTGTTATTTATATTGTACATAAAGGATATTGCAAATGTTTCAAATATCCCATCATTCATACTATATGCTGATGATACAAATATATTGTTTAGTGGTAAAGATCTAACTTTCTTGCAAAGACAAGTAAATGATAATCTCTCTCAACTGTACATGTGGTTCCAGTCAAATAGGCTATCTGTCAATCCCCGTAAGTGTATAACTTCATTGTTTTCAGTAATCGTAACAAGCAATATGACACTGATTGTTTTAAATTACAAATGAATAGCATTGAGATTCCTAAAGTTGAAAAAACAAAATTTCTTGGTGTAACCATTGATTCAAAATTAACTTGGAAATTTCACATACAAAATATAGAAAAGAAATATCAAAGAATATTGGTATTATATCCAGATTAAGTTACTTTTTACCAGCTTATATATTGCGAATGTTGTATTCTACATATTGCCATATTTGTCTTACTGTAACTTAGTTTGGGGTAGTGACTTTTCCGTCTAAACTAAAGAAACTTGTTACAAAACAAAATAAAATAGTTAGAATCATAGCTGGAGCAAACCCAAGATCTAAAGTTGGTACATTATACTCGGAGTTTAAACTGCTTACTTTAGAAGAAATTACAACCTACCAACAATGTATTTTTATTTATCAATGTATCAATCGGCTTATGCCTGCTAATTTTTCTGAATTGTTTGATACAAATCACAATTTATATAAATACAATACACGCTCCTCTTCTTTAATTCATTTGCCAAGACACAGGACTTGTTCTTATCAATATAATATTCGTTTTATAGGCCCAAAAAAGTGGAACAATTTACCTACAGACATCAGAATGCAAGTCAACTTTAAATAACTTTAAGACAAAACTTTAAAAAAACTTACGTCTGGTCCCTAAATTGTGAGATTTGCCTTATATATTTAGTTGTGGGATGATTGGTTTGACGATTTATTTTCTGTTTCAGATGACATATTAGTATTTTATATAAAGTTGCCCTGCCCCCCCCCCCCCATTTTCCCCCTTGTTTTAGGCCTACTTTGTTTAGATAAGTTTCTTTCATGTGCTATGTATATTTATTGTTTTTGTCAAGGTGCACTCATCACAAGCTGTGCTTTCTGAGTTGCTACCTCCATTGTTTTGTTCAAGTTTATAAAATGTATTGTTGCTTTTATTATTGAAATGTACTTCATTCATTCATTCAAGTGTGGAGGTTTACTGATACTTTTTAGTAATGTAACGATCCCGCAACAAGGATCGTGACGTAAACAATCAGCCCTGCGCATGACTATTATTCATAGCTGTCGCGAGAATTTATTCAACCGTGAGTATTATGTCCTTCGGTTATTATTAGAAATTACTTAAGATTTCATATTCCAAAATGATTAATGTATTAGGTTTGTAAATGAGGCCTGAGTTTTTAATGAAGAAATGTTAGGAGATAAGTTGATTTGCAGTTTTATATGATCGAATTGGTGTAGATATAGATTGAATACTAGTAATTCATCACTGGCTGTGTTTATGAACGTACATAATTTGCATGAATGTGCTATCTGAAATCCGAACTCGCGCGCTCGGCGCACCGTTTTCACCTACGTCCGCAATTTGTCCATGGGGCTGGCACAACAACGGAAAATCTGACTGAAGAAGACTTGCCACGGGGAAGATGTTGGGAAGCATATATAGAAAAGACGCAAACAAAAATCAGGGAAATTATTTAGGAATAAGATGTTAATATAATTAAAGAGAACAGGGAAGGAGAGAGAGCGGGGGGGGGGGGGTTTCAAGAGGAACGATAGGAGAAATTGAAAGTAAAAAGAGCTGTGAGAAAAGTACAGAGGAAAAGAACTTGGAAGAATATCCAATTTATTTGAATGTGCTCTGTGTCTATCAGTGTGTGGGATGAGTGTGTGCGTTTCTATGCAAAATATGGTTAGGATATTTCTATTTAAAAAAAAATATTGAAATTTGCAACAGCCCACTTCGGATGCGGCGCCACTGTATTTGGTGTCATCAGTCTAATCGTTGTAACATTTTTTGGTTTCACCTTGGTTGTGTAGATTTCTTCAGAGACTATGGTATGATTTCGTTAGACCATAGAGCTATTACAGAGAGCTCTATGGTTAGACGATGACGTGAGAGGGGGGATGGGGTGTCCGATTTCGTAGCATTATGAAAAGCATTTTTGCAAACTATTTCCAGTCTAATAGTAATAATACTCCGGCAGAAGCTGAAATGCTATCTAAAAAATTGATAATGAATAGTTGAATGAATGAATGAACAAATTAAAAAAGGAACAATTATATTCATTAATTGATTATACCCTCGTAGCAAAAAATACAACAACAGACAAACGCCAACCCCCCCCCCCCCAAAAAAAGGGGGTGAACGTGAGCGAGAAAATAAAAAGGTATAGGAGAACGTAAGACGAGCGAGAGAAGACAAGGAATAAATCAAGGGATCGTCACAGCTTCTCTCTCCATGCATGATCCCCCCCCCCCGGGAAAATCTGAGTCACAAACCCCTGTGTCTTTCTTTACTGTGTACCCCCATAGTCATATATTTTGACGAAACGACCCTTAAATGCAAATAATCTATAGTGAGCCGCTCTAGCATTTTCTTCCACTCTTATAATAATTCTCTTGGAAACTGCATGCTCGGAAGGTATTGAGATAGACAAAATGGAAATAGACAAAAGCTCAGGTGATCCATCACAGACTGAACACTATCCTGACGTAGAGGTCGGAATGGAAGAAATAAGCGAGAGCGGCGGCCTCTATGTACAGTAACATATGTTTAAATTTGTGCAGATTGTCCCTACCAAGCTTTTACGTAAACATGTTGGAAATGTGGGGTGCTACGAAAGAAATATTGCTTAAAAAGGAAACGTCGAAAAGGAATGAGATATTCTTCAATAATAAGTTTATACGTTTGGACGGAAATATGCTATTTAAAGAAAGCTTATTTCTTAGAAATATTTATAAATTACATTTTAGTTGATGACAGGGGTAATTTTAAATCATCTGGAGCCTTCCTGAGGATGGGATTAAAAGAAGATGAGATAGAATATCTCCACAAAGTATATGAAAATATTCCACATGCAGGGACACAGCTTTAAATTTCGAATTTATGTTTTCATGGAAATGTGAACACCATAGCTAATATTACATAAAAGAAAATCTATAAAGCTTTGTTAAACATGAAATCTGAGAGGTCATGCGCTGTTAAAAACATTGAAAGAATATATGACTTTTCCGAAAAAGATACTGATACAATATTTTAAGACCCAGGGGAGTTTCAATTTAAGTTGTTATATGAACTTGTATATACTAAAATATATATATATATATATTTAATTATCAACACATAATCTATGTTCGTTCTGTGGTAAATGTGAAGAGACATTATGAGCACATATTCTTCACCTGTGAATACATAAAACTTTATGGAGAGACTGTGGTTATTTATTTAAATTAAACGTTAATTGGAAGGATATTCATATCGGAGTTAAGGTTTTTGATATAGGGAAGGAACAATTACTAAATCATATTATTTTTCTAATTAAATTTATGATCTTTGAGCACAGTAAGGCTAAAAGAAGACCCCAACCCCTCAAGAGATTAGGAAAAAAATATTGGAAAATGAAAAGGAGGAAAAAAGAATAGCAGAGGCACGTGGAAAATTATCCGGTCACCTGAGGAAGTGGGAAAACTTTTACACTTCATGACGACGAGGCACTCCGAATCCATTTGTTTTTTTTAATAAATGCATGACATGCAGTAATTTTCATGACAGTTGCCTTAACACTTATGCATGATGAAATACATTTGATCTGGTGGATGTATGTATGTGTGTGTGTGTAAGGGTGTGTGGCAGGGGGTGTTTGTGCTTGAATCCGTGTTGAGTGTGATGGGAGTGGGATGTGAGTGTGCGGGAAGGTCCGAAGATTATGAACAGTAAATCTTCTCTCATAAATCTCACTAGGATTTTAATAACTTAAGGTTTCTTTACAGAGTTTTTTTTTGTGATACAACCATCAAGAAATGGTGAATAATTTGATTTTAGGTTGTACTTTTTTTTCAATTAGACATATGTATTATGTATGTATAAAAATTTAAGAGAAAAGAATGTGTATATCAGATATTTTGACAACAAATTGCATTGATTTAGAATTTATTTATGACATTGTTTTACTTCATTTTTGTTAAGAATTGTCAAATGCATGGATGTGTTGATCACAATATTTGTACGCTCAAATCAAACTTTGTAATTATGGGTAATTTGATTTGATATCGCTTTTTAATTTATGATCATGAATGTTATATTTTACTATATGTTAAATTTTGTTTTATGAATGAAGAGAATAAAAGATTACTAAAAAAATATTAAAAAATGTTACGCTCTGGGCCGTTTTTAATTTGGGACTTTAATCCCCCCGACTGGATCAAAGCAAAAACATGTTCGTCAAATTACCGGTACCCTTACATAGTTACATAGGCCTTACAAGCTTAGATATATATATATATATGTATATATATATATATATATATATATATATATATTATATCCAATTATTAAATACTTATCAAACTAGCTGCCATTAATGGCAAGACATGTGCTAGGCTAGGGCTCGCTTAGGCTAGCGCATTAACTTTACCTCAAATCTGGACCTGTCTAATGCCTAGTACTAATCAGTGTTGTAGTGCCTTGATGCTCGGCCTTGGCCTTAAGGCGCCTTAAGGACGTTCCACAGTTATATTTGTGCGCATTATGATCTGCGCATATTTTACACTCTGCGCGCTGACGTCACAATGGATGAACATGTGATTAATTAGCTGTAGGTATGAGCTAATATTTCTCCTTATCTGCTCTAGCTGCAAATACGATGCGTTATTTTATGAAGCTAAAAAATTTGCATTATTCCATGGACCATTTTTAAAAATTATCTCTACAATTTCATAATACTTTACTTTGCAGTGCTGCAAAATGTGATGAATATGACCCCGAGTTTGAATAAATGGACGAGTGGTTTTTAATTTTTCTTCAGATGGATACAAAGCATTTGGCGCGTTTTTTGTGTTTTAAAAAGCACATTTGCTCTAATAAAAGTGCTGATAGTTTGAAAACAAGCACATGAACCCCTATTTTTCATTGTTTGCACCTCTTAAGTATACCTTCCTCTACAACTTTGCAAAGTTTGGTTAAACTGACATGGATTTTTAATAAAGTGCAGCATTTATTGCACTTTCTAGTTTGTTATTGAAACTTCACATTTTTTTAGATTAGGTTTTTGTTATCTTTTACGCTATTTTTTAAGAACTGATAGTGCTGTTAGACTTAAAACAGTCAACAAATAGCACTATAAATAGATTCCCAATCTTAAAGATACAATTATTAACTCTCTTGCGAAATTTGATGGGATTTTCATGGATTTTGACTGAGTAATAAAGGTTTAAACTCACTGTAGTGCATCTCGTGAGGTCTAAAAATGCCAAATTCTTTTGAATGCGCAATTCTTGAGAACATCCATTTCAGTGAACTTTGAAGCTCTATAGCAAAAAATCAAGCACATGGACCCATGTTAATTTATGCATATTTCGATTATTCAGGTTCTAAAGTATCTATGTGCAAAGTTTGGTGAAAATGACATGGATTTCACTTTAACTGTGGAACGTCCTTAAGGCCTACTTTTTCAAAGCATTGGCCTAGAACATTCAAGCCTTGGCCTTGAGGATTTTGAGCCTTGAAATTTCAAGGCATTTTCAAGGCCTTTTCAATGCATTTTGTATTTTGTTCTTTCATTGGTTTTTAATAAGTAATTATAAATGTTTCAATTTGTTTTTTTATATTTAATGACACTAATGGTCAATACTACCAGTCACCAGTAACATTAGCAGCAGCGGTAATAAGTGTACTAGCAGTGTCATTAATTGTAATTGTCACCATTATCAAGAATTTTCAAACAAAGAATACATCAGTTATGAAAAATAGCATTATGTATTGGTAATATGTTGTAATCATGACTAATGATAATAATGACAGTAAATAATAATGATCATGATCAAGATAATAGTGACAGTAAATATGACAAGAATAAATTTGACATCTGACTGCAATTTTGACAATTTTCATACGTTAAACATAGCTAACTCTAAAGAACGATAACAAGGTTGATTTCTATTCCATTAGGATTTTCCTTGTATTATTTTCTTTGGCCAACAAGAATGTTTTAAGTCTTAATGATATTCTGAAAAGATTTGGTAAACTTGAACAGTCTTCAATTTTGTCAAATCCAAATGGGTTATGTCAATGGCATGATGAGCCAGAAACGTTGAGGGGCCAAGCATGGCATATAGAGCAAAATTTCTGTCAAAAAAAGAAGAAAGCGATTGAAGCGAGCGAGTGAACAAAATTTGTCCCCCTCTTTCTATAGGAAAAGCTAATTTTGCGATAGATTGTTTAAAAAATAATATCACATTTACTCCATCTTTTCCTCCCCCCCCCCTTGTCTAAGTTTATTCTTGGTGGTGGAACTTCTTTTTCTCTCTATCTCTTTTCTTAATTGTATATTTGTTTTGGGTCAGATTGACAAAACAAAGGGGAAAAAATGTTTACTTCTTTTTAATCATATATCGTTCAACAGTGAATTTCAATCTCTACAGTTTCAAGGAAATAAACAACGTATTTGTTTTTGTGTCAATATGGTTTCAAGAAATAAAAATTAATAAAAAATAATAATAATTGAATAATTGATAATTATCAATAATATCAATAAGTATTAATAATTAATGATTGATTAACTGTTTAAAGAAATAATTAAGATTTACCCTCTCCCAACTAAGGGTATGGGGTGCGCCCTGTTTATTTTATATCCTTTTGAATATAACTTTATTTTGTTAGTATTCTTTATTCGGTTTTTTTTAAGGTAAAATAAGTGTAGAAGATACAAGAAATGAGAATTGAAATTTAAAAGTGGTTGTAAGCAGAAAAAATATGAAAACTGACAAGAGTCCTAAAAATGACTCATTTTCAGTTTAAGCATTTGAAAATTTTAGCTTGCGCTTTGTGTTCTCTTGCCCCCGCCCCCCCCAAAAAAAAATAAAAAAATTCCCTGTAGGATTTATTTTTTTCAAAATGAAATATGCCTTTAAAAAAAAAGAAATATACCTTCTTTAATAATAAAACATAATACATTTTAGGTTCGAAAATCACAGATTTTGAATCGTGCTTGCATCAATTATTGTTTAGTACAGTACTAATCCTGCTCATGGTTACAAAAATGTATAGAATGTTGCTTTATGGTTGGAATATCACACATTTTTGGCTCGCTTCCTGCACTCGCATCAATTATTGTACTCGTTCTCTTCCCGTTCACAAAAAAAATGCTTAGAATGTCCAGTTTTCAGGTTGAAATATCACAAATTTTTGAGCTCGCGCTTTGCGCTCGCATTATTTTTATTGGTGAGTTATGTATCATATTTAAAATGCAGTAATTAATTGCCTCCTTTACTGGTCAGTATATAAAAAAAAAATTAGCGGGCGTAAAGTTATTTTTTAGTTAGATACACATCTTTTTCATGATTACAAAACCAGCTCAGAATATTTAATTTTAATGTCTTATTACACGACATGTCAAGAAGTTTGAGCTGGTGGTTCGCGCTGGCAATATTGCGCAAGGATGCCCTTTTAACAATAATTAGCCCCATAATTGACCATAAGTTAAGTTTTACAACTTCAGAATTGATTTTTTTTTCAAAACCGCTTGCTCGCCATGCTTTGTCGCTGAGAAGTACAACCTAAATCAAAATATCTATCTAATAATTAAAAATCACTTTAGAAAGCCTTTGCTCAACTTAATTTCTACAAAACACACAATTACTTCACGCAGTTCATGATCTCATTTTGAAAATACATGTATCTGTTTGCACAAAAAAAAACTCATTTTGATAAATGAGTGCCCTTTTGGCGTTGACCCCCCCCCCCCCCAATAATGATTTTTCTGCTGCCCCGGTCCCAGGGAGTGGAGAAAAACATACGTTGAGAATGCTAGGATCAGATGACCGTGGTAATAATAATTAGTGCAATGTAAATCGCCTAGAAAAATTATGGATTATCTATACACAGGTAACTATATCATTATTTTAATATGTCTCTATCATGAAATTATTTTTGTTTTAAATGTACAAAGGTTAATTTTTTTCTCACTCAGTCCCCTCGCTCACATACATTTTACCATGTGTGATGTCTGCCGCATAAGTATTGTTAGTTCATTGTTCTGTATATCGTAAGTTTGAAATGCCTAATTGGCCTTGAGGTTTTTAGGCCTTGGCCTTGGGTTTCCATGCCTTGGCCTTGGCCTTTGGTATTGAAGCCTTGGCCTTTGCCTTGGAGGTTTGAGCCTTGACTACAATACTGAATAGCCGACTAATGCCATGGTTAACTTCGAACTGGTTAATTCCGAAGTTTACGTTTAATTAGGTTTAGACAAATGTTGGCTTATTTGCCATGGTTTGTCTAGTCCGTATACAAAACCAGTCCTAGATCTAAAATTTTTTTATCTTAGTTCGAGTCTAGTCTCTAGATCTAGACTCTGATCTACGCTGCATCAGCATGGAACCACTAGTGTACCAAAGGGGGGGGGGGGGGCAGACTGCCCCTCTGACGAGTCACAACTGATTCAGGGGACGTGCCCCCCCCCCCACTTTGTGAAGCCAAATTAATAGTTTGTAATGTAAAAATGCAATGAAAAAGACGTATGTCCCCTCTTTTGAACGTGAAGATCTTTTTTTTTTTTTTGGGGGGGGGGCTTGTCACATTTTTTCGCGGACGAAATATCCTCCAAAAATTTGCCCCCCTTTTGGAAAATCCTAGGTACGCCAGTGCATCAGTGGCGTAGCTACGGGGGGGGGGGTCTGGGGGGCATGTGCCCCCCCCCCTGAGATTTGGTGTGCCCCCGCAGAAAAAAATTGGCAGAGCAAAAAAAAGGGGAGAAAGAAGAAAAGGAAAGGAAAAGAAGAATAAAGACAGAAGAAAAAAAAAGAAGAGGAAAAAAGGGGAGGAAGGCGAGTGAATGAAATAATGTGAGGGGAAGACTTGAAAAAAAGAATCTTTCATATTACTATATAAAATTTTTGCTTGCAGTTCGCACCAGAATTGCCTGTTCGATGAGATTCATATCTTGCTCAATAGGCTGATATGGAGCAAGTTTTGAAGTCAATATACAAAACATATTTTAGCTCGGACTTCGTTCGAGCTTTCAATATTTTTTTTTTCATTTACAAATTTAAGTTCAAAATGTCTACGTGTATTCCACAATGTTCCATTAAACAAATGTATTCAGAATGCCCAGATTCTAGGTCTAAATCTAAAACATGCGCGATAGCCTGCATGTTCTTTATTTAAAAATGTACTTAAATTATCCAGTTTCACATCAGAATATCAATAATTGTCTGCTCACGCTTCACGATCCCATTATTAATGATACCCAATTAACTATATCCTATTTATGATTACAAAAATGAATAGAGAGTCCTACTTTTAGGTCTAAAATCTCAATTTTCTTCCTCTCGCGCTTCGCGCTCGCATCAATTGTTAAGTTACATACCTATCCCATTAATTAATACAAAAAGTGCTTAGAATGACCATTTTTTAGGTCGGAATGTCAAAAATTGCTCGCGCTTCGCGCTCGCTTTATTGAAATATATACCGTCTTCGTGGGTAACTGAAAGCAGTCCTTAACAGATCCCTTTTCGATAATGCTAGGACAGTTAATACAAATTTCTGCTCGTGCTTGGCGTTTGCAGTAACCATCTAGTTACATACAAAATCTTGTTCAGGATCACACATACCATTGCCCATAATATTTTTTAAAAAAGTGCTCGCGCTTCGCGCTCACATTTTTTATAAGGCTTATGAGATTATTTCATGTTTATGTTGTTTTATAAGAATAAAACTAAGAAGTGACTGATCGGGGAAAATATAGCTGAAGATAATTTCGGGCCCCGTCCCCTATAGGCGAAAGTCCGATCCGCCCTTGTGACACATACACACACACCAGAAAAAATGGCCGGTGCCCCCCCCCCCCTGAAAAAGCAAGGACCCCCCAGTGCCCCCCCAGGAAAGAAAATCCTAGCTACGCCACTGCAGTGCATGGAACGTATTCTAACGTCAGGCACAAACTAACGTCTATGATCTTGATCCCCGTCTTCACCCCAAATTAAGGATTTCTTAGCTGAAAAAAAAATTGACAAGCAAAAAAAAAAGATCTTCACGTTCAAAAGAGGGGACATAAATCTTTTTTTTTTGTTGCATTTGACATTACAAATTATTAATTTGGCTTCTCAAAGGGGGGGGCACGTCCCCTGGATCAGTTGTAAATCGTCAGGGGGGCAGTCTGCCCCCCCCCCCCCCCTTGGTACACTAGTTGTTCCATGCTGATACAGCGTAGATCAGAGTCTAGATCTAGAGACTAGACTAAGATATTTTTTTTTAGATCTAGGACTGGTTCTGTATACGGACTAGACATATTAAACCATGGTAAATAAAATCAAACGTAAAGTTCGGAATTGACCGGTTCGAAGTTAACCATGGCATTAGTCGGCTATTAGTATTAGGCATTAGACAGGTCTAGATTTGAGGTAAAGTTAATGCGCTAGCCTAAGCTAGCCCTTATAGCCTAGCACATGTCTTGCCATTAATGGCCGCTAGTTTGATAGGTGTTTAAGAATTTGATGTTTATATATATATATATATATATACAGTGGCGGATCCAGGGGGTGGCGCAGGGGGCGCGCCCCCCCCCCTAATATTTGAGCGGCGCCTAAAAAAAAAGTAATAGAAAGAAAAGGCGCTGCTTGAAAAAATAAAAATAAAGGAAAGAAAAGAAAAGGCGCCGCTTAAAAAGATTATACACTGATTAAATATTAGCAACAGTAAGGAAAGACTATCCCCCAGCAAAGCACAATCATATCATCTTCCTTATCTTTTCTTTTAACTACCCTTTTCCCAACAACTTCGCGGGTTAAAAATAATCAGCAGTGCGCTGCCTGCATATAACTGCTGCGCCACCTAAATCTAAATCGGCACCAGATAAAAATAATCGGCGCCATCTGGTTATAAATCGGCGCCGGTACAGAAAAATCGACGCTGCCTGAATTCTTAACCGGCGCCGATCAAGGATAATCAGCGCCACCTAAATCTAAATCGGGGCCGGCCAAGAATAATCAGTGCCATCTGGTTATAAATCGGCGCTGCCTGAGTCTTAACCGGCGCCGATCAAGAATAATCAGCTCCACCTAAATCTAAATCGGCGCCGGACAAGAATAATCAGCACCACCTGGTTAAATTTATGAAGATGATTCGATATTTTAGCCCAAAACTTTGCTAAAAGCCGTTGCTAGTACCGGGAGTGTATAATTACGCAACCAGTCGTATATTGAGATTGAGCTACACAACTCGTTTTTTTATTTAAAATCGTGCTTAAATTATCCGCTTCTCAGATTGGAATATAAACAATTTCAGGTCGCGCTTCGCGCTTGCATCATTTCTGTAGCAAAACCCCATACTTTTCATGATTAAATAGGTAAATAGAATGTCCCTTTTTTCAGGACTAAACGTCAAAAGAACTCCCGCTTCGATTTGCAATAATCTTTTGCTGGATATAATCTTGTTCTTTATTACAAACGTCCATTAAACTGTCATATTTTTTCAGATCGAAATATCAAAATTCGAGCATCTATTGTTTTTTTAGATACCCATCTTAATCATTGGTACCAAAAATGCATAGAATATCAAGCCTTCTGGTCAGAATATAAAGAAATTTCATCTCGCCCTTGGCACTCGCATTATCTGTGTAGTGAGATATGTATCCTCCTCATGAGTTACTACAAACACGCACCTTTTTCCTGTTTTCAGGTCAGTATACTAAAAAAATTTAGCTCGGGCTTCGCGCTCGCATTAATTTGTTGGTGAGATATTTGTTTCTATCTCATGAGTCATATAAATATATATATGCATATGTGTGTGTGTTTGTGTGAGTTTGTTTGTTTTTTGTGATATCGAGCGCCTTTGGAAAGTTGATTCATGATTTTGCCCCCCAAATCTTAAAAAAAGGATCGACGCCCCTGTGTTTATATATATATATACATATAGTAAAAAAAACTTGTATCTCTATTAATATACAAAAGTATTGGCCTCATTGCAATAAAAGGGTTAATACACGAGATTTTGAAATCGCACATAACATGCATAATTTGTGTTACTTTTTGCTTGTTTCTTTCTTAAATAAGTTTTTCAATCTCTCTCTATATATGTTTTAGAAAGATTATATGTTTAAATTGATGTATATTTCTGTTATAATGAGATGTGTTTAAGTGGACTTCAGGGAATGGTCGTACGCAGCAAGGGGGACGGGGGGGGCACATTCGCGATCTGCTGTTGTGAAAAACAATTTTTTTTCCTTAACATTTCATGAAAACTATGAAAAATGTGCAAATGTGAGATGTGCACCAAATTTTCGAGTCTTGTCCCCCCCCCCCCGGAAATATTATCTGCGTGTGGTCATGCAAAATGGCATGACTGGAAATCCTACATTTTGAAAAGAGCATTTGACAGGGTCAGACTTTACCCCTTTTTCAACATTTTCTTTTATGGCGCCGGTGAAGTGCAAAAATATGTGCGCCGCTCGGCAGTGCGCCCCCCCCCCCCTTTTCGCCAAAAGCTGGATCCGCCTATGAATACTGTGTATATAGTTTTCACCCAAAGCACATGCACATTATAGGTTTAAAATACCAAGAATTGGATAGAGTTTTAACCAATTATTGTTGTGTGGACAATATGTTGCCTAACATTTTTAAGAGTGTGATTATTTTTGCGGCATTACTCCAAATTAAAGGTTCGTCAATCCGGAATAATTTTGTTTAGCCTTTTGTCCAATTTTTAAACCAACAATACAATAAGACTCGCTATTTCGAAAGTTTGATTGGTTGAAAATTAAAAAAAGTATGGTTTGTATGAAAATAACTAATAACCGTTATTTCATTAACTGATTATCAGCTCTTCGGAATAACGAATCTTATCACGTTCCCGAAATAACTATGGGGCGCCAAGTGTCCGCCAGTATTTTCCGTCCAAATCACGCCATTCCGTACACAAAATATGTTTTTATTCAGACGAAAATCATTTCGTCATGACGCTGTTTTATTTCGTATACAAAATTTATTTTTTGTCACACGAAATCAATTTCGTCGAGACGAAATGTAATTGCGTCCACAAAATTAATTTCGTACCATACGAAATTAATTTCGTCGAGACGAAATGTAATTGCGTCCACAAAATATATTTTGTACCATACAAAATTAATTTTGTCGAGACGAAATGTAATTGTGTCCACAAAAATTTATTTCGTACTAACGAAATAAATTTTGATCAAACGAAATGGCGCACCAAGTGTCCGACGGTAAATTCTGTCCAATTCACGCCATTCCGTACACAAGAAAGTTGTTATTCAGACGAAAATCATTTCGTCAAAACGCAGTTTTATTTCGTATACGAAATCTATTTTTTGTCACACGAAATCAATTTCGTCAAGACGAAATGTAATTGCGTCTACAAAAATTATTTTGTACCAAACGAAATGAATTTCGTTGAGACGAAATGTAATTGCGTCTACAAAATTTATTTCGTACCATTCGAAATGAATTTCGTTGAGACGAAATGTAATTGCGTCGACAAAATTCATTTCGTACCATATGAAATGAATTTTGCTATAACGAAATAGATTGCGCCGACGAAATGAACTTCCTGTGATGGCAAAGAATCATAGTACATTTTCGGTATCACACACCTTCGGTTTGGCAAACCATCTGATTAATGATCTTTCCGAACATTGGAGTATTCGAATCTTTGGAACAATCCCCCAACGAAAACTCCTCACCAGCTCTCCCATGGATGAATAATCTCTCTCGCCCTCTCCCTCCTTCTCTCTCTCTCTCTTGCTACCCTTCTTTCTGTCTCTCTTCTTGTTCTCTCCCTCTATATCTCTATCTCTATCCATCTATCTCTCTCGAACACACACACCCCCACCCATACCCTCACCCAAACACACTACTACCACCCTCTTCCTTCTCTAATTCTAATTCGCCCAATCTCCTCTTCCATTTTCTTTTAAAAAATCTTATTTTATCTCCCTATTTCGTAAAACTTGTTTCACAAAATACATTGAATACGGCATATAATTGTTTTTTCGCATAAATTTATTAAATAATTCTATTTACAAGATATTATATTCATGATGTTTTATGACTTGATGAAGTAATCAATATCAAGAAAAATAATGTACAAACATAAAAACACTGAATTTATATTAGATCGGGATCCCGTTTCTTATGGACTTGTAGTAATAGCAAAATCATTAGCAAGTTTTATCAGTAGTCAAACAAATCGAATGATTGCAGTACCCATTATTTTGGCAATAACTCTAAATGTGTTATCATAACAAGTTTGGTGAAACAGGCTCCCGGGATTTTTCTAGCTGAGGATTAGTCTTTAGTTGGCGGTGAACCAGACCTCGTTGTGTCGGTTGAAGATTGTGAAAGGGCTGTCATAACCGGCAGTGTAAAAGTAAGAACTATCGTATGATTTAGAAGCGGCTTCCAAAGCCTGACCCAGTTCTGTACCGGCCTGGATCCAGTCGTTCTGGGAGGCGAAACCACCAAAAGATCTGAGTTTGGAAATTAAAAAAATTTAAAGGGAAGGATTAGTCAAGTTATCGAGATCACAAGAATGGTCCAGGACTCCAGGTCATTGCATAAAATAATGAAGCCTGCATACTTATATGTTACAATCTCAGCCATACAAAAATATACCGATACATTTCAATCCTAGTTAAAACAGAGGGTTAAAATCAATATAGGGGCAACCTGGGCCAATGATAGGGTCGGATAGGGCCCTATATAGATGGCGGTTTTATTTCAACTATTCAGGTTGCACGGCGGGGGTCATGAATGAGAAAGGGCCCCATATCGTTTTTTATGTGCATTGTTTTGGGTATATAGGGACTAAAGACGGGGTGGATCCGGGGTTTGATATGGGTAGGGTTGGCATATTCCAAGGATATGTACAGTATTTCCCTCCCAGGTGAATTTACTGGGAAAAACTAGCAAATTCTATGATATGTAAATTCTAGAATATGATTGAAAAAAAACCTGGACCACAACTGAAAATATCCAAAATGTGCACTCTTAAAAAAGTATTGGGTGAAAATGCCCCATGGGGGTGATTATGTGTCCGCACCAAAATTGGGCATTTCTTTGGGGCATTTTTATTTAGCCAGTGTGGTGAAAATTTTGCCCACTTATTAAGTAATTGCTGTTCATTTTTTAACCCTACTGGACAATATGCTTCCGTATTGGGTATAAACACTGCCCCAAATTGGTTTGACACTATTCACAACCGTAATGGATTTATAATAAACCCCATGTCATTTTAGAGTGTATAAAGTTTGACAGTATATTAACAATGAAAATATTAATCTTACTTGACGTATGCACGATGAGCTGGGATAGTACTAAAGAAGACATCGGAATCGCTTGGAATGGGTGGGTTGGCGCTGTGTTGAGCCGGGATGAAGAATGATACGGTGAAGTTGCTCTCACAAGCGGGGCCCTGTCCCGGGATGACACGGGTAGCGACTGGTGCAGTCATGGCAACCTTTTGCTCTGTAAATAAGAAAACAAAATTATTATTTGAATATTATCTTTAGCACCAGGAGTGTTTTAAAACTAATTTTTATAACACTATTTTTCAAGGATTGTGCATGTTAAATTATTTTGTTTCTTTATGATGTGAGACTATAATAACCTCTATAGTCTATCATATATTTTGTTCTTTCAGCTAGAGAGCTTCTGTTTTAGTGTTTTTGTTGATACATTAAGCCTATGCATACATACATCAATTAGATGATGGAAATCTGTTTTCGGTAGAATGATAAACCACAAAAGGTTAAATGGTTGATACTTTGTCCTAATTCCGTCAAAATGACAGAAACCCAAATTGAGCAATAGAGGTGTATCTACCCATCAATAAAACTTGGAGAAAAGTGGCCCATTTCAAAAAGACTTATGATCTTAGTTACTTTACCATTATGGTCATTACCATGGTAGTTTCCGCATACTTATACACAGTAAAAACGCTGTTTAAGATTTTATACAACGCTGTTTACTATAATTAACATTACAGTATTTGTTTAACCGTTTAAACAATCATGTTTAATTTATTGAAGATTAGATATTGAAAAAATCAACTTTGTTGCTTAAGATTTAAACACTTGTTTAAACTGTTTAAACAATTACTGTAAGGTTCATATAGTAAACAACGTTGTATAATTTTTTGTTTACTGTGTACGACAATCATTAGTTTTCTAGGAAAGAGCTGTTCAGGCTATATACACGAATACAGATACGAGGAAATTATACAAGGTAAAATAATTCTTAAGTCCGTTACTCTAACAACAATTAAGCTAATGTCACTCTAAACTTTTAAACAATAATCGTTTAAACTATTTTGACATTTATAAAACATTTTTTTAACAACTTGCTTTAAACCTTTTTAAAGAGTTTTTTTTTTAACAACTACAAGTTTAGATCCTTTCCAACAACTTGTTCAAATATTTTGTACAATAGTTGTTATAGTGACGGGCTTACTTCTTTTTTTCAAAAGTGATTTTAATTCAGGTGGGAAAAAGAGGGCGCTCTATACTTACTCTGGTCATTGTGACCGTCGATGTAGTTGAAAAGACGTTCGAATCCTTGGCTTGTCGCAGATTCGTAATCCATGCTCATAATTTCAGTGCTTACCCATTTTGATTCGCTGTACTGACGTTCATCGTACCCCTGCATAGGAGATCAAACATTGCATTAATCTACATTTTCCTTTACTTAATGTTTTTATTGTTTTATTTTTATTTCTGTGTTCACAATACTAATCCATAATGTATACAATATAAAGATAATGCATAATTAGACAAAAATGGTGTGGGCATAATACTTCACATTTTGATAATAATAAAGAGGAATATTAACAAATGAACGCAGGAGACCGCCATCGTGAGCGGTTAAGTTTGTAATTGATGACGGCTTTGTAATTTATGATATCATAGAAATTCATTCAAAATATTTTGTGAGAAGAATTATTATCACGATTGTTAATTATAATTTTTTTTTAATTAATTGAATAGAATTTATTTTCACATTATGTAAACATTTACATTAATTCTGTCCATTATTTTTCATAAATTTTGCTATTTCAATGTTTGTCGGACACAAAGTCATTATAAGCAGTTTGAATGATGTGACCATCCAAATGTGGTATGACACCAATTGGTGTCCCAATTAAGAGGAACACACTCTTTAGTGTTGAAGTAACACCCTACACAGCAAAAACTGCGGTGTTAACCGGTGTACATAGAGGACCACACCAGTTATTTTACACCGGTGTTAAATTGACAGCGTTAGTTTAGCACCTATAGGTGTTATTGTAACACCTTTGGTTGTTACATGTACACTCTTTGGTGTTATATTCAATCTCTAGGGTGTAATTTTAACACCAGAGGGTGTGGTCCTCTATTTACACCCACTGGTATCAGTTTTAACACCACAGTTTTTACAGTGTAGAGTTAAGCATAACAAGACTTACAGGTGCTGTGAATGCCATGGGGTGTTGAGTAAATCATACACCAACAAATAAACACCAGTGCAAAACGACTTGTGTATTCTTCGTACACCGGTTATACACCACAGTTTTTTGTTCAGTGTCGAACTGATCGAGGGAGATTATAATAAGGAATGAAATGAAATATGAAAACTTACCTCAGCTGAGTGGACAGTGGTGAACTCCGGACACTCCAAACCCCTACAAAACCCTGGTTTTGATTCGGTGCTTAGAGCACGTGCTTGCTGTGCCACCACCGTAGCTGAGAGAGACAGCTGGGCTGAAGAGACCAACATAAGAACTGCTTTTAAAAACTTAGCCATGTCTGTTGATGATGTCGTCGTTGAGGCCGAGGTTGAGATCGGTAGCTTGATTCGATAGCTAATCCTGGGTTCTCTGATGATGTGATGACGAGCTGGTACATCGCTCCGTTTTTATAGACTTGTCCGATTTGAGCAGTTATAAAAGCACCTATACATGTTTACTTAATTGCTTACTTTACGTAAATACCACGGACGCGTCATAATTATTTGTTTTATTTTATATATAAGATAGGATAAGATGCGTGTTATGAAATATTTGTTTATCCACACTGAGATGCAACAATCAGCATGATCAGTGTAGTAAGATTTTATTTGGATTTAGGATTTGTCTTAAGTCACGTTTAGAAACATGCTTCTTTTTAAATAGTTCATGTAATCGATTTCCTAATTAAATCGAGGGAACGTTTTTATGCTACGAGCTCGAGGGGATTGTATTTTGTTTGTTTGATTATGTTTTTTATGCAACCATTAAAATGATACTGAACAATTTGAAGCTTGATCCACATGTTCGTCTGCATTAAGACATAATATAGAAATAAGCCTAGTGGCAGTGGCGTTACGATTCGGGGGCACACAGCGGCGTAATAGGGGTTTTCTTCATAATCGCGAGTGAGCGAAGCAAGCAAACATTTAAAAAAAAGGAAGTGTAACATTGTGACAGAAAATCAAACGCATATTAATTACTGTGACTAGTTCCTCTCGGTTTTTTTCCACCTCTCGACCAAGGATTTTTTTTTTTGGGGGGTGGGCCACAAGTCATGCTCCCCCAAGTGCCATCTGCACGTCAATTCAATTTAATTCAATTCAATACGTATTGGTAATCATAAACAGAAAAGATATGGTCATTGGCTGAGCCAGGGAATTTCATGAGTTTGCAAGAATATCCAAAACGAAAACTCTGTGTGTGTGTAGGGGGGGGGGGGGTAATAGAAAATATATCTTTATGGGGTTAATATGTAATTAAAACGATCACTCATTGATGCTCATCCCTGATATTTCTTTTCCCTTTTCTCTTTCTTTATCATTCTATTAAAAAAAGATTTTAAGGCGATCGCGTCTATCACTTTTTCTCCCATATCTGCTTAAATATCTCAAGCTTTGTTAAAGGTTGAATAAAAAAATAGTATCATTTTACCAAGAAATTGACAAATAACCTTTATAATCAGGAGAGGTGATCCCGGGGGCGGGAACCCTCCGATTCGATTTTGTAATGGGGGGGGGGGAGCTGCCCCTAAAATTTAAAAGCATGCTATCTTTATCATAATTTCCTACACAGTAAAACCACTGTTTAAGATAACAACGCCGTTTACTTTATGAACCTTAAAGTAGTTGTTTAACAATCTAACCATTTTTTTCTATGTACGCTTAAGTTATTCAGAATTAAATCTGAAAAAAATAAGCTTTAAAGATTTTAAACACTTGTTAGAAGTAGTTTGATGGAAACTACTTTACGAACATGGAATATTTTTCAAGTTCAACTTCCTTTTCTTTTCTTCCCCTTTGTGACTGTTGTACCGTTTTTAGAAGGAATCGAAGTTTATATGTGTGATGTTCAACTAAAAATATGTCTGAATCATTATTATTCAAAGAATTCTCCTATATCCTTTTTTTTTTTTTTTTGGGGGGGGTCAAGTTCCCTCAGTATATCAATAATCTTGCCCCCTCAAGTTATGACTTGTAATCATCTGAAATTTTGCTTGGGTGTTTTTTTTTATATTATTAATAAACATGGTTTTATTTGGAGCTTTTATATTAACTCTGAAAATCTAAGCGTTTATGACTATCACGCAGGTCCCTAGGAACGATATTTTTTTTACTGGGGGTGCAAAGAATGAAGATCATTTTTTTTACATTTATCAATTTTTTCAGGGCCATGCTATCACGGTCTGAGGACTAACTAATTTTTCAATATGTTTGATTAACATCCTCTTTTGATTTGCTGAATACAATTTTGTATCTACCGTACGGACGCTTTGAAGTGCCTCGACTTGACGAGATGGCGAAATATCTTACGGTGCCATGAAAACATATAACTGCTTGTACGTCAAACTGCAGGGTAACGTACATTAAGCACAATAGATATAAGTTTGAAAGTCGACTTGGTGAGATAACGTTTCTTGTCATATTGGCATGATAAGGTTAATATATCGACATAATATATATAATATTTCGCCATCTTGTCAAGTCAAGTCGAGGGAACTTTAAAGCTTCCATATACCAACGTATAATAATTTACATAATTTATCCAGCAATGGTGCCAGGATGGGAAGGGGACACATACCCTCCCATGACCTATATCTTGCGCTTAAATGGGAAATTCACCCTGACAACAGTTTTCTTTTGTAAAAAGATCAGAAAAACGAATGAAAACATTGGTGAAGGTTGGATTGATTTTATTTTATTTTTTTTCATTTTTCCAACATAAATTATTAACAAAATAAATACAAATAGTAATTCAATGGCATAAAATGTATATAGATAGTATTAGTTTGCAATATTATAAGTTGTACATTGTTGAGTAGACAAAAAAAAATGCTGGAGACCGCTACCATAAGCAGTGCTTGACTAGGGTAGCGGCCTCAAACGTAATAGCGAAATAAACAAAAAAAGAAAACGAAGTCAATTACAAATCGGGCATTGACTTACATAACTCATAAACAGATATTATTAATACGATATTTACATGCAAGGACCTTGTATGCCTGATATTATGTGCACAGTTGACGTGTGTGCATGTGTTTGTGCATGTGCAAACGTGTGCGTGTGTGCAAATGTATATTTAAAATTGTGTGTGTATTGTATAAGTGTGTGTGTGTCGATATATGAGGGCGTGGGGGTAGTATTAATTAGGAATTATTGAATGGTTCCAGGATTACAGCTTGAAATGATAGAAAAGTTTGATACTATGACTATACTTTTTTCAATACATGAATTTTTCTGATGTAACAGTTTATGAGATCAGATAGAAATTAAAAATTGACCAAGAAAATTGAAAATTTACCAAGACCCGAAGAACTCTTTTTATATATATTTATGTATTAATCAGAATTGTATTTGCGTATCATAATTTTTTTAAAGGATGATTTTAATGAGTTAAGAGAGGTACACTGTTTTAAGTATTGTGGTAAGGAATTCCAGGTATCTGGTCCATGATGGCGAACTGATTTTTGAGCAAGAATAAGTTTGGGGTTGTGTAAATGATAATCGGAAGAATGGCGGGTTGGATATGCATGTATATTTGAATTTAAATTGAATAGATTTTGGAATAATGATGGAAGATTATTGTAAGTGTATCTAAACATAAATATACCTGTTTGTAGAGTGTGAATATCCTGTATTTTAAGTGCATTTAAACGCTGAAATAGAGGTTCTGTGTGGGAAAAATAATGTGTATGAGTAACGTTACGAATTGCTCGTTTTTGAAGAAGTAGAAGAGAGTTTATTTTCGTTATACTACAATTACCCCATACACTATTGCAATACATCATATGTGAAAGTACTAGGGAGTTATATAGAACCAATGATGATTTTTCAGAAAGAAAGTCTTTTAATTTGTAAATTATTCCTATGTTTCTTGATATAGATGTATGTACATTGTGTATGTGTTCATTCCACGTTAGATTGGAGTCAATTGTTACTCCCAAGAATTTGGTAGAGTGCTTTTCAGTAAGAGGTAAACCGTCAATTGATAAATTGGGAGCTGGTAAGTGTGGATTAGCTTCTCGAAAGTGTATAAAATTGATTTTGCTTATGTTAAGTGAAAGTTTGTTTGTTTTAAACCATTGGGATATTTTAGAGAGTTCTGAATTAAGAATATGAGATAGAGTATCTAAATTAGCATGGGAATATAAAATACTGGTATCGTCGGCAAAAATTATGAAATTTAGAATTGGGGATGAATTTATGATATCATTGATATAGATAATAAAAAGTAGGGGTCCCAGAATTGATACCTGTGGAACGCCGCACTTGATATTTTGTTTTGGTGAGTTTTGAGATTAGAAATGTACGTATTGTTGTCGATTATATAAATAGTCTTCAAACCAGGATAATGCTTGTCCCCTTATTCCATATGATTTTAATTTATGAATTAATATTTTGTGGTCGATTGTATCGAAAGCTTTCGAAAGATCCATGTAAATTCCAATCAAATGTTCCTTTCTGGTGAAAGCTTCAATAATTTTGTCGTACATATATAATAAGGCATAATCTGTTGAGTGTCCTTCTCTATAACCGAACTAATTAAGAATCAAAATATCATTGTTTTTCAGAAAAGTAAAGAGTCGTTTATAAATAATTTTTTTAATAAATTTACATATTGATGGTAGTAAAGATATGGGCCTATAATTGCTGATTAAGGAGGAATCTTCTTTTTTATAAATTGGTATTACTTTTGCGAGTTTCAGGGAATCCGGGCATTTGCCTGTTGAAAGAGAGAGATAAAATATATTGGATAGTGGATGAGCAATGTAATGAATAATTTGTTTAAGCAAATAAACGCCAATTCCGTCATGCCCACAAGACTTGCTAGATTTCAGTTGTTGAACAATACTAATTATTTTAAGTTCATTAGTTGGTCTTAAATAGAGTGAGTTTTCACATGCTGGAGATAGGAATTTAGTGAAATGTGAATCATTAACATGAATGTTTGAGGCCAGATTGGGACCTACATTAGTGAAATAATCATTAAATGCATTTGAAATTGTTTCTGGGTTAGTAATTTCTTGACCATCAACATTAAAACTATTTGCAATATCATGTTTTTTCTTACCTAAGAGATCGTTGACAGTTTTCCATTAAAAAGTAACATTATTTCCGTTTTCCATTATATTTTTTTAATAGTACAGTTTTCGAGATAGACGAATAATGGATGTCAATTTATTTCTATATTTTTTATATTTGTCAATTTTTTCCTTACATTGAGGTTTTAGAGCTTGCTTATAGAGTTTATTCCGTGTTGATATTGATCGTTTAATGCCCTTTGTGATCAATGGCTGTTTATTATTTTTTAAGGACCTTATCTTTTACAAGAGGTATGTTTTTGTTATAATAATGTAAGAGTTTTTGAATAAATATTTCATAAGCAACATCAGCCTTAGTTTCGTTCAAAACTTCATTCCAATCTTCTTCAGCTAAATCAGTTTTTAGTGCATCGATGTTGCGTTGGGTTTCTTTTCTGTGCATTTCTTTTTTGTTTTTATTTGTATGTTAATGAATATTAGCTTGATTAAAAATAACAAATATATTAAGTAAATGGTCCGAAATGTCAGAATAAATTATGCCATTTATGAAGTTTTTGTTAGTTACATTGGAAATGATATTGTCAATGAGGGTTTTAGACTTACTTGATATTCGTGTCGGATTACTAATGTGCAGGTGGAAAGAGTATGAAAGCAATGAGCTAGTAAATTTTAGAGTGTAATTATTGTCAGTATTAATAAGATTAATGTTATAATGGATGAGAATACATTGAACGGTTAAAGATTCAAAAAACGTATTAGAACTTTAATTCTTGGATTTGTGACGTCATATGCAAGAAGGTTTCCCAGATATCGTGTGGTAAAATATCAATGAAACGTCATTTTCTCAAAGAATTAAAAATCGTGGGCCTATTTATTGTACGTTGACTATGTCAACAGACAAATCATTTCACACCCGCTCCTGAAAGAAACAATATTTTAGTCATCATGAACGATTGCAAATTTAAATTTGTGCATTTTATATCACATGAGGGGGGGGGGGGCTACTCGTGTATGACGTCACAAATCAAAACTTAAAAACTGTCTTAATCTTTTATGGATTTACCTCAAACCTCCACCATTATTTATTTAATTTTTTAATGGTATTTTTACAACAGACTTTTCGTCAGAGTAAACTTCCCCGTTAATCATGTTAATAACTGCTTTAAAATGACTTGTAAATAAGAATAATTATCGCTTGGGTCCGTGTGTATAGTGTATTTAGTGTTTGTACATATGGTATTTTGTTTTGTTAACTAACTCTAAATAATATAGCTTGAGCTTGATGCTCCTGTTCTTAGCGACTATAATTATTATTAGTCAATTATGCCTGACTTGTTTTTACTCTTTCTTATGTGCCTATTTGTTATTATTATAGGAAAACATATATAATGCTTCCTTTTTAACATTGCTTATTTTCAATTTTATTGGTAGCCTGTGACTTCATCGACAAAACGTTGTGCTCATATGGAGAAATGTTGGCCTACATTGTAGAAAGAAAACTACATTGAAAGCGTACACTGTTAACGATAATTTAAACAACGCTGTTTACTACACAGTAAAAAATAAATTATACAAAGCTGTTTACTATATGAACCTTACATCAATTGTTTAAACAGTTTAAACAATTGTTTAAATCTTAAGCAACAAAGTTTCATTTTCAATATCTAATCTTCAATAAATTAAACATGATTGTTTAAACGGTTAAACAAACACTGTAAGGTTCATATAGCAAACAGCGTTGTATAAAATCTTAAACAGCGTTTTTACTGTGTATGTGAATCGCACAGTAGTTGTTTAAACGGTTTGAACAAGTGTTTTAAATCTTAAACAACCATGCTTAAATAATGATAATTAAATATTTGAATTTAAACTTTGTTTAAGATTTTGAACACTTGTTTAAAATGTTTAAACAACTACTGTGCGATTTACATAGTAAACAGCGTTGTTTAAATCATTTTTAACAGTGTACTATATAAAAAAAATAGATCATCGAGAGAAAAATGTTAGCACGAAACATGAATATGGAGCAACAGGGTAAATATTGCTAAGACAAACCTTATTGGGATCTTAATTTCCTCAAAAATTAGGCCGAGCTTCCACGAGGCTAAGGATTACCTTTGTCTAAATGAAAATTATATTCTGCTGAGCTAGCCTTGCTCTTGGTTTCAAATCATGCCCCGATGGTCGGGTGTATAGTCGCCTTCTGCTTGGTTGAAATGACTAAAGTGTTTTCGACAGTGCATATTTCCGTTAACATTGAAGTTTCGATTAATCAGAACATATTTTGATGTCGATAAATCGGATAAACTACATAACACTTGGCCTCGTGAATCCTAATTGGGCTCGTGACCTCTCCCCTCATAGCCTACGCATATTTCTGAGACCTCATGTATTATAGGCTTGTCAACGTATGTCTGTTTTACTTTTATTTGCAGTCCCGGGATAACTATTTTGAAAAACTGCTTATTCTAGTTACCAAATAGTTATATAAAAGTATTCAATGTGAGTAATTGTAAAGTACAGTTGTTCTTTCTTTTAACGATTTGATTGATGCAACCTGTCTTGTCAGAACCCCCACCCCCGTGGCAGAGCGAGGGGTAGGCGAAGCCCTTCCGTTGTTATAGGACCCAATTAACCTTTCTTACATATTGTGTTTTTTATATTAAAAATTTCTTTTGATAATTTATTTTGGGTGACCATTTATTTTCCAAAAGCAATAATACTATACAGTAATATACGTATATAATTACGAATGCAAAGTACTAAAATAGTGAGCTCATAATATAGATGTATTATCAAATTCATAAGTAAATGAGTTCTATGCAAATTGTGAAGTGTCTTTACAATTCAGATCCAAGTATTTAGTAATAAGATATCTAGTACAATTTGAAACGTAAAAAATAATGAAAACAATTTTTGATTGACGAAAAAATATTGTTTTTTTAGTTTCTAAGTACTAGTATATTGGATATTTAGTACTTCGATACATGTTGTTATGTATTTCGATTTAAACGTGTATGAAATCTGAATTTTCAGTTTGTACTGGACTATTTTGTAAATAAATATACATGTATACGATGTGATAATTGAATAATGAATAATGATATGACAGTTCTATGTGCTCAGTTTAGTTTTTGACTCGCAAAATGGTTGACTCCCCTCCCTTATTTACCCGTCTCTCCCCTTTCTTTTTTTTCCTTTTTTTTCTTCCTTTCTTTCATTTTCTTGTCCTTCACTCCATCCTTCCTTCCGTCCTTCCATCTCCTCCTTCTCCTCCTTTTTCTTCTTCTTCTTCTTTGTCTTCTTCTTCTTTCTCTTCTTCTTCTTCTTCTTCTTCTCCTTCTTCTTTTTATTTTTCTCCTTCTTCTTCTTCTTCCTATTGGTATATAATTAGATGTGCATTATAGGTAATTAGGTGTGCACTTGTCTTTAAAAATAGGGTCTTATACATGTTAGGTCAAGGGTTAGGTTTTGGATAGAGTTGCTTATTAAATTTGTGGTGGAATAAAGGGAACATGACATGTTTGTTGGGTAAAATTCATGATACCTTTGATACTGTATAAATCTTTAACCAATTTTGCTTTGCAATTAACCTAAGAAACATGCATTTTGCCCAATATGGGACAAAAACTTACTCAACAAATTTATAAGCATGTTCCTTTCCACCCAATATTTTTATTTTCATTTTTGATTTGTTTTTTTACTCAATCTTGCAAATCGCACACAAAGATGTCTGTTAGTAGTTTTATCTGAGCATTATTATTTTCGTAGCATTACTCCAAAGGTTCGTCAGTCCGGAATGAAAATAATATTTTGTTTGTCATTATGTTCAGTGTTTAAACCGACAATACAATAAGACTATTCCGAAGGTTTGATTGGCCGAAAATTTAAGAAGTATGGTTTGTGTGAAAGTAATTAATAACTGTTACTAGTGATTATCGGGTCTTCGGAATGACGAATCTTATCACGTTCCCGGAATAACGAATCATATTACATTTTCGGAATAACACACCTTCGGTTCATTGGCGAACCGTCTGATTAATGATCTTTCCGAACATTTAGAGTATTCAAATCTTCGGAACAATCCAGGGACCGCGGAACGGTTTTCAAGGGGGGGAGGCTGAGCCAAAAGTGGGGGGCTGACCATGCAAAAAATCACAATCTTATGGTCATTTTTGCGTTATTGTACAGTTTTGGAAAAAAGTGGGGGGGGGGGGCTCAAGCCCCCAGCCCCCCCCCCCCCCCACGGCCCCTGCAATCCCCTAACGAAATCTCCTCACCATGTTCACCAGCTCTCCCATGGATGAATAATCTCTCCCCCCCTCTATCTCCTTCTCTCTCCCTCTCTCTCTTCCTCCCCTTCTTTCTTTCTCTCTTCTTGTTCTCTTCCTCTATATCTCTTCTCTTTCTCTATCCATCTATCTCTCTCGAACACCCACACCCTCACCCACACACACCCTCACACAAATACACTTCTTCCACCCTCTCCCTTCTCTAATCCTATCTCCCAATCTCCTATTCCATTTTCTAAAAAAAAAATCTTATTTCATCTCCCTATTTCGTAAAACTTGTTTCACAAAATACATTGAGTACGGCCTATAATTGTTTTTTCGCATAAATTTATTAAATAATTCTATTTACAAGATATTATATTCATACTGTTTTATGACTTGTTGAAGTAATCAATATCAAGAAAAATAATGTACAAACATAAAAACACTTAATTTATATTAGATCATGCAGGATCCCGTTTCTTATAGACTTGTAATAATAACAAAATCATTAGCAAGTTTTATCAATCGAATGATTGCAGTACTCATTTGGCAAAAGCTTTAAATATGTTATCATGACAAGTTTGGTGAAACAGGCTCCCGGCATTTTTCTAGCTGAAGATTAGTCTTTAGTTGGCGGTGAACCAGACCTCGTTGTGTCGGTTGAAGATTGTGTAAGGGCCGTCATAACCGGCAGTGTAAAAGTAAGAACCATCGTATGTTTTAGAAGCGGTTTCCAAAGCCTGGCCGAGTTCTGTACCGGCCTGGATCCAGTCGTTCTGGGAGGCGAAACCACCAAAAGATCTGAGTTTGAAAATAAAATCAATTTAAAGGGAAGGATTAGTCAAGTTATCGAGATAACAAGAATGGTCCAGGTCATTGCATAAAAAAATAATGAAGCCGGCTTATAATTTATGTTACAATCTAAGCCATACAAACTATACCAATATATTTCAATCTTAGTTGATTTATACAGAGGGTTAAAAGCAAAGCGTTTCTTGTCATATTCAATGCACCCGGTAATAATAATATAGGGGCAGCCTTGGCCAATGATAGGGTCGGATATATATAGGACCCTAGATGGCGGTTTTATTTCAACCAACGAACTGCCGTGTGTTGCTGCCCTCTACGTTCGTTGATTTCAACAACTAGATATTCAGGTTGCACGGCGGGGGCACGGGGGCGGGGGGTCATGAATAGAAAGGGCCCCATTCCGGGTTTTTTTTTATGTGCATTTTTTGGGTATATAGGGCCTAAAGACGGGGTGGATCCGGGGTTAGATATGGGCAGGGTTGGCATATTCCAGGAAATGTACAGTATTTCCCTCCCAGGTGGGATTAATGGGAAAAACTGGTAAATTTTATACAGGTAAATGCTAAAATATGCTTGAGGAAAACCTGGACAATAACTGAAAATATCCAAAATGTGCACTCTTAAAAAAGTATTGGGTAAAAATGCCCCATGGGGGTAATTATGTGTCCGACCAACATTGGGCATTTCTTTCGGGCATTTTTATTTAGACAGTGTGGTGAAAATTTTGCCCACTTATTAAGTAATTGCTGTTCATTTTTTAACCCTACTGGACAATGCGCTTCCCGTATTGGGTAAAATACTGCCCCGAATTGGTTTGACACTATTCACAACCGTAATGGATTTATAATAAATCCCATGTCTTTTTAGAGTGTATATAGTTTGACAGTATATTAACAGTGAATAAATCAAACTTACTTGACGTATGCACGATGAGCTGGGATAGTACTAAAGAAGACATCGGAATCGCTTGGAATGGGTGGGTTGGCGCTGTGTTGAGCCGGGATGAAGAATGATACGGTGAAGTTGCTCTCACAAGCGGGGCCCTGGCCCGGGATGACACGGGTAGCGACTGGTGCAGTCATGGCAACCTTTTGCTCTGTAAATAAGAAAACAAAATTATTATTTGAATATTATCTTTAGCACCAGGAGTGTTTTAAAACTAATTTTGATAATACAATTTTTCAAGGATTGTGCATGTTAAATTATTTTGTTTGTTTATGATGTGAGACTATAATAGCCTCTATAGTCTATCATATATTTTGTTCTTTCAGCTAGAGAGCTTCTGTTTTAGTGTTTTTGTTGATACATTAGGCCTATGCATACATACATCAATTAGAAGATGGAAATCTGTTTTCGGTAGAATGATAAACCACAGAAGGTTAACGGGTTGATACCGGCTTTGACTTAATTCATTCAAAATGACAGAAACTCGTTACTTTACCATTATGGTTATTACCATGTTACTTGCCGCATAATACGACAATCATTAGTTTTCTAGGAAAGAGCTGTTCAGGCTATATACACGAATACAGATACGAGGAAATTATACACGGTAAAATAATTCTTCAGTCCATCATTCTAACAACAATTACGCTAATGTCACTCTAAACTTTTAAACAATAATCGTTTAAACTCTTTTGACATTTATAAAAACATTTTTTAAACAACTTGCTTTAAACCTTTTTAAAGAGTTTTTTTTTAAACAACTACAAGTTAAGATTCTTTCCAACAACTTGTTCAAATATTGTGGACAATAGTTGTTATAGTGACGGGCTTACTTTTTTTCAAAAGTGATTTTAATTCAGGTGGGAAAAAGAGGGCGCTCTATACTTACTCTGGTCATTGTGACCGTCGATGTAGTTGAAAAGCCGATCGAATCCTTGGCTTTTCGCGGATTCGTAATCCATGCTCATAATTTCAGTGCTAACCCATTTTGATTCGCTGTACTGACGTTCATCATATCCCTGTATAGAAAAATCAAACGTTGAGACATTGCATTAATCTGCATTTTCCTTTATGATATCATTGAAATTCATTAAAAAACATTTTGTGAGAAGAATTATTAGTCACGATTATTAATCTATTCATTTGATATTGAAATTGAACTTACTTGAATAGAATTAATTTTCACATTCAACGTTTATCCGGCACAAAGTCAATATAAGCAGTTTCAATAATATTTTGACCATCCAAATGGGGTATCTGATACCCGGCTGTTTTGGTGTCCTAATTAAGAGGAACACACTCTTTAGTGTTGAAATTACACCCTAGAGTTAAGCATAGGCCTAATACCAAAGACTGTTAAGAAAGCAACTATATAGGTGATGTAATAATGCTATGTGGTGTTGAGTAAATTATACACCAACAAAATACAGAGCAAAACTACTTGTGTCTTCTTCTTTGTACACCGGTTATACACTACATTTTTTCTGTGTCGAATTGATCGAGGGAATTATTATATGGAATAATATGAATAATAATATAATAATTGTATTTCATTTTAAGACTGTTCGCAGCAAGAGCTGAATTGTACAGATTCCACTTTTACATTAAAAAAACAATATAAAACATAACTACAGTAATACTTAATAAGAAATATCAAAGTACTATTATACAAATATACAAAGCATGACGAAATATAAAATCATTGATACTTTGGGGGTTAATATGAAGCAACAGAATATTATCAATGGGTCAATTGTAAAGACTATAAGTAATTGCAAAACTTTCAAAATTGGCTTAAACGATATTATACAGTTCGGCGGAATTCAGGGAAGGATTTGTGATGTGAATGAATTGGATGGGATAAATTTGTCTGTATAGATATCAACATTTTATAAGTGACGTATAAGAAAATTGAGAAGTGGAGATTATAATATGGGTAAATGAATTAGAATTGAATTTTAAAGACATAGAGTTTTATATGGTTATTTCATTCTACTGAAACATTACAGATAGTCGCTGATTAGTCAAAATGAAAAATGAAAACTTACCTCAGCTGAATGGACAGTGGTGAACTCCGGACACTCTAGACCCTTACAAAACGCTGGTCTTGATTGGGTGCTACGTGCTTGCTGTGCCACCACCGTAGCCGAGAGAGACAGCTGGGCTGAAGAGACCAACATAAGAACTGCTCTTAAAAACTTAGCCATGTCTGTTGATGATGTCGTCGTTGAGGCCGAGGTTGAGATCGGTAGCTTGATTCGATAGCTAATCCTGGGTTCTCTGATGATGTGATGACGAGCTGGTACATCGCTCCGTTTTTATAGATTTGTCCGGTTTGAGCAGTTATAAAATCACCTGCACATGTTTACTTTATTGCTTACTTTATGTAAATACCACGGACACGTCATAATTATTTGTTTTATTTTATAAATAAGATATAATAAGATGCGTGTTATAAAAGATTTCTTTATCCACATTGAGAGTGAGATGTAACAATCAGCATGATCAGTGTTTTGTAAGAGTATTAACTGAAGTAAGATTGTATTTGATTTTAGGATTTGTCTTTTAAGTCACGCTCAGAAACATGCTTCTTTTTAAATAGTTCATGTAATCGATTTCCAAATTAAATCGAGGGAACATTATTATGCTACGAGCTCGAGGGGATTGTATTTTGTTTGTTTGATTATGTTTTTTATGCAACCATTAAAATGATACTGAACAATTTGAAGCTTGATCCACATGTTCGTCTGCATTAAGACATATATAGAAATAAGCCTAGTGGCAGTGGTGTTGCGATTCGGGGGCACACAGCGGCATAATAAGGGGTTTTCTTTATAATCGCGAGTGAGCGAAGCAAGCAAACATTTTAAAAATTGGAAGTGTATCTTTGTGACAGAAAATCAAAACGCGTATTAGTTACTCTGACTGGTTCCTTTCGTTTTCTTTTTCCACCTCACGACCAAGGATTTTTTTTTATTATATATATTTTTTTATGGGGTTAATAATATGTAGTAAAACGATCACTCATTTATGCTCATTCCTGATATTTCTTTTCCCTTTATTCTTTCTTTATCATTCTATTAAAAAGATTTCAAGGCGATCGCGTCTATCAATTTTTCTCCCATAATAGACTTCAAAATCTGTTTAAATATCTAAAGCTTTGTTAAAGGTTGAAAAAAAAAGTATTATTTTACCATTCCAATTTTACCAAGAAATTGACAGATACTATAATCAGGAAAGGTAATTCGGGGGGCGTGGGGACCCGTCCCATTCGATTTTGTTATGGGGGGCGGGTGGAGTTACCCCTCAAATTTGAAAGCATGCTATCTTTATCATAATCTCCTTACGCAGTAAAGCCACTGTTTAATATAACAACGATGTTTACTTCATAATCATTAAAGTAGTTGTTTAACAATCTAAATAACCATAATTTGTTTTATGTACGATTATAAGTTATTTGGAATTAAATATGAAAAAATAAGCTCTGCTGTTTTTAAATATTTTAAAAAAATGTTAGAAGTAGTAGCTAGTAGTCCTTCAGAAGTCAATCATGAGTATGAGTTGCACAAGATGCTTATTCGGAACATTCTTCGAAAACAGAGGTTTTTATATAAAGAGGTTTTTTTTTTTTGCCTGCCCCGTATCAGGAACCTTAAAAGGTTCTGAATTACCTCCGACCAGTAACTTTGGAACCTCCTTAGGTTCTTTATCAATCAATTTACTTTCTTGAGTGCCCATAATATATAGACCCTCTTTGGTAATCCATAATTTTTCTCGAGGGTTCCAATAGGCATGGGGGCCTTCGGGGCAATTTAGTTCCAATTCCCACCTTGTTTTCCTCTAAGAGTTACACGTGCAGGAAATTGTGACAATATTTACACTTGAGATAAGCCATATGCCTAGATGTTAGGCTTATCTTTGCACGATGTGGACGAAGGCCTATTTAACGCAGTCCTGTACTTTTTGAACTACATGAATGCCAAAATAAAGTAGGATAATTAGATTAATTTTCTAAACAGATTGTTGATGAGATATTAAATCTAATGAGATATTCTAAAAATCATCCTGCCAAATTATGGATTTCTAACAATATACAATTATTTAATTTAGTGTTTATTTTTTATTTCTTTCCTTTTGCAATTCTTATGCATTTTCTCTTTATTCTGCGCTAGCTTTCCCTTTTTTTTTTTTTTGGGGGGGGGGGCGGGGGGGGGGGGGGGGTCGCAAATGGGTGGATGCGTCCACACGGCCCCCTGGATCTGCCTATATATTTTTCCATGTCTTATCCTAATCTATTAATTTTGGTACATTAGAGGAGGCAATGAATTTTCGGTTCCCATAAATTCAGAATTATATGTGAAAATAAACAATTTGTAGATTTCTTACACGCTCTGTAAATTGTTGTTTTCTTTTCTGCTTCCTCGTATTCACTTTTCCCTTTTCCTCCTTATTCGTTTTTTTTTCTTTTCGCATCTTCCGTTTATCTCCCTCTCCTATATTTTCCTTTCGATCTTTTCTTCCTTTCCTTTCTTTCTTTCTTCTGTCTTTCTTTCTTTCTGTCTTTCTTTCTTTCTTTCTTTCTTATACAATATTTCAGTTTTTTTATTTGACCATGAGGACCGACTTGACTGAACCATAAAATGTTGAAATAACGCGGTAATTCCAAATGTTCATAATGGAGGAATAAAACTTTGTTTCTATTAATGAGTAGAAAACAAGAATATTTCGTATTTTATACAATAGTATGCAAAGGAAATAGTGAGTGACATCATCAGTCCCCTCATTTGCATACCGACCAGGATGTGCATATAACTGTTTTGTGAAATTAAACTTAACTTAAAGCTGTCGTAACTTTCTAGTTTTACATCCACTTTTGATGAAATTTTCAGGGTTATAAAAAAGAAGAAAAAAAAGAAAAAATCCATATCAAGCATATTTATGCTTGATGGATTTTTTTCTTTTTGGGGTGAACTTGTCCTTTAAGAACCTATCCTTGATATCAACCAGCCTTCAAGGGAAGAGGTCGTCCCAATTTGCAATTTCAACTTTGATTCCCCTAAATTTAAAAACAAGATACAGGGAACACCTAAAAAAAGAACTCAAACACCCCCCCCCCCCCCTCCCACAAAAAAAAGTAGGCCTTTTTTTTCTTTCTTTTTTTCTTTTTTATTAACTTTTTAACTTCACCATATCATTCAGAGCTGTCCCCAATTCCCGACATTTTCGTCGCATTTCGATACAGTTTTTGACATATTTTTCATCCATTCCGGTGAGTAAGATAGAGTATGTTTAGTGCATTTCGTGTATATCATGGTTTTAATCATTTTATGTACCAATATCAATGAATTTGCACATTTATTTGAGAACAAATCGATTTTTAAAAGCTCCACTGCAATTGATGTGCCAGGGAAGTGATCTGCTGCCTGAGTGATGTGTGTGATGAGTGCTGTCTGTAATGTAACTGTACAGCTGTAAGCTACGCGTTTGGTCGGGTCGGGCGGGTGATGGGTTTTTATTTTGCAAAGCCAAAGGGCGATGCCGGTGCGATGGGAGCTTCCACTGTCAAGTGCTGCTCTTGGGGTATCAGGCCGCTGCGACCGTATCCAAACGAACCTCCCGTTTTTCGGCCAAATTGCAGTTTTGCAGTCTTGTGTGTAGGCTAGATGATAGATCATCATTCATACACAGTCAACAGAAACGCACGCCAGTTGTTACATGTAATTATTGTCACAACTAACATCGGAAATGACGGCGAAGCATAATCAACTTCTAAATTAAATAAATTTAGACTAAAGTCTAAGACAAAAGAGTAAACTGTAAAGTCCTAAACTTTCTTAAAATTTGCCCTTGGGCTTGGCTTTGAACTGAAAGTTTAACGTTAATAAAACATATTAGAATCTATTAAGACTATTGCTTAGACTAAGACGTAAGAGTAAGACTAAGTACGCGTGTACGTAAACTTTGTAAAGTGATCAAGACACAATACCTGACATGCCTGATTACCATAGACAAATGAGAAGGATTTCCTCAATGGCAACCATGGCAACGCCATTCCTAAAGGCTTTTGTCAGTCCAAAATCAATGAACCAAAAACTACAGAAGCATGTTTGTAATGTCGGCTTAACGTTAGCTATATAGACCAAAAGCTTCGGTCTCTGTTATGTTGGCTGTTCTGCCGAACTCTGTTGGCTCCACTCACCAAATACAGAGACCGAAGTTCTAGCTCGATCTGTACAGGGACTCAATGGCCATATGTTTATGTATACTATTAAGTTTGGATAAAACAGGGAAGTGAAGTTGTGCGACAGCCGAAGTTAGTCACTGTTTTTTCCCCGTTTTGGTGCATTTCAGGCCAAAACGGAATTTATTTTGGTAGTTCTTTTTATATATTTTTATGAAACAAAGAAAAAAAACGGGGGGATTTTGCATTGTTAACCCCCTAATGGTGGCTGCACGATAGCGAACCGTCTGTGTACGAGGAGAAAAAAAAAAAATGTTAAAAAACTCCTCGAAACAGACGGCTGCCAGCTGTCTATGTTAGCTAGTGCTATGCATGTAACGTTTCTACGAACGCCATGTACGAGGCATGTTTACATTTTCGCTAGCGATTGGAACGACAGTGGTGATAGTGATTGGCAAATTCCATGCTGAGGTATCTTGGCTGGTCTGAACACTAATTTTGCCGCTCAGTACTGTTGTACTTTTCGGCGGGTCGGGGGAATTAATTTCTCATGATTGAGGGACCCCCTGCTGAGATTTTACAGACGTTCCGTTCGACCGTTCCCATCGTGCTTGCAAAAACCTGCTTTTGCTGTGGCAGGCCCGCAGGCCAGGGTACCAGCCAACCCCCAAAATACTTTTAACGAGGGTTTTTGTCTCACCTGCATAGCAGAGTGAGACTATAGGCGCCGCTTTTCCGACGGCGGCGGCGACGGCGGCGGCGGCGGCGGCGGCGACGGCGGCGTCAACACCAAATCTTAACCTGAGGTTAAGTTTTTGAAATGACAGCATAACTTAGAAAGTATATGGACCTAGTTCATAAAACTTGGCCATAAGGTTAATCAAGTATTACTGAACATCCTGCCTGAGTTTCATGTCACATGACCAAGGTCAAAGGTCATTTAGGGTCAATGAACTTAGACCATGTTGGGGGAATCAACATCAAAATCTTAACCTAAGGTTAAGTTTTTGAAATGTCATCATAACTTAGAAAATATATGGACCTAGTTCATGAAACTTATACATAAGGTTAATCAAGTATCACTGAACATCCTGCTTGAGTTTCACGTCACATGACCAAGGTCAAAGGTCATTTAGGGTCAATGAACTTTGGCCGAATTGGGGGTATCTGTTGAATTACCATCATAACTTTGAAAGTTTATGGATCTGATTCATGAAACTTGGACATAATAGTAATCAAGTATTACTGAACATCCTGTGCAAGTTTCAGGTCACATGATCAAGGTCAAAGGTCATTTAGGGTCAATGAACTTTGGCCAAATTGGGGTATTTGTTGAATTACAGCCATAAATTTGAAAGTGTGTTGGTCTAGTTCATAAAACTTGGACATAATAGTAATCAAGTATCACTGAACATCCTGTGCGAGTTTCAGGTCACATGATCAAGGTCAAAGGTCATGTAAGGTCAAAGAACTTTGGCCACATTGGGGGTATTTGTTGAATTGCCATCATATCTCTATAAGTGTATTGGTCTAGTTCATAAAACATGGAAATAAGAGTAACCAAGTATCACTGAACGTCTTGTGCGAGTTATAGTAGTTTTCAAAATCAGCACTGCTGCTATATTGAATCGCGTGATGCAGGTGAGACGGCCAGAGGCATTCCACTTGTTTTTAATAGATATTCCCACTGATGAATAGCCACCGTTAATAATAATGTAATATGCAGTTGCTATTTGGAGCTCATGGGGGCTCTTTTTAAAAATTCTTATTTCTGTTCCACGAGTATTGCAGACATACAGAGTTTCAGACACTCATGGTTTATTTAATTTCACTTGTAACTAAAACTTATTAAATGCTACAAGAAAAATTAGTTTTCTCAAAAAAAAAAGAAAAATGATTTTTTTTTTTAGGGTGTCAGCGATGAAACAGAGGACGTGACCAAGGGGGGGGGGTGAAAGGACAGTAGGAAGGAAATGAAAAAAAAAAATAATAATAATGAATGACAGTAGGAAAGAAAAAAGCAAACAAGAGAAAGAAGGAAAGAAAGAAACTAAAGAAAGAATGTAAGAAGAATGAAGGAAAGTATGGAGAAAGACAACAAAAAGAAAGGAAAGAAAGAAAAGAGGAAGGAAAGATAGGAAGAAAGAGGAAAAGAAAAAGGAAAGAAAATAAAGAAAGAATGAAGGAAAGAAATACTGTAAGGAAAATAAATGAGAATGTACATGTAGAAAAGAAAAATAGTAAAGAAAGAAGGAAAGAAAGAAGGAAGGATTGAAGGAAAAATAACAAAGAAAGATACTAAAGAATAAAAGAAGAATGAAGGAAAGTATCAGAGTGAGACGAGACAAAACGGAAAGGCAGGAAAGAAAGAAAAGAAAAAAACAAAAGGAAGGAAAGAAAGGAAGAAAGAAAAGAAAAAGGACAGAAATAAAAGAAAGAAAGAATGAATGCAGAAAAGAAAAAAAAATGATGAAAAGAAGGAATAGGGGAGAAATAGAGGGGAAGAAAGGAAAGAGGAAAAGGAAAGAAAAAGAAGGAATAGCAAAGAAAGAATGAAGGAAAGAGATAAGGAAAATTATTAAGAGTGTAGAAAAGAAAAAAGTAGAAAAAGAACTTAGAAACGAAAGGAGGAAGGAATAAAAGAAGAAAAAAAAAAAAAGAAACAAAGGTAGATAGAAAGAAGATCAGCATTTATTTTATTAGTTTCATTGCATTACTTGTCTACAAAAACGTGACAAGAACATGTACACACTAAACACACATTAAAGTTATTACTAATATGTTCTCGGACACGCCCATATTTGGCTTATTTGAGCCCACGCCCACCCAGATCAGATTTTTGGGCAGCACCTCATTTTTTGGCGGATTTCAATAAAAATTGTACTGCATCAAATAAGCTGGTGCCATAGGAATTTGAAACGTCACCCTTTTCTTACCCCTGTATAGCCCACCTCTGCTAGATTAGAGATTTCACTTAAACTTTTAACAGGGAACATCAATTTATGACGGGGGCGATTTTTCAGTGTATGTAGTTTTTTTTTTGCCCTTGTCTTTTGTTACTACCGTGGCGATTTCAGGGGCCACCATCGCCATCGTGCATTTTTTTTTTGGGTACCAGCCCAAGTTGGTTTGTTGGTTGGTTTAGTGATGATGGTGTCAAGGGCCAAGGCCTAATGATTTGAATTTAGGAATTTAAAAAATATATGCATGTCCATCATCTTGAAAAAATAAATGACCCACCCATGGCCATGCAGGCATCAATTCATTATGTGATTCAATTTTTCCATGTTGGGTCTAACGGGAATAGGATTGTGGAAAATATATGGGACCCACCCAGCCACCCTGTCCTTTGTTTTTTTATTTCTGGAATATAATGTGTTTTTGTATTGTACTGAGCCTGCTATTCTGGTGGGTGTTTCATACATGTAAACTTCGTAAGTTAACAGCGACTTTAAGAATGAATGGGGATCCTTTCCTATGGTAAATGGTATATTCATTGGCGATGGTTTAGCGCGTAAGAAAGGATCACCAGTCGTTCTTAAAGTCGCTCTTAACTTACGAACAGCTTTATGAAACAGCCACCTGGATAAAGATTTGTAGTAAATACAAAATAAATAAAGACTTTTGAAAGCATGCAATTAATTGATTTTTCATTTTCTTGTTGTTTTCCAAAATAGCCTCCTGGGGTTTCATGTTGGGGAGGCAATGGACTACAACTACTTGAACCAGCCGGGCAACCCTAGCCAGCATCATCACCCTGTCACCGAGTACATGCACCCTTCAACCGCACACTCCCAGCATGTGTTGTACCAGCAGTCCTTGCTCCCGCACCAGATGCCCTACCCCGGTGGTATGCTGCCTCCTGAATTCAGGGGGGTCGGTGGTGGGCCCGATCAGTGCTCTCAGGTTGCGGAAGTCGCCAGGAATGAAAATGTTGTGACTATGGTGAGCGTATCAGGTAGGTTGGAGGTGGCGCGACACTTGCTCCTGCGACATTTGCCCTGGTCTTGAGTAATATCTCAGAGAGCTTTTTAATTTACATGTATTCATCTTAAAGTTTGTCTTATCATCATCATCATCAGTCATCATCTTCTTCATCATCACCATCATCATCTTCATCATTCATCATCATCACTATCATCTTCATCATCATCATCACCATCATCATTATCATCATCACCATCATCATCATCATTATCATCATCATTCTTCTTTTCATCACTTTATTCATTGTCCTATAAAACACTATCCTATATTGTCTACTAAGTGTGACTCACTTGTACATGTATTCTCTATTTCATTTACTCTGTTTTGGGCGTTCATAGTTTCAAGATTGCTTATAATATCAGTCCTTCTTTTGCATTTAAATGAAATATACTAATCTAATATTTTGAATTGTATCCTTACTGTTTGTACATGTATGATTATCAGTACGAAAATTAATATCCTGTCTTTGAGTTATTTTCAATCACAGCTTGAAAATAGTATAATTTTATGAATGCAGAAGATGAAAATATTGGCTGGTAGCCTGGTAAAGTTGCAAAATTAGAGATGGCATTGAGTTAGTTTTCAGGCACAAAAATCGTCGGATCATGGAAATGCCATCAGAGCTTTATGAGAATTTATAAATAGGTCATTAATGGTTGTATGTATTGATTTTCTTACTCAGAACAAGATGTCCACACGACACTCCTTCAGATGCAAAATGCTTTATCAGGCAACAGCACCATCGGATACAACACACAAACCAGTGCTGGACACCCCCACACTTCAAGGTCACCACCAAATAGACCCAGAACCCAACCAACTCAAGCCATGGGCACTGCTGCACAACGCACCGCAACCATCCAACCACAGGCAGCACCTGCAGAAGAGCAGTCAGCGCCGCAGAACCTGGTGGCATCTGAGCAACCCGAGGCACCGGTAGAGTCGCAGGGTACCGGCAATGAAGGGGAAGAACCGGAGGAGCCTCCGTTGGGTGGTCCTCTACCTGAGGGTTTGGCCTATAGGAAGCTTGGCCCAAAGACGATCTGCGTGGTGGCTGATAGGGAGATCCCTGCAGGGGTGCGCTTCGGTCCGTTCAAGGGTTCCTTTGGCAAGGGACCCATCCACTTCAATAACATCTTATCTTGGGAGGTAGGTGATGGTTACAGAGCTGGTAACTAATACTGATCTTCAGTAATTAGTACTGAGAAATGAGAATACCGATGTTTCAAGCAAAATACTGATGTCCAAAGTGTTATCTCATGGTGCTTCTTTGAAAAATACTTATTTCCTCACCAGAATACTGATTTTCAGCTTTTAAGATACTGATATGTTCTTGTTCAGGTTAGCAGCTCTTTGGTAGGAATTGACAAATACATGTGTTTCTCTTGTAGATTTTATACCTCCTTTCTTTTCTCACTTCCCCTTTCTTCTTTTGATCAGCTCTTGTTCTGTATTTTCTTTATTTTTTTTTCTCTCTATAGATCCACTTCTTTCACATCCTCATACACCTTCTCTCTTCCTGACTGCACTGTTCTCTTTACTTAACTTTCATCTAGGCTACCAATGCTCCAACTTTGTTTTTTCCATTTATCACCATCCATTTCTATTCAAGGCTTCATTGCATGCAGGTCTTGGGACCTTTTTAGGTGTGCCTCACGAGCAATTTATTTAAAGGTCAAGTCCACCTCAGAAAAATGTTGATTTGAATCTATAGAGAAAAATCAGACAAGCACAATGCTGATAATTTCATCAAAATCGGATGTAAAATAAGAAAGTTATGACATTTTAAAATTTTTCGTTATTTTTCACAAAATGGTTATATGAACGAGTCAGTTACATCCAAATGAGAGAGTCGATGATGTCACTCACTATTTCTTTTGTTTTTTATTGTTTGAATTATACAATATTTCAATTTTTACAAATTTGACAATTAGGACCTCCTTGCCTGAACCACAAAATGTTAAAATAATGGAATTCCACGTGTTCAGGGAGGAATGAAACTTCATTTCACATGGCAATGACGAGAAAATCAAAATATTTCATATTTCATACAATAAAATACAAAAGAAATAGTGAGTGAGTGATGTCATCAGTTCCCTCATTTGCATACCGACCGAGATGTGCATATAACTGTTTTGTGAAATGAAGCAAAACTTTAAAATTTCATAACTTTCTTATTTTACATCCGATTTTGATGAAATTTTCAGCATTATGCTTGTTGGATTTTTCTGTTTTTATTCGAATCAAGTTTTTGTTGGGGTGGACTTGTCCTTTAAAGTGGAACAAAATGTTGCCATGTTTTTGCTGTCAAAAAAAGTTTGTTTTTATTTGTGTATTCTTTTCATTACTTCAATGATTGAGCTTTTTTCATGCTCAACATGTACATAAGTCAACCTTCCAGGAGCCGAATAATGACCTTAGTCAAAGCAATCTTTTGACCAGATTCTGCAACATGTGGGTTATACCTGAAGTGGAATTTGAACAGATTTCTTTGGTCCCAAAATATTCAACATAAGCAAAGTTATAAATGATAATGATGATAGATGGGATTTATTATGCGCCAAATCCACTCTGCAGAGTACCCATGGAATGTACATGATTTTGTCTCACCTGTATAGCAGAGTGAGACTATAGGCGCCGCTTTTCCGAGGGTGACGGCGGTGTCGTCAACACCAAATCTTAACTGAAGTATCACTGACAAGTCTTAAGTTATAGTAGTGTTATGTGTGCTGCTATATTGACTCGCGTGATGCTGGTGAGACTGCCAGAGGCGCTCCACTTGTTTTTTTATAGTATGTGTAAGGAAGTTGAAATTGAAAAAAAACAAAAAACAAACAAACACTTGACTCTTTCCTTTATCTTCAGATGACCCTCGAGGGAAGAGTGGTCGGTTTCCTGAGTCCAGTCAAGGGTGACAAGGCTTGGACCACCAAAGTCAGAGCTGCCCAGCATCTCGGGGAGCTGACCGCCGAGGCTGACCAGTACAACGGACGTATCTACTTCACGACAATCAAGGAGCTGCAACCCGGGGAGGAATTCAAAGTGTTCTATAGTGCAGACTACAGGGAGAGCTGCGGGTTCAAGATTGGCCTCCATGACCTCAAATACAATCAAGGTATGATTTATTAGTCTTTTCTGAATTTATCAATGATATCAATAGGTTGATAGAGCTTCCATGCGCTCTTTTGAGACCACTGGAAAGGATAAAAGTACTCCGAAAGGTCAAGCGCGCACAAAGTTCGACACTTTTTTCTATTGGGTGTGCGTACATGGAGCACTTTACCTGTTGGTGTGGCCCCATATACTGTTTATTGTGTCATGGAGTAATTTTCCTCAGCCTCAAATGTCGTGTGTGGGAGCGTGCGTCACATTTGTGGTTTAAAAAAATGTACCTTTGAACAGTAGGGTGACGTCAGAATATAATCCAATTCATTGCGCTAGGTAAATGCAGGTAAATCATGGTTTCTTCATTTTCATAAAATACTGGAGGGAAAAACAATTTTCTATGTATTCATATTTTCATTAATAACTCTGCAAGCATTTTACAACTCAAATAGGGAATTCATTTTGTCCAATGGGAATTGAGATTTAGCATTCAGTGAAAGAGAGATGCTCTTTAACTCTGCTACACGTCATTTAGGTGGGCATCTTTCTGTCGTCTCATGTGAAATCTTGTACCATCGCACTTGTGCCTATTTGCAATTGTATACTATCACACCAACAAAATAGAATTAACAGACTCCAAACCTACAGATGGTATGCCATTGAAAACAATGTAATATCTGTGGTGAGGTTGGATTCGTGTAGCATTTCTATTTTACCAAAGTCATTTGTTTAGATTCCACCATTTACATCTCTAGATCCTGGTATATTTTGGCTACATGTATATTGATGATTAGATTGCTTTGTTATTGAACTTATACATGTACTTATAGGTACAATTATGTACTGTATTTAGTGCAAGGGCTAGGGTTAATTAACCCTTTGGTAGCACTCGTGTCCAGTTAAAACACCCCCCCCCCCCCCGAAGGTGCATTATTGACTAATAGTAATACTAGTAGACCCTGGCTGGATTTTGATATTCAACAAGGTCAAGTGAGGGTTGTGGCATTGCAAGGAAAAGCTTACAAAAAAGGTAAATTATCTTGCATTGTAACAGAGGTTTTCACATGTCATCACAGCAATCTGATGAACCTTTTTTTTTGGTTTATTTTCTTTTTCCATGTTTTGAACCTGTGGTATAATATTAGCCTTTCATCACTTAATATTCTGTTTTCTTTTGATACAGAATCCAAAGGTTTCGAGTGCATCTTCTGCCCGTGCCACTGCAGCAACCCAAAGAGCCTCTTGCGACACATGAAGCTCTTCCACCACAAAGACAAGCGACCGGAAATTGATGTTGAAGTACAACAGATGAATGAGGATAGAGATTCTTCAGAAGAGAGAGATGACAGGGATGTGCTGATCGGTGAAGGAGAGGAAGATGTCATTGGAGTGTCATCTGGAAAGCGGTTTCCAAGTGAGGGACCTCTGATCATACATGAGAATTTCCATCAGAAATTGGGCATTGGTGGAAATGCAGGCGGAGAGGCAGGCAACATGGAAGACTGCCTCACTTGTGAGAAATGTGGCTTCATTTGCCCCGACAAGGCAGCTCTAGAGAATCATGTACTTGGTCACAAGAAGGCACCCTTCGGATGTGACGAATGTGGACGTGTCTTCATGTCACATCAGGGCTTGACTGGCCACAAGAGGACAGATCATGGAACAGCCTCTAAAGACCGATTAAAAATCAAGCTGCGGGTACGGAGGAATGGTTCTGGCAGGAACTTCTGCAAGACCTGCGGCTACACCTGTGCTGGCCCAAAGGAGTATCAGAGCCATATCAATGGGCACAAGCAGTATCCCTTTGGGTGTCCCGAGTGTGGATGTCTCTATGAACAAAAAACTGCTCTCTTGGTCCACCTCAAGGAAAGGCATAGTACGACCAGCGGAAAAGGACAACCAATTCTGATGTCTCTGAAGACGAAAGGTGGTGACAAGCTAAGATGCTCTAAATGTGGGTTCAACTGCCCTAATGAAAACTCTTTCAACGTCCACATGAAGAATCATGATAAGGCTCCGTATGGATGTGACATCTGTGGGCTGATGTATACACAGAAGCAATTTGTCATGCGGCATAAACGTGCTAAACATGGTATACCCACCCCTGAGAAGCCTGTCTACATGAGGCTGTCGCCACCATTTTCTTGCACAGATTGCAACAAGACATATGTCAATCCGAAGAGCTTCATGAAGCACCAGAAAGAGAAGCATGGGTGGCCTGCTGATCCTCAAGATAAGTTAGGTAGTGCCAACGTACAAAGGCCTGGAGACTTTGAATGTGACCTTTGTCCAGAGACTTTCTCAACACCGACAGCCTTTAATTCACATCTTCAAGAAGCACATGGTATTGAGCCACATCCCAGTGACTTGAAGAAGGGAGGAGCCAAAAGGAGGAATTCAGCAGCCCAGCCACAAGGAACTAGTGGGTCTTCAAAGGACACACAGGGCAGTGTTCTCGGGTCAACAAGATGCTACATCTGTGGCAAGACATTCATCAAGTACAGCTTCCTGCATGATCATCTGAGGCAGCATCATGGCATTGAGCCTTTGACCAGAGGTGGTTCTCAGGGAGCAGAGACATCCCAGGCTAACCAGAATGAAGAACAGAATGGAGCACCCCTTGCAGAAGAACAAGATAAGGGAGAGCAGATTGACATGCTTGGGAAACCTATGGACTACTATAACCGCCCTCGTCCTTTCAAGTGCAAGCATTGCCCTCGAAGGTTTGTCTACCGCCATCGTCTCAGACGCCATGAGTACAAGGTCCATCTAGGAGGTGCCAAATTCAGCTGCAGCTTTTGCACCAAAGGCTTTGACATGGAAAGTCAACTCTTGGTCCACGTGCAGAAGCACACCAACAACCGACCATTCAAATGCACCCTGTGCACCAAATCCTTTGCCTCTCAGAGTGCTCTTGACAATCATCAGAAGGAACATACCGGGGAGAAACCTCACAAGTGCGATGTCTGCGAACGTGGCTTCGGCACCCGTAAACTAATGACCAAACACAAACTCCGCGTCCACAGCAACAAGGAGAAGAAGTTTGTCTGCTCTTTTTGCGGTAAGAGATTCTTGGCCGGTAAAGACCACAAGATTCATGAAAGGCGACACAAGGGTATCCGGCCCTTCGTGTGCCTATCCTGCGGCAGGGCTTTCAAGGACAAGCATTGCCGAGATGTTCATATGCGCATCCATACTGGTGAGAAGCCTTACGTCTGCAAGCAGTGTGGCAAGGCCTTTCCACTTCCTCACCGACTCACTGATCATATTGTCATGCACCAAAAGGAGAACATGGAGCAGCAGGCAGCAGCCGCGGCGGAGGCGGCCTCGACTTTAACCAACCTACCTGTACAGCCATAATGCGAAGCAATCAAGAATGATGTAGTAGTAACGTAGTTAGTTTCGATAGAGAATGTCTGAAATTTGACATTATAGAGGGAAGAAAATTGGCTTTTTTGTAGTGGGTTGATTTGTTGGAGAAGGGGATGGTGAGGAGGAGAAAGGGAGAGGAGAAGGGGAGGAAGAGGAGAAAAACAGCTCGAGGGGGAGGAGGAGCAGGAGAATAGGAGGGGAGAAGAATGAGAGGAGACAGAAGGAGAGAGGAGGGGAAGAAGAGAAGGGGAGGAAGAAATGATAGGACACACACAAAAAAGAAGAGGTATAAGTGGGAAAGGGAGGAAAAGACAAGGAAGTTTAGTGAAAATGAAGTTGCAAAATAAGAAGCAACGTAGCAGGATAACAACGGAAAGCAAAAGAATTGTACAGTTGATCCCTCATTCAGATGACACTGTGACAGAAGATGAGTATGACAATTTTCTATGGGCCTTTCAAGGCTATAATTCCACGTAGCTGTATCATAAATTCTATGCCTGAAACATCATTGTATTTTGTAATTTTCCTGTTGCATGTACATGTACATACAAGTAGAAAGGTATATATTCTGCTTTTGCAGCAAGTTAAATCTTGAAAATCAAGAATGGTATACCCTAAAATTTTTAACAAATTTTAATTTCTAAATTGGACCAATTTGCCTATTTGTTGTATTTTGCAATATTTTGTCCTGTTCATGTATTAAACCATTGAGGTTTCATGTAAAATATTGTTTCCCCAAAATTGCTTCAACACATGAATGTATCTATGCTTGTTCCTGAATGGCTTACATTCTTATCCCCCCTCAAGTTCTTGCTATTCAATCAAAAGATTGCAACGCAGGAAGTTGACACAACTCTATTGAGTATTCTAAAAAGATAACAGAATATTTTTATTCTACATTTTTTAATGAATTGTAGCTGTCAAATTCTGCAAGATCAAGTGAACAGATTGTATGTAGCTGTAGTTGTAAACATTCCTTTTCTTTACAAAATTGATTGCATGAATAATCATTGTAAATGATTTTAGTGTTTCAGGGAAATTCATTTTAAAGAAGATACTATATCCAGTGATAATATGAGGTGCTTGATGTCTTTGGGCCACGTTGCATAAAAGCTACCATTATAATTGAATAGCAGCAAAACCTTTATAATTTGCATTGAAAACTAGTAGTACAGTATTAATCAATAGGTGTCCACACTCCAGCATCAGCTATGACAAAGAAATGTACGGGTCCAATGGGCCGGCCCATAGACTATTGTCCCCAGACAGTTGGGCCCATGAAATGCTTTGTAGGATCTGATGCTGGATACACGCCTGATAATGTGCGTCTGTCCATTTCATTTTTACTCTTGCCCATCTACTGGTAATTGCGAACCAGTATGCCATAGATATAACCCTTATTAGTACAGACCTAAGGTCATTATTTTTGGAACAAAAAGGAGGCGCGTTAGCTCAGTCGGTAGAGCGGGGGACTCGTATTCCGGTGACCCCGGTTCGATTCCCACTTGGTGCGCTAGTGCCCTTTGGTAAGGCATTAATCCTCAGTACCAGGTCCTTCGGAGAGGACCTTAAGCCGTCAGTCCTCTGGTTGCTTGCTTACAAGCATTCATGCTTTCTTAGCAATCAGGTAAAAAATCACCACCACCAATACCAATCTCCATACAATGTTTTGACACATTTCAACTCTTGCAGGATCTGGGTTTGCTCTGAAAAAAAAAATGCATGTTGATATAAATTATTAAAACATTTTAAGTGTGTATCTTTCAATGTTGAATACAGTATGTATGTATTGAAAAAAAAAGAAATTGTTATGTAATTGTACCACAATAGTTTAAGAGTTGTCTTGCAAGTTTGTATATAGGCATGATGTATATCGTTCAAATTATTAATTTAGTTGCTGGATTTTAGCACTTATGTGTTTTTTTATTCTCTGACAGAAAATGATAAATGTCAATGTTAAGTGGCATTGAAGCTTTGGAATACCATATATCGTATCCACATTGGGGAGTTTTGCTTTCTTCTTCTTTTTCAGTATTATTCACTGACAAATTCATTCTCAGCCAATGGCATTCAAGCGAGCGTTTCAAAAGCTTATAACAGTCATAGGTGATTCTGGTTTATTGAAATACTCTTGTAGTTTCAAATGATGGAGTTTGAAGATTCTTATTTTGCTCATTTCTCGGCAGTTATGCATTTTCTTCTAGAGCTATTTGGCACATTTTATTTCATTTATACATAAAGATACTTTAGTGGTAATTTTATTGGATTCTGTTCGAACTCATTTTGATATCGTTACCACAACTGGTATTTATCTTTAAAGGTCCTATGACACAAAAACCATCTTATTTTGGATATATATCTATTCTTGGGTAGTTTTACTTGAAAAATACGAATTTGCCATCGGTTTCTGTGTACAACGAACCGGTGTTGAGTTATTCCATGGAAATGAACTTCAACGGGAACGCCCACTAAAATTTTCGAAAAGTCGGCCGATCGACCTGTCAATCATCGTGACGTCATCGAAAGATAGCTTTCTCAGCTGTGCAGCCGGACCCCTAGTTATTGCACATGTAAATCCACACGTGCAACCACAATAGGCACTTCACGCACCAAACGTCAGCAACAATCAGCAGATTCTTTCCCTGACGTCATAATTGTCACGTGATATACGAAACCAAATCGGGCTGAATTTTTTGTGGGCGTGGCGAATTTGGCTCAATTTTAATATAAAACTGCCTTTGAATCCGATGTGGGATGTTTTTCGGGTAAAATTTTGATGGAATCGTTATTAGTAACCACTAAGCTAACGAATAAATCAACATCTTTGCTGTATTTCATAGGACCTTTAAGCTGTTAATGCAATTTTATTAAACAAGTTTTACGAAATAGGCCCCTATTCCTTTTTAATGTATTTGTTAGTGTAAGACAAAATATAGATCATGTTCTTTATTCAGTGCCACATTCCAAAAATCTTTTTGTTCTATAAGCTACATGTATTGCTGAATCACCCATAGAGACTCTTGGATCTGGAATTGTTCACAGGAAAAAACCATTAGTAAACAAGGCCACTATGAAATAAACATGAACCTATTTATGTACAATGCGTCCTACAAAAAAGGAGACAAAGTTCTTTGGTAGTTTTCTCAGCACAAGCAAATGGTTTGATATACTAGTAATGTCTGTATAATATCGTCAAGTTCATTGTTTATTCATTATTTTGATACCTTATTTGACACACAGCTTACGCATCAGTGGGTTTTGGAGAGTTTGGAATTACGATTTCAGTATCAAGTTGTGCAGAAAATTGGTCAATATTTATATTTATGTATTATACAGGGGTTCTAAGTTAGAGAGGGATGGCTCAATAACGTTTCTTTGGTTCTTAGTTGTTTTTTTCACTGATTATGTTAATGAGGGAATGGAGATTCAAGCACAGATTCATTGTTGTCAGACCTGTTTATATTGGTCGTAACCTACCATAAGGGATCCTCAGAATTTTTTCTTGAATGAAAGAAGAGATTTTCTCAAGTGTTAAATTTGAAACCTGAACATATTTGAAAATAGGGATATTTATCCCTGAAAGAGGTTTTCCTTGATTCTAGGACGCAGTATATATATCAAAACTTTGCTTTTCTATATTGGTATGGAATAAGTGAAATTCAAATAGAAGAATGAAATAAATGAGGCATTTCATCACTTTCTTATTGTTTTGTTGGTTTTAATTTTTGTTTCAATGACATGTGCATAGTAATTTGTATATTATATATCAACTCTTAAGGTTTAAATTCTGCTTTGAAGGTAAAAAAAAAATCAATTTAGGTGTTTATGTTATGTCCTGCTAATATTGTATATTGCATCAACGATTATCAAATAAATGTATGATCTAGATGAAGGTAAAAAATATGTGAGTCTGCTTATTTTCTCGTCTTCAGATTCTACAGTTGATAGCCGTAGGGGGTATTCTGATTTGAGCATATTTTAGCATCCACTTTGCAGACGCTTTTTAGAACTATGAGAGTCTATTGAAAATGCCCGTCAAATCACAATGGACAAATTAGAGGTCATTGTCGAAAGTTGGTGGACCGGAACAGCACATCGTTTTAAGATTTGGACCAGACCAAAAATTTGAAACATGTTCGTTGTCCAGAGTCAAGGACGACACTGCTGTTATTATTCACTGATTTCCGGCAAAGGCCGCTTTACTATGAAGGGCTTTTGACGAAGATTATCAGTGTTGTAGAAAGTGTCTGGAAAGTGATTGCTAAAATTCCCTAATGAAACACATCTTTAATACAAGAGCAAACAATTTTACACTTCTATGTGCCGAGACAACCTTTCATTTTTTGTTGTATAAAATTTCTGGGATTCCCCTGAAATCGCTGTCGATGGAATATTTGTTAACATAGCAACAACAGATACCAAATTGTTATGGATTGCTAGATGAAAACTCATTTCCCAAGCAGAAATAATTTTAAATCTGCAGTAAAAGGATACCCCCAATTTTTTTTTCTCCACAGACAAAAAAATGTAATATTGAGGAATGTCATGTAAGCATGATAAATTGCAGCCTTATGGATGCCATATGTGTGCACTTAAAATAAATACCAATTTGTAATAGTATTGAACTGGGAGGAAAGGATACATGAGAATGGAATAAATTTCAATTCACTATCTCGTCATGAATAATGAAGAAAGAATATCACAGACTAGCATTTCAGAAAAGTGCTGGTGATTGAAATCTTACAAGTAGATCCCTAATCTGAAGTCCAGTTCAACTAAGACTGCTAAAATTATGCGAAGCCAAAATGCCTAAATTTTGTTTGTATTTCTTGCATTCAATGTAGTCTTTATTCATGCTTTAATGGTGAGGACAATGGTATTGAACCTCTCTATTGGCTGTTCAGGCTTACCCACAACCTGTAGATCAGAGTGTAAATCAAACCTGAGTTCAGAATACGGGCCTTAGTGTTGAAACACTGGGGCCCGAATTCACAAAGGTGGTTTTGAAAACCCACGGTTGAGTCTATGGTTTATGCAGATTTCATGTATAAATTACGCTTATTTTACCGCGTATATTAAAAAATGTCCAATGCTGATGCGCGCTTTTGTCACAGAGCGCCAAATTGACGCCTGTTGCCGTGGTTATCCACGCTATTTTATTCATGAGTCCACTGTTTTGAATTAATGAGTCCACTCTTCAAACAGCAGACTCATGAATACAATAGCGTATCTAACCATGGTAACAGGCAACAAATTGGCGCACTGTGACAAAAGCGCACATCAGATCGGCATTGGACATTTTTTTATACACTCGCCCGATGCGCTAAATTAAGCGTAATTTATACAGGAAATCTGCATAAACCATGGTTTCAACCGTGAGTTTTCAAAACCACCTTAATTCAGGCCTGGGTGTTTCACAAAGCTTTTTGTAAGTTACGTGTGACTTTACAAACGACTGGTGACCCTATCCTGTGGTAATCATCAATGATTCACTGGTGGTTTAATTCCTAAGAAAGGGTCACCAGTTGTTTGTTAAGTAACTCATAACTTACGAACAGCATTGTGAAACACACACCTTGAGGCAGTTTCATAAAGCTGCTTGTATGTTATGCAGAACGTAAATCTCCACTGGTGACCCTTCCTTGTAGTAAATGACATACCAAATGTAACCAACTTGTCACCCAGGAAAATGTACCAGTCTTGCGAAAAGTCATGCGCAACTTTACGAACAGCTTTATGAAACGGGCCACAGTGCCCAATGAAAGGGTCTTTGCATTGACAGTCTTTCGTGTTGCTGATTTACTATGCTGCAGCTTGCAAGATGCCTTTTCTAAATTCTTTACAAATCTATTACATAATGTCAAAGTAAGTATTTTTCTAAAGAATTGTTTCTGTCCACTTTTGTGGATAACATGGTTTGCAAATAATTTCTTAATGTGTCTCATATGGCACATCATAATAAATCAACAACGTGGAAAACGGTCCTTTGCAAGGCCATGTCGTGCAATCGGCCCCTGAATTCTACCTGGAGTGTGCTTAAAAAGTAACAATTTAGGAAAAAAAATCAACTTGCTTCAGGTTATTTTTTTTATTAACCATATTATATAAGATGACATCTTTATTTATAAATACAATGCAAATACTGTCCATCTGCAACGGGACAGACATGATCATTTGGCTTTTTGACAGGTTATGTAAGATCTTATTAGAACATTACACATGCTAAAAAAATTGCTATAGATAAGATACAATATAGTTAAATATACGACATGATCCTCTATAATTTCACTAGTCTTGGCACAAAACAATAACTGTTGTAGTTAAAAGTTCAATTTTCTAGTCCCACAGGGTAAAAATAATACTACAAATTTTCTATTCCATAGCCCTACTGTTTTATCTATATTTTCATCAACATTTGGGTTTCTTTTTGGCATATCAACAACTCATAGGTATTTTTGTAGCATTTTAAGCAATGCTTCATCAATTGATATAAAGGATTTTACAATTAAAAAAAATCCTTCATATCACAACGGCAAGAAGAATGCAAGGTATAGAGATAGATGTATATTGCATAAATATCTTTGAGAGTTGGTAAATGTCTAAGTTTGTACACACAGGAGCAGTACAGGATATTTTGATGGGGGGGGGGGGGGGGGGCGGCAGGAGGTGAAAAGACAACCTAAATGTCACATTTTTACCAATGATGTTATAAAGTATTTTCGGAGTTATTCCACCCAAGGATAAACCTTTCCTTTTTTTTGTTTTTTTGTTTCGTCTTCCTTCTTTCTTCCTTTTTCTCCTCTCATTTTTTCACCCCCCGTGAGTTACTCGAAAAATCACAGGGGGGAGATGTCAGTGGGCAACTTCACCCCCCCTGGCACTGGCCCTGTGTATGCAACTATTAACACTTATCAATAAAGTGATAATAGAAACATCAATGCATAAAATGACACTGAAAGGTGAAATTAATCCTGGCATGAAATTGGATAAACAAATGGAAGAAAAAAAATGAATGTTTGGCAAAATGCGTCAAGGAATATAACAGAGTTATTAATGCTTTAAGCATATTGTGATGCCACATGACATCAATTCAATATTTGGTCATAGGATAAATGGCAAGCTAAAACAAGTGGAATGCCTCTGGCCGTCTCACCTGGATCACGCGATTCAATATAGCAGCAGTGCTGATTTTGAAAACTACTATAACTTGCACAAGATGTTCAGTGATACTTGGTTACTCTTATTTCCACGTGCTATGAACTAGACCAATACACTTATAGAGATATGATGGCAATTCAACAAAAACCCCCAACGTGGCCAAAGTTCTTTGACCTTACATGACCTTTGACCTTGATCATGTGACCTGAAACTCGCACAGGATGTTCAGTGATACTTGATTAGTCTTATATCCAAGTTTCAAGAGTCAGATCCATCAACTTTCAAAGTTATGATGGTAATTCAACAGATACTCCCATTGTGCCCAAAGTTCATTGACCTTTGACCTTGGTCATGTGACCTAAAATGTGCACAGGATGTTCAGTGATACTTGATTACTCTTATATCCAAGTTTTATGAACTAGACCAACGCACTTTCAAATTTATGGCTGTAATTCAACAAATACCCCAATTTGGCCAAAGTTCATTGACCCTAAATGACCTTTGACCTTGATCATGTGACCTGAAACTTGCACAGGATGTTCAGTAATACTTGATTACTATTATGTCCAAGTTTCATGAATCAGATCCATAAACTTTCAAAGTTATGATGGTAATTCAACAGATACCCCCAATTCGGCCAAAGTTCATTGACCCTAAATGACCTTTGACCTTGGTCATGTGATGTCAAACTCTTGCAGGATGTTCAGTGATACTTGATTAACCTTATGTATAAGTTTCATGAACTAGGTCCATATATTTTCTAAGTTATGATGACATTTCAAAAACTTAACCTTAGGTTAAGATTTTGATGTTGATTCCCCCAACATGGTCTAAGTTCATTGACCCTAAATGACCTTTGACCTTGGTCATGTAACATGAAACTCAGGCAGGATGTTCAGTAATACTTGATTAACCTTATGGCCAAGTTTCATGAACTAGGTCCATATACTTTCTAAGTTATGCTGTCATTTCAAAAACTTAACCTCAGGTTAAGATTTGGTGTTGACGCCGCCGCCGCCGCCGTCGGAAAAGCGGCGCCTATAGTCTCACTCTGCTATGCAGGTGAGACAAAAACCTTGAATATCAAGATATTTCTGTATGAATATATGACATAAAACTATATTATAAAAAAAAAAACAAATACAAATAGAATAGTGCTTTCAGAGACTATAGCAATTTACCTATAAAAATGCCATGTTCTCTCTCTCAAGCTCTAAATCAAAAGCAAAAATATTATACGTATTGTTTATATACAATATCCCTGTAAATCTCTAAGAAACACAGGATTGTTTCATGCATAGTTAAAAAATGAAATAACAAGAGCCACAAATGGGGCATGGCAAGATTCACAGTTGATAAAATTTTGTTCTGGTTTGACTTATAGGCAAGTGTATTGGAGTTATTGTGAAAGGCTGTTTATATAAATGATCTAAGAACTTCACTGAAAAGCAATGGAGTCATGAAATAATAAATTAGTCAATTCTTATGGAGGTCACACGCACAATACATGGATAAGCGTGTATCGGCCCAAAAGTTTCAGCCATTATTCAGAATATTTTCAATATACTTGTAAAAAGTAGACATTGGATGAGCAACCATACTCCTATATTCTTTTAAAATATCATAAGAATTTGATAGCTCACAATGAACATTTCCAATGAGGCAACAACTTCTGTTTTCAGTTGTCATAATTTTGTTTTTTCATACTTCACTATCCTACGATGGAGATTGGAAGCAGAGTGAAGTGACATTTTTCAGGGGAAAAGAAAAAAAATTCAAAGGAAATTGAACATCTAGGAGCTCTGTCATATATACATGCCCCGAGCAATAAGACAGCATTTGGAATACATGTATACCCTTTCATAAAACAATCAGAAAAAAAGCTTAAATATTGATCACAATGATGGCGAATCAATCTTTATTAGGAGCAATTTAGAATTGCTTGGAAGCATACTATAAACATATTTGTTTCTTGAAAATATTATGATAAGAACGTTGAAAAGAGCAGTGGATTTTTGTTCTCATCAGCATATATTCAAACTTTTCAAAGACTATGTTTTATCATGTTGCATTCTAGGTATTAAGAACCCGGGAACAGGGTTATTAATGTCTAAGGTACAGAATGGGTTGAACAAGTACGACCCAAATTTGGTAATGTCACTCGATTGGTTCCACCAATGCAAGGAAGTGACCATTCTTTCTTTTCTTATTGTGTTCAAATTTCTGACATCCATCTATAAGTATAGGAATACCAGTTTGTAACTGGTACTATGAAATTGGAATCTGGATGGAACATTTTTAAAAATAACTCAGCCCTGCAAGGAAGAATGGGAAGTTTACTGAGTTTTTACTGCAGACCCATAGATCTCATCAGTTTCCTGTTACAACCTAACGATTAATTTCGATAGGTTTAATCCATTCCTCAAACATCAACTGGGTCTTTATCTGAAGGAGCAGCTAAAGCTTTGCGATCATGGCGAATCATGTGGGTGGACAGATGGTGGCTTAGGGCAAATTTCTGTTGACACACTGGACATTCGAATGGCTTCTCACCGGTATGTATGTGCATGTGAGACTGCAGTGAGCACTTGGTCCCAAAGGCACGTCCACACGTCAGGCAAACATGGGGTCGGATTCCTTTGTGGCACTTCTCGTGTCGCGACAGCGCTGTCTTATGCTTGAATGTCTTGTCGCAGAAGCTACAGTTAAGGAATACTGTCGGTGCCATGTGAACACGTCTCTTGTGTGTTGTCATGTATTTCCGTGTTCGGAATCCCTTGCCACAGATGTCACACTGGTAGGGTCGTTCACCGCGGTGTTCTGGAAGGTGGTTCTTGAGGGCGCTCTCTGAAGAGAAGGAACGTGGGCACTCCTCGCACTTGAAGGGGCGATCCAATGTGTGTTTTCGCCTGTGCACCATAAACCTGGTCTTTTCGATAAACGTCTGGGGACAAAACTCACACTTGTAACGACCACTGTTCGTATGCACAGTCATTTCGTGCTTGTACACCAAGTTGTGGGCAGAAAACTTCTTTGGACAGTACTTACATTTGAAGACCTTTGGTTTCTTGCTGGTAATTAGTATTCGCTTTCCAAGCATGTCCTTGGGGAGTTCTGGATGGAAAGGTTGAGGAGATTCCTCAGTCTCCTCTTCAGGTCCGACATACCTTGTCATCTGATCCTCAATGCTTCCTCTCATCCAACGAGTCCCAACAAAGATCTTATGGTCGTGTCGAAGGTGGTAAACATAACATCCTTTCCGCTTGAAGAACTTGTGGCACTTCTGACACTGGAATGATGACGAATCATGAGATAGCATGTGCTGTTTGAGAGCCCTTTGGTGCTTACACTCCAGTCCACACACCTCACAGATTGGTTTGATGTCTTTGGTCTCTTGGTGGAATGCTGAATGTTCTCTGAGGTGTCCTTCCGATGGGAATAGCTTACCGCATCTCTTACAAGAGAATCTCTTCATAAGGTCTCTTTTCTTACTTCTGTTAGCTCGACTGTCCCCAGCAGTGCTCTGTTTCCCGGTTTTCAAAGGAACATACTTCACTTGCAGGAACTTCTTGCTCTTCTCTTCTGTCAAGTTTTTCTTTGGTGTGTCCTCAGCAACAGGTTCCTCTGCTGCTGCATTCCCAGTTCTTGCCTCCTTCTTGCGGAAGGAAGTGATAAACTCGAGCCTCGGTGATGTGAAGATTTGAGATTGAACATTGACCTTCAAGTCGGCCACATTCCGTAAGTTCTCCTTGTCATGCTCAAACTTGAGATGTCTAGAGAGGCTCTTGGCGTTGGTGTAACGGCACTTACAATCTTGACATTGGAACATTTGGTTATCTGTTTGCAGAAAAAAGAGAAAAAGAGTATAGACGAATATGAACAGATAAAAAAATAAAAACAGAACAAAAACAATTAGTCAGCGGGACATCACCTTAGGGCTACATCCTTACTTATGGATCCTGCTGAGTATTGTCATAGAAGTAGGAGTGCATGTGTAGATGCAATCCAATATAAGAACCAAACACTTTGTACATGCATGTACGACAAACATTTTTCTCCATGTATCCTTCATTTTATGAACTTGCGAATAATAGTATACAAATAGCGAATAGGCATGAGTGCGATGGCGTAAGATTTCGCATGAGGTAAAAGAAAGATGAATAGAGTGTTTCTTTCTTTCACCGAATGCAAAATCTTGCACCATTGCAAGAATAAGAATATTCGCTATTATTTGTGTTGTACAACGCCTCGGAATCTAGCGAAAATATGCAAAAACAAGAGTTTTTCCCTGCAGTAATCTATGAAAAGGGAGCAAAAATATTGATAGCGAAAAGCCAAATCCCACAAGAGCACATGACCTATCCTAGTGCAGCATTGCGCATTTAGCCAGCAGGCTATGTACGCATATTTCATCTTCATTTTTTACTGAGCACAATGAATTGAATCGCATTATGTCATCACCTCCTAAAGCCGTGCAACGGTACATGTTGGACTGTACATTTTGGATGGTACGTCGTGTGTGCAACGGTACAAATGTTTGACATTCAGTCTCCCATTTGCTCGCGTACAACGAGCTAAGTAGGCGTTGTACAATGAGAAATGACCCATGATAACTGTCAAATATTATACAGAAACAAGAAAGAAGAAACAAATTGAGATGAGTCATTAGAGGAAGATCATCAAGGTAGGTCAGACATAAATATTCATGGGATTGCTCGCATACCCAAATCTACAAGAACATATGACATGTCACTCACTTCATGTGTAAGAGGAAAGATTTTCAGACTAGAACTGAATTATTAATATACACTTCCCTACACCTTCCTAAATGACAGTAGTCATTAGAACATCTATTTCATACTGCAACATCCATTAAATGAAGATTTTGAATATAGAAACTTTCATGAATTTCAGACCGGTTTAATGCAAACATATGTTTACAAGAATACAGAAAGGAAGTTGATATAAAATCATTGAGATATGAAAATTGCTTTATTCCTCCAAAATCTGAAATCTTAATTGAGGCATTTATCCAGCCAGATTTTACCTTGGTCTACCTGAAGTTCATCCAGACTGGTCTGGAATCCAACCCTCTTCCTGTACTCTGGACTATAGAAGACTCTAAGCTCTGTTCCTGATTTGATAGGTTTGGTGATACGGAAGTAGATATCCCCATAGGACTGAAAAGCTTCCATGTTCAGTTCCTTGGTGTTCCTGGCATACTGGACATGGTGCATCCAATTATCAGGGTCCATGGATCCGTCAAGATAGAACCAAGCTCTGCCTCGTACACATACCTGAGAGAAAAAGAATATGAGCAATGACTCTAAATGGCATAACCTAACCGATATCTACAATACTGCACTTCCGAGCAAGGCTGTAACTCAACTTCTCAAAAGGCTGGGCTGACTCAACCTAGTAGTCTATCCTTCCGATATACCGACCTGACCAATAAACTATCAGAATAACAAACCTGACTAATGAAAGAGACAGATTTGAACAAGAATAAAACAGTACAAGGGAGGTTGCTGTGCGATTGGATTTCAGTGTTACATATGAAACAATGCAGTATCACAGCTTCACAATCATGCTTCATAGTAGCATCCCCATTTGCTAAATGGAAAGGGGTACCACATGGCTCAGTTTTTGTACCTTTGCTATTCAATAAGGAAATTGTGATAGAATTGCTGTGATGAACTGATGGCAAAAGATGTTGATATGCACATGAGACAGGCACTCTCAATCCTTCTTGTATCCCATATTTTCATAGGATGCTGCCAAGGGCACTTTCATCTAAAAGTTCATCTTCACGAATTGTAGAGGTTTGCAAACATGACACGTATAAAAAAAAGGGGAGCACCAGTCACTTAGATAGCAAGTCACAGAAGTTGTATTGCAAATCCAATGCTGCTTATCATCTATAAAGTGACATACTGTGTAGAGCTTTACAACAGTATGGCTATACATATGATGGAGCACTGATTTACACAGAGACGTACTGGGCAAAATGGAGAATACATTTACTGCTGACACACGAGTCAATTGCACATTTATGATCTAGGACTTACTTCCCACGTTGATGGGTTGTAACAGCCTAAACCTTCTTTCACAAACTCTCCAGTGTACGGCCCAAACGTTTCTCCTTCTTCCAAGTCCTTTTGAGAAGTCACACCCTTTATCTTATTCTCCTCGCCCACCGATTGGATGAATGCCAGACCCGAAGGAAGACTCGATGGCTCTGCCCTCACACCTTCGGATTTCCAAATCTCGTCAAACAAAGGTTCTGTTTGACAGTACTTGGTGAAACTTGGGACATATTCCTTACGCCTGTGGTGCTGAACCTGAGGTTCAACAATCTGAACCATCGGTTGTGGAAGACTGTCCCTCTTTGTTCTTGTTCGAGGAGGACCCTTCTTCTTGCTGATGAGAGTTGTTGGTGAGACAGGATTTATATTGCTCACAGCAGGGTTGCAGTGAGGTGGTGTGGCATGCATGGTGCTTTGGGTTGCAGCAACACTGTTGCGTGTTGAGTTGGAGAGGTCTTCAATGAGGTAGCTTGGATCTTGTGAGGAGTTGAGAGTTGATGGCGGTTGCAGGGATGGTGGGGTTGCAACAGTGGCAGGCAGTGTTGTTGGAACCTGCTGGGGTTGTACAGCACCACTGGAAAGAGCTGCCTGGTAGTGAAGTGATGTGCTGTCCACTGATAATACAAACAGAATCAATGACTAGTGTAAGGTACAACTCCTCATTAATTACATGTATGTGTAAAATCTGAAGATTTCCTGAGATTTTACATCCAATGTTTACTTTAAAATTGTGCAGTTCATGGGCGAAGGCATTACTTCTGGTACATATAATTTCTCTTTTAATGTGAGGATCTCAAATTTTATAAGTTTTGTCCCCTGTTTTTCAGGTTTCCAAAAGTTTACCTTGCATAGCAGCTGCAAGGACATGATCATAGTTATGTCCTCTTTGTCCGGGGCTTTCCCTGTTGGTGATGGTCGTTGATCCCGAGGTGACAGAACTTCGAGACAGGTGAAGGCCTTCTGAACTGGGCACCTGTCCCGCCAGAGAAACTGGAGCTTGAAGAGAGTTGATGTATGGGGCCAATCTAGAATTAATGAAAGAGAGATAGAGAGATGAGAGACGGGAAATGTGAAGGACGAATGCCCGCGTCGAAGTGACCGAAGTTCTTCTCTGCAAATAAACTGAAATTCATCAGAACTCATGTGTGGAATAGTAATTGATTTCACATATAAAAAAAACAAGGTGGACCAGTGACTTAATCTACATGTCGGAAAGAAATAGTGCCAGGGGCAAGAGCTAAAACTTGCGGTGCCCCTTTTAACATCTGCCATTGGGAGCAAGCACTGTGAAACTTTCACCTTTTGATATTCGTAACTTCCTGGCCTGGTTGTTCATGACTATTTCAAGGAATTCTTTTTTGAATTAAAATCCTCTTTCTATCATTTTTTGGGGTTATCCCTCAATTTTTGCACCTCAAAGTTATGTCACCAAGGTAGGCAATCGACAGACATTTGTTTGTTCTAGCTAACCGGAGTCCATGGTACCCTGTCTGTATAGCATGGTGTGTTGGAGGGTACTGCTGGTGATGATAGTGTATACTGAGTCCATGGTATCCTGTCTGTATAGTATGGTGTGTTGGAGGGTACTGCTGGTGATGGTATAGTATACTACCCCACGTCAATGGTACCTTGTCAGTATAGCATGGTGTGTTGGAGGGTACTGCTGGTGATGGTAATGTTTAATAACGTGAGTCTATATTTATGGTACCCTGACTGGATAGCATGGTGTGTTGGAGGGTACTGCTGGTGTAGGTAAGGTATAGCCTACCCGAATCCATGGCACCCTGTCATTATAGAATGGTTTTATAGAGGGTACTGCTGGTGATGGTATTGTATACTAACCTAAGTCCATGGTACCCTGACTGGATAGCATGGTGTGGTGGTGGAGGATACTGCTGGTGATGATGGTACTGAAGTGGAGGCTGAATCTGAGGTTGCCCTTGGCCGCTTTCTTGGTTCGAACGGGTTTCCTGCTGGTCATGAATGTAATTGTACTCCATTGCCCAAACAGAGACCCTGCCTCTGCTGTTTTAAACTGAAAAATAAAGAGAGAATAGAAATAATTATGTGGGGTGTAATAATAATAACAATCCTTACTATAATTTGGCTAATCTTGTGTGTCCTTCCGTTTGTTTGACGGCGCTTTTCTACGTGGATTTCCACTCCATCGAGCAGGAATTTTTTTCTAAACATGGTTAAATTGTTCGCAGATTGTCATGAGGGGTTTGTTTGTGGTATTTTGGTCGCATTATTTAATTTTTTTTTAATTCATAACTATTTTGCATTCCTATTCGCAGCCCTGAGTAGAGCTTCAAAGTTCCCAGTCCCTTTTACCTCTCTCGGGTCAGCGAAATACAAAGCATGCATGGAATCATGCCGACCGTTGATTATCCAGGATTTCAAAAATTCTAATTGGAAAGGCTTGATTAAAGCACAACTTGTTGAAAGTAGAGGGCAGCAACACACGGCTGCCATTTTTTCCTCTCCGGCAGAAATTTTTTTTAAAGGAATAAATCGTCGGTAATGTATATTTTAGATATTTTCTTAGAATATGTATAGTATCAAAAGCAAGATTGGAGTCTAACAAAAATGTCAGAAGTTGTTAAATAAATCCCCTGGGGGGGCCACTTACATTGACGAGGGGATACCATGCGCGACCAAAAAAAACACGTAAAAAGGATGTCTTTTTCAAGATATGGCACGTTACGTACGTAACGTGATAAGGGTGTCAAAAACACAAAAATAATGAAAAAAAAATCTATTTCGCTAGGAAAGCTACCTGTTTAGGGTCAAATTTGCGGGGATGATAAAACAAAATTAAAATGTTTTATAAAGGATGTCCTTTTTGCACCAACACTACGTGTGTAGAGTCCGATTTGCGCGAGGTGTGGAAGCTGGGGCCGTACTAAACCAAATGGTGTGTAAACTGTAAAGGTAAAACTGACGACCGACGGACCCGTGACATAACAATAAAATATCGCTGTACTTGTTTAGGGGTTCACTTCAGGGAATACTTGCCAAGATTATCGGTTTGTTTCCAATACTTGTTAAGGGTAGGGTTTCAGACGCCAATACTTGTTAAGGGGTGCATTTTCAGAATATGGAAAATACGTGTTTTGGGTACTTTTCGAGACCCCTTGGTTGCGCATGGTATCCACCCGTCAATGGAAGTGGTCCCCCCCCCCCCCCCCCGGATAAATCCCCAGAAATGACGGAAATTCCTGTCTAGGCCGAGAGAACTTAACGTTACTGAAAAGATTCTAGATCTAGAAATCTATATTATAGCCTAGCCCTAGCCTAGGCTACTTAAAAAAACATTTAAAAGGCCCATGGAAGCCTAGACAGGAATAACTGTCATTTCTGGGGATTTATTAAACAATTTCTGACATTTTACTTTAATTGGTGAGTGGAGCCAAAGCAGTTCAGCGGAACCAAAATACAGAGACTTAACTAAAGAAGTGAAGCTAATGGAAGCCATACAATGCAAATCTTAATCTTTTAATTTTATCACAATTAACATCTCGCTCTTCGTATTCTTTATAATTTCTCGAGATCTATCTGTCTCTGATTTTCCCACAGTCTCTCTCATTTTTCCCACTGTCTGTCTCTCTTTACTCACTTTAGTTTCATTTTCCCCACTGACACTGTTCGTCTGTCTCTCTCTCATTCATTTTCCTGTGTGGGTCTCTTTCTTTCCCCTCCCTCTCTCATTTTCATCACTGTCTGTCTGACTCATTTTTCCCACCACTGTTTCTGTCTCACTCATTTTATCACCCCCCCCCCACCCTTTCTCTCACTCACTTCTTTTCGACATCCCGCTGTACACTGTCCCACATATGCTTTTTTGTGTTATTATTGATCATCAGACTGATTAGGCCCATCGGTTTTCAGCTAAATTTCATGATTTCACGAAGACAACTTTATTTCAAGATCTAGATCTATAACAATATGGTGGCAATTGACCTTGATTTTGAAGACTTTCTCACGAAATAACTGTTAGTGTTGCAACTACTTTCTTTTACCTTTAATCACTTGCTCACTTTAACAATTGTTCACTGCTGCAATCAGGCTGTGCCTTTAATAGTGTATGCATGACGTTCCAGTGCAGTGGACCCGTGTACTTGTCTGTGGACGGACGTAACGTACCGCACAAAAATTGAAGCCGTGGAAAAATAAACAGCGCAAAACAAAAACGAAAAAAGTAGACTCTTTCAGTCTTTGTCTATTCATTTTTTGTTGGTTTGTGATTGTTATTGCAAATCCATCAAATTATGACTATTATTGTTTTCTTCTATTATAACAATTATATGTAATTTTTGTTGCTTTTTTAAATAAAAAAAAAATTGCTCCTTTTTTTTTTGGGAGGGGGGGGGGGTGGACTTGGAGCCCTTAAATAATATAGAGCTGGTATCCGATATGAATAATTTTGCCTTTTTATTGTTTTCGTTTGTTCTGTTTTTATTGTTCAATCTCCTCGGACTGAGGCAACTTGCACCCCCCTTTGAGATCAAGAGAGAACATATACTTCGTTACTAGAAATGTTAACAATATTGATAACGTCACCGCACTGTGCCACAAACAATAATCCTCCATGGACTGCATGGTAAGGGTGGGGGGGGGGGGTGGGGACCAACAGGTAGGCGACATAATGTTATTTCATTGAAAGGGGGATTATATATGCAAGTACACCAGTAAAATATATATCTTTTAATTTTATCATCTTTCTGCTTCTTTCTTGCATAAATTATTCCTCTTTTTCTTCTTCTCCTCTATTTTCTAGTTGAAACATTATTTCGAGTCTCAAAGTCCAGGAAAGTTAACACTTTAGGAGGGGGGGATGTTGAACTAGAAATATACAGGTACCATCATCTTCATTCCATCTTGCATCGACAATCTCATCAGGATCTAATTATATAACAATATCCGAATTGTCATGCCGTTTCTTCAATGTTCATATGATTCATTAGTACGATCTACAATGATTATATTCATTAAAGGATCGAAAAGTTCACCCCAACAAAAAGTCGATTTGAATAAAAAGATAAAAATCCAACAGGCATAAAACTGAAAATTTCAACAAAATCGGATGTAAAATAAGAAAGATAGATTTTAAAATTTTGCTTAATTTCACAAAACAGTTATATGCACATCGCGGTCGGTATGCAAATGAGGGGACTGATGACATCACTCACTCTTTCCTTTGTATTGTATTACATGAAATATTCTAATTTTCTCTCATTGTTTTGTGAAACAAAGTTTTATTTCTCCCTGAACATGTGGAATTAACATTGTTTAACATTTTATGGTTGAGTCAAGTTGGTCCTTTTTTCAAATATGTGAAAATTGAAATATTGTATAATTCAAACTATAAAAAAAACAAAATAGTGAGGGACATGTGACTAAATTTTGCATATAGCTATTTTGTGAAAAATAAGTGAAACTTAAAAATGTCATAACTTTCTTGTTTTACATCCGATTTTAATAAAATTGTCAGCATTATGCTTGTATGATTTTTCTCAATTGATTCAAATTAACAATTTTCTGGGGTGGACTTGACCTTAAATTGGTATATGACATACCTGGGCAAAACAAAAAGCAAAAAAAAATCTTGTTTTGGATGTTGACTACAATCAGTTCAAGACAATCAAGTAAACAAATAAAATGGGGGGAAAAGGGCAATTTTTGTAGAACTCGACATCACTAGTCACAGGACAGGTTAACTTTCTACCAGAGGTACACTCTAAATTCCAAGGATTTAAACCTTGTTGATTTAAATATAAATCTAAAAGATTTGAATTTTAAATCTTTTGAAATTTAAAAGTTAATCCTCAAGGATTAAAATAAATTCAAAATTCTACTGGTCACTATTCACAGCTGATCTGGATTTATTTTAAATCCTTGAAATTTATTAGAGTGTATGTTATCAAAGATCATTATCTGTGAATTCACTGAAATAACCCGGCCTCAGTCCAATTGTAATAACTTTCCAAGATTGTTATAATGAGGAAGAGCACAAATGAAGGGCATACTCCAGGGGCCTCGGCAGAAAAAGTTGAACTGAAATAAGCCTGCATTTTGACCTTGGGAGAGGGGGGCTTCAGCCCCCTAACTTTTTTCAAAAACCACGTACAAAACGTAAAAGTGACCATAGGATTGTGATTTTTTGCTTGGTCAGCCCTCCCCCCTCTCCCCACTTTGAAAAACGTTCCGCTGCCCCTGAATTATGAAAAGTTAATCACTATTAATTGACCATTTTGCTGCTTTGTAGTGCTTTTAACCAACTTAGAACTATGTAAGTTGGTACCCAAATGACGGCTTTTCATGGACAATCACCGATGAAAGCTTTACTTTCATTTTCGGAATTGCAGCTGATAATGAACATATGTAATCAATTTTCAGACTCAGCGGTAATCTACTAACATTTAAATCAATATCAATCAATATTTAAAATATCGACCAGCAATACAAGATCCAGTATTACAAGATCAATCTATTTTTAGCCCAATATGGTTTATTTTCATTAAATCATGGTAAATATTAACCCTATAAAAATTAATAATCACAATAAAAAAAAATCCCCGCCCGTTGATAGATTTTACAAGACTTGCAAAGAATCCATTTAAAGTTTCATGTGGATTTTAATTACAACATACATGTTTTATAACATGATACTGAATTTACAAAATAAGTATGAATACATTCAAAATCCAAAATATACTCTAGTACAATGAATGTACTACATTCACATCTACGGCCCGAATTCACAAAGGTGGTTTTGAAAACCCACGGTTGAGTCCATGGTTTATGCATATTTCCTGTATAAATTACGCTTATTTTACCGCGTATATTAAAAAATGTCCAATGCTGATGCGCGCTTTTGTCGCAGTGCGCCAAATTGACGCCTGTTGCCATGGTTATCCACGCTATTTTATTCATGAATCCACTGTTTTGAATTAATGAGTCCACTCTTCAAACAGTGGACTCATTAATAAAATAGCGTATCTAACCATGGTAACAGGCGTCAATTTGGCGCACTGTGACAAAATCGCGCATCAGCATTGGACATTTGTTATCCACGCGCCCGTTACGCGCTAAATTAAGCGTAATTTATACAGGAAATCTGCATAAACCATGGATTCAACCGTTGGTTTTCAAAACCACCTTTCTGAATTCGGGCCTATATGTCCATATTCTACTGTATAGGTAATCTGCATGCAAGCAATACTACATTAACCGTATCATCAAATGAGGGGGAGGGGGGGGGGGGCTATTTCCTTTACCCTGACCCCCAAGATTTTTCGAAACTGTCGACAGTGGGATAGATATATAACGGTATATTGCACTGAAAATAAGCAAGAACATGGCATGTGATATCCCCAGGACGGTATCATATTAAAGTTATCAAAAAATAAAACATTTTAAAGTTAATAAGTTGGTAATAACTGTCCCAATATGATTCACAGAATTTGGACAATTACTTTCTCAGCAATGATTTCACACAAAAATCAGGACAGCTCATATAAAAATGTTTTTAAATTGTGCGATTTGCTACTAGAACTTTCACTTGTGTGTGTGTTACTGAGACATTGTACCGACTCGAACAATTGGGTCAGACAGTGAAGAAGGCAAGACTAGTCATCGAATGGGTATATTATATGATCAGAAATGTACATGCATGTACATGCATCCTGACTACACACCTGTAATACAAA